>NC_045696.1:104885255-105588588 GCF_009834535.1 Camelus ferus
GGAAGGAAGGAAGGAAGGAAGGAAGGAAGGAAGAGGGAAAGAAAAAGAATAGTATCTGTGAACTACAATAAAGCAGAATCCGATAAAAAGAAGCATGCCTGGAAAGGAATGGAAATAGTTCTGAAAAGTGAAACAAAACACAAGGAGAACGTATGTGCTGACAGGGGCTTCAGAAGGCAAACATTCACCCACTTTGTCCCAGATTCTACCCATCATCTGGCTGGTGGCGAACCCCAAGCCAGGCACTGGGAAACAAAACAGGCAAATGAACCTGCCCCCTGGCCTCGCCGAGCTCACAGTTCACTGGGAGAGACAGCTTTTTATCAAACAAAAACACAAGTGTGTATAATTACAAGTGGTGATAAACGCCAAGAGGCCAAAGAACAGGCTACTTTGCGAGCCTAGGACAGGAGCCTGGTCCAGGGGCTGGCTCTCACAGCAGGCTGCTTCCAGTGGATCTGGAAAGACGTAAAAGCAGTATGTGTCACCGTCGCAACTGGCGGGGTGAGCAGGGGAGAAGATGCATGAAGCAAAAAAGAGCTGTCTTAGGGACAAAAAGAAAACCAGTATGACTGGACCCCAGGCAAGGAGCTCAGGATGAGGTTGGCGAGGCTGGAAGAAGGCATGGGATTCTCTCATTTAATCCTCTTAACAGCCCTGGGAGGCAGGTACTATTACTATCTGGTATGGAGCAAGTTCCCACAGCCAGTAAGATTTAAAGCTGGGACGTGAAGCCCAGCATTCAAACCCTAACTCCAAAGTCCTCCTCTCGCCACTCTGCTCTGTTGCCCTCTGTGCTTGCAGGACCTCTGTGTTGGGAATGGCCGGCAGGGGCGGGGTGGGAAGGAAGATCTAGGGGGCTATCACAGTCTTCCGTTTCCTATCAGCCTGTATACGTCACAGAAAGCTTACAGCACACTGAAGAAAGACACTCCAACTAATGGGCCATCACTGTGCACTTAGGATTCCCTTGACAGGGTGTCACTGGGATCTCCAGGCCCTCTTCCAGTCTTGTGATGGATCAGAATTCCAAAGGAGGCAGAGATTCAGTAACAATTCCTTAGCTGACATAGGCCATAGGGCTAGCATCCAGGTTGGCCAGAATTTAAAACTCCCCAAAGAAAAAAATTTTTCCAGAAAAATTCCAATGTGTATGATTAGGCAGAAAACAGGGTCCTTCATGTGTCAATCACCCCTAAACCAGGCAAGGGTAGGTTCCCAAAAATTCCCATAAAGGCCACTAGGGGCATTAGAGGGTCCAAGAATGGGACCACAAAGCCCAGAGAAGGAGGGTTTTTGTGGATAGATGGATTTCTTGCCCAGATGCAGTAACACTCCTTCAGTCCTAACTTCTATTGTAGACCCACTTGGTACCTGGGCTTTGCTTTATTAACATGCCCAAGAGCCATCCTGTGAGGGAGGCATTAAAATCCCCACTCTGTGAGTGAGAAATGTGCATTTGGATCTAGGTCTATTTGACTTCAAGTCTCTACCCCTAGGATAAATGAATTACTGAATGAAGAGGTTGCAAGAAAAAAAGTTGATTGCTATCAATGGATCTCAAGCTCCAAAAATACCCCCCTCCATGCCCCTGACTCTCTTGGACCTCCAGAGGCTGGAATTCCAGCTGAAGGAGATGTTCTGATGAAGGAGAGGAAGGCAGGGCAGGCTCCCCTAAACTTGCAAGCTCCCTGGGATCAGCATTTGCAGGCACACCCCCATATGGAATGCCTTAGGGCAGGACGGGGATCATTCTCAAGGAAACAGCACAGAGCACTTCTGTAGGGAGCACAAGCCCCATTTCAAACTTTGATTCCAATTTGGCAACTGAAACTCCTGTGGCCTCTGGGAATTTTAGTCCCCCTTTCTCTGACAGGATGGTGACATCCTGGTACTAGGTTAATGACTAAAATATGAGAATGCCTATTAGATGCTTCCCCATAGCACCCCCCCCGCCCACTTCTAGAGACAACCTCTATAAAAATCATTTGCCCCTTTCCACACTGCATAGGCTTGGATTTAAGCATTCATTCACTTGCCTCAGGCTGTCCCCAAGAAAATTACTTATTAATTTCTATGCACTGCAGAACTATCTCTAAAACAAATAGAGTTGACTTGGGATTGTCAGTGTCAACCCCCATGCTCTGGCTTGGTGCTTTCTGTCAGAGCCTAGAACTGTCTCTCATAGAGAGTCATATACATTTGATCACATTTACAAAATGCAAATTTACTCCACGTTAATTGAAAACGTTCATCGGTGAAGTCTTGAAAGTTTGCACCCTTTCAAGCTGTTAAAGGGCTAATGAGAGACGTTTTCTCCCATCTATTATGATGCAACTAATTATTTCAACCTCCTCCTGTCAAAAAAAATAACTCCTCAGAAGATTAATAGGCCACAACCTTTTGATCTTCAGCCCTTTAAGAATATGAAGAGTGCTGTGAACCCTCTCCCCCTAAAACGCACCATTTCACCCAGTTACGCACACACACACACACACACACACAAAGGTAATTTTGCACAGACATGAAACACGATTTCAGACATTCCGTGGCTCACCTAAGATCCCAGGAACCCTGAAGAATATTCTGCCTCTCTCCTTTTTTCAGTCTACTCAACTGTTTATTAAACTGATGGCTGCCTGTTTCATTAGTGGTATCGGCACCGAAGGAAGGAGGCTTGCAGAATGATAAGTGGTATTTGTGTTTATTTCTCTGCCCCCACACTAAATGGTTAGATGTTCTGCATGCACTTTAAGAATGTGTGCGTGGCTTCTAGAGAAGATAGATAAATGATCCGTTGGAATGGGGGGGAAGTGTCATGCCTGGCATCCCAGGGAATTTACAGCACAAGAGGAAGGCTCTTTTCTGAAGCCCAGCACCAGCACAAGGTAGGCTGTTCAATAAAACTGTTTTGGCCGTCACTGTAAGCCACGGTCTTTGAGCACACAGAGACGGATTCCTGCCTGTCCCTGCTGCATTCAGGCTGACCCTGCCACCACGCTGTGTCCCTTTGGTCTACACAGGAGGTCTTTGCAGCATCAGTGTTCTCTTAAGATGTGTCCCAGAGCATACTGCAATTGTTACACAGCTACCACGCGCCAGGCCTCCTAGTTCTTTTTTAATATTGAAACAACGCTCTGAAGTAGAGGGTCATGATTCCAATCTTACAAATAAAGAAAGCGAGGCTTAGAGGGGTGAAGGCACTCAGGTTGGCTTACTGGCTGATTCCACTGGACCCATCTGACCCCAATGTCCTTGCTCTACCCCGGGGGCCAGGCTGCGTCTCCCGTCTCTAACGCACTTTTCACTCTGCTCACACGCCAACTCATTTCTCAAAAACAGATCCAGAGGAGTATTCTGTCGCCCTCAATTTGGTAAATGGGGAAGTTGAGGGGCAGTGAGACCAAGTGACTTGCCCAAGGCCACGCAGATGGCAAATAGTGGAGGCAGGACCAGGAGCCAGGTCCTGGGTCTCGGGCCACCGCAGACCCTGCCCCACGCCTGATGCCCATCTGGCAGGAAGCAGGAAGGCATGCACACACTCCTGCAGCCCTGAACCTTCTGTGGACCACCCAGAAATGGTACTCACTGGCCCTGGAACCTAAGCTTGGTGGGAGCAAAGACAGAGCAGGAGCTTGAGAATAAATCTGAGGCAGATTCATAAAAAGGCCACATGTCAAATATATTTATAACAAATTAATTTTCCCCTGAGCATATTTATGGGCCCGTTCTCCCCAGCAAGCCTATTCACTTTGCAGACATAATTTTCATGGCAAGCTCTATGCAATATGTCCAGGGCAGCACCCTCCTTTTGTCTGGGTCTGGGGGAGGGGGAGAAGGAGGTCACAGGGTTCCTCCCACCTACCTGTGCTTGATCTGGGTGCAGAGCAGAGTGCCACAGTATCCCCTATAGAGTGCCAGGACTGCTGAGTGGTTTGGAGGTCCTGGAGTCTAACCTCCCCATTTTACAGAGGGGCCCTGAAGTCCAGAAAGAGGAAGGACTTGCCCAAGGTCATCAGTCAATTATGCAGTGGCCGCAGGCACAGTCAATAGATCCAGACTGCCCAGCTTGAATGTCAGCTTTGCCTCTTACTAACCCTGTGACTTTGGACAGACAGTTCAGGCTGAGCACGGTTACTTGAAGACACGGGAATCTCCCCCAGCACATCTCAGATTATGCAAGTGGCCAGCCACCTGATTTCTTCCCAAGGCCAGCTTTGGAGGACACCACCTCATTTTGTTGTAGCAACGGAGACCCAGCTCTAACAGACCAACAGCTTCTGAGTCTGTGTGCTCTCCATCACACCAAGTTCCAAGCCTCGCATGCCATCCTTGATGTCAAGATATGCTTGGAATAAGGCAACTACAAATAACCCTCGATCTTCAAACCTAGACTCTTGGAGGCTCCTCCCAGATATAGAAGCATACTTAATTATCTGAATTGACTTGCTTCCTGAAAGTTGGATAGCAAAACAGCAAGAGTTTGGATAGCAAGGGACACCTGCTCTGTCTCAAAACATTTCTCCAAACTTAGGATTAACCTCCTAAGTTGGGACAGCAAGAGTTCAGGTAGTCAGGGATGCCTCCTTGGGAACCTTCCAGGTGACCACCAGGAGTCAGACAGCCAACACCTCCACCACCCCAGGGAGATGGTGGTTATGCTCCTGGCACCCGTTGAGAACTGTGTGTTGCTCCTCATTAGTAAAGTGCCGAGAATGACCAAAAAAGGCTCTTCCTCTTCCTAGTCCAAGGATGCCTTTCTTCCATGTGGCACAAGGAAAGCCAGTTTGATTTACAACACAGAAGCAAAGCACGGCTCCCCAGTGGCTTCTGAGGAATTCCAGTCTTTTACCTGGATTTATTTGAAGCCCTTAAAAAAACATCAGGTGTACCCATTGAGGTCTTTGGCAGAAGGGCATCCTAGCCTTTTGACACGGTGCTGTCAAGATGTTCCGAGATGAATAAAAGCAAGAAGAGGCAGCGTCAAGCTGACGTCTCCCCAACGGACGAGCTGACACGAGAAAGGAAGGAAACGCGCCCACCCACTCGTGCAGACTCCTCTTCCCTCGGCCTAGTTTACGCCGCAGAGCCCTTCCACTGTTCCTCTGACTAACATCATGTCCCCCCGAGGGGACTTCAAGGTGGAAGATGCAGTTCATCTGCCATCTGGGGGGCTTCGAAAAATGCTGTTGGCCATGCATTTTTTCAATGAACAATTCCAAAGGTGTATTAAGGAGTTTTGAATTCGGTTAAATAACCTCCAGGGAAGTGACAAGACCATTTTTCTTATAAAAATACTGAAGAGAGGTATGAAAGAGCATTGGGTGGCAGGTCCCTAGCTAGCCCTGTGTTCTCCCACCCTCGGGCTGTTGCTTCAAGGGGAGAATGTGGGGGACACAGCCCCCTTCAGCGCCGTGTTCTCTGAGTCTCCCACCTGTCTGGTGAGAGGAGACCTGCTGGACCCATTAGAAGACGGGGAAAATGGAGGCTGCAAGAGGGAACCACACCCCCCCGTCCTGGCTACTTCCTGGCCTCCCAGTGATGCAGGTGAGTATCGGGGAAAGAAGAAAGAGCAGGTGGGCAGCCATGCTGGGGCATGTATTCTGCTTCTAACCAGAGGTCTAACACTGGGGAAGTGGCCTCACTCTTCATTTCCATCTCTGGAATGGGTATAATATTATCTACCCAACAAGAGGATTATGTGACTCGAGCTACGTCAAGCAGTTGGTATGAGCCTGGCACTTTGCAAGCCCTCCAGACAGGAGGAAGTGGTGACTTGGCCAAGGTCCTGTTGCTGCCCCCGCTCTGCTGTTTTTGTCGGCACTCAGCTCCCGATAATGCTTGGGGCTGCCAAATGCAGTGGTAGACAGCGTGCTTTCTCACTAAACAACAACAACAACAGAAAGAAAATGCAGGGCCAGGGTGAAAAGCTAAGAGAACCAGCTGAAGCTGTGCCCTCTCAGAAATAGTTCTGGCATCTCTGAACTCAGCCTTTGGTAACACTACTGGGGCATCTGCTGTATTCCAGTAACTTTGAAATCCCTGGAGGTCTCCAGCTGGGGTCTTTGGAGAGCTCAGTGTTAGACTAACCAGATGAGGCAGAGGGATAAGCAGATGGGGAGCAGAAATAAGGAGGAATTCTAGAAGAATCAAAGGATAATGATCCCAACACAAGAGATGAAAATAACCCGAACGCCAAAGCTCTGGAGGAAATTTCATTTCAAAACGTACAATATTTAGGTATCAGCAATGGAGCATGGCCCATCTCTGTGTTATATCTGCACATTCCTCACATGTAGATATTCCCAAGCCTCAGTTCCCTACTGAGTTCTTAATTCATTGAGTCAGATAGTTTGGGTAAGATTATTCCAAAGGCTTGGCAATGTTTTTTGGAAATTGACTTCACGTTTCAAACAGTAAAGTTGAAAGTCAACACGTGGGGCCCAGGCCTTGCACGTGTGGCCCTGACTTCCTCATTGGTGTCCTGTCCCCCCACCCCGGGTACACTTTCCAGATCTAAGTTCAGCTGTGAATGCAACAGCCCATACATACCATATGGACCCCAGACTTTTCATCACAGAACTCATTATTTTTGCCATGCTTAAGATGTAAAAATGTAAGGGAAGAAAACAACAGAGGAGAGAATTCATTTCCCTTCCAAATTTAATGTCTCCTTCCTCCCTTTACTGCAGACCATCTCCGCTCTTACTCCGGACAGATGGAGAGAAACGTCTAGAAAAGCTTGAGAGAATGGGCTCGATTCTTAGAACAAGAATGTCCCAGATCCTGGGAGAGTCTGGGGAGGAGGCAGAGAAAAGAGGAAATGGGGACACTTTCAAAAGGAAACTGCATGAATATGGAAGTGACCCACTGAACGCATCGCAGTTTCAGAAGGAAGGACCCGACGTTGTACACCATACTGGCGGGTGGTACTTTCTGAACATAAAATGGGAGCCCCACCAATCACCCTGCTGGGCCGTGCTCTCCTTAACCAGAGTTTCTGGTAGGGCTAATTCTCCGTGTCGGCTTGACTGGACCCCAGGGTGCCCAGAGAGCTGGCAAGACCTTATTTCTGAGTGTGTCTGGGAGGGTGTTTCCAGATGAGCTGAGCATTGAATCAGTGAACCGAGAAGCGGATCCCTGCCCCAGGGCCAGCAGGCATCACCACTCCGCCGAGGGCCTGAGAGGAACAAGGAGGCAGAGGAAGGTGGGATCGGTCCCTTCCTGCCAGACTGCTCAGGCTGGGACAAGCCTCCTCCTCTCTGAGCTCCTGGTTCTCAAGCCTTCAGACTCTTGACTCAACACAACTTGGACTGTGGGGCTTCTCAGGCTCCATCGTTCATGAGCCAACGCCTCGTAACAAATCTTGCGTGTGTGTGTGTGTGCACACATCTTACTGGCTCTCTTTCTCTGGAGAACTCTGACTAATACAGCTTTTGAGACAGAAGATCCAGTCTGGAACATTCTCATTTTCTCAAACTCAACTCCCTGGCTAAACCCCCATACCCCATCTCCCCATCTGCCCTCTTCAAAGAGGCAGGCCCGGGACCAACCCCTCTCTACCCATCCAGGGCCGTGGAACAAACCACACACAGGGTGGCTGAAAGACAGAAACATATCCTCTCTCAGCTCTAGAGACCAGAAGTCCAGAATCAAGTTTGTCGGGGCCGTGTTCCCTCTGCAGCCCCTAGGGAAGGGCTCTTCTCGCCTATTCCCGCTTCTAGACACCAGTGGTTGGATTTGGGGCCCAATTTAACACAGTACGAACCTCACTGTAACTAGTTACACCTGCAAAGACCCTATTTCCAAACAAGGCCACCTTCCGAGGTTCTGGGTGGACATGAATTGGGATGGACACGAGTGGACCCACGTCTAAGGCCAAGCCCTTTCTCCGGCTCCTCCACCCGTCCCGCTCCATCAGTTTGGCTCTGACAAAGCCTCCAAGCTGACAACTGCAAGAGAAAGACTGACACTTGTTTTTCAAAGCTCTCTGGACATCCACAGCTGCAGGGGCGATACCACCACTAGCCCTGAATCTAATTTGTGATGCCGTCGGCAGTAATTCCTGGAGTTCCGTTCAGTGGAGGGACAGTCATCCCTGCATGCATGGCTGTGTGATGGAGCTCCCTGGTCACTCTCATACCGCTGGGTCGGGAACCTGGGCTCTCAGCCAGAAGGGAGGGTGGTGCCCGGGGCATAGGCAGTGTGGACGCAAGGGACCTCACCTCTCCTCTGAGGGCCCCTGTCCCCATCTGTAAAACCAAGAGCCAGCTTTAAAGCCCAGACACTCCCGCTGGGGAACAGTGAGCTGATAGACAAAGGAGGGCCTCGGGGACAGAGGTCCCATGCTGAGCCCACCCAGCCCTGGAGTGTCACCTTGCAGTGGGGGACTGAGAGCCCTGGGGGGCTGTCACTTCGACTCCAGCCCCCTCCTGTGTCTGTGACCAACCTTAACAAGAAAACAAGTGGCAGTTCCATTCCTCAAATGCCACAGCCCTCTGTGACAGAGAGAGGAAGCTGAGGAAAGATGGCCCTTTATGCGAAGGCAAATTTTTTCGTCTGTTTAGTTTTTTTCTGCTTTCTGAGCCCTGGGACACATTTTGCACACACACCCCACACAGTACATAAAGGGCATGCTGATGTATTTGCAAGCACTTCCGTATACTATTTATTTTACCTCCTGAAATATCATTTCTGTCTGGGAAAGATATTGGGTATGGTCGGCTTTCATGCTCTCAGCACTTTCCCCTCTAACGAAACCCTCCCCTATAAATCTGCGGTCCACAGCCTGACTTCAGAAAACACTTTAATAGTTCCCAACTCCAATATTTTCCATAGCGATCTATCCTCATGTTAAGAATACTGAAGAGGGGAGGCTTGAATTCATCCAGGAGAGCCAGTGGGGTTAGGGCCCCAGTTTCCTCCTGTCCCGCTGGAGGGGATGCAGGGGGTGAGGGGAGATGCTGCAGAGGGGATGGACCTGCACACACTACCCATCACGCCCCCTCTAGGAAGCAAGACTAGGCCAGCTGGACCAAGGGGAAGGACACCCTTTACTAGTATCAACAGCAACCACGGCCATTGTCCTGGATCCGGTGTAACTCCGCGAGTGGCACTTCTGCCGTTCCCAGGCGTGCCCAGGCCGGGCAGTCCATCATTTCCTTGCATGACCTGTGAGCTGCATCCCACACGCCACTGGAGGCAGGAGTCCACTCCATAAGGATATCGGGACACCTTTATCCCGGTAAAGCAAACCCAGCCTCAGGTAGGGCACCCAGCAAGATGGCTATTACTGAAGATCTCAGAGAGGACTACATCCTATATCACACCAAACACATCTTTTAACTCTTCCTCGGACATCTCTTCAGCCTCATGGCTCTCTCCTCCTCCTGCTTTGCTCATGAAGAGCAATTTAACCCCTCCTATTAACCCCCCCCCCCAATATCCATTTGGAGGGAGAGGGAGATGAAAAATAACCACCTGTAATGTTAGCGATAACCAGACCCCTGTACGGCTGTGCTGTTTGTTTTCATCTCGGATGGGGAAGCTGAGGCTCAGAGAGGATGAGGACCTTGCTGAAGTCACACGGCTGGACGAGGAGCAGAGTTAGGAGCCAAACCCCAACCTCCGCTTTACAAAGTAAACACCTGGAGAAAAGCGAGTCCCCTTTCTGTACGGCCGTCATTTTGTGGGTCTATTTCAAGGCCTACCGCTGATGCACACATCTTTGGTTTGGGTCAGCATACCTACGAATAACATTTTGCTGAGCAAAATTGGAATGGACCCAAAACAGTAAATGGAAAAAAAAACTACTCGGGGAACATCGTGGTCACTTTCAAAGTTCCTGTTTAGCAACAAATAATATGCAGCTGAAGGGAAAGAATTTGAGAAACAGCAAGGTTCCCGACCAGGGAGAGCCTATACGAGGTACTAGCCCTCCCTGGACCTTAAATTTTCATCCATCAAATGCAAGAAGTTGACTATGATTCCTTCTGGCTTTAAAATTCTTTGCCTAGTTCACATAATTGTGTAAGTGATCACTGAAGTTTATTCTAAAGGGCCAAATCCCCGGCGTTGGGCAGATTCATTTACCAAAAATAGCAACTGCTATTTCTTGAGCAGCAAATATGTGCCAGATGCTTTATAGGCAGCCTCTTGAATCTGAAAACAATTCTGCAAGATAAAGATTATTACTCCCATTTTATGGATGACAAAACTGAGGCTCAGAAAGCCCAAGTGACTCTCTTGAGGCTACAGAACTGAGATTTGGGTCTGTGCAGCTCACGTCCGAAGTTTCCTTCACCCGCAGGACCACCGTGAGACAGAAAACGGGCAATCTGTAGTGACAAGATGCTGTCACGCAGACCCAGCTGTGTGAGGCGTGGGGGTCATCCAGCCCCAGGCTGCTGTCTGAACCACAGGGTATCTGCTCATGACCAACCTTCCACTGGGGCAGGGCCCAGGCTGCCCAGAGGGCTGCAGAAAACTCATTTAAACCTCAGTGATCTCCAGGGAAAAGAAAGCCTCACTTCACGGGAAAAAGAACACCTAGCTGAGGTGGGCCCTGACTCCCCAGGCTGTCCACATGTGTGAGGGACATACACAAGGGAAGACAAGAGTAAGCAACTAGGCAGGAGGCCCCCTGTGCTGTGGGAGGCCCACATGTGGAACACTCCACCTCCACGCTCGGATTTTATACCGCTTATGAGGAAATGGCCACAAAGCAGTTGGAGTTTAATGAGTGCTAACGCTGCATCAGGAAGTGTGCTAAGAGCGTTACATAGACTCCCTCAGTGAATCCTCATCTTTTCAGTGGAAGGTATCCTGACTTATACCCATTTTGCAGATGAGGAAACTGAGATCCAGACTGGCTGCAGTGAGTGGAGCTGGGATTCGAACCCAGGAACTCTGGCTTCAGAATCTGAGTGTTTAACCTCTGCTGACTGCCTCCAATCCCCCCACAGGATTCTGTCTGCCACTGAGGAGGGCAGCACTGAGACCCAGAGCAGGGCCTAGAACCCCAGGTCTGGTGCCAGGTGGAGGCGACACCCAGGCTCCGCCATCCCAGCCTGAGCTGTCTCCCTTTGGGACCAGACTCCTGCCGAGAAGCAGCAGTGCCCAAGGGGAGCGGAGCAGGGGCAATAGCGGGGAGACAGCATCCCGGGAGAGCCGCCTGGTAAACAAGGAGTCAGCTCAGAGCTCCCGGGGGCCCCGTCACCACGAAGGCTCCCCGGTGCCCAGCTCCAGGCCCCCTGTGGCAGCAGATTCAGCTCAGGGCACTAGAAGCTGAGCAGCTGCCCCTCTGCCTGTGAAGCCGCAGCCAGGGCCGGGACACTGGGTGCAGGGCAGCGCCCCCACAGAGCTGATCTGGGCAGAGGTGTTGCGCACAGGCCCAGAACTGCTGAGGGAATGGGGGCATGAGGTGCCCCCACAACGGGGAGGCCAGCACCCCAGAGTGTCAGGGATACAGAGTAGCCCCACCCTCGAGGGCCCATCCAGTCTGCTCTCTGTATTACAAACGGGGACACAGCCTCAGAGAAAGGGCTGATCCAGGGCCAAAGGGCAATTTTTCTTTAAGACTCAAGAAAATGAGGCCAAGTTTCCTCCTTTCGAGAGATTTCCACCTGCCTCTTCAATGTATTTGCATTTCAGGAACAGAACCAGTCCCAAGCCAAGAAGGCAGGGACCGGAGGCAGCCCAGTTCTCAGGTCAGGTGTGTAGGATGGAGGGGAGTGACCTTGAGTCTTGGTCTAGGTCCTCTCCAAATTACCGAGGTTCTTCCCAGCCTCTTCCTCACCTCCTGACTCCCTGCTCTGCCCATATTGAGGAAGAAACCTAAGACTCACAGAGGACGGGCCTCTGGGCTTCTCCATCAAGGCGTGTATCCTGGTAGGAATTAAATCACTTTCGTGGGATCTGTTCACTCCCCATCTCCCTCATCCCTCAGTCACTCCAGAAAGGCCAGGGTGGCTCTGAGGTAGTCACCCGTGACTCCCCAGTGCCAGGCAGAGCTGGCACACAGAAGGCGTCCCCTAAATATTTTTTGAATAAAAGAGACAATTTCACAACCATACCAGAAATATATCTCACAAACCAGCGGTACTTCAAGGGAGACCCCTTCTGAGACTGTGATTTTCTTCCAGTGACTCTCAGCACAGCCTGGAGTTCCTCTTAGGGGCCAACTTCCTGGGCCACCCCTGCCCCTGTCCATGCCACCAGCATCACGTGCCTGGTCGGCAGGCTCTGCAGCACTCTGTGAGGCCTCCCTCCTTGTAGGTGATCAGGTGACCTTTACCCGCAGGACAGACTCTCCTCTTGCTGTCCCGGGCCTGGTTCCCTTCTCCTGGGGGTGAGATCTGTGAAATTCTTTTTTTTTTTAATTGAAGTATAGTTGATTGACAATGTTATGTTAGTTTCTGCACAGCAGAGTGATTCAGTTATATACATTATATGTGTATATGTATGTATTATTTTTCATATTCTTTTTCATTGTCGGTAATTCTGTGTCTGCTCACTGACCCATTGATCTTGGGCAAGTGGTGGGGTCCGGGAGCCAAGAAGGGATGACCAGCGGGCTGGGGGGAGGGGCCTCCCAGGACACACAACTCCCCATGAAGGTCAGAGGTCACTGCGGAAGGCTGAACCGTGTTCCTCCCAATTCTGCATCACCTTCCTCACCTACCCAGCACCTTTCCTATACTGGAGGGGTCACAGTGGGCTCTTGAGGGCACCAGCCCTGGGAAGGGCCCATGCAGCAGAAGGGGGCTCTTCATTTCATAGGTCTTATTCTCTGAAGGGCCTACTTCTGGGCCCGTCTGCCGAGGTCCCTGACCTAACTCCCATGGGGCTAAGCATCGCATTTATGGTAAAAGCATCTAATTAATATTCCACAAGTCACACCAGCACCTGCCTTACTTTACGCAGGGTCTGG
Organism: Camelus ferus; assembly: GCF_009834535.1. Taxonomy (NCBI): domain Eukaryota; kingdom Metazoa; phylum Chordata; class Mammalia; order Artiodactyla; family Camelidae; genus Camelus; species Camelus ferus. The sequence continues at coordinate 104,898,187 of NC_045696.1, forward strand.
CACTGTTAGGGACGCCGAACTGCCACCTCCAAATCCATCCCATTCCCCCCACAGTGGCACCGCGGGTCCTTCTGCAGGGACGTCGCTCCCCTGCACGAGCCCTCAGCATTCCCTGGGACCTCCAGGCTGACGGGCAAGGGGCACTCTTTCCAAACAGCCCTTGCCTGATTTACTGTTGGCCTCCCCGTCCCGACCTCCATGTCTCCTACTGTCCATCTCAGCCTCAGAACCCCTGCATCTGCCTGCACGCCAGGCCATGTGCCGTCCGGGGCTCTGCACACAGCTCCCCTGGTTCTCTGCTCAGCTGGCCCCTCTCCCAGGGTCACCTGCCTCCATCTCCAGGTGGGGCTCACCTCTCTTTCTGCAGATCCTTCCTTCCCATTGTACATAGGCCTGCCCTCGCACCTACTGTGACACTGTGTGACTCTGCCTGTCTGTGCCTCCCGACTATCCGTCCTCTAGGAGGGGGAGGGGGAGGGGACCCTGTGCCCAGTTCAGCTCTGATGCTACCAGAAGGGCCAGGGCACGAGGACAAACTGAGCTTCATAAACGCATGGGGCTTTGTAAAATATATAAAAGGCACAAGAACATCTCTCACCTTTCTTGTCGATGCTCCTGGATTTGCCCACATTTAATCATTTGATTTATTAAAAAATCTTATTTAGAAATGAAGATGTTTTCATTCTGAGCCCTTTTTGCTGAGAGGTCACACATGGATCATCATGTCAGTCCAGGGGAAGCAACACAACTGCCTGCAAAAGCTGATCAGCCCACTTAGGAGCTGGGTGGGACTTCTAGCAGCAGGGCGGGTAGGGGAGCCCTGGGAGGGTGACTCAGAGCTCAGTGGAGCCATATGGACGGGGAGGCAGACCAAAGAGACAACACATGATTAACGTAGGAGATGCGGGTCATGTGCACACAGGGGTGGCTCAGGCCTCTGTGCTCCTTCCCACTCACCCAGCAGGCTGCTCCTTCTAGAGTCAGCCGGGAGGGTGAGGGACGCACACGGGCAGAGCAGAGAGGACCTCTGTCCTTCTCTTATCTTGGGCATCCAGACTGCACCCCAGCCACAGGCTCTGCCCCAATCCCACTGCCTCCCGGGGCCCCCCAACCCTGCAGAGACTCAGACTTCCTGGTATAATCTTCCACTTTCACCCATCACAACAGCCTGGTGGGCACCCCATTCCCTCAGCACCCCTCTGGGCTACTTGTCTTCAGAAGAGTGATGCCCTGGTCCCAGCTCCGGGCTACGGGAACTGTCTGCTCTGGTCTTTGTGCTTCTACCCTGGAAGTGTGTTGGATGGCGTGATCTCGTGGTTAACATTCAACAGCTCCACACTCTAATCTGAACTAACACATTAACAAGGGAGAATGGCTCCATTCTGGATATTAACGGGGTCTTCTTGCCTTAAATCCCAAAGAAATGCATCCTTACGGATGGGATGGCGGGTACAGAGGCGTGTGGATCAGTAAAGATGTTTAGAAGGGACATCATGGCACCCCCTCGGATTATCCCCAAGGAGTCACATGTACTTCCTTTGTGCTCCTGGAACATGAATTAAAAACTAGCCCCTACAGGTGGGGAAGGGTAGAGTGTGTGCTTAGCATGCACAAGGTCCTGGGTTAAATCCCCAGTACCTCCATGTTATAAATAAATAAATAAATAAACCTAATTACCTCCCTCTTCCCCCCAAAAATTTTTTTAAAAAATAGGCCCAATGTATAGAGACACACTCGTGTACACACAGCCTGCCCAGACCGCATTAGAACTTCAGGTACACACCCGTGGCTCTAACTCTGATGGAGAATTTTCCAGCAGAACAAGGCTTGCGAGTATCTCGGAGCCAAGTGTAGAGGGAAACAAGCCTGGCTCCTGGCAAGGCTGCGGGTAAACCGCATCACTGACTCACCCGGGTTGACCTGACACTCCTGACCTGCCCCTCACTGGCACACACCCACCATTAGAATCCACTTTCTGTCAGGGCTCCGTGCTGGAGTTAAGCTCTTCTGGAAGCTTCCAGTCCCTTCAGCCCACAGGAGCATTCGTGAGTGCAGGGGCAGTAACTCAGAGTACTTAAGAGTATGCAATAACATCATGGCACTTAAGAGGCAGGGGACTGTCTGCGTAGCTAAAAACGATGATTCCCCCGTGGAGAGAGACCCCGGGAAACCGGGGTTCCAGGCAGCACTGGGGGCATCAGATGGGAGAAGCTCGGAGCCCCACGTCATAAAAGTTATGATCTCGCAGGAGAGTAGTTTTTTCTCCTATGTGTATCTAAATACGAGGTAGAAATGAGTGCCAGGTGGAGAAGGGAGCACACGAGCGTTTAAGTCATTTAGAGTTTACATTTTTACTGCACAGCAGAGATCGGCATCCGTTTTCCATCTGCAATTAGAAGACGGAGCAGGCTGCCAAGTCTCCGTGTAAATTGTGCCTATTAAAGGAGTCTACGCCTTGCGATGATTGATCAACATCGAGGATTTATTCACTGAGCTAACCGTGGTTTTACTTGTGCCATTACCCAGGGTGATCCATAACAATTTAGATAATGCACCCGGACAGATACATTTATAACCCTGGTGTCAGAGTCCTGCCTCAGAAGCCGGTCAGCCTCGGGAGGAGGGACGCGGTTCCTGGTCACACCAGAAAGCTCGGAGCCTGTTGGCCTTGAATCTGTCATCCCTCGGCGGGACACGGCCCACAGGGCATCAGTTATTCATAGATGCATGTGTGTACACGCATGAGGTTTCTACCTGAGTACACAAGTGCTCACACACGGAAAGCCCCCCTCCCCTTTCCCCTCCATCACAAGCCGGACACCGCCTCCCTCTAGGGTGGGGACTCAGAGTCTTTTTCTATTTGTTTTTCTTGGCTGGCACCAGATGGTGTTCAACACCTTTGCTGAGTTATGGTGGCAGGTACTGAATGTCTCCGCTCAGCATTAACCTACCCTTTGTGTGGGGCCCCTGGGTGAAGACCCAGGCTGGGTGCGTCCCCAGCAAGGCACTCAGATAGCTCTCCCATGGGAATGATGCTCTGTGGCAAACACGGACAAGCTCCACACATTCCACAGGGTTTCAACCCCACCTCCCAACGAGTTGTGACATCTCTCAGATCTATGCTCCTTGGGCACCTCCCTCAGGATAAGGGAGCACAATTCGACCTGCCCCCCCAGAAAACTCAGCACCTTCCCCTACCCATGCTCCAGCCCAATTCTCCTTCTTCTGTACCATCAGGCACTGGCATCCCCAGGGTACCCAGGAACCAGACCCACTCAGACACTCTCCCTCATCCCCCGTGAAATGGGTTCTGATTCCTCTTAGTACCTCTGGCTAAATATCTCCCCACTCTGGACCTCCTCTCCATCCCCACTTCTACTGCCAAATTTGTCATTTCCCACTTGGATAAGTACACTGGTCCCCCAACTCCCAGTCTCCCCACCCACCATCTGACCCTCCTCAGCATCCTTCCATTAATAGATCCAATCATATCCTTCTGCTTAAACTCTTCAGTGACTCCCATCAAAATCAGGGTGAAGCTCAAACTGCTTTGCCTGGGAATGTGTCTGACAAATATTTCTTTAAAAGGCTGGACCATGCCCTCTGTATTCGTCAGGGTTCTCCAGAGAAACAGAACCAATAAGGTGTGTGTGTGTGTGAGTGTGTGTGTGTATGGATGGATGGATAGATAGATAGATAGATAGATAGATAGATAGATAGACAGACAGACAGACAGACAGACAGATAAATAGATAGGGACAGACAGACAGACAGACAGAGATTTTCAGGAACTGGCTAATGAGAATTCAGAGACTGGCAAGCCCAAAATCTGGAAGGTAAGCCAGCAGGCTGGAGTCCCAGGGAAGCACCAGTTCAGTTCTGCAGGCCATCTGCTACAGAATTCCTTCTTGTTCAGGGGAAGTCACACTTTTGTTCAATGCAGGCCATCACCAGACTGGATGAGGCCCGCCACACTACAGCAGGCCATCTGCTTTACTCAAAGTCCACCAACATAAATGCCAACCTCATCCAAAACACCCTCACAGAAACATCCAGAATATGGTTTGATCAAACCTCTGGCCACTGTGGCCCCATCAAGTTGACACATAAAATTAACTGTCACACTGTCCCTCTTCTGTAATGACAGGTTGAGGCTTAGGGAAGCAAGCAGGGCTGATCTTTCTCCTGCATGACCAGGGAAGAGTCCCCTGAGGGGCTCTACACAGAGGAAACCAAACCCTCAAAGATGGAGAGACCCTCCCCACCCAGGATCATCTGATCAGGTCCCTCATTCGCAGTGGGAAGAGAAGTGCCCGCGAGGATCAAGGTCTCACAGACGGGTGACAACCCATTAACTGGGACACAGGCTATCCATTGACTTGGTGAGCACTTAAAACACTGAGTAACATAAAAGAGCCTGGAAATTGAGGGTCCCCTACAATGGGGTAATCATCCCCGAGTGCTCATTGTTGAGCAGTGCCCAGGACCTGTGAAGAGCTAGGCTCTGTGCCGTGTGTGCACAGTGGGTGTGGGAGTTCCTACAAGGCAGGGGTTCAGGACAGCCACCCAGTGGGAAGGGGAGGATGAGGGTAGCAGGACCTGCCCTGAAGCTGCGTCTCCATCACCATCACACACTTTCTACTCAGGTGTCTCCTTATCTGGAGTGACGTGGGGCTGACCAAGGAGCGAGCCCCTAAGTCCCCTCCCCAGCCTGAAAGTGCTGTTCTTCACACACGGACGGGGGCCTCCCCGCAGAGGAGGCCCACCAGGCACAGGCACAGGCGGCCACGAGCCCTGAACCTGAGGTGCCCCGCAGACCCTCTTTCTTCTACCCATCCCTCCACACTCCTGCCCACAAGGCCACCAAAGAGCACTGATTCTCCGGGACCCACAGATCCCCTGAGGGAGCCGGGGCTTCACGCTGCCCGTAGAGGAGGCTGCAGCCCTGGAAACGGACACTCCTTTAACTGACTCCAATCAGACACCCTCCCAGCTTCTTATTACAGCCAACTCCCCACCCCACTTCCCCCAGGAGGGACGTCCTTCAGGAAAGTCTGCTATGAACACTACGGTTACCGTAGTTACCACCAGACGTGTCCACCTCAGACCTGAGGTCGCGTGGAGGGAAGCGTCACATCACACCTGCAAGTGGACTTTCACCTGGGGGTTGGGCGAATGTGAGTGGAGGCGTCGAGCCAGACTGAGAAGCATCTTCCAGACACACATTCGAAGGGAACACAGCCACTCGCTCAAATGGTGTTGGGAAAACTGGACAGCACCATGTAAAACAATGAAGCTAAAACACTCCCTTACACCATATACAGAAATCAACTCAAAATGGATCAAAGACTTAAACAGCCGCTACAATGGGATGGATGGAAAGAAAGACAACTGTTTTTCTTTAAAAATGTGGGAAAAGAGATGCCCCGAGGTTATACTTTATAATCATAAATCAATTGCTCAGCCTCAAAAGCACAAACCACTCTATTCCTTCCTTTCTTAGAGAAGAAAACAAGCCAAAACAAAGCAAAAACCAAACACACACTGTGTATATACAGTAATATATATACCAGTTGGTATGCAGAGGCACCAAGAGGAGCCTCTCCCTCCTCAGTTGGGGTCATTTGGGAAAAGCAATCTCTGACATAGACATTGTGCTCATAAATACTCCGGGATGAGGCAGTAAAGCTGTTCCCAGGCCCTGGCACCAGCCCCTCAGTGGGACACTTGTCCAAATCACTGGCAGGCAGCTCGTGCAGATGGCTCAAACAATGAAGAAAATCACATTCCAGGTCTCCTCCGCACTTTGCTGCCTCTGGAACGCCGCCTCCCTCCTCCAGCCTGGGAATGAGCTCTTCACTCCACTACCTGTCCAGGGAGCCCTCCCCGCTGCGGCCCCGGGATAACGGCCTGAGTCCCCCAGACCGCACACGTCGTCAGCGCATCCTCCCAGACACCCTTCCTCCTAGGCTGGCGCACAGCCCGGCAGGTGCCAGGTGGGGAACCGAAAGGGAAAGTCCACCTCAATGGCTCAAGCAGACAAGTGGCCAGGAAAAGCGGAGCAGCGGCCGAAAGCATCTTCTGCCTGGAGTCCTCCTTCCTGACGAAACGGCGACGCAGACAGGGCAGATCAATGGGCCCAGCTCCCACAGTCTTGCTTTCTGAGCCGTTTACTCAGAGGCAAATCACACTCATTACGCCCAGAACTTCTGATCTTTCCAACCATGCTTGCTCCTCCCAGCATGTGCCCCAGTTTGGCAGACAGAGATTCCACCCTTCCTGGCTCAGCCCCCAAACCTTGGAGTCCTCCTCACCCCTTTCTTCTCTCACAGCCCTCAGCCGATCTGTCAGGAAATCGAGTGGCTTTGCCTGCAGTGAACACCCAGAATTTAGCTTTTATTTTCCACCACCTACACCGGTGTGATCCCATCCGAACACCATCATCAGGTCACTGCAACAGGCTCTGGAGGGGGCGCCCGGCATTGCTGCCTCCTTCTGGTTGGTTTACTGTCACCACAGAGCTGGGGGCGGTCGTTCTCTGGGACATTTCCATGTGCCCTGGGCTACCTCTTTGAGGACGTTTGTACACAAACAGCCTTGGAAGATAAAGATAGTATCTCCTTCCTAGACAGAGGGCAGACTGTCTCCCGAACAAGTTAACAAAGGTACTGTCTTGCTCCAGGACAAACTTGGGACAGTTCTGCCAACAGCCCCGTATAAGACTGGGGTCCCTAAGTTCAGGGGTTCCTCCGCTGTGATACAGACCTACTGTGTGCACGGCATCCACCTGGGCTGCTCCGAATGGCCCCCAGAGGGCTCGGGGACCGAGCAGGTGGATATGAACAAGAAGCTGGGGCCGTGCTGCCTGCTGTGCTGTGAGTAATAAGACCCTTCATCTCCAACCAGGAGTCTCGTGTCTGCCGACGTCTATGAGACGGTGGCAGATGAACTCATTAGCTTGGAAGTGGACCCTTCACAATTCGTGACACACAGCAAGCAGCCCAAGTGCTCATTTAATATCCAAGCAGGTCATGTCACTCCTCTACTCAAACTCCTGCACTGCGAAGTCCCTACAATGGCTGCAAGGCCCTGCAGGAGCCCACCTCCCACCCCCATCCCCCATCCCCCATCCAGGCTCTGACTTCATCTCATCTCCTCCCCCATCCTTCACTCTCCTCCAGTCACAACAGCCTCCTCACCCTCCCTCAGACACAGCCACGCCAGGCACATGGCCTACTGTGGACCTTTGTACTTACTGTCCCATTAGCTGGATGCTCTTTCCCTGCATCCATGTGGCTCCCTCCCTCCCCCCCCATCACATCTTTGCTCGATGTCAGCATCTCACTGAGACCATCCTGAACCCCCTATTAAAATGCATCCTCCCTCCCATCACAGGCCCTCAATGCTGCCACCCTACCCCCTGGATCCCCAAAGGGCCACCTGCTCCCCACCCCTACCCCGCCCCGCACAGGTCCCTCTCCGAGTGTGGCTTTCTTGGGTCAGTTTACCAAGTCTCACCACCAACCTTGCCCCAGATAGAACTGACCCAATCACAGCCCCACCCTGACGATGCCTGATGATACAGGAGGGCACCCTGTGGGATGGGAAAGGGCACCAGGGACAGAACAGCAGAGAAAAGGAAGCAGCTCTCCACTCAGCAAAAGTGCAGAGTGCTGGCTGGTCCTGGAGGCTGGCAGAGGAAGCGAGGGGTGACCAGCACTGGCGGGTATAAATATCTGCATCCCCAGAGCTGCAGAAATACGTGGGGAAGAAGACCTGGCCCAGGCTGCGCTCCGGCCAGGCATCTGGAAGGAGGCTCGGGCTACAGTGATTCAGGGATTCCAGGTACACATGGACCTGCCCGCCCACCTGTAGCACAGGCTGGGGACATCTGGAAGACTCAGCTTACTTCTCCAACTGGTCCACTTTGGACAGCATCTCATACTCTTTCCAGTTACAGTTTTGAGTTTGGTGATGATGACAGGTCTGCTCTGCTATTTATGTTTCTGATTATTTTTAGTGCTTTGCAATTAAATTTTCTGAAATTAAAACTTTAGGCCCAAGCATCATTGTCTGTCACGTACCTGCAGTGTGCTCATAGATGCAGTTTATACACATTTGGGTGGCAAAAGCTTCAGGAAAAAAAAAAAAGACATTTCAGTTGCTGGCACCCAAACCCCTTGCTTCCATATCTCCCACCCGCTTCCACGTACTTCTTTCTATTCCCACACTTGGCGACGCCCTCCAGATCCTTGTGAGCCACAACAAAGAGCTGGGAGAAGTAGCGAGGCCCTCGTTCAAAGCCACTGGAACTCTGCTGCCTTTTCCCAGCACCTCAGCAGCTCCCATGGGCTGGGTCCACAGACAGCACAGCCTGCGGACTCTGCCCTCAGCCTCAGGGCCCCGGAGCTGCAGCCCCTTCCAGTGTTCTCCCTCACCCAGAATTAGATTCATCAATTCCCAGCAAGGCTGTGGTTTACCTCCTGACTCCCCAGTATGCTCTACTGAGGCAGCTCCCCTTCTACAGCCGCACCTGGACTGTCCATACACTGGGCAGGCCCTGCTCCCTGGGCCTCCGCCAGGCTGTGCTGCCGTGACAGTCCCCTGGATTTTCTCCCTCCTGCCACATTCACCCATCCCTGTGAGGTCGTGACAGGCACCTCCACGTCCCCATCTCTGGTTCTAACTCCAGGCTGCATTCCCAGTGCCAGCTCTGCTTGTATCCAGAGGCACCTTGGAATTTCGGGCTCATCAGTTTCCCTCTAAAGTGCCTCCTGTCTCCTAACCACCCAGCCTGCAGCCATTCAGTCGCCCAGGAGAAGCCCGTGGGAGCAAGGGCACTGGCTGTCACTCAGCCTACACCTTCCCCAGCCCTCCTGACTCGCTTGCCCCATCACAGAGGCTGCAGGAGCTGACAACCAACCTTTCTCACAGCAGGAAGTGGTCACGAGACACCATTCTGTCCAACGAGTTAGAAACAGACACCTGCTGGGGTCTCTGAGAAAGCTTTTGCTTTCCTGAAAATACAGACCAATGCACTGGTTACCCCTCCTCCTGTCAGCTTCCCTGTACCCCACCTCCCACCCAACACTGATGTGGCTATGGCAGCCCTGAGGCCCCGGGGGACAGCAAATATTTGGCCAAGAGCCAAAGGGAGGAAGAGAATGCAAATACCGGGGACACTGGTGGCATGGCCAAGTCGTCCCTCAAGCTCCAGACAGTGTCTCTCCAAATTGCTTATCCTGAGGGAGAAAGAGAGATTCGCACTGTGTTTTCTGTTGCATCTTCACTAACACACGTAGTTCATTCTTATTTCTTCTCTCTGCACTTCACTTCTCACTCTCCAAAGATCTCAGTCAATCACTCTCTCCGTTTTTTCTCTCTCTTCCTCCTTCCCATCTTCTTGTCTCTCGTCATTGTTTCCCAAGCACGTGCTTTTTGAGCACTCACTCTGGCCAGGCTCTGTGCTGTGTACTGGAGAGGCAGCCACATCCTCAGTGCAGGGCGACACACAGGCCACATGACACCTAGGCTCCCTTGTGCACCTTCTGCAATGCTGAGCCTCGTTGTCTCCTGTCACACGTTCCTCTGCAGTGTCTTCAAGGCCCTCCTGCACACCCCCAGCAAAAGCAGCATTTCAGGTTTCCTCCATTGACTTACCGCAATGACCCTCAGCTTTCCCAGAGGCATCTCTGGTCTCACCCTCCTGACTAGGATGGTTCTGCGCCCTAGAGCTGGGGTCCTCTCCCTCACAGCCCCTGATCTCAAGCCACACCCACAGTCCCTGGTCACCAGAGCTCTGGGCTCTGCACTTAGACCACCCTCGCCCCAGATACTCAGCCCTCCTGCAGGGACCCTGATGTGAGGGCAGCAGTGGCCAGGGGTTTAGGAAGGGCCAGGGATTACACTCTGGCACATCATCCAGAGCCAGACAGTACTGTGGGATTCATCGGAAGGACCCGGCCAGGAGATAATGAGCATTAAGTCAACATACACTCTGTGCTAAACCCTGGGCCAGGTGGCATCCATCCCCATGTATTGTCTCATTTTTTTATTGTTGTTGAAGTATAATTGATTTACAATGTTGTGTTAGTTTCAGGTGTACAGCAAAGTGATTCAGATATATATATATTTTTTTCTTTTTCAGATTCTTTTCCATTATAGGCTATGAAAACCTAGTGAATTGTTTCCTGTGCTATACAGTAGGTCCTTGTTGTTTATCTATTTTATATATAGTAGTGCGTATCTGTTAATTCCAAACTCCCGACTTATCCCTCCTCCTCCTCTTTCTCCTTTGGTAACCATAAGTTTGTCTTCTATGTCTGTGAGTCTGTTTCTGTTTTGTAAACAAATTCATTTGTATCATTTTTCTTAGATTCCACAAATAAGTGTATGTTTGTCTCTCTCTGTCTGACTTACTTCACTTAGTATGACAATCTCTAGGTCCATCCATGTTGCTGCAAATGGGATTATTTCATTCTTTTTTATGGCTGAGTAATATTCAAAAGTCTATAAATAATAAATATGAGAGAAGGTGTGGAGAAAAAGGAACCCTCCTACACTGTTGGTGGGAATGTAACTTGGTGCAGCCCCTATGGAGAACAGTATGGAGGTTCCTTAGAAAACTAAAGCTAGACTTCCCATATGATTCAGAAATCCCACTCCTGGGCACATATCCGGAAAAGACAAAAACTCTAATTCAAAAAGATACCTGCACTGAAATGTTCACAGCAGCACTATTTACAATAGCCAAGACATGGCAACAACCTAAATGTCCACTGATGGATGGATAAAGAAGATGTGGTGTATTACCCCATTATAAAGTGCACAATTGGGATAGTTTTACAGAGAATGGATTCCAAGGTTCAGAGAAATTCAGCAGTGGGTCTGAAGTCATACAGCAAACAATGGGTAGGTCAGTGGTCTGAGGTAAAGAGGAATGGAGGTGAGAGGGCTTGGGGTCTGCAGGTCAAGGTTGCAGGCAGGCATGTCCTGGAGAAGAGGATAGCCCTTCCCCTGTGTTCTGTCACTGGCTCTGCTGAGACCCCTTCTTAAAACCAAAACACCACAAAATGCCAACAGAGTAGCTGTAACTGACCTGACTCTAACACGACTTTGCCTCCAATCAAGGGATTATAGATTCCTGGCAATGTTGAGACCTAATCAGCTGCCATGTTACAAGCACTGTGGCCCCAGCCCAGAGAAGGTCCCTGGGTTTGTGCAAAAGGGTCTGTGGAAGCAGCCTGCCTGCCAGGGCAGCTCTCGCTCTAACTGGGGGAAGACGGCCCTGGGCAGGTGGGGAGGGGGCCTGGTTCGCTAAGCTCAGACAACTCCTCTCATTGACACCTCTATAACCTCTGGGACCCACAGGCCACACAGCAGCACCGTGGGGTAAAGACAAAGGGGTTTCCAAATCTACACTATAAGAAGCCTTATTTTTTCCAAATTGGTTTATAAACGCCAAAGTGCTTTCATGTCCATCATTTCAGCGGGTCCTCACAACAATCAAGCCAGCATTGTTTTTCCACTTTTCTACATGAACAGCATCAACAACCACAGAGCAAGGCCCCTGGAGGTCTGACGTGCCGAGGACCGCCCAACAGAGTGCGGTGGACAGTGGTTAGCAGTCAACTTCGTCTTCCTGTCTTTCCTTCTGGTTTCCTGTGGGACCCAGGGGCCCAGAAGACTCCACCTCCTTGGACACAACAGCTGGTTCAGGGAAGGGCCGGTGACCCTAGTCAGGCCACTCAGAATCGTCTGTCCGTGTTTGATGGAATATTCAGGATAGCGCAAGATTTACACCTGGGGCAACTGAGCACCACCACCCTCCGCAGAAGAACACCTGCCAGAGAATGAGGCCAGGTTATGGGAAGGCCAGTCCTAGAAATGGGAAGATGAATTTCTGGGAAGCATCACCCAAGATCCAGCCACACAAATCCGGCCATGCCTGAAGCCATCCCAATGCTGGAATTTTCATGGATGTGCATCAATACTTTCGCATCTTAATTAAGACAAAAGAGTCTCTACGCCAACACAGAGTAAGACGGAGGCTGCCCAACTGGTGGCAGAGCACAGAAATCTCCCAAAAGACAGGCATGAAAATCAAAGAAAAGCATTAGACAACCACAGACAGTTACTTTTACTTATTCAACAAACATTTATGGGCCAAGCACCACGCTAATTGATTAGAAAGACAGTGGTGAGCCCAATAGACAGGATGCCTGTCTTCAGAGATCTTAATAGGACAGGAGAAGTGCAGACACCAAGAGAGGTCTGCACCGCTGGGGATGGCAGCAGGGATAATACAAAACCATTTTGATGGACAGTCAGAAAAGACTTTCTGAGAACGTCACATTTAAATTGAAACTGAAGGACAAACAAATGCAAACCTCATGAAGTAAAGTCTGGGCAGGCGCGACAGCACAGGTGAAAACCCATTGCTGAGACAGTAATTTCATCACCAGCGACTCGTGGATATTGGGGCCTTTTTGTTGGAGAGGGGAGAGAGAAGGGAATTCTATGCCTTCTTTTATAATTTGGATGTAAATATATATGAAAATCTTTCCAAAAGAATCGGATAAGTATGCCAAGAAATGTTTACAAGGACCTTTGTTGCAGCAAATGTTTCTAACAACAGAAGCCTATAATAATTAAAGCTTAGAAATAACAGAAAGTGTCAATATGCCTTACAACTGAAAAATATTTAAAAAGACAATGCAAACACACATTTATTGACTTGGAAAGATGTACACAAAATAAGTCGGTCTCCAAGAATATATATAGGAAGATTTCATGTACTGAGTACAAAAAAGGAATTCAATAAATATTTATGGAATGAATGGCAAATAAATACATCTGAACAGATAAACATCAAACAAAATATTTGCAGTCATTATTTCTGGGTGATGGAATTTATTGGTGATTTTAAATTGCTTTCTATATCTGCTTATCTGAACTAATTTTTTTGTACAGTGAACATGAATTACAGGCACAATAAAAAGGAATAAAAAGAAATCTTTCCAAAGCAAGCAATGACTTGGCAAGGTCAGTTTTAAGATCGAGATGTGTAATTAGGAAATGAGACCTTAAGAAAACAGAAAATAATGTGGCTGGATAATAGATAAGAAATAGAATAACAGATGCAGGATAATAGGATAAAGGATAATGGGTAAGAAAATATTCCTCCTCTAAACACTGGAGAGAAATAAACCTTTCTTCAGTGTCATGGCTAGAATTTGTTTAGCAGAAACCCATTCCATATTTCACATTAATTCTGCTATCTGTAACATAGCACATTAGTTAAATAATAAGAAAAACATTTACACGGATGCAAAAACGAAGTCAACAGGCTTACGTTAGTATGATGCCAACAAAATCACATTAAAAAAAAAAAGTCTATGTAAGCCAACATCTAAATATTTGGGCAAATCTGCAAAACAAATGCCATTTGGATCAATTTCTGAGGTGACTGATTGCATCATCCATGTTTCTCCCAGATGTTTTAGCAGAATGGAGAATGCGGCCTTAGACAGCCAAGCCAGTGGCTGGGCAGAATCACAGCCAGCTACACTGTCGCCATCCCTCATAGCACATTCTGGGCAAGTAACACTACCCACTCTCTGATGTCCTTTTTGCCGCCAAATTGTAATCCTCTGATTGTTCATATCATTAGGAAAATTCTGTTAACTTTGAAACTCTGGAGGTCCTGATGGAGGCAAAGCATTGGCTCTGATCCTGGCAGATTTGAAGAAAGCAGACAGCAGGTGTTATGGAGAGCTGGCCAATTAGGGGGGCTCTGAGCCCCAGGGACCCCTATAAACTGTAAGAAAAGCTACCTATCTCTTACATGGCTCCCAGGCTCCACAAACTTCTTGGAGTGCCTCACCCACCAAGCTGCACCTCCTCACTCAGCACAGCACAGAAGGAGTTCAAAGGAGACCGAAGTTGTCTGGAGAGGCATCCTGCAGGAGCAGGAAGTGAGCTGAGCCTTGGAATACTAGCCATGGGGAAAGGATCCCAGGACCGAGGTGACAAGGGCATGGTACACCAGCCACTGCAAAGATCTAGGTTGTAGCTCCTGGGATGGCTAGACAACTCATAGCTGCTCCCTTAAAGAGGCACAGGACACTCGTGAGGCAAACTCAAGGACCCGGAAAAGAAGAAGGCCATCACCCCACAGAATCATGCCCCCAACACTATTTACCCCATGCTAGAACCAGCTGTTTACACGTGATCACTCTCCACTGGAACATGAACTCCTAAAGGTAAGGTCGTATCCTACTAGGCTTGGCATCCGTGAGGCTTACGCAATATCTGAGCAAGGGTTTCATTCAGTAACTCCTGGCAGTTAAAGAAGTGAGCAGATGAATGCCTCAAATAAAAATTGCATCTCCCCAACGGCTAGGTTCTAAGTTAGCAGGTGTTATGAAAATTGTGGATGGCCAGGCAGGTACGGCTCTGTATGCAAGTCCTGATGAGCAGAGGGTGAAAGATCTAAGAGGCTGATTGGTCTATTTTGGGCAGCCCGAGGAAATGAGCCAGAAGTTGGATAAACCGAAATTCCCTTAAATTGCCCAGATGGTATATAGAACCAGCCAGCATCTTTCCTCTACTCCTGGACAAGGTCACTGGTTCTTCTGTTGAAAGCCAGAGGATGTGGTTATCTGACTCACAGAGTTACAAGGGTGCACAGTCTTACATATGTGCACACACGTGCAAACACACACACACACACACACAGGTGCACAAACCCAAGGACACATCCAGCACTGCAAGGTCTCACAACACGGGGAGTACACAGGATCCTAGGCCAGGATGAGCTTCCTGCTGCCCCTAGGCCTGCTCCCTCGTGGGCCCACCTGCTCAGAGTGGACAGGTCAAATCGTCAGCATCTTCACAACCGTGAACTTTTTTTACAAAATCGCCAGAAGCACAAATAAATGAGGGAGGTGAATTCATACATGATGGGACTCAACTATACTCCTCTACTTGGATTACCATACGCTCAAAAAGAACCTGAGATGAGATGGGATGTGATGCGGAAGGGGGAAGGGGGAAGGGGAAAGGCTGCCTCCTGAGATGGCAGCCCTGGCCAGCAGCCCCATGGGCAGCACTCATGGGCTATGCTCACTATGCCGGCTCCCAGAACACCTGCCTCTCCTCTCCTCTCTGTCCTATTTTCATATCTGTCTAATCACCCCTGGCCGGGCCGACACCCAAACTATTCAGTCCCAACTCAGGCCTGGACACATCCAGGTTTTCCTGAATGCTATCTCTTCAGCAAGCCCAACAGCTCAGGGAAACCATCCTGCAAGATGAACAAGCCTCCCCCCCAACCACTTCATTTTCAGATCCCTAGGGGGTGAAAAGGCATAGAAGCGTCACCATGAACCAAACAGGAATCAAAAGGCAGGGGCAGGCAAGGATGTGTAGTTACAGATCACTGCCAGTGTCGTGCCAAGCCATCCTGGAGCCAACAGGAAAAGTCCGTGACACTGATCTTACACATTTATTTAAAATTTTATCTTTTTTTCATCATGGATTTTTGCATTACTCTTGATTTTCTCAAATGTTGCATTGAAATATTTATTTTTATTTCTGAGGTTTTGTGTGTGTCTCTGTGCCCCCTTAAGTTTTAGCCCTGAGTTGAGTACCTCACTCATTTCCCCCTAGTCCTTACTGATAAAGCTACTATTTATTGAGTGTCAGTAGTAGACCAGACACTTAAAAATTATATATAAGCTTCACAATACACCTATCACTACTTAGGAACATTCCCATTTGACAAATGGGGAAACAGAGGCACAAAAAATTACCAGCATATAAAGTGTCACACACCTGGTAAGAGGTAGTGGGGACACAAATGCAGGAGGCAGTCGACTGGACTGTGCTTGATCAGAAAACACCAACCTACTGTGAAGCCAGAGAGATTTAGAGGAGATCCCATGGTGCCTGCAGAGGTTCAAGATTCTTGGAGACCAACGTTTTCCATGAACATTTGCATAAGGACTAAGGAAAGGCTACTTAGCGAGACGATTCACATACTGAAGAAAGTCTGGTATTTTTTTTTTTTGAGCTAAGCTTTGAATTTTTCATAAGATTATTTTAGATTTGTGGGAGGAAGATGATTATAAATTCTGTGGCCAAAAGCATTTTTCCTGCAACTGAAATTTTTCAGAAAGAATAAAACAAAATATCTCACAGGAAAAATGTCTAATCTGATTTCAAGCCATTGGTCAGCCTTCTTTATCTGCTCACAAATACCACATTCTCATTAACGTCCAGGGAGTCTTGGAAACCCCACTGAGAAACCATGAAACCTCCACGTAGATTTTAACTGAGAGCTGCTTTTCTGAGAATGTATATGTTCTATTGAATATCAGTATATCAACTCTGGCTCCTGAGCCCTAAATTTGCTAATATGAGCAGTAGCGTGAATGAACTTAGATATCGTTAATTCTAGATTAGATCCAACAGACGGTATCGCTCAGACTTAGCTGTCAACAGCAGAGGCTGTGAGTTACCACCATTCTGGCATGTGGGGGTTGGCACCCCTGCATCTCTGTTTATCATTTCATTTCTTCTGTCATTATTGTTTGTCAGACACCTTGCCAGTTGGTGATGACATTGGCCAAAGTCCAAAAGTGGAGGGGCAGGGGGACACACATCTTAGGTCAAGATCTACTTCTTCTCCTCCTTCAAACTACGTTAACTTCTCTCTCATCAGATTTCCTCTAGCACTTCTCAGCACCACACCCCTGAACACATCATTAAATAGTCCCATCTTGTTAGGAACTGAGAAGCCTTTGTCTCCTCAGGTAGAATGTAGCCGTTCAGCAGCAGGAATTTTGTTTTACTTCCTCGCACAGCACTCGGCGCAGGCATGAGCAGGTAATAGGCTACCAGTTGAAAGGCTTACTGGGGCCATAAGGAGGCACAAAGGAAGGCAGGGAGGCTCTGTGTGCAAGTCCTGTTGGCCAGAGGGTGAGAGAAGGCCGAGGAGCCTGGCGGACTATTTGGGCAGCCAGAGGCTGGATTAACACCAAAACCAGATTAACACCAAAACTGGATTAACACCAGGCAGCAAGGCCAAGGTCATCATAGGGAGAGAACCGACAGGAGATACTATGATCAGGGGAACCCACGATCACAACATAAGCTGGGAGGATCCGAAGTGAGGAGGGGGACAAAAAACAGCTCATGCACATGCCTTAGGACTAAGACCATGCCTGACACGGGGATGCGGGAGGTCGCCCTAAAAGTGGAGGAGTCATGGGACACAGTCCTTCTCACAGCTGCCCTGCCAAGAACTACCACCATCCCCAGGGCAGTGTCTGTAGGGCTTAGCTCCTCTACCCTTGGGTTCTGGGTCCCAGTCATGGTGATATCCAGGGCTAGCCCCTGGTTACCATTCTCTCTTCCTTAGCCTTCTCCAAGGGCCATAGGAGTTGGAGGCAACCAGATGTAATGATACTTATTTGTGAATCAAACTGGTTCCAATGGACCAATAGAAGGGGTATATAGAAGGGAGAAGAGTTTTAGGTTTCAACACTTCACTCAGCACTCAATAAAAACCACCGAGCTTCCACAAATCACTCCAGTGGGTCTTTTATGAATTGGCCAAAGGTCATAACCAAATTATTACAAGAAGCCCTTCATACTCAGTTTTACTTGTATTAGTTGAAGGGGCTAGAAACTAGATCTTCTTGACTAGAGATTTATTTCTTTTTCCAATTTAGACATCTTCCTCCATCCTGACTCCCAGATGAAAAGCTTCATTATGCTAATGAATTGCTGGAGGGCTATGAAGGCAAGAAACTTGGACCCTGAGAGGGCCTCAGCCTCAGAGAAAGTCTGTCAAGAAAGATCTCCCAAATAGTTGTAAAGCTTCACCCTCCCTGCTGCCCCTGTGAGTGGCTCTTGGTGCTGACTGCTAGATGGGATTTCCCTGTTGGGATCCAGATGGCCAGGGGTGGATTTACACAGGCTTTTCCCACATCCTACCTCGTCAGTGTCTATCCTCCCCTGGAGGGCTCTCCAGATGGTACCCGTCATAAATGGAAATCAAGGCCAGATTAGTCATCTGCTTACACTACGGAAGCCACCTTCCAACTGATTGACTACCTCTCTCTTTGTCTTTAATTATGTGAATAAACAAAAGGACTGCATATTAATGAAGGTACTTGTTTAATTAATAAGTATAAGAGAAACTGCAGCTTCATCCTTGCAGTGAGGAAGACTGCCTGACTCTGGATACCTCAAAGAGGCGCTGAGCATTGGTAGGTGTGTAACATGGGTGTGCACATTTTATTAGATTGAAGTCATCATTTTCTCACCCTACATCCCTAACACAAAGAAGAAGGAGCCCTCTCTGGTTGAAAATAATATTAGAGCTTCTACAGCATTTTTATATTCAATGACCAGCATACAACAAAAAATTACAGGGCATAGGAAGAGGCCAGAAAATTTGACCAATAATCAAGGGAAGAAATAGCATAGAAATAGACTCACATATTTTCCCAATATTTGAGTTAGCAGACAAGGACTTGAAAGTAATTGTGATTAACATGTTGAAAAGAGAAGAAAAGAGGAACAAAATGAAAAAATGGAAGACTGCAGCAGAAGTTGGAATGTGTAAGAAAGAATTTTAAAAGATATTTTAAGGGGGGAGGGTGTAGCTCAGTGGTAGAGTGCATGCCTGTCTTATCAGCGTGGAAGACAGAGAGGGATGCAGACTCATAGAGTGGGTTTTCCTGTCTCCCAGGCACAAGGAGAGGGGACAGAATGGGAAAGTGAAGAAGGGAAAGGTAACGTAGGTCAGGGAAGAGCAAGGTGAGAAACCTTGGCTGCTCTAGCCGAGCAAGCGCCCTCCCTTCCCAGGCCCCAGCAATCACGTGGAAACAGCTCAGCTCTTAGAGACACTCGGCATTGCCATTATCCAGTGATGACCACTGAGATGGGACAGTCTACAGACCCCACGGAACATGGCTCCTCTGGGCCCTGACACTCTGTTTAAGTCTCTTTTCTGCCTCCCTCCATTTGGTCAACCCCTGTTTCACAAATCAAGACACAGATAAAATGAGACAATAATTCCAATACTCAGTAACATTATTCACAATTGTATTAATTATTTTTTGTATATATATATTTTTATTGAAGTATAGTCAGTTTACAATGTTGCGTCAATTTCTGATGCACAGCATACATGAACATACATACATTCGTTTTCATATTCTTTTTCATTGTAAGTGACTACAAGATATTGAACATAGTTCCCTGTGCTATACAGTATGAACTTGTTTCATACTTTAAAAAAAAGACAAGTGAATTTATTTACAACAAAGAAACAGACTCACAGACATAGAAAACAAACTTGTGGTTACCAGAGGAGGAAAAGGGTGGGAAGGGATAAATTGGGAGTTCAGGATTTGCAGGTACTAACGACTATATATAAAATAGATAAACAACAAGTTCATACTGTATTAATTATTGATTATTATAATTTACTGTGCATTATCTCATTTATAGCTAGTGTTTAATGAGTGCATACTATGTGTCAGTCTTAACATTTCACATGTATATTAACGCATTTATCACAGCAGCCTTCTAAGATGAGTACTAACTAAATACCTTCCTCAAGGTCACCCAGCTAATGAGGTCAACTCTTACACACTACCCGAGGGATGGGCAATGTCTGGTGAGTGCCACTGTATGTCAGGCACCTTTTATACTTGGGAGGATTGAATCCAAACAGCAACCTCTGGGGCCCAGGTCCTCATCTCATCGGCAATGCAGTTATGCTGTTAACCATCGCTACTCCGCAGCATTGCTGCAAAGCTTAAAGGAGATGATTATGTAAAGTGCCCATCAGAGTGATCAGCACCTTGTCAACACTCGTTAGACGTGCTGTCTCTTACCTTTCATTTGTATGACAACAGAGATCTCAGAAAAAAGGGAAGATCCAGATTTTAAAAGTTTCACACAGATAATTCACACAGAAAATGAAAGTTATGATCGCCTACTTCTCTTGTTGTGCTTTTTCATGTATTTAATGGAAGTGAAATAAAGGACAAATGTGTCTGTCTCTGATTTGGTTTTGGGCTGTCAGCCACTGCATCGGAGCTTACTGGGCTAGATCAGAAACACTACGTTCGCAGGCCACATCCCCGTTAGGCACATCTGAGATCCATTTCAGGTTCCCAGCGCAGCTGACCTTCTCTGACCAAGCAGATAACCACAGGGACCCCGATCAAGGTTCAGATTCCTCCTTAAAGAGCCGCACAGGTGGAGGAACGGCCCTGCGGCCCAAAGCAGGCAGGTATGGGATGCAGGATTTATTGCCCTTTCCCAGATCCCCCAAGAGTGAGGATCAGAAGGCTTCAGGCACCTCGGGCCATCACCACAGAGACTGCCCCAAGTGGCTGCTGCCTGGAGACAGCTCCCCTCCAAAGGGCGGGCACAGCCATGTGTGTGCCCCCGGCAGGGCAGGCCCTGGGGACAGGCAAACATAATGGGGCCACTGGAGGCTTTGGAACAATGAAAATCACAAGGTCCAGGTAGAAGAGGAGAAGCTGAGTCTGGAGCTCCTTCTCTTCCCATCAGAGGTAATCTCATTTTAAACTTGGCCTCAAGGTTTCCAGAAACCTATTTAGATATTGTGTGGCTTCTGTGTGTGACTAGAATGTAAGTTAGAACTTTGCTGAGGAAATGGGGCTGTCAGCTCTGAGACCAGTCTGGGCCGGGGCAGGGTAAGGCAGGGCAGGTGACGGGAAGGGCCCCTGCAGTTCCTGAAGCTGAAGGGAAACGGTCAATGTCCTGGCCTGGCTGCTATTCAGGGAAGGGCACCACTCTTTACTGACCTCCCATCTGGCACGAAGCACCAAACACTGAACTGCACGCCTTAAAGAACCTTCAGAGCCCTGTGTTATGGTACTACTATCCTCAGTTTCAGTAAAGGACACTGAGGTCAGGAGATGTGAGGTCCCTGCTCCAGGCCTCCTAGTCAGTAGGTGCAAGGATGCAAAGCCAGGTCTGGGTGATTCCTAAGCTCAGGGAGCATCGTTTCCTGGCAGCATGCTCTGTTTCCATTATTGAGGTATCGCCCTGGACCAGACACAGCACCAGACACTCTACAGACATGGTTACATCTTAATTCTCACAACCCCCCTGGGAGCCAGAAAGAAAACTTTTTAGCCAGATGTCCATGATTTTTTTTTTTTTTTTAATATAAGACCACACAAACCTCCGACTGGCAAGAAGAAAGAAGGTGGCACTACTGTCAAAACACGTGCCTGGTCATTCCAGGGCTCTATGAAAACTCTCATCTCCTGGTCTCCCCCTCATGGAGAGATATACCACATTCATGGAAAGGATGTTTCAATCATTAGAGAAATGGCAGCATTTCCAAATCTGGCCTATAAATTTAATGTAACTCCATTCAGAAACAAAAGCGGGACTTGAGAAATTGACTCTAAATGTGTATTGAAGAGAAACAGACAAAGCACAGCCCCACCACCTCTGCAGAAGAACAAAGTAAAGGACTAACCTTACCAGATACAAAAACTACACAGACTAAATATAGAGGTGTGGTAATTAAGACAGAAGGGTGTTGGTATAGGACTAGAAAAAATGACTAATGAACCAGAATAGAGAGCCCAAGAAGACATCTTCACGTAAGTGGAACTTTAATATTTGAAAGAGACAGCATGATCATCACAGGGGAAAAGAGAGGGTAATTCAATCCATGGAGCTGGGAGGTGTGGTTCTCCATGTGTAAAAACTGAAATTGGATCTCTAACTCATCATTCACAAAAATCAACTGATGCTGTGTGTTTATTTATCTGTCATCTATCTTTCTGTCTTTGGAATAAGAAACGAATTCCTAAGCAAGATTAAGAAAGTTCTAGCACTGAAACAAAAGATTGATACATTAAGTTTCATCAAAATTAAAACCTTTTGTTCATCAAAAGATGACTCAAAGAAAGAAAAAGGACAAGCCACAACCCAGAGAAGATATCTGTGGAATAGACGACCAATAAAGAATTAGTATCAAAACTATGAAAAACACCTATAAAAAATAAGAAAAACACAAACAATCCAATAGGAAAATTAGCAACATACATTACCAGGTACTTCCACAGAATCAAAAACACTTACAGACAATAACATATGAAGAAATGCTAAGCCTTAGTAGCAACCAGGAAATTGGAAATCAAGATCACAAGACTTCATTGTACATTCATTCAACTGGAAAAATAAGAAGGCTGAAAATACTCAGTGTTTGAGAGAATGCAGTTTAATGTGGATACTTTACCCATCACCAGTAGGAATATAAAATGATACAAGTATTTTGAAAAGTAATTTGGCATCATCTTGTAAATCTGGACAGTCACCCATTCAAAGCCCCATCAACAGCAGAATGAATAAATGAAGTGTGTATATTTCACACACTGGAATATTAAACAGATACAGTAACATCTTAAAGTTGGCAGGCAAAAAAGTCCCAGAAGATAATATCCAGTAAGGTACTTTTTAAAAATAAAGTTCAATACAAGTAAAACTAAACAATTTGGGTTTTAGGTATCATGTGTGATTTTTGAAAAACTTAAAAAAGAAACAAGGGAATAATAATCTTAACATTCAGAATCACGGTCATGTCTCTGGGGTATGGGGGGGATAGAACTGGGATGAGGGACGAGCACATGGGGAGATGCAAATTATTGATAATATACAATTCTTGGTTTGAGTTGTGAGTTCAGTGTGTCTTATATTTTTAATAAATAAAAGAGGCCCAATGAGAAGAGTGTGTCATGAAAAGAACTATGATTAATCCAATTCTGTATATCTAAGGTCCAATTTGAAAAATCTGGGATACAGGTGACATGGATTATTGGCAGTTGCCAAACACTGCCATTATAAAGTACCTGTCCATCGTCCACATTGCTGCAGGTGGGAAATCTGTAGCCAGAGGTTTTCCATCCCCCCCTTTATACCTGAACACAGAGAGCAGGAACGACTACTTATCCTTGTCATGCCCATGACAGACATCAATAATGGATCTGCTGAGACTTCACGCTCCTTCTCTACACAGCTCTCCCCACAGCCATTTGGGATGGAGCATGAGGAAAAGTGGCTGAGTTCTGTACAAAGAAGCCCAATCAGGATGTCAGAACTACAGACAAATCAGAGAAGAGTTCAAAGGATCACAAGTAAGAGAAAGGAGAAAAGTTAGCTGGTGGAGCAGGATTCAAAGTCCCCAAAACTGCCATGTGGCTCCCTGGTTGACAAAGCCCTGGGCACAAGACGCTGGCTGCTTGGTTCCCAAGAGGAAGGGAAAATCAGGAAAGACAACAGTGTATTTAACTTGACATGTAGGAAATATGCTATTCTGTGAGGTGTGGAGGCTGGAAATGAAAACCAATTTCCCAAAGAAATATCTCTGTTCATGGGTGACTGGGTCATTTGGGGTCCTGGAGGGAAAATTGGATGCTCAGAGCTCAGTAAAGAAATGTGATTCCTCTAACACATCCCTGGATGTTCACTGCCAAGCAGGACCTCAGCAGGGACAGACGGATGCTAAGGAAGACCCAGGGATATGGCTGATGTCACCAGCCTTCAACTCTCCAAATGCCCCCAAAGCATCTCAAAGTCAGAACCACAGCTCAGAACAGGCACCCCACAAACTTCAGAGAGATAAAGGTCAGACACCAATGATGCATGGTTTTCTTTTGATTAAAAGCCAAAAGCTTTTGAGCCTGAGACCTGAACCATTTAGGAAGGATATCAGGATTCTAAGGAAGGAAAGAAGGGGAAGAAATTATAAGGACCATCTCTCTCTTGTAAACTCCTTAGTGGCAAGGGAAACATCTCATAATTCCTACAGCACTTCCACTTCCTAGCAGTGTATGGGGCAGACTATATTCTCACTAAATGCTGTTGATCGCCTAATTGATGTCTCCAATCTAAGAGTTTCAGGTAAGCAATAGGAAATCGGTACAGGAAGGATGCACCTGGTGTTAATATCATATACGCACTGAATAGGAGCAGAGGCTGGAGGAGGGAGTAGTTGGTGGCGGGAAAGGCAAAGGGAACCAGTCTTCTCAAGGGCACTGCGCATTCGGAAAGGTTTGCTTACAGTTCAGGATCTCAACTAGGGCAGAATAATAAAAGCATTCAGACCTCACAAAAAATCATCTCTGTGTAGGAATAATAAAGACAGAATGCCTGATGTGGTGACTCAGAGCAATAGAGTAGGCATGAGGTCAGAAATTAAGATATCGGAAGTGAGACATCACGTCTCCGTTTCCTCATCTGCCAAATGATATAACACCTACCAAGATGGTGTAAGGATTAAGTAATATGGATGTGAAAGTATGACAGAGAGTATAGAACATTACAGAAACACAAGGAAAGGTCACTGGCAGTTTCTAAGCCAACTCAAAGATGAGACTGGGTAAAGGCAAGTTGAAATTTCTTGGAGGCAAACGCACTTCGGGCCAGGAAGACACAGTGCTCAAAACCAAGACTTGGATGGTTCAGGCACAGCACAAAAGTGCCGGGTCTGCCTAAAAATCTGTGAGTGATCATTGCTGTCCACCCCTGACCCTGGCGGGGAGGAAGGGCAGACAGGCCAACATCCCTGGACTGAGCCAGGCTAAGTCAGCACTCCAGTGGACCCTCCCTAAATCCTGGTGATGACCTCACTGCAAATGTCCTGTAGGTTAGACAACAGCAAGCAATGGGGTTGCCCAGGAAGGACCCCAGCAAGCAGCTTGTGGGGACCAGCCCCACCTCTACAGATTCACAGACTGGTCACAAGTCTCTCTGGGCAGCAGCCTGCCACTTACCACTCAGTCATCACACACTTTTGTCAGTCTCTCCCAACCCGACTAGGTAAGTATTTTTATCCCCATTTGACAAATGAGTAAGCTAAGACTTAAAATCAAGACTTAAATTGGCCCAACATCATATAACTGGTTTGTTGCAAAATCAGGATCTAAATCAAGATATATTTGCCCACAAAGCCCACACTTGGGTCCACTGTTTGGGTTGTGTTAATAAATTGATCAGTGTTAATAAATTAACACTCAGGAAAGTGCTGGTACAGTATATGAGTTTTTGGAGGGGAAGTAGGAGAAGTAGGGACATACTCTTTGGATGGGGTTTTGGAAGATTAAGGTGAGGTCTTGGTGCCCACTTGCTCATTATCCATAGACCCAGGATTAGCTGGATGCTGGCATAACTCACCCCCCATCTCCCTTGCAGGTCAGGGAAGGAAGCAGTGGTAATGGGGAAGCAAAAGGCCCCCTGGGGTCTCCCAGCACAGGGGTCTGTGACGTAGGCTGAGTTGGGACATAAGGCAGAGGCCACATGGCTCTACAGCCACTTGGATCTGTATCTTGGAATCAGTGTGTTCCAGAACCTCTGCAGGTAGGAACAGAAAGAGAAGGAGAGACCACCAGGCCCAGAAAAAGGGTGTGGCCTAAATTACCCACAAGAAGTATTCTTGGAAAAGAAGGAAAGGCCAGGCTAGATCTCTCTAGAGAAAGAAGGCCTGCACCCCAGATTTACACCAGTTGTTGCTGCCACTCCTCCCCAACCACACCTATGCCAGGAACTGTGGCCCAATTAAGATTTCAGGTGCTGGCCAACCTGCCCTCCTCCCTTGTAGAGGAATTGAAGATGGGCTGGGGAAGAGAGGCAGGACTACAAGTAGAGAACATGAAACTATTAACTCCCTGTTCATCCCAATAGGGTGCAAGAGAGGGGAACTCAAAGGGTGCATGAGCACCCTGAGACAGAGTAGCAAGCAACAGGGGAAGTGGGAGAGGAGAAATGACTTTTCTACACCACATGCAGTCTTGAACCCTAATAGATGCTAGTGTGCCTCGCAGCGTCCTCTCCCAAGTGAAGCTCATGTTGTTAGGGGCTACCATGGGGAGAGAACCTTGGAGAGTAAAGAAGAAAGCAGAGCTGAGAGATGGAGGAAGCCATGTCCTAATATCGCCTGAGCACCTGGATTCAGCCATGCCTGAACTCCACACCTAGACTTTTCACATATGGACCTATATAAATCCTTTGTCTGTTTGTTTGCACTAGTTTGAGTTAGGTTTTCTATTATTTGCTCCTGAAACAATCTTGGCTCATATAAACATCACCACAGAGACCTAACAGAGCATGGCACATAGTGGACATTCCATAAATAAATTCAATCCAACAACTCTGTGGCAGTCTATTTAAACCCTGGCCTTCAAAAGTACAACTTAACATCTCCCTATGCCTTCTAGGGAAAAAGAAAATCCCCCTGTTCTATTCTGACTTCTGATCTCATTGCAACATCACTTTGGTTCCTCGGGAACAGCTATGGGGAGCAGCTTATTGTCTTCTAACTTTTGGAAGAGGACTTCTAATTAAGGCAATATTAAACAGTAATAACTGTCTTATAATTTTATGGCAATGCCTATGATCACATAAATAAGCATTTTATATCCAATTAGCATTTTATATTTATTCAATCCTAAAACAATCTAGCTTTTTTATTAATCAAATAAAATAGCATTTAATAGATATGGTTGTTTAGCTTCTGAAATTAGCCACATATAAAATAGTAGTACATCCAATTATGCGATATATTGCCCCAAAAGAACAATACGTGCTTGCCTGCATTTCCATCAACATGACACCCATATTTAACTAAACAAGCTAAAATCAACATTTTCCAAACTTCCATCGCTTTCATAATTCTCTCACGATTTCTGCTATTGCAATGCACCACCTGTAGTAGTATTTACTTAAAGTATTTCTTTACATAGACCTATATTGTTCATTGAAATAATTTTATTTTAAAAAGGTAACTTTATATCATGAGTTTGATAAGCTAGCTAGGCTTTAAGACAATATTAAAATAAAGACATAGCTATTAACATAAAAATGGTTTATCTCTATACCCATTTTTAAAGCCATTCTGGGTGCCAACAATGGCAGTTATGGTACCTTTGGGAGAAATGTGAGTTAAACCACTCCACTGAGAACTCCAAGGGCATCCTGTCTCGCACCTCCCTGAGCCTACCCGTGTCACACAGCAGCTACCTGTCTGGCTCTCACACACGCAGGTGGGATTCCACCTTGGGCCCTGTGGTGAGCCCTCTCCTTTTTATTAAGCATTTAGTTACTTAATGATTGACAGACCAGGAACTTGGCAGTAAAAAGTTAGGATCACCTTTTACATGATGCGTGACTGCTTTGATTCTGCAGGAAAATTGCATTTTAAGCAAAGGGTGCATTTCTGAAGGTGTCAGACAATTTAAAACAGCCACATTTCCAGACCTACGGAAAAGTACAAAGTAAGGGAGATGAAACCTGCAAGCACATAAATCTGCAAATACTCTTGCATATTTTATTTTATTTTATTTTAAATTTTTTTATTGAAGTGTAGTTGATTTATAATGTTAGTTTCAGGTGTACAGCAAAGTGACTCAGTTATATATATACATACATATATGTGTTTTTTCTTTTCAGATTCTTTTCCATTATACATTAGAATAAGAAATTGAATATAGTTCCCTGTGCTATATAGTAGGTCCTTGTTGTTTATCTATTTTATATATGGTAACGTGTATCTCTTAATCGCCAACCCCTAATTTATCCTACATATTTTATTTTAAAGCTGCTTTTTATTTTTTCAGCACTGGTCCACATATTCCACAGAGTCCTCGCCCCTATGTTACTGGACAGCATATCATGGCAGTGGCCTGGTCTCCTCCTGGTATTTCATCAGGTCCAAACTTATTGACATTCAGATGCAATTTTCAGGACAAGTAATGCTTCTTAATGAACACATGAATGATATTTATACCCTTACAGGGTATTAAAAAAAGGATTCCGATGATAATAATTAAAGTCACAGCCCAGTGGTTACCAAAACGCCTAGCAGCCTGCCAATGCATGCAAGCAACAAAAGGATGCCCAGGATGTGGACCAAAAATGGGGTCTTTCTGCTTACCAGTTCAAGGGTGAGCGCAGTTTACAGTTCAGCCAGCTGGCTTTGCAATCGTGCAATTTGTAAGGAAAAAAATAAGGGAGAGCCAAATGCGTTCCAAATTTTTGCATAAAGCGATACTTCTAAAACTTTCATATCACTCTTGTCAAATCTGCTAACTCACTGCACGTGGATTACACCTTTGCTGGCAGGGACTTTAGAAGGGAGGACATTGGAGAGTACCGTGGACTGCAAGGTGGGTGGGAGAAGTCTTGCGGTGGTAGGTTAGCCCAATGTGGGGCGGGAGAAGGAGCTTGTCACTTGTCAGCACCCCAGATGCAGTAGGCTCAGTGCAGAACTGTTGAACACATGATCCCAATTGATTCTCACCACCCGTCTCTTTTAGAGCTAAGAAATCGGAGGGCTCAGGGAGGTTCTGGGATGTGTCTACTGGTGCAGGTTCTGAGAACTCTCCAGAAAGCAGCCTTTACTTCTGGCGTGGAGAAATGAAGGCAGGCAGAGCGCAAAGGGAGATGGAGGAGCGGAGAGTGGGAGAGCTCAGTGACAGGCCATGCGGCGGTAAGGGGCACAGCCTCGTGCAGAGGGCGCTGGCGTTCTGCAAGTGGGGAGCAGAAACCCACGCAGGAGGGAAAACTCTCCCAAAGGCGGGGGGAGATGAAAACCACAGCCCCGGAGCACGGGAGAAAAGTGAGCAGGAGAGGATGCGGAGGAGGGGCATCCTGACCCTGGGGCCCTAGGGGGCTGCAAAGGTGCCTGTGAGGCCCACACCACACCTGCAGCCAAGACAGGCAGAGGACGAGGGTGCTGGTAGGCGCTGCCACATCAGAGCTGGAACCCCAGAGAGGCCCTGGACCCAACATTTTTCACCGGTGTGACCTGGGCTGGCTATCATTTCTGTCCTCAATGGCGTCTGTGAGGACGGACTAAGTAAAAGCAGTCCAAGTGCTCCCCACGTTGAAAAGCAAATGACGGGGCCTGTCCCAGGGCAGCGGGCTTTCCCTGCACCTGCTGAGGACGGAGTGTGGCTGGACTCCTTTCCATATTAAACACACGAGATGACACATGTCTATCATATTCTGTCCTTGAACTTACCAAGGGTGACTAAGTAATTGCCATGCAAATCCATCTGTGTTGCAAGCCCCAGACCCCTGATTTTTATTCATATAAAAATTTCCATGGAGTATAGGTCAGTGGTAGAGCATAAGCTTAGCATGTGCGAGGTTCTGTGTTCAATCCCCAATACCTCCATAAAAAAATAATCTCCAAATCCAGAAGACTTGTTTGCACAGGGATAACACTTAGCTCCCCAGTAGCTAAGCCCTGCCATGCTCTCTGGTGACTTCTTGAACTTTCTCTGCTTGAGCATCCTCCTCATGCCTTGCCCCCCCTACAGTATCACCTTGCCTCATCCAGGAAGCCTGCCTAATCCCACAGAGAGTCCAGGTTAGCAGCCCCTCCTCGTGCTCCCAGAGCCTCCAGATGTCTGTTCACATCTTGGTCTCCCCATGAAGACTATGAAACCCTGGGGGTAAGGGTTATCTCTTCTTCATCCTTGCATCTCACAATCTAGCAGAGCAACCAGCACATCACAGATGCTTAATAGACATCTGAGGAGTAGAAACTGACTATGTCCTGATGCTGCACAAATATTATGGGATATAGACCAAGGAGTCACTGTATTTGAGGGTTCTTTTCATTATGTTGGGACTTTGCTCTCAACACCATACTTTAAAATTCCACCCAGTTGAAGGTTGCCCATCTTTGTGAAGACTAGCATGATTTCTTTTTTCTTTTTTTCTCTTGTTTCTTTGTTGTTTTAATGCATGAAAATCAAAGGGAGGGTCTAACTGGGCCCAATGAGGTGAAGGGAATGTTTGTCACGCCAACTGGTGGCTCTAAGTCAGCGCTTCCCTGAGAGGAAAACATGGCGCAGGGCGGCGAAGGCAGGAGCTACAACAGCTCCATCTTGCTCAGCAAGTGCCCCTGGGTCCCCAAAGCAGCATTCCCATTAAGGTGTCTTTAGAAAGTGCCAGCTGTATGATGCTAAGACAACTAGAAAAGCCGGGAGAGAGCGGGCCCGCCTCCCAGTGCTAAGTTGGAATCTAGACCATTCTCACTCCTCTGAGAATTCAGACAGAACCTCCTCTTTCCCTGTCAGAGCCGCTGCCTGCTTCCTCCCTCATCACTGACTGGAGTTGTCAGGACCAACTGAAGCTGCCACACAGGTAGGACAGGTTTCCAAACACAAAATCAAAAGCCACCTGCTCAAGGTATTCCAGCTCCTACAGCTCAGAAGCTGAACTCAGAGGGGTTTGGTGCTTCTAAGTTTTTTTTTTTTTTTTTTTTTTTTACTGCCCTCAAGGTGTGCAATTTGTTTTTTTGTGTGTCTGGTGCCTCAACAGGCCTCACCAGAAGGACCCAGAGCCCTGAAGGCAGGAGACCTGGACACCTTCCCCTGCACGTGGTGGACAAATCCCACTACCAGCAGTGGTGTCACTGTGCTGCTGGCTGGCTTGCAGAAAAGGAGTCCTAAGGAAGCGCTCTTCCTTTTCTATCATATTTCCATTATCTATAAAGTAGAAGCTCCAAACCAAAGACATCATGGCAAGCAGCCCTTGGAAGGAGACCCTGGCTGATGAGAAAGGTGGGGCCCCTTGGGGGTTGAGCTAAAATATGAGTGTGATGAGCTTCACTGGCTGTTTTCAGTGGTTCCACTTGCCATCCGCGGTTTGCTGTCATTGGGTCATGCCATCATTAACATTTTCAATATAAGTTTTTGTCCCTTTCTCATATTCTTTCCCTAGGGTAAATTTCCAGGACTCTAATTACTGCGTGAGGGGTATTAACACTTCAAGAATCAGTTAATACGTGTTGCCAAAGCACCATGCCACCAGTGGTCTGCAGGGTCCCAGCATGGCCATTGCTTAAGATCTTTTCAAATGGTGTAAGCAGAAAGGAAAAGGTAGTTATACTTCCAGTTTTCTTTAACTGGATTATTAAAAATAGTTGACTCTCCAAAAGATAGAAGAACTAACATCAATAAGGATGCTTCCCTTTTCTAGGACGGCTACGCCAAGGGGGATCTTTTAAACAGCATCAAGCTAGATAACAGGTGTGTATGATCCATCCTTAAGCCAAGCAGAGAACCCGAGAACAGTCACTGAGGATGAGCAAGTGTATCTTCTTTGTAGATACCCAGCCCTTACAGCAACCCTGTGTCTCAGGCATCTCTGCATCTTTCAAATATGGTCCAGGAACACCAGCCCATAACCAGCCCCCAGGTGTGCGATGGATGCTGCCGATAAACCCAGCTCTCTGGCGCTCTGTGTTCTGGTGCCAGAGCTGCATTAATCCACCCCGAGACTTACCTCTCCTAACAGCCAGGAGAGAACACAGCAACAACGACCTGTCGCTAAGGGCAGAGCTGAGCTTGATCAAGAAACACGGGAAGGCACAATTCCATAAAGAAAAGCAGGACAGGGGAGACCCGCCCAGAGCAACAGAGAACATTTAAGTTAGGGTCTCAACAGTCTGGGCTGATGGGGAGGGGAAAACAGAATCTCTGCTACTAGACTTAACAGAAAGCTACCTGTGCTCCACAGACGGGGGCAGCAGGGGTGGACAGAGCAAATCCCCTCCTCAGAGGATGCTGGACCCTGTGTCAAGTGAAGGGATGTAGGGGCTGGGGGCTGCCTGCTGGAAACTGAAGGTTAGACGCCCAGCTTTGCCACTTACAAAGGGCAAGATCTGAGCCCCTCGAGGCCCTCCGATCATACTCCCTCAAAGGGCTGGGGTGAAAAGTAATGAGATAACACAGCGCAATACCCAGTAGCACACAAGCATGCAATAAAGACAGGCAATAAAGGGTAGCTATTATTTTCAATAATTACAGTCACGATTCACAACAAAAACCTTTATGCACATGAGATAACTTACTTTAAAATTTTCAACATACTCTAGAACTTGCTTTATAAAAGTTCAGTTCTATTTCTAAAAACTCAGCCAAAACATGCAAATATGATTGTGTTTCCTCATTAATATCATAGAGGAACACATATCTAATCTACCTTCCTGGGTTAGGACAACATGAGACGAGAGATGTTGAGGAGTTGGAAGCCCGGAAGTGCTAAATTAGAGGTGATTCATTTATGTCTATTATACTTGGACAACAAGGCTTAAGGTTGTACTGTTCAATGTAGTAGCCACTAGCCATGTGTGGCTATTTTAATTTAAATTAATTAAAATTAGACAAGTTTAAAAATACAATTCCTTGGTTGCACTAGTCACATTTCAAGCGTGCACGTTACTGGAAGCTGCCATACTGCATAGTGCAATACAGAACATTCCCTTAACTTCAGGAAGTCCTACTGGACCACACTGCAGCCTGGATAACACAACCTGGAACTCAGGGCACCAGGCCCTAAGCACGGACCCCTGTAGGAATCTCAGAGCAACCAAGATTCCTTTACCTTTCCTCCCTCAATTTTATCTCTAAGTCACTATATTTAAATAAGCTATTTTTCGTGGCAGCTATAGACCTTTTTGAGAAGCTGATAAAAGCAATGGATTCTCTCCCCAGGAAAAACAATGCACGTGGGAACACAAACACACAATGACACACACACAAATTTTGCAAACAGTGTCAGAGTTTCAGGAAGTACACACCCTTGGACCCCCGATTAGGAACCTTGGTCTAGAGAACAATCCAGAAGGCTTATTTATCAAATAGCCGACTGATTTAAAGCTGGGAGGAATATTGAAGAGGTTTTCTGAGAAACAAAGCTCAAAAAGCTCTATTTCTATTCCAGACCACTTTATTTGGGGCGTTCCTTCCTGTGTCCTTATTTAGACAGAAATGCTCAGCTCCTCGCTGCTAAGTTCGGTCCACTCCACTCTGCCCTTGTGGGTCTCCTATATCACAGATGAGTCTGGCTTTTAGGCAGAGTGCAGTGGGCAGCCAGTGGAGAGTTTTGAGCAGCAATGTGATATGACCTTGTTTTTTTAAAAAAAATCCGTTGAGTGGATAATTGCCTGTGGATAATGGATTGTTGAGAGGGTGTGGAAATCAGAAGCAGGAGACCAGGGAACAGGTGAAGTAGGCAAAAGCAGCAGACAATGGTGGCTTGTACTTGGTTGTGGCAACGGAGATGGAGAGAAGTGGGCAGACCTGGGACACATTTTGGAGGCAAAGGTGATGGCATTGTTGCTGGTTTGGATGTAATGGGCAAATAAAAGGTTTTTTGGCTGGAGGAAGCATGTGGTGCAAATATGAAAAGGAAAAGTTTTGACATTGGGGATGGAGACTAGGTGAACAAGAGTTTTGCTGACCTTTGAGATACTCAACTGGGACCCAAGTGGAAAGATCAAGCAAAGAATTAGAGACAGAAGGCTGGAGTTAGAGGTGCAGCTTCTGGAAACTTTCATGTTATGATTGTATTTAAGACATCCCATCATGAGAATGACAGGGTCCCCTAGAGGGAGGTGCAGGGAGGGCTGAGAAGAGCACCTTGGACACAGCCCAAGGAAAAGCCAACAGGAAATGGTCAGAGGTGTTGGAAAGGGGCAAGGCAATCGGGATGGAGTAGTGTGTGTGTAGTGGAGAGGAATGCAGAGTCTGGGGGCCCAGCAGGCAATGTTTCAGGGAGGAAGAGGTAGTCACTTATCATAAATGCTGCTGTGAGGTCCAGTGATAGAATAATGGAGAAGGGCCCACTGGAATGGGTCGTAGACAGAGAACAGTCTCAATGGTACACGACTAGAGCAACCAGGTTGGGATGGGGTGAAGGGGGAACGGGAGCAGAGAGGCTGGCTACAAGCATCTCCTTCTGTCTCTTCGGGAGATGATGCTTTACTCTGTTGGAGCAGCGTCTCTCATGATACTCCTTGTTTGGGAGGGGCACTGACCACCTATAGCCTCCATAACCATGGGTTGCCCTGGAGAAGGGTTCCTGGAGTAAGAATCTGGGCTCTTGGGTAAAATCAGAGTATATTAGTTTCCCCAGTTGCCATGCAGTGGGGACCTGCAACCCCTCATCTCCACTGCTTCCTCAAACCCGTTTCCCCACCAGTTCCCTCTGGCTCCCCACTCAACTCTGATGACGAGTATTTTTGACCATGCCATTGTTGTAAGTAACCACGGCTTGGCTCACTGAAGAGGTCGATCAATTTACGGAGGGGCTCCAGTGAGCTTTACTTTCGGTTCTGAATGGCAACCAGAAAGAAAAAAAGAAATGTAACAAAGAAAGACCACTTAGGGAGGCTGAATCAAATTACAAATGATTAAGAAGTAATACTGCTTCACACATTCATTTTCAGGAGCATTACACTGCTGGGTTTTAATTTCATGCTATTATAAATAAGCAAAGGTAATAGCATGCTATTGATTGGGTAAACGCCCATTTAAAATGTGAAGCACTTTGCACCAAACAAAACAAAATATAAAGTGTCTGCTAAATAACCTGGGAGTTGTCTGCAAAGTAGATTAAAAATTATGTACTAAATTATTACAGAGTTTAATACTATAATGCAGTGAAAGAAAAGTGGCATTTTGATTCCCCAAGAAATTTAAATCACACAGGTATTTAAAGATTTAATAAAAATGGGCTCTACACATAAAATTCTGTATTTTTGAAAACCCAAAGGGTAACAGTCTTAGTGATATGCAATAATTTCATCTGTTCCTGAAGTTCATAATATAACGGCACGTGGATTTTCATGGCTGTAGAGTTAAAACACGGGATTATTTCAAGGCCTTGGAATGAACATGTGAACCAAATTATGATAGCAAATTAAGAAAAAAGCTCATTTCTCTCTTAGGAGTGCTTCCAGCCATATTTCTCCAGATGAGACCCACCGCTTAAAACTTCTTTCCTAATTAAGATTTTAATGTGGTTAGATTATATTAATTCAGATAAAAGCCACCCCTCCCATCTTCTTTTTT
The DNA here is from genome assembly GCF_009834535.1 of Camelus ferus. Classification (NCBI taxonomy): domain Eukaryota; kingdom Metazoa; phylum Chordata; class Mammalia; order Artiodactyla; family Camelidae; genus Camelus; species Camelus ferus. The sequence continues at coordinate 104,933,124 of NC_045696.1, forward strand.
CCAGTCCACACTTTCTGTAAACAGCTTTCCACATGAGTGGCTGCTTATGAAAGGTGAGTAACACATTCACAATCAAGTCTCACTGACCAAAACCTGCGGAGAGTACACGCCAAAACCAACCCCACGTCCTTCCAGTAATATTGGGGGAAATACCAGATTAGAGGCAGACTTTTCACACAGGAAAGAGCACATCTCTGAGGTTTTTATCCGTTGCTTTTGTTTCTAAAGTGTCAGTGACTACTGAGTACCATTTGTTGTGAGATCCACTGAAATTTTCTTTAAACTAATGTCTGGAATCACCTAAAAGCAACATTAGTCGACTTATCTCCATAATAGCTGGTTATGTCTAGGTCCTATTAACTTTTACTGAGTCCTTAACGATTTTTTTCTCTTGTACCCTGGTTGTACACACATTTCTTCTTCCCAGGATGCAGCAAAATCTGGTTTTCGACTTTAGCCATTATGTGAATACATCGCAGGAGGATTTTAGTAGTAATGCAATGGAAGTACAGATGGACGTGTACTCACAAACAGGGGAGGTTCTGGGTCTGCCACCCAGCGGTGGGGCAGGGCTCGCAAGTCTCTGCCCTGCTGCATGACTTTTTCTCACATCTACGAAAGCTTGTTAAGTTGCAGATGCTAAATAAAGAAGCCCCTCCAAGCATTGTTAAAAGACCTCCCAGCATTTCAAACTATGAACAATTCAGCAGAAATTAAACCCCCACAGAAGCATTTAAATACCAAGGATATTACATTCGCTTAGGACTCCAAGAAAATTTTGTAACTGAAAAACACCTTTAAGATGTTTTAATATTATTATGATACACTATCATTCACAAGTATAAACATATTAAAAACTAATACCAAAAAACCTCTCTACAGGGTAACTGGAGCATGTGATAAGTTCATTTGGCCACTCGTAATCTAAAAGTAAATTAAAAAAATGATCATACCCTCCAAATACAAAAACTCAACTGGAAACAAACACAAAAAGAGACAAGAAACTAGCAGTCTATTTTCACTTGCTAACGAACATTGAATTTGGTTGGGAAAAGTGGCCCACCTTGCACTTGGTTTCTCCTAAATTATGATTGGCTAAATTAGCAAGCTCCTTGTCACTCAGGTCTGTTCTTTGTTCTGCCAACAGAGGGAAGGAGAAACACAAATCAAGGCAACTCTCCCACTAGCCGTGTTTGAATACTGAGGACAGATATTGACCAGCTAGAGAGGGAGGGGCCAGGGTGCAGCAGCCTTGGAAACGGAATTGCCTTCTCCACCTGCGAGTCCTAGCCTGGAAACCTGTTTTACCTGCTTACCTTGCAGCATGAGCCCAAGGGAGACAGAGGCTCTTAGGGCCATTAAGTGGCCCAAAGTCAACATGGGTAAGTGGGAAGAGCAAAGGTTCTCTCGGAAAAGGCAACCATCTTGCTTCACAAAGCAGCCACACATCTTCCTGCAGCTAACTAAAATTAATTTAGCAAATGCAGGGACACAGTATGGAAGCCTGGACTCTTTTTGTTCCTTTGATTTAGTCTGCCTAATCTCTCTTACCATTTAATTCTAATTAGATACAGCCAGAAAATTGAGTTGGTAGGAACAGTGAGTGACATTTAATTAACGTCTGGTACTCCATTTGTTGAAGAAGAAAGTCCAAGCAATGGAACCTTAATGTGGCCATGAAGCGCAGGCAATGATGAAAGTTACATGAGGTGTCTATACTTTCAAAGGGTACTAATACACACATAAGCGTACGCTCTTTTCTGTGAGTCACTCTTGCCCCTGCAAAGAGGCTAACTCTATCTTTACTTTCCAGAATCGAACTAGGAATATAGCAGATGCTCAAAAATATTTGTTAAATATCACCACATTTTTCACAGAAAGGGCAGTCTGGGCATGGGGGCTGCATCACTCCTGTGGACGCAGCCAAATCTTCTCTAAAAGTCAATCGAGAGAATGACACTTTCCAAAAAGCTTGAGAGAAAAGAGGGGATGCCTACTGAGTGGCATCAATAAAATTCCAGTATGTACAGGTGGCCCAGAGTCAGAGATGACTTTGATCTGCCCAGTCAGACAGACACATAAATGTTTCTCAACGGCAGGGCATTCTCTGCTCCATTCTCTGCCCCACCCTCCGAAATACCACACACAATAAATTCCAGACATCCAGGCAAGAGTTACAAGAGGAAACTAAGAAGGCAGTATACTACCTCCACAATTGCTGTTGGAAGTCAGTGTGAGCCAATCCCTGAGGTCACATGACTCTCCCCGGTGTGACAAATTGATGCAGGCACAAGTCTGGCATCTCTATGTCCTACAGTTCCTGGAAGTGCTCTGCCTGTAGTGGGTCCACAGTTTATTCACTGGGGTAATCCGTAGATATCTACCAAGTGTCTACCGTGTGATAGCACTGTTCCAGGGCTACGGATGTACCAGGGGATCGAGATGGCAAATGTGCTTATGGAGATTTGAGTCAAAGGGGGAATATATGTAAACAGATATATTTATAACAGTGTAGAAACGTCCACTTCTATGAAGAACTATAAAGCAGGAAAAAGGGAGAGGCAGTGACATGGAGGAGAAGGGCTGCCATTTTATGTAAGACAGTCATGGAAGTCTGGTCTGATGAGCTTATGTTTAAGCAGAGACCTATCTGAAACAAAGGCATGTGGATAATCTGGGGGAAGAGTTAGCAGGGAACTGCAAGTGCAAAGGCCCTGAGGCAGGCACAAGCTTGATGTGGTCAAGGAACCTTAAGAAGGGCAGTGTGGCTGCAGCAGAGGAGCTGGGGACAGAATGATGGGAAATGAAGCTGGTCAGTTGGGCAGATCATGCAGAATCTCACTAATGATCCTGAGGACTTTAGGTTCTGCTCCAGGTGCCCCTAGAAGGCCTTTTAAGGAGTTTTAAGATTTCCCTTTTAAGATCCAAAGTGGGAGGAGAGAAATGTCAGAAGACTACTACAGTAGGCCAGGTGAGGGATGACAATGGCCCGGGCTAGGGTGGTAACTGGATGGGTAGAGAAACAGATGAATCATGGATGTATTTTTCAAAGTAGTTCTTGCAGATTCCCTGATGGATGTGATGCGGAGTGAGAGAAAGAGACAGGAGTCAAAGACGACCTGAAGAAGTGGGTAAACAGAAATGCCACTTGATGACACGATGATGGCAACAATGGTGACTGACCATGGTGATGTAGTCGAACACAGAGTGAAGAGCTCGTTTTGATTCCCCGAAGTTAAAAATCAGCCCTCGCAGAACCAAGCAAGAGACCCAGGCGGAGCTTTCTGTAGGAACCTGGTCTTCAGATACTTGCCTGATGAGAAAGAACTGAACCAGTTATTTCAAGTTCCACGGGCAAGGAAATGGAAATGGAAAATGACAACAGAATTGCCCATATTCCCTCTGCATGCCCCCAGAGATGAAGTGACAAATCTCAAGAGCTTTGTGGAGCTGGGCAGGGGGCAGTGGTCCTTGCCAATTAGGTTCTCACTGAGGAAGCAGGGAGCACCAGCCATCACCATGGGTCATTTATCTAGATCAGAGGTCACTGCTGGACAGGCCTCAGAAGTCAGGGCATTCACACCTGCTGCCTCCGAAGTGGGTGGACACATCCTGGGGCGTGGGCGAGGGGTCCACGAGTATTATATACCCGTTTTTGACATTTTCTTTTAAAAAAAAAGTGACTACTTTTTATCAAAGTCCTACACATGCATAGTTAAGAATCAACTTGTTCTATTGGGCTTGTTACAAAACAGCAGTTATCTTCAATCTTCCCGCTGCCCCATTTCCCACTAACCAGAAGCAACCGCTTTTAACAGGGTGTTAGCTGCTTCTCTCATTATTTACCTCCGTATCTCTAAATAAACACGTTTGTGCTGCTACCTCATTTTTCACCTCTAGGGATTGTCTACTGACTCTCCACTTTGGAAGAAGAAGATTTAGCTCTTTGTTCTCTCTCTACTCCCTACACCTAAACTTCCACACACACACACACACACACACACAAACACACACACGCGCGCGCATATATAAAAATATATACACTGTTGGGATGTAAATTCATGCAGCCACTATGGAGAACAGTATGGAAGTTCCTTAAAAAAAACTAAAAATAGATTTACTGTGTGATCCAGCAATCCCACTCCTTGGCATATATCCAGAGAAAAATAAAATTGGAAAAGACACATGCACCCCAATGTTCACAGCAGCACTATTTACAACAGCCAAGACATGGAAACAACTCAATGTCCATCAACAGATGACTGGATAAAGAAGATGTGGTATGTGTGTATACACACACACACACACACACACACATACACACAACACACACAAACAATGGAATACTACCCAGCCATAAAAAAGAATGAAATAATGCCATTTCTTGGCTGGACCTAGAGATTATCATACTCAGTGACGTAAGACACAGAAAGACAAATACCCTATGATGCTGCTTATATGTGGAATGTAAAAAAAAAATACAAATTTTATTTACAAACCATAAATAGGCTCACAGACATAGAAAACAAACTGGTTACCAGGGGGAAGGGGAGGGGAGGGAGGGATAGATGAGGAGTTTGGGATTAAGAGAAACATATTGCTGTATATAAAAGAGACAAACAACAAGGACCTACTATGTAGCACAGGGAACTATATTCAATTTCCTGTAATGAGCTGTAATGGAAAAGAAACTGAAATTATATATATGTAGGTATGTACCTGTATATGTATAACTGAGCCACTTTGCTGGTACACCTGAAACTAACATTGAAAATCAACTACACTTCAATAAAAAATAAGATTAAAAATATGTATATACATGTGCATACACATGTGTACACACACATGCACACACCACCCGCCACCTTCCCAACAGAGTTAGCTGTGTTATACTCTGGTTACAGCCCAATATTTCGGTTTACACAATTACGATCATATAAATGGCATTCCTAGCTCAATCCTACAGATGCCTCCAGTCACCCTTCCTTCTCTGTTCAACATTTCATATTTTCAAGATGTAATAACTATCTTGATTTTTGCCTTTCATGTTTCCTGTGAACTTTTTATATATTACCAAGCAGAATCTAAACCTGGTAACTTGAAGTTTGTAAGTTCGCTCTCTCTGACTCTGTACCTCCTGCACTCAACAGCAGGGAATTTTTAGTGAGAAGGAGATAGTATCCTCAGAGCCACATTTCAAAAACAAACCCCTAAGTATCCCCTGAGAAAAGAGCTTTACACACAGGAGTGTGGGAAAGGCTGGGCACAGCACCTGACGGCAGCAGGTGTTGGGTTTCGTTGGACCCAAGTGTTTTGAACAATCGAATCGATGAGCTCAGAGGGTCCCTTGCTTTTCTCTGCTTGCCAGCTCCGCTGAGACAGAGTGTCCCTTTTGGTCCTCCCTCAACTTTGCACCAGCCCTTTCTCTGGTGTTTGAACTTGGCCCATCGCTCTCCAGAAACTAGTGCTACTTTTGGGGGGTCTTCCTCAGAACCAGCCCCCTCCCACTGTCCAAATGAGAAACATCAGGGTCCTTCCTGTCTCCACGTGTCACGGAAACAGGACAGCAAGGGAAACATTAGGAACGTGCTGAGCAGGGAGTATGGGAAAATAACCTCGGTTCCAAAGTTATCTTTTTCTCAGCAGGTGAAGAAGTAAAAAATAATGCGACTGACCTCTTCCCTGGCCGGTGCTCAGAAGCAACCGCAGGTCTGTTCTGTGCTGGGCGGCGGCTTTCCTGCCATACCCAGGCTGCCTGGTCAGGGGCATGGCTCCCAGGCTCCGGGCCAAACAGACCTGGTAAAAAGCCAGCACAAGGAAAGGAGGGTCCCTGAAATGCTGCAAAGTCAGAGAATGAGAAGGATGCCCGTGGAGACTCAGTAATCCTGATGCCAGGGTACCCAACCCAGCAGGCTCTCCAGAGACCCACAGGCGAGGAGGGAAAGGCACAGGCATAAAAATGCACTCCAGCTGATGCTGTTGACGGTTAACGCCATCACCTCGCTCAAGACCAGCTGTGGGACTCTGAGAGGAAGAAGAGAGGGGCAGGGGCAGACAGTGAGTCTCAGGAGGTCTTGTGGTGGCGGGGGCCACAGGGCCTCATTCATGGGGTTCTCCCCACTGGGAACTGCTTTTCTCAGTGGTCCCTTCCTCCTTTGGTCCCTCTCCCAACCCTGTCAAGCCTCCAGTGGGCTTGCCTGCGGGCTCTGCAGCACTGCCCAGCCCTCTGGTTAAAGAAATGCTGTGCGAGGAGACATCGGAAATGGAGAAAACAGCAGGAGTGACACCAACTCCCATTCTCACCTAAAAATCACATGTCAGTGCTGCCAGCCAGGCCCTGGAGGCTCGGAGGTTTTGTCCTCTCTCTCCCACTGATTCCTATTTGCAAGCGGCTGTTGGCCATTCCCAGGCCGGGCCCAGGAGGCAAGTGGCTGGCACAGGAAGAAGAGGCAGATGGAGGGGGCGGGCACCTCACTACCTGAGGTCTCCAAAGGAGCAGACAGAAAAGATCTGCAACCTAGGAAGGATGGCTGCTGGGGACAGTTGTAGGTTTCTAACCTGCCAGCGCACATGCGGGTACATGTATACTCATGTCGATACACACGTAGCCCCCAGTCATCACCCCTCGGCATGTTTAGCCTTCTTACTCTACAGACGGGGAAGAAGAGGCTTAGCCAGGTGAGATGACTTGTTCAAGGTAGGCTGCCTGCTCGGCCAGGACCCAGGTCCCTCATTCTTTCTTCCGCCCCAGCCATCTGCCTGCTGGGTGAATCCGTCAGAGGCCTGCTGGTAGGTCCACCGGGGTGGGGGTGGGTGGGAAAGGCAGGGACTTTAGGCTCAGGCAGACTCCCTTTGAATCCTGGCTCTATCACTCTTGGCTGAGTGGCCTTGGACAAATTGTTTAAGCCCTAAGCCTCAGTCTCCTTCATCTATACACTGAGGGGAGTTATTACCTCCCCTTTGCACTGTTTCAAGGCTTCTGTGAGATTCCACGTGTGCAGCACCTGGCCCAGTGCCTGGAGCACAGCAGCTGTTCCCTGAAGTGGCAGCTGTTAGTAATTCTCACCTTAATATTCAGATTTGTGGCAAATTTAGATGGCTTGGTGCATCATCGCTGAGCCTGAATCTCTGGGCGGTCCCAGGGAAAGGAGTCAGGGTGCACCAGGGAGGAAGCAAAGGGCACTGTCAACCTAGGGAGGCTCTTGACCCCAGGGTACAGTCTTGGATGGAATCTGAAATATCAGTATCTCACACACAGGGGCCATTTGGTTGGTTGTATTCCTCAGAGTTTTGATTTGAACTCACTCATGGAAAAGTCAGCTTAATGCTACCCCAAGCCTTAGTCTCTGCATCCGAGTACCTGCCTCCTAACTGAGTTATGAGAATTATGTGGAGTGAGGTGTCAAAAGCTCTCAGCAAGTGCCTGACATGCTGTGAGGGCTCGATGAGGACTTCTCATCACAGTGGCTCTTGTGCTGTGATTCAGCCGGCTCCCCAGAGACCAGGGAGGAGGGTCTGCACATGTGGTGGAGACCCTCTGATTCACTGAGGATGCACTCCTGCAGAAAGATGATGGGGACTGGTCTACTCATCCATCCACTCACTGGACAAGCACTCAGAGAGCCCTACTCTGTGTCAGTCTGGCCTGGATGCTGGACCCATGCATGAATAATCCGTGGTCTTCATGACATGCTTTGAGAACCCTGAAGCTTCTCACTCCTATCACCGTGTAAGGACTAGATGTCACAGGTCCATTCTTATAACCAAGATCTCCTTATTTTGTAATGTCTCCATCCGTCCCCTAGTCCTGATTAAGTTGAATGACCTCACCCCCTGGTATTACTTCATACTTGCAATTAATACTGGGAAATAGCAGTATCACTCTTTGGTTCATTAACACTTAATGAGCACCCACTCTGTACTCTCCAGGGCCAGTAGGCCTTTGATAGCTGCGGTTTCTGCCCTGAGGGATTACACAGTCAAGCACAGTCCCTCCCCTCTCCCCATCCCAGCACCTGGTTCCCTTGGGTCCCCTCCTTTGCCGGGGTGCTACCCAGCAGATTTCCTCAGCCCCACCTCCTGCTCCTGCACCTCCTGCTTTGGGGGCTGTGCCTTCCCCCTCCCTCCATTAAAGCTCCAGAAAGCTCCAGCTCTCGCAGCTCGACCCAGGCCAAGGAGGGTACCACTCCCAGTCTGTCTCTAACGGGCTGAGATGCATTTCAGGAGCCCACTTCCTTCCTTACCCAGAATCTCGGCTTCTTCCTCTGCAGTGACTCTGTGTCCTGGGGATTAAATGAGATAAAACAGGAGCTGTGCCCTGTGCTCAGGGCCAGGCAGCACTCACCTTCTCCTTAGAGCCCTGGCACCCTTGGGCTGCTGAACCCCTGTGCCCAGCACACCCTCTGAGCTCCCCCTCCTCAGCTCGCCTCTCTAACACAAATATCCCAGACCTCTGGCCCTGGCCTGAGCACAGCCGCAGGCAACCTGCCTCGGGCCTGATCTCCTAGAATAAATTATACCACAAGAAGTTAGGCTCATTAGCAGGGAACCAGCCACTGATTTTACATATAACTTGGAAAGAGGAGAATATTATTGCACTTTGTTTTCCTATAGCTTTATCCCCATAAGAGCTCATTTCTACTTCTTAACAGGGTTTACTTGGACTGATGAATTGGTTAAAAACCTTCTTGTCCAATTTCAATTTATCCAGTGCAATACATGCTGTAAAACATTTAGTAAGAGTGTAAATCTGGCCAGTGCAGCTCCCTGAAGGACGCTGCTGCTCCTCCACCTGACATCCCCTCTCCGCGTCGTAGGGCCCTGTGGAGATCATACAGTGACCCAGGGGCAGGGCAGCAGGGTCCAAATAGCCCAGTATGTCACTTTGCCTGGAGCAGGACAGCTGACACCGTCTCCAGGACCATATCTAGACATGGGCAGGAGTGCAGAGAAGAATCCTGTGGCTGAAGGTAACAGCTACCAAGGTGGCTGTGGCTGGAAATCAACGCTTAGGAGGTCCCGACACCTGCCTGCTTCTCAGCCACATGCCTTCCTCGAAGCCAGTCACAGGGAGGTGGCTCCTGGGGAATAAAGGACACCTGGCAGAGGTGTGGGGATGGCTCTGGGCAGACTATGCCCTGTCAGAGCCCACCTCAGGGCTGCAGCCTCTGGATCAAGAGACCCTGCCTTCAAGGCCCCACCCTGGGCATCCATCAGGGAAGCCAAGCCCTCAGTGCCCAGCTCACAGTGAGCACCGAATAAACATGGGTTCCCTTTCCCACCAGCCTGATCAAGAACCCAATTATGCAGCATCTCACTCCTATGTAAAACTCTGCAGGAATCTTTTCTTTTTCAAGGTAGAATAAAGCGGCAGTTGATTTCTAATAAAGATAGATGTGCAGACAAAATTCCTAGCAAAAAACACCAGAGGGCCAGTTCTGCTTTTTTCATTCATCCAGTCATTCATTCAATAAACACTAATGAGCGCTAACTCTGGGCCAAGGCAGGAGAAAGCAGTGGTTCTGTAATCCTCAGGCCCTTTGTCCTGGTCAGAGGCAGTGTGTGTGTGTGGGGGGGGCACCTCCGGCATCACCCCGGCACCCCTAGCCTGCATCCTCTGCATGTGGGAACTGTCATGGTGTAACAGATGTTACTGACCACAACTTACCAAGAGTTAGCAATGGCGGTGCCTTCTGCTAAGGGCTTTCTCATGGAATCCTCACAAGCCTCGAATAAGTGGGATTACCCTCACTGTACCAAGGAAAAAGTGAGGCTCTGAGAAGGAGCTGGGTGGTGCTGTCAGCAAGAGGTGGGGCTGACTGTGCAGCCCACTGTCAGGATCCATAGCCCATGCTCTTTCCTCTCCGCTAGACTTAGCACCTACAGAGAACGCAAATCCTCAGAGATGCTCATAGTAACATCCTTACTTCCTTCTTCATGCAGCCCCTGCCTGCTGTAGCCTGGGGGAAAGGCAGAGGGCTGAAATGCTTTTAGGGGGACCAAAAGAAGAATAGAGGAGGACCTTCCAACTTGTGCAACCTACACCCCTCAAGACCCCATCCAGCTCTTTCCTCCAGGAAGCCTCTGCAGATGCAGAGTCTCTCTGACCCTCCTCTGCACCTACGGTGAGGGATTCAGAGACTATCAGAAGCTGCACTGGCTGATGGTGACACTGGAGCCCAGGGAGCCTCAACGGCGGATGTTATACACAGGCACGAAGCAGAGCTGATGGAGGCAAGTCCTGCCAAGCACTCCAAATGCGGGGCGGGCCTGGTCTGCACTCCGCAGCCACGTGTGGGCTCAGTACCCAGTGTACCTGCAGTGCCGCATCCCTGGCTAAGTCCGGCTCACCTGGACGGCGACCCCTTACTCGGTTCAACAACTCCTTCGTGGCGTAAACCCCCTCCTTCGAGCCTGGCTGAGGCCACACCTCCTCCAGGAAGTCTGTGCTCTCTCCTGCACTTCTCCCCGACAGCTGGTGATCTCTCCACGGACAGCGACTGCATCTCTCCAGGCCTCAGCCCAGGGCCTGGCGCAGGGGAGCACTCAATAAATGACTGTTGAATAAATTTTGTTGAATACATCAGAAATGATACAATAGCCTCTGGCTGAAACAGATATTTCATTATCTGGTGAGGAATTGAAAGATGCCAACTCATCTTTAAAATAATTGACTGCTCTTTTATGAGGCCTCTCCTTTCATTCCTCTCCAGCCCTGCAGAGCGCTGAGGCTCCTCAGCACCCTTCCTCATTAGAGGTGCATTTATTCCATAAGCATTCCATTTAATGGTACTGAGATTCCAAGTCTTCAGTGGTCATTCCTTTCCTTTGGCTTCAGAAAGGACACTAATAGCTATTCAGTCTTCAGAAGAGCAAATGAATTCCAAGAAGAAAGCCTGATCATTCTAAACCATAATTTTCCCCTAGATTGATGTCCTCAAGGCAAAAATTCGCCATTAAAGGCAGCGTTGACTACCCAGGGTTTTACAAAGACCATCAGCCTCCTATAACTTTGTGCAACGCAGCTGACATGGGGCAAGGGGCAGGCACACAATGGATCTTGTCGGCATTCTTTTAGCTTTTCCAGAAGCCAAGTCCTATCATTACATTTAAGAGCTCCTTCTCAAATGTGGGTCCTCTCCCAGCCACTGGCCCAACACGACCTGGTAAAGAGAGAGGCCGCCATGCCCCGTGGAAACAGCATCAGCGCTTAGTCAGTATCTCCCGAGTGGGACTGCAGGAGGCGGCCTCGGGTCGGAATCCTGCAGGGGCAGGGGCAGGGGCAGGCCCGCACGGCCAACTGCAGCTGTGTTCACGGTGAGCCTCGCAAGGCGGTTCCTAGGCCACCTTTGGAATATTAGCACCCAAATGGTCCCCAAAGGCTATTGACACCTCACACTGCTCTCACAAAGCACATACTTGTCTTAGGTTTTATACTTTAGAACAGGGCTTCAAGCCCCGCCCTGTTCAGGGCGTGGTGTGAGGTGCTGTGGAGGCTTCGGCATCGGATCATAACTGTAATGACCCCGTTTATGGTCAGCATATGGAGACACCCCCCGCACCAGATGCTTTACACACCCTGTCGGATACGGTGCCAGGGACTCTGGGCGGGAGGTGTTTTATCTGAGAGTAAGTTCTAGCCTATCTGCTCAGGCAGGTTAAATACATGACTCTCCAACTATGCTGCTCATCAGAATCGCCCGTGGACCTTTTAGGATTCTAATGCCCAGCCACACCCAAGCCTAAATCACGGGACAATCTGTAAGAGCGGGATGTAGACCTCATTTTTTGAAGCCCTGCAGGGAACTCCAGCAATGGCCTCATGACCAGCTGACATTCCCACGGCTGGTTACAGGGGAACAGGCTGACTTGGACTCAGATGGATCTAACTCCAAAGCCAGAGTCCCATCCTTTCTGTCACTCTATCTGTAGGTCCCTGCCTTCAAAGTGCTCACAGACTCTATACAGGGAATAAGGCCAGTCTACAGTGTCACAGGAGAAAGTCAGTCAGTGCCATGACGTGGGTGCAAAGGGTTAAGAGTTCAAGGCAGGAGAGATCCCTGAATTGGGGACCAGGGGATGATGGCTTCTTTGGGAAAGTCTCATTTGAAAGGGGCCCAGAGGCAGAGATCCATAGAGCGGTGGTGGGGGTGGTACAGCATGCATGACGCAGGGAGGCAGGGGGCAGGCAGGACCCAAGTGAGGACACTCACTCAGTTAGGTTGGAGCTCAGAGGCCTACCAGAGAGAAGGCAGAGGCAGGGCAGAAAGACAGCTGGGTGTGGGGAGGACATGATGACTTATGCAGCTGACTATGGGAAACCCCCAAAGCTTCTCCAATGGCAGTGGAGATGCTCTTGGAAGTCATCTGGCTGTGGCACATGGGAGGCACTCAAGGTCCATGCAGAACAAGAAAATGACTGAGAGGTCAGCTGGGTTGGGATGGAGACCAGCTAGGAGGAGGATGCAGCCTTCCCAAGAATTGCTACCTGACCCAGGCTAAGGGGTGAGGTGGGAAGGAGTGAGAACCACCCCAGGGAGGAATGGACAAGACTTGGCCCGTGCATTTGGGAGGCTGTGCTTTTGGTAGCAGCCTTGACATTTACTAGTTAGGTGACCTTGGGCAAGTCACTTAACTCTCCATGTCTTGGTCCCCAGATCTGAATGGGATAATCAAACCCTCTCTGCCCATCTCCCAGGCAGGTTGTGAGTCTGACATAAGAAAATGCGTCCAAACACATTTGGAGGAGTGAACAAGCATCATATACAAAGCCCTAGACAATTTCCTCATGGCATTAACACTCTGGGTGTTCTCTTTACTTTTCTCAAGCTCTTCAGCTTGAAGGCTCTGCTACCATACAAGGAAAAAAAGTGTTAATCATGATCTCTTTTATAGCTCAAAGTTATGAACAAATAAAAAGAGTTTATGTCTTTTGCTGCTACTAGACAGCAGACTTACCAACATGAATCTGAATTAAAATGTCAATAATTTTTCATTTGAGTTTCTTAAAATACAGTTAATTTCTTTTTACATTTTCCCCCTTATTTTATGCAGCAATATATTCTACATATTGAGTTTCTGGAATATCCCAAGATCCAAACTAACCAGAACACAAAGTCATAAAAAGTGACCGTCTGTCTTTAGTGTAAGAAAAAGAGAAATGAAATGCATTATTGGCGCTCTCAGAAGACGGTGGTCATGAAGGTCATTATGTTTATGCCAAGAGTCCATAATCAGTTCTAGTTCTTGGAATTTGGTGACACACGAAAGGGACTGCAAAAGAGAACAAATCTAAAGATTAATTCTGCATTACCTTCAGAATTCCATTAACTAGTATTCCACAGTTCTAAGGGACCCAGGCCTTGCAGCTGTGAAATTCTAGTTAACTCTGGCCTCCAGTTTACTCCGTGGCTTCTAGTTAATTCTTTGGCCCCAGTGACCTCAAGTGTGAATGCTAAATTCTCCACAGATTTCACATGTTCAAGAAGGCATACAATGCCATCCAAGTGGAGAATCTCATTTGGGTTTCTTCACCTATTCAAACCAAATAACCAATCACTGAGTATTTTAATTATGCCAAATATTTAATGTTTGCTGCCATACAGATATATATGTGGATAGACAGATAGATGGATACTTAGATATACACACATCCTTATTTTATCTTCACAACAAACTAGAATTATTGTTGCCCATTTTGCAGGAGAAGAGGGTATACAACGTGCCAAGGGGACATGGCATGCATTCTGTGTTACAAAATATTTCAGCAGATCCAACACCTTACATTCACTCTCCCATTTCCAGAGAACCTGAACATGAGACCAGGGACCCCAGAGGTGCAAACTATCTCATGTGGTTCTCTTCATGCCAACAGAACCAGCAGGGCCACTTGGCAAATTGGCCACCTGAGAAATGGCAGTGTCTGCATGCATGTCATCATGTGTAAATATTAGCAGAGATGTGTAAAAGCAAGGAACAGGTTCATCATCTTTCAATTACTATTTGCCATTACTTCAAGACATCCAAAGCAGTAGTTTATTTATTACTCCCAGTAGGAGTAGTTTATTCCTAGGAAACTGGGAGTTCTCATTTTCAGACAAAGAATAAATTGGCAACCACTTTTCATAACAAAACAGCTTTTTCTAAAGCAGGAGGAAGGACAGAAAGGCACCCACGGTCTTGGAAACAAAATTATACAAGAAAGCACAGTTAGGCTCCCAGAGAATGTATGGGACTTTGTCCTGTAGCCGTCTTGAGTCCCATGTGCCAAATTCTTAAAGGACAAACATGAGTGACGACCGTGACCATTCTCTGAGGGTCCTTCCTTAGAAGCCTGGGCGTTGCTAAGGTGCAGATGGAAGACGACAGTGACACTGATGACAACTTATCTGACCCTGATGCCCAGAAGATCAGGTAAAGGCATAACCAACCAAATTAATCACATCCTAATGGGTACAGCTTTAGAAGACAGCCCACTATGAACATTGGGGTACATGTATCTTTTTTCTGTATATACGTATCTTTATTAAAGTATAGTCAGTTTACAATGTTGTGTCAATTTCTGGTGTACAACACAATTCTTCAGACATACATGAACATACATACACTTGTATTTATAGTCTTTTTCACCATAAGCTACTACAAGATATTGAATATAGTTTCCTGTGCTACATAGTATGAACCTGTTTATGACATGCACCTCAACGTTCATAGCAGCACTATTTACAATAGCCCAGACATGGAAACAACCTAAATGTCCATCAACATATGACTGGATAAAGAAGTTGTGGTATATTTATACAAAGGAGTACTACTTAGCCATAAAAAAGAATAAAATAATGTCATTTGCAGCAACATGGATGGACCTGGAGATTGTCATTATAAATGAAGTAAGTCAGAAAGAGGAAGACAAATATCGTATGATATCACTCATATGTGGAACCAAAAAGAAAGGAAAAAAAAAGAAAAAAAAACTTATTTACAAAACAGAAACAGACTCACAGACATAGAAAACAAACTTACAGTTACCAGAGGGGAAGGGGGTGGGAAGGGATAGATTGGGAGTTCAAGATTTGCAGACACTAACGAATATATATAAAATAGATAAACAACAAGTTCATACTGTATAGCACAGGGAGCTATATTCAATATCTTGTAGTAACTTATAGAGAAAAGGAATATGAAAATGAATATATGTATGTTCATACGTGATTGAAGCATTATGCTGTACACCAGAAATTGATACAACATTGTAAACTAACAATACTTCAAAATATTATTTATTTATTGAAGTATTATTTATTTATATATATACAAAAAAGACAAGGCCGCCTTGCAGGGTGCCGTTGGACCAGGCATAGAAGACAGAAGAGTGGCAGGAGGCCTCCCATCCACAAGATCCCTCAAGAGGAGCTCTTACTCCACTACTCCTGAACTCCATCCCATTCTCCATCATCCCTGCATCTTCTAGCCAGTGCTTCACTCCTGCCATGATCAGGGCAGGTGGTCAGGAACACTGGCATGGATACCAGCGCCACCAAGGCCACTACCAGGGATGGCGGCAATGATCAGGCTAAAGCTTAAAGAGCTGCAGGCTTCCTCCACCCTCAACACATTTACACACGTCTATGCTGCTACACATTTTCTTCTCCTGATCTGCACTCTGGTTTCCCAGTGGGGACAGCCTAGGAGCCTGGCCGCATGGCAAGGCGCTGACTCCCTGCCTCACTCTTACTAGTGACTTTTCTCCTCAGTCCCCCACCTCTGGCAGGCCCCAAGCACACACAGACCCACAAAAGACTGAGCCACAGGCCTGACTCTGAGCATCTCCCTTCACTCATTCAGTCCATCAACAAACACAGATGTGCCTATGAGAATGGCATTCATTGACTTCAATGATCCCATGCTTTGATGGTGGAGACAAATTAATAAATAA
This sequence comes from Camelus ferus, assembly GCF_009834535.1. Taxonomy (NCBI): domain Eukaryota; kingdom Metazoa; phylum Chordata; class Mammalia; order Artiodactyla; family Camelidae; genus Camelus; species Camelus ferus. The sequence continues at coordinate 104,949,058 of NC_045696.1, forward strand.
ACCACAAGAGCACAGTGTGGTCCATGCTCCAAGGGACAGCACGGTGCTGTGAACGCTCAGAGAGGATGCTCCAACCCCAACCTGGGAGAGCTTTGTGGAGGAGGTGAGGCCAGACCTGGTTAGTCTGAAAAGATGAATAGGAATTAGTGGGCAATTTGAGTGGGGAGAGAACAAATGGCCACTTCAGGCAGAAGAAACAGCATCAGCAAAGCAGGAATAAGAGCAGTCCTGGTGTAGATGTGGGAACAACCACCACAGGGCCCAGTGTTAGGCTGGGGTTGGATCATAAAGGACCACAGATGCAGGCAAGGAGCTTGGCTCCATCCTCGATGTGGCTGAAGGATTTAAATAAGAGCAGCATATTTAAGATCTGGTTTGAGGACGATGTTTCCGGCCGCAGAGAAGATGAAGGGTTATAGATCGTGGGCAGCTAGCAGGAGCCGTGGCCTGAGCAGGAACTGCTGCGGTCACCTGCGACACAGAGCTGAGACTGGAATTCGGTGCCATCCCGCACCCACAGCCAAGACCTACTTGGAGGACAACACTGGCCCTTCACAGCCTAGGTCTTCCTCTGTCATTTGGTAACAGTGAGTCAGAGCCCTGGGCACCCCATCCATCAGCTGGTCCATTCTCCTGGCCCTGCCCCAGTTCCTCCAGCAACCTCCCTGTCTGTCCTCCAGGGACCAGCATCTTCCAGGGGTAAACAGTAGAATGCTAACTCAGTGGGCCAACCATCAAACCACCATCAGGTTGTCAGGGCCAGTTGATTTTGAAAGTAAGCAGCAAGGGAAGGGCATGGGTTTTGGAAATGGTGAGTGGACGGGCGGGCTGGCAGAACACTGCGGGCATCCTGGGGCTTCAGGAGGACTCGGGAGGCCGCTGGAGAAAGCAGGAGGCAGTGGGAGGGCTCTGGGCCCCTGCCAGGAGGAGGGCAGGTCCCCGAATGGAAGTAAGCTAGGCTCTGGTGTCTTACCTGATTCTCAAGAGGGCTGACCCAGCCCTGAGAAATGAACGTGTTTGCCTCCCTGTCTTGAGACCATATAACGGAGCTGGCCACCCTGCCTCACATCGGCTGGAGCAGTGCCACTGACCCGCCCATCTTCTCCCTGAGGACTCATCAGAGCTGAGGCCCTAAGATCAGAAGCCTGGGCCCCAGGTATGGAGAACGCTCTTCCCACCCCACCTGGAGCCCACGGTTCACTCTCAAGTCCAATGTCCCCTTCCTGCCCTTCTGCCTCCCTTCTGGGCCATGACACAGGTTGTGAGAGGTATCACCCCACATCCCAAGTCAGAGAGGTGGGTTCAGGCAGTGCTGTTGTCAAAGGATTGATCACCGCCTTCCCTGCAGAACCACTGCCAACAACAGACTTGGGCAAATGATAGAGCCTCTCATTCATTCTTTTCAACAGCATTTGAAGAGAACTGCAGAAAAGCATCTTCTTTACCCAATGGCACCATGTGAACTCTCCAGGGACCAAGGGAAGGGGGCACTGAATCAAAAGCACGCACAATGAAATCACTGAAGAAAACTCTCAAAGTGTAAATTCTCCACCATGGTGGTGTTGTCTGAAGCCTGCCATCAAGATGGATGGAGGGGCCTGGGAGAAACATCAGATGGCATTTGTCAACTTGCTGTTCTGAAGGACAGAGCAGGTCACTCCCAACAGAAGAGAAGGGAGAGGCGTCTGCATCAGGCAGGAGATGCGTGGCCGGGAGGTAGAGTCAGACCTCCTGGAAAGAGCCATTTGTAACACTGGCAAAATGCATTTCTCTCTTGTTTAAGTAAAAATGAAGAATGAGAGAAGACAATTCATCTCAGGAAAGATGTGGGGCTGCACAGCCCGCAGGACTGGGGAGAAAACACAAGCGTCAGCCCTTCAGCGCCTGAGCCCGCATCTCACGCCCTGTTAGAAAGGCATCCCAGCCCAGAAATGCAGATGGTCCCTCAATTCCACAGCCTCCCCCGAGCCTCCTTGGGTGGCTTGGCCCCTTCTCCCTGAATGCTCTCTCCAGCTCATGCTGGAGGACCAAGCTCTGGTGTCCCCTCCCCAGGATAAGTCATGTGATAGCTGGCTTCCTCTGGCTCTGCAGGTGGGGTCAGACCTGTGTCTGCACCATGTCTCTGCCTACCTTTCTCATCCTGCACTCTCTCAGATGAAATGGGCTCTTCACATGCCATGCAGGGCACCTGCCCCAACTCCCCCAACCCCGCCACTCCCCGCAGGGCACAGACCAGGTTATGTGATGACCCTTCTCTCCCTAGACTAGGAGACCCCGAGAGCACTTTCTGTGGGCTCCATCCCCAAGACAAAGGACACTGTTGTAGCGGGGAGGTATAGTTTAGTGGCAGAGCGTGTGCTTAGCATGCACGAGATCCTGGGTCCAATCCCCAGTATCTCTGTTAAAATAATTAAATAAACCTAATTATCTCCCATCTCCCAAAAAGAAAAAAAGTTTAAAAAGAGGACACTCTCAGTATCCAACCGATGCTGAGGTGAGCTGAGGGAGGACACTGACATGAGGGCCACGGTTCCCAAACTCTGTGTCGAGGCACCCCAGGGAGCCACAGCAGACTCGCAGAGCCACCACCCACTGGCGGTCTTAGATTTTCGAGGGAAATGCAGTGACACCTGCCAGGCGCCATACAAACGACTAGCTCACTCGGGGTAGCTCAGTTTCAACATCAGGTGGCTGCCTTCCTTTCATGATGCCTCCCCTGTGAACTTTGGTTTTCAGGATTGTTGTGATAAAAGGCAAGAACCGAGTTAAAAAAGCCAATGTGGAATAAGATGTGAGGATGGCAGGGTCCAATGTGACTCCACGGGCTGAGACATCGTGCAGTGCCTCATAGGCACTATGTTGTTACAGCATAAATAGTTGTTGCTTTCAGGGACCAATTGATTTCATAAGCAGAAGTGCTGGGTGTTTCTTTCAGCCTTGGGGCACTGTAAAAACAAACTTCCTGAGACATAGGTAAAGGGTGCTGTAAGCTGAGAAAGTTGGGGAACCTCAGCCCTGGTGATACCATCCAAGCCAGCCTGCAATGTTACTCATTCCAGTAGCCTCAGAGTGGCCTAGCGTGTGCCAAGCATGTGCCAAGCATGTGCCAGATATGGGCCATGCAGACAGGCTTCTCCAGGGGAGGTCCTGCTCCATCCAGCACCTGGCTCAAAATGCTGCCCAGGAAGAGTTCCTTGACACACTGTACTGGGACACACACCTTGGCCAGCGGCCCTCCCACAGGCCAGAATGTGAAGCCAAAAGCAACGGCTTCCTGGATCTGACTGCAGTTCCCAAACAAGGAAACAGACCCCAAACTGACAGTCCTCAGAACTCAACCAAAGACCTTACAGGGTGCATCAGAAACTTCTCTCCTTATGATCAACGTGGTGAGTGGCTCAGAGAAGACTCAGAGAAGAACGAGGACAGACTAGCACAGAGACAACCTCCTCCCATCTTCCTGGCTCCAAGTAAACCCAGAGAGGCTGGGGTGCAGGGCCCCGGGACAGGCCCTGTGAGAGCTGGCATCCTTGTGCTGCCACAGTGGGCAAAGGGAATGGTCCTAGTGTGCATCTCACGGCATAATGTGCTCCCAGGATGAAGAGTGGGAGAGGGGGCCAGGCCCTTTCAGCCACAGCAAGCCCCTCTGCAGAGCGCGGGAGTTCACGTTTGCAGGACCAGTGGAATAAGAATGAATGTGTCACACCACTCAGAGGACGAAGATGACCTCCCCCTTTCTCCTGCCATCTCAAGGCATAGCCCAGTCCCTCAAAGAGATTTGCACTCCGTCAAGTCACTTCCTGTTAGCTGGGAACTGGGCAGGCTTCCCCAAATCTCTGAGTCTCAGAAAAATGGAGATAAATCTAGCCCACCTGCTTGTTACGAGCGTTCGAGGTCATGGTGTATGGAACATTTCTCAAACAAGAAATGCAGTTCCTCTCTTCTACTGACGGTCTCTGAACCACGCTACCTGATCTTTTATATTTTATCTTGCATTGTTTTCTCATGTTCGCCACACGCTTCAGGAAACCTGCTCTGATTGCCCAAAGTAAGCATGTTTGATCACTCCATCTTCTGACTACTGAGGACATTTAGTTTTTCCCTTATTATGTAAATTTGTGCATTCATTTGCTCAACAATTACTTACTGAATGTCTTTTTCTGCCCAGGATGGCAAGCAAGAAAGTCCAGTCTGCCTTCATGGAGTTCCCATGAAGTCAGGAGGGTTGCTTCCACAGTCCCCTACTCGCCACCTCCACCCCCATGCTTCATACTAGGAAGGATACTGAGTGTAAAAAAGGAAAAGGAGGTGATGTGATTGGCAGGGGATTAAGTCATTTCATCCTAAAGGATTGTAAAGAGAGACAGAGTTGAATCCAAGCAGGACACTCCAATCAAGGACATGAGTCTATTCTTCCAAGGAAAATGGGGAGGGGTCTGGAGGTATCATGAGCAGAGACAGGGCTGCAGACCTAGTACGAGATGTAGGGGTTTAGAAAACACTCTGCACAGAGCATCCCCCTTGGTCACTCTGCTGAATACCTAAAAGAGTGACAGGAAGGGGGTCTCTGCCCTCTCCTCTCTTCCCCTCCTCCCTGACCTCAACTTCGATCAGAGAATCAGTGCAATGTTCAATGAGACAATTAATTTAATCATGATAACGATTACTATTATCATCACTATACCGCATCATTGTTTTGCCTTAAGAGGTGATTACTACTAACAAGAGGCCAGTTAGTTAAACATACAACTACCACATAACTCACCCCTACCATTCCCAGGTATTTACCCAAGAGGAATTCAAGCATATGTTCATGAATGTTCACCGCAGCTTTATTTGGAGACAACCCAGATGTCCATGAGCTGAATGGATAAACTAATTTGGGTCCATCCATACAATGGGATACTCCTCAGCAATAAAAAGTAATGAACTATTAATACATGCTACAACAGATGACTCTGAAAATAGTTATGCTGAGTGAAAACAGCCAGGCCAAAAGAAGATTGGATTTTGAATAATCCTAGAAAATGCCAACTAACCTAGAATGACAAGGAGCAAAACAGAGGTTATTTGTGGGGTGGGAGGGAGGTGGGGAGCAGTGCAAAGGGGCAGGAGGAAAATTACGAAGGCAATAACTTTGTCCATCATCTGGGCTGTCACTATGGCTTCATGGGTGTGTACGTATGTCAGAACGCACCAAATTGTACTCTTGAAATATGTGCAGTTTACTGTATATTAACTACCCTGTTAAGAAAATGATGCTATAGGGTAGAGAAATAAAGGGATATAAACCCATGGACCTCTCTTGGAAAGCAGTTTGGCAAAATGTGACAGAGACCTTAAAATGTTCTTATCCGTGGGTACCTCTTCTAGAACTATATCCTAAGGACATAAAAAGAGAGAGAGAATTTTCACTGCAGAATTATTTAAAATGGAAAAAAAAATAGAAACCACTAATATATCTGACAAAATGCTCCAATAAATTACGGTACACTCACATACTGAAACAGTCCGTAGCCATTAAAGGCAATGTTTACGAGGGGTGTTTAATAACCTGGAAAAATGCTTATGTGATAACGTTAAGTGAAAAAAAAGCAAGATATAAATTGTATATATGTTATGCATTAAATTATGTAAAAATATGCATTGAAAAATCTCAGGAATACCTCTAGGATTATCTCTAAGTGATGGGAAATATGGTAATTTTTAATCTTTTCATGCAAATTTGTGAACGTTGTTACTATATTTTATGCTTTTCCTTAATTTTGTACAGGAAGAATGCATTTTTTAATTATGAAATAAAATAATATTCAAGGAAACCCTCCAGTCCTTCTTGTTCCCTGAAAAAGCAAGTCCTGCTATAAGGATGAGAACCAGACTGCATTTCTCTAATTTTTGCATCTGAAAATGTAGACATGTCTTTACGACAAATTGCCATTCTGTAACTTCAATCCATGTTCCTTTCTTTACTTTTAGAAAACCTAGAGAACCAATCGATAAACACCATATGTCATCACCTAATTTTATTCTATATTCTGTTAAAGCTCCACTTCTATCCATATTTTGAAGATAAGCCCTTTGAAGACAGAGGTGGGGCCTTTTCCTTGGTTTATGCCTCCCCTGTCAACCCCACCCAACTGTGCCATAATAGCCAGGAAAGAGCCAGAGGGCAGAGACACACATATACACACGATAACATAAATGAATAATAATTTCACATCCTGTTCTTATGGAGTCAGCGTTTCAGAGTCATCTCCTATTTCAATCCAAACCCCAACAGAACAAAAGCCCCAGGAGGTGGGTGGTAGGGTTGATGGGATTTTGGCTCCATGTTATAAAGAGGAAGATGAGACCAAAGCTCAAACTAACTTTGGCTGAGACTCATTCTGGGAGTCTTGCCCTAACTCCTCTCTGTGAACAGTAGACAGAAGCACCGGGACTCCACCCTCACTCACGAGCCTGTGAGCTACCACCATGCCCTGTTCTCCTCTGGATCTCCACTGCCCAACCCAGAGAGGCATTTCACCAATTCTCATTATTTCCAGAAGAAAGGGTTAGCCATTAGGCAAAGGGATGGCTGTGCATTTGAACCCATTTTCTCTTGTGTATCATATATATCCAAGAGAATCTTCAAATTTTCAAGAACCGTTTAATAATTTTCCAAAGGATATGACCCTCTAAACTGTGATTTATTTCCTAAAATCTTTGCAGCAGCCCAAAATGACTGACAGACACACAGAGGTCTGGCCTCTATCCCAGCCCCACTCCCAGCCCCAGATGTAAAGGTGACTCACTATCACATAGCCCACCGAGCAAGTACTGTAAGATGGCTGAATGCCTAAAGCAGGTAAATAACAGAAGGTACAGAAGGAAAAGGAAGGTAAAATGTCAAGGGGGTCAGCAGGTGGGTCCTGGCTCAAGACCAGGGTTAGGGCTGGGAGGACAGCTAAGGGTGGAGAGATGGTCGTTTCCCCCAGAATCAAGGCCAAGGAGACTCTGTCTCTGGTACTCTTCTAAACAATGGGAGACTCCCAAAGCTTTTCAGTTAGAGGTTGATATGCTCCAGTCTGGGAAGGGGGAAGAGACTGGAAACACAATGAGAAGACCTATCAACAGGGGCTCGAACTCAGCTGACAAGGAGAAGATGAGAATAAGATGATGGATGCAGAGGAGGGGTGTGGCTCACACAGCTCACAAGAACTGAGTGTGCGCATCACTTCCCGAGTCCATGTTCAGTGACGTCACAGTGGTAACTTGGAATCACAGCCGTGATGGGAGTATGAGCAAATGCTACAATCAGAGTTTTTTCTCCCCCCAGGATTTCTAGTAGTTAAACATTTACACATACCACTGGATATAGAGTTTGGAAACTAGCGGGACTGGGGAGGTAAAGTGAAGGGAAGAGGCCAGGAGGACCCCCTGATGTTTCTAGTCTGGATCTCGGGAGGGATGAGGCTCCGTCCCTTGAGACAGTGAACACAGGAGGATGAGTTGGTCTGGGGTCAGGGTGGAGAAGGTGAGTGCAGCCAAGGACACTTTGAGTTTGTGAGATCTGTTAAAACGACCCAGAGAACATGGCTAGAGGATAGTGGAATTCTGAGGCTAAAGCTCGGGAGACAGTTTCACGCTACAGAGAGGCTGCATTTAAAGCCATGGGTGTAAGCAAGTGAAGTGAAGACAAGGGCAGAAGGGTGACCCTGGATTCTGCAGAACCTAACATTTAAGGAAGTTGTAGAAGAGATGACCAGGCAAAGAAGATGCAGGAAATTCACAAGGCAAGAGAAAGAAGGGGTGGATGTCCCAGGAAAAAAGGAAAGAGAGAGATTCAACAAATGGGGATGCTACACTGCCAAGTGCTGCACCCTCAAAGCATCTTCTGAGGTTGGCAGCACAGCGGCCGTTGGTGACCTTAACTTTACCAGATTCAGTGGAGATCTGGGGAAGAGAAGTAATGACCTCTCCATGTTTAATCTTGCGATGCTGTATCTTTGGATCAGTCAGGATCTCACCAGGAAAACAGTGACCACTCTAAGTACTTCAAAGAGAGGAATTTTAATGCAAAGAACCAGCTATCCAAGTGATGGAAAACAAGGAAATAGCAAATGACAAGACAGGAAGCCACCACCACCCAGGGCTGAAGGGACAAAGGGAGGAGGCAGGGCCACCAGAGCCCAGGAGGTGAGCCACATGGCAGAGCCTGGATCTTGGCAGGGGCAGTAGATGTGTGGCAGCAGTGAGATGGCCCAGGACAGAAAGGAGAGAGAGAAATACTTTGACTTCTCCCTGCTCCCCACTCTCCAGTCTTCCACCAGTGCCTCCAATGGGTTGTACCCAGGCAGAGGCGATCAGGGAACTGGGGAGCTGGGGAACGTAGTGCCCTTCCCTACAGAGCCAAGCAACAGAAGGGTAGGGACAGATCTGATGGCAAACAGTCAAAGGAGTGACCCAGCTATTTATCACATTTCATTATATATGACACCATCCATTATATGATGCATCTTGATTTCAGAGATGCTAACATTTGAAAGAACAATCATCATCCCAGAATTGATGAAATAGGATAGACCCGACACGTATAGGAGGACATGATGCTTCATAAAGTATCTAGTTTCCCAAACATGTTGGGTGTCCTTTGCTGGACACTATCGTCTAATCCTGACTCTACAAGGACACACACTGACCCCTTAGAAGGAGTATGAAGTCGCCAGCTGTGTTTCTCTGCAGGTTCCCCAGCACTTGGTCCCCCAGCCCACCAGGTATATCAGGACCAGCTGTGTCTTAAAATTCATCATGTCAACCTGGGCAGAATTCACATGTATTCTTTTATCCATTGATGCCCTGCTGCATTCTACAATAGAGCTGAAGTCTTTTGTACAGAAATGTATGTTGTGCCAAAGGAAAACAGGAATGACTGAGGCAGAAGAAGAAGAAATACAGACGGCAGAAGGATAAAGTTAGGAAAGAATGTGCTCACATCACTGACTCCCATAATTCCTGGATGAGTGCTGGAGGTGAGGCACATACACCATGTGGCCAACAAGCCCTCCCAAGAGTGGACCAGCAATATTCTCCATCCTCATTGACAGTCCTCACCTCCAGGCTTCCTAGGAGACATTGCTATGGAGCAAGGGCTCTGGTGGCCATTATCCTGCCCAGGGACAACAAGGCATCTAGGAAACAAATCATGCAGGGGCAGGTGTTTGCTCTGACCAGCCTTCTGAGTGACAGTTGGCCCCAGACGCTCCTTGTGAAGGCGCATGAGCAGCCTGGGTGTGCCCTGGCTAAGCCCTGTTTCTGCACAGCCCGGCTGCATCAGCAGTGTGGATCAATACCAAACACGGGGTCCTCAGCGGGCAAGTGGACAGCGGCTTTCTCACAGGCAGTGACTCAGCAGGAAAAACGAATCAGAAAAACAAGCAAAAGTGCTTGTCTTTGAAGAATCTGACACGTGGACTCCCGGGGCAGTCCTGCAACCCACGAGTGCCTGAGAACATTTCCCAAGCTAGTCCAGCCCCCCTAGCTCAAGGCGGTGAGGCTCAGCATTAGAAAGGGGGTCTCCATTCTCCCCAGGCCTTCAGATGACAGCCTATGGCAAATAGGCTGGTCTCAGCTGGTGCCCAGCACCGCACATGCGCTCTGACATCATTTGCCCTCTCCAGAACCCTCTTGAGTCCCAAAGCATCCCATTGAATCAACAGTCATTTATTCCTTTGTCCACTTTGCGAATTATCAGGTACTGGGGAACAGGGATGAATGAAGACATGAGCAATGCTCCTTGACAGAACTCACTACCTGGCAGGCAAGTCCAGCTTTTTAAATTAAAATTAAAAAGTAAGGCTTGCGTGAACTCTATTTGAGGTATATATAGGTTCGAGTCAGGACACAGTTGTGGGAGGAGAAAGAAAAGTCATAGAAAAGTCCCCGATGACGAGACTTGATCTCTCTCCATCACCGGAGATATGGGATGGAGGCTGTGGGTAGGCAGAAGGTGAGGGCACCGCAGGTCCTTCAGGGAGAGGGAGTGGTGCTCCATGGAGGGGGAAAGACCTGGTTCCTTCTCGGAGCTCTAAGTGCCAGATCCTGACCAGAGCTGAGGCTGGAGAGCTGGGCGGCCCCAAGGCACGGAGGGCCTCCTGCTCAGAGCAGGTCATCCCCTCCCCTCGTCACCTTCACCAGCCCTGACTCTCCAGCCTATTTCAATGCCCATGTTGCCCTCCTACCCAGAAGCATCATTAATATTTTAATCTGTCAGCCTGCTGGTTTCCCCATCAAAACTTAGATCCTTCTTGTGTCTCTCCGATCGACAGCATTCACCGAAGTCCTCTGTACTCCAGCCTGCTCAACCAGGGAAAGGAGCTGGAGGTGCGGGGATCACGGCACAAGCAGACCCGGCCTGGGTGAGACGAAGTGTAGGAAGAGCAATATTCTAGTTCCTAAGGCAAAAGGACACTTACCAGCAAAGATAAATTACGGGATTTTTTTTTTTTAATTAAGATCTTGAGGTTTTCGGGGAATCTTATTACTGGTGATTGACAATCAGCATTGTGCTCAGGTATTTGTCATGTAAATTCTGCATCTATCCAGCAGCTTTAACCTGTCAGAGCCATTCATAATATTCTTTGGAGGGTTTTCTTTCTGTTTGCTTCATGGTTATTGCTTTTAACCTGAAAACAGGAAAAAAAAGAAAAGAGAGAGGGAGGGTCCCATCCCTGTTCCGAATGGGACACCCCTTTAGTAGACCTTCGCCATTGCAACTTCAAAGCCAATACGTCAACAATAAACAAGAGTAAAATTTCCTTTGGAGACTAGGACATGAACAACAATGCCTTCCCTGCTCTCAGCTCACTAGAGCCCAGCTGGTGGGGCTCACGAGACAGAGGAGGGATGGGGGCCTCTCCGCCTGGCCCCAGTGCCACTTTCTGAGGGACTCCCAAGCGCCCAAGGCGGGGGATGTAAGAGAAGAAGACGTACTCTTGCTCTCAGTGAGAACAATATGGCATCAGGGGAGAAGATTAATGCACGATAAATAGAGAACAAAATACGGAAAGGTGTCACCGAGAGGGAGGCTGCCTACCGGAGCGATACTAAGAGCACAGACTCAAGTCACAGATCTGGCTTCAGGTCCCAAGACCTTCACTTACGGACTTACTAAGAGCTCGCGGGTAGTCTGATTCTTCAACTATCAAATGGGGACGTTATCAGGCCCACCTCACAGAGTCCCCCTGTGAAGATGACCTGAGCTGATGGGTGTAAAGTCTCCAGGACGGGGTAACTATGCTCAGGGTCTGACCACGCCACCACCCCCTTTCCCTCCAGCCTTTGGGTCACACCTTTGTTGGGGACCCATCTTTCCTCTAGAGGTCCCACTGTGCATGCTGCCCGCCTCCTGGCATGTGCTCTCGGCCTGCTGCCCAGGAAATGAGTGTCCTCCATCCTTTCTCTCTCGAGGCATCAGAGAGTAGAGACCACTCCAGCTAAGGCCAAGGTCAAGGATAAATAGAGTCAAGGAGAAAATGCAAGTCATCCTCTAGCAAGAAAGACCCCCGAGGTGAGCAGGGTCTGCTCCCAGATGTCCTAGGAGGGGGATCCTCCAACTGGGCCCACAAGAGGCCTTGCAGCAAGAAGTACGAACATCCTGAGGTCTTCATGCAAGGAGGAGGCTGAACCACACGCAGAGGCCACGTGCAGCCTCCGGTCAGCAGCCCCAGTGGAGCACAGTCCTTGAGTCATCCCAGCCCAGGCATCAGACATGGGGGTGAAGAAGCTTCCAGATAATCCCAGCCAACCCCCGATCACTCAAGGCCACAGGCATCACAGAGCAGGGACAACTCATCCTCCCGCCCGTCTGTCTAAATGCCCGAGCCACAGGCTCCGTGAGCATAAGAAAATGGTTGCTGCTTTACATTGAGAAGTGGGGGGGTGGTTTGCTCGGTAGCAATAGATAACCAGAACCGCCGCGTCTTTGATGCCAAGTTTTTTACATCCTTGGGCTTACTTTATCTTTCTAACAGTGTCTTGAGATAGGATTTAATACACTCACCTGAAAGATGAGAAATCTGACTCTCAGAGAAGTTATGTAACTTTTTCAAGATACCACAGCTTCTCAGTGGAATAATCAGGACCCACACACTGAATCAAGATTCATGTGCCATTCACACACCAAGCATCAGTCAGCCACCCCGAATTAAGAGAACTTTTAAAATAAATCAGGTGTTGTCCTCAGTACCTGAAATGGCCTATTTACATATATTTTATATGCTGATAACACTCACCTCTGAAATAAAGTCATTTGGCTGTCAAAAAAATTTTAAGAATACCAAATCCTAGCCACCAGAGCTGGGCCATGTGACTGAAGCTAAGCTGGACTAATTCACCTCAGCCCGCTCAGCTGACAGTGGCTCGGCGCACTAAGTCTCTCAGAGAAAGGGCAGAATTTGTACCTGTGGGATTTTTCACTGCCTCACCTGAAATGACAGAAGGGCTATAGTAACTCAGACGCCTCGGTAAACTGGGGTGGGTGGAGGGGAGAGATTTCCAGTTCCCCCGATGTTCCCACACCAGTGAAGGAAGCACTGCAGACAGAGGTAACTGCTTTGCAAATTCACTTATAGGTGCTTTGGGAAAATGCTGAAAATAGACACTGGAGAAATCTGGCTGCGATCAGAGGCACCAGATGTGGTCCCAGACACGTGGATGATGTATGCTGGAGGCATCAGCCTAATTTAACACATTCCCCCACCCCGGGGGTTGGGGGGGGCAGGCACCTACTTCAGTCCAGATCTTGAGGAAGGAGCTAGGGCAACCCTGCCCTCAAGGGACCTTCAGAGTTCTGGGCCCCAAGGAACAGTCCCTCAGCCCCAACAGGCCCGGGGCTGCAGGGCTGCAGGACCCTGCACAGTGCCTTGTTTCAGGCAAGCCCTCTCAGCCAGGGTGGGTGTGAAGGCCAGGATAAGGGCCCCACAGAAGGTCTCCAAGTTCAGCAAAGGGAGACACCTGTCACAGGTATCAGAGTCCTCCAAATGCCCTGCAAGATGTCACAGCTGCCAAGCGAGTCTGAATATGCAAAGGTATTCCAGCATTCAGATCCCGAAATATCAGGTTTCCTATAGAGAGGGGCAGCATGAGAGCCCAGGGATAGTGCATGAGCTCTCTATAAAATACTTTGTCTTGTTTGCTCCTTCTATCTGTTTGGGCTCCCTTGGGAGCAGGCCCCACCTGAGACAAGGATTTGAGTGCAGGTGTTTTATCTGGGAGGTGATCTCAGGAAAGACCAGCAGAGGAAAGGGTAAGTGACTCAGGAACAAAGGGTGGAAACTGTGGGTGAATAGAGGCCAGACCTGGGGGGACCCCTAGAGGACTATGTAAAAGGCTGCGATGTTCTCCCACCTGAGGGACGAGGGAGTGGGGGTACTGATCCACCAACTCCTGTCAGTCATGGGTGTAGGACCTGGGGGTGTTAATTCCCTAGGTCTTCTGACCTGGCACACACACACAGGCAGAGAGGGCTCTCATGGCCAGAGAGAGCTCACAAACAAAGGGCCACTAGTGCCAGAAGTTGGGCCAGAATCCATGAAAATAGCAGGAGCAGAGGGAAGGTGGGCAGGGCACCCTCTATGGCCACACAAATCCCCCCAAACACACACACCCTCATGGCTACTGACTAATCTCTATCCAGGCTGCATCGTATTGAGTCTGCTGACAATGTATGCTGGAGAGGGGGTCAAGACCTGCTATAAGGCCAACCTGGAGTTCACATCCACTCTGGGGAGGAGGCCTCTAATTCTAAGCCACTGGTAGCAGGTGCCACCTAGCTGGATAGCTGTTCTATTTCCCTAGTCCAGCAGAACAGGGTAGATGGGGAAAAGAGCCGGCCCCTCCCCTTCTTTGAGGGATTATAGGTAGAAGAGAGATCTGGTTTTATGACCACTCTCTGGTGTAGAGAGGTCTGCCCTTGAGCCTCCTGGCAAAAAAAAAAAAAAAAAAAAAAAAAGAGGTGGGGCGAATAGGCATGAGAGCTCTAATGGGGGTATTAGAAATATTTTAAAACTGATTTATGATGACAGTTGCACCATTTGGTAAATTTATTCTGAAGATCACTGAAATGTATACTTGAAATAGGTGATTTTTATGATGTATAAAATTTGCCTCCATTGGTTACAAAAATTGTGTTTTTTTAATAAATAAATAAATAAAAATTTAAAAACCACAGTATTCCACTGCATCCTAGGACTGCCTGAGTGTAACCCCTGACCTTAATTGCTGCCTGAGAGTGGCGTATCGGGGACTTGAGAGACTCCATCTAGGGCATTTTTTCCCTTGGAGAGTGAGCCGATGCTGAAATAAGAAACAAACATAGAGAAGTTCTGAAGCATCCTGAAATGCCCACAAGATACTAGAACGCCATGCCGCGGACATCTGTTTCACTCCCCAAATCTTGTCAGAAACACTTTTGTCTGGCTGTTAGAGGTATTTCGTACAACCTCAGGCTTTTCCTGCCATGATTTCCCCTTTCCCAAGTTCAGCTATTTCAGATGACTCAGGATGTAAATTTCCCAAGAAGTTAAAAAAGATTCCACTTTCTAAAAAAATCCCCAAGGAACCCGTGTAGGGAGGGATAAACCAAAGCAGTCTCGTCTCGGAGGAGGAGGCATTTTAGTTTGCTAAGTTGGAAGGGTGGGCGTGAGAACCTTCCCTCCCACCCAAGCCTCCTCCTTATTCCACACAAGCTGGGTCTGTTTGGGAGTTTGCAGGGAAAGCGCTTTTAAATGCGAGGCCCATCGTCCATTATAATTGAAAATATGGTGACGCATAAGAGATTATGTTGATTTTAGAATCAGAATGTCAACCGGGTCTTCTCATTTCCGAAATACATACATCCCTGAGAGCCCTGAAGTTACTGTTGAGCTGAAATTTTTATAAACTCAACCCCAAGTCAAATATTATAGAACTACCAAATGTCACTGAACTACTTATTAAGGGGATATACCATTTCCCATTAAATCAAAATATTAAAATGCACTTTCATCTCAAAATTGCTGAACTCTCGTTGGCAATTCAGTCTCTCTTAGTAACACCTCAAGCTTATGTGAAGGGAGAAAAAACAAACAGAACTTAAGGATTAATTACAAAATACAAACCCTCATTCCTCTAAATTATCAATGAGAACACTAAGGAAGAATTTCCTACCCAAGAGAACAGTGTTTTATCTCTGAAATATCAGTATTGACCATAATAAATAATATAGCCAGTTTGTTAGCATTTACTCCATCTGGATATAAACATAAAATGCTGTTTTTTTTGCCCCCCACAGGACTGGGCCACGTTCTCCCTTCTCAGTGGACGACAACTGCCTTAAAGATAGTCCTGCCCAATTCTACAGCTTTTCATTCTATTACTTAGAGTCAATCCAATTCATTTTTAAACTCCAGTCTCCTATCTGATCCAAAGATCTGCTCCTCCCACAAAGGCAAAGCACTCCAAAGTCTCCTGAAGGAGGGGCCCAGTGTGGTCTGCTCTCTCCCCGTCACCTCCACCCTATTCTTCTGCTTGTGAAAGAGAGAAGCAAGAGAGGAGAAAGCAAGCCACGTCTCCATACTTAACCAGGCAAAGGTGTGGTCCTCTCTTCCGCTGATCTAAGTGATGCTCCAGCACATGGCTTATGGGCTCAATGTGGTCTTCCAACCTGCCCCCAGGAACGCCTTATTCTTCAGGTGTGAAATAGGACAATCTCTTTCAGCTGTCCACCAGCTGGTGGCATTTTCCCTTTTACCCCAGAAGGTCCCCAGAAAGACTACAGTTTCAGAATCTGTCTACCTTTCAAGGCAATTTCACCTGCAAGTACATATAGGATCCAGCTTTGGTACCTCTTAGAAGCAGGAACTTAGGAGTCAGGGTGTGTGTGTGTGTGTGTGCGCGTGTGTGTGCGCGTGCATGCGTGTGCATGTGTAAGCATTGGGGGTGTATCCTCCAGGCACCTCTCAGCCTGAGCATCCCCCAGCACACCATCTAGAGTGCCATAGTTCTCTTCCTTATACTAATGGCACTCAAATGAGTCAGCCAAATAGTCTTTGTGTAGCTTTAATAAACCCCAAGTTTCTCAGGAATGCAATCATCCTTTGAATTAAGGCCAGAGTGTACTTTGTCTTGTTCAGAACTTCACCGGAAGTATTTCATTTCTTAACAGCACCCCAAGACTGACCGTGATATTTGATCTGATGATATAAACACATTGATCCACCTGCATTTGTCACTGTGGAATTGAGCAAGCATCTCATTCACTACTTCCTCTAGTATAGTTGGGCGCAAGCATTACCTGCCATTTTATTGTACATTATTTTCCTTTTAGTTCCTGTATATTTCAGTTAAGGCATTACACTGATTTGTTATGGTACATATACAAGCAAGCAATAACATCGGCAAATTTCATTTCAGGATAATAGTGGGGGCACTACAAAATATTTGCTGTGAAAAGGAACCAGTGGTACTGAAGAAATGCAAACTGGTGGTCTAGATTCATGATCCTTTCTGTTTATTTCTCTGTTGTGAACCCTGAGCCTTCAGCCAAACCCTGTTGGGCCCAAGCTCTAGCCTTGATACCTAAAGGGAAATGTTGTTCCCACTTGAGCCAGAGTTACGGGAAGCGGGCAGCTCTGTCCTGTCAGGGCCACTGCCCCAGCCCAGGTAGGGAGCAGCAGCATAATCTACAGGAAAACTCCTGCCTCAAGGAGAAGGGGGGCTTTAGGGTCAGAGACAGGGTTGTTTGCCACCAGCCCCACATCCCCCTGCAGAGCGCACAACCCCCAGAAGCCTCCCTCCCAACACCAGCCTCAGAAGTTCTGGCTTTGGGTTTGGATGGAGGTGATGTTTCCCTGTGCACAGTGTCAAAGCTTTAACACTCAGAGCTGAACCAGCATCTCCTTAGATCCAGAAGTAAATGTTTTGACTTTGAAGGATGCCCATTTGCTCATTTTGGGGGGACTATGTACACAGTCTGGGAATCTCAGAGCAGCCAGAAGTCGGCACCTGTTTCTGCCCACCTGTGTCCCTAGCTGGGGTGGGAGAGCTCCAAGAGCCTCATCACATGTGGTCATCTCACTCCAACTGATAACAAAGCTGTTCCAGCTAAAAATCTCATCCTTGCTTCTTCATCTACATGCGATATCACAAGCTGTAAATCACTTTTTCCTTATTTTATTTTATTTTATTTTATTTTATTTTATTTTATTTTATTTTATTGTTTTTGCAAATCACTTTTAATGACTTGTTTGGAAAAGGAGACATGCTTTAGACAAGTAGAATTTCTACAATCTGGGGTTGAAGTGGATGCAAGGAGGATCTGCAGAAAGACCGGGGTGAGTGAACCCAGCAGAGCATTAGACCCGCAACAACCGATGGTTACAATTTAGTTCTCATCAGCGCTGTGACAGAAGATGTTCTCCCAAATAGGTGGTATTCAGTGCTACAGATTAAAGAGGGAGCTTGTGACTAGGCTTTTTTATTGATGGGAAAGTTAATTTACATTAATTATCCCGGAAGGATGTACACTCAGGAAATGGCCCCAGAAATCATCAGCCTCAGAGGTTCAAGGCCCTGAGCCATCTAACCTCCCAGTCCCTAACTTGTCTCACCCACAACGTGTCATGTGCCCCCAGCCTGGCTCCATCTCCCCATCTCTAAATGCTCCAGCTCATGATAGCCAGCGCCCAGCCCACGATGCTGACCTTCCTAACTGAATCCTCCTACTCCACAAGCCCTACTCTGGTGGGCTTGCACTGGGAAGATGGGCACTGGGGACCCAGGGGGATAAAGGAGAAAGAGGAATCAAGGGAAACTCCATCCCATCCCCACAAGGCAATAAGCTGGGTTCTAGGGAACTCCAGCCATCCCACACCCTGGGCGAGACCCTGTGCGAGACCCTAACCTTCTGGGGACACAGAATGAGGATGTCACAGACTCTGACCTCAACGGTCAGACAGGTTAAAAAAAAAAAAAAGGATCAGGCAGTTTAGTGAGGATCCAGCAGGTGGGCAGGGGGCAAGCTGGTAAGCTGCACCATAGAGGTCCATATATGAGCCATGGAATGGCGGCAGTGGGTAAAAATACCTCTTGGGGCTGCCCAAGGATGGATCCCAGAAGAGGCTGCCAGGCAAGGCAAAAGCAGAAGGGGCAGGAGCTGGATGTGCAGAGTCACAAGAAGGCCCAAACAGCCGGGAACGGGGATCCTTCATGAGTCAGGGTGAAGCATGAGGATGAAGCGTGGAGAGAGGATTCGCTCATTCGGTGGCTCGGGCACTGTGCTGAGTGCTGGGCTCTGCTTACATGAGCTCACCTTCAAGCCCAGTGACACGTGGGCAACAACTAAGGGCCTTCTGTGATACGCCAAGGACTTTATCCTGAAATGAAGCAACACAGAGGAATTCTGAGCAGGGAGTGACCAATGGAGTGTGTGTGTTTGGAAGTTCCACCAAGGGTTGCGTAGCATTGGATTGAAGAGGGATCAGCCCATCAGCTGGTGGGGTGAAGAGGTATAGTCAGGCAAGGGGAATCCAAGCGACCACATGCTCTCTGAGCAGGGAGGCCCCTGCCTCTGCATCCCTGGTCCCCTGCACTGAGCTGGCTGCAGTAGAAAGACAAGAGTCAGGGGTATAGAGCCTGCCACAAGAAGCAAGGACCAGAAACAAGAATATCCCAGGACGCTGAAGAACACACTCAGAACAAGAGACAGAGCAGGACCAGTGTCCTACAGACTGCTGAGTCAGGCGTGCTGGGCGCCGCTCCGGAGAAGCCCTGCCCTGCCTTTAAGCAGATGCCATCAAGCTGGAGAACCACGTGCGTCCTTGTGGTTAACGGAGGAGACATGCTGAGCTGGGTGTCCGTATCCAGGCAGTGCTTCTGTGGCTGGGTCTGAGCACCGCCAGTCTGCACACCCAAGGCTCTTGCACTACAGTGGACGGCGATCCCCTCCCCCTTGCCTCTTGGGATGCCTCCTTAGATGCTCAGGTGGCTTGGCTGAGGATTACAGGGCTCAAGGTCCCCAGAAATCAAGGCTGCTTTGGTTCTGGGGACAGAGGTTGTCCAAGTGCACATCTGCACCCACAGCCACAGAAGACATCCACACCAATAACTAGGTTGTCTCAATGTCAGGACCCAAGAGTGAAAAGACACTCAGGACCCACCAGAGCCAGCAGTCAGCAGGAGCAGAAGCCCAGCTTCCTAAGGATCTATAGTCAGCCACTGCCAGCTTTTAGATGACAGTAGGTGCCTCACATAGACTCAACCCTGGAGGACCTCCACAATTTGGGCACAGGAGCTAATACCATTCTAATATGGGTTGAATGTCATGACAGAGACCCATCTGTCTCATACGCCCCCCCCCAATGCCTTCCAGACAGCTTGTCATGTTGCCCAAAATGCCACCAGTGTGCAAAGGCTTAACCCTATGGGTTGAGCAGTGCCCTCTCTTTCTAAATGCAAACATGGCCAAATGAGATCATGCATCGTGTCCCTTTACCTTAGTTTACAGAGAAGTCAGAGTGTTTCCTCTCTGATAAGAAGACAGAAGTAGAGGACTAGGGCACCGTGTCCTGTAGACTTGAGGCAGGGGCAGCTCCAGATTTCCTCAAATGGAGCCCATTTGGTTGTAAGTGCGAATGAGGTGACTTGTTTCAAAGCTAGTGGCTGCCTAGAGAGCCCTCCATCTTCCGTAAGATTAGGTGACTCTGATCAATAGAAGTAGCAAAGTTTTCTCAAGAAGCTTCTAATCACATTTCCCATTGGACAGAGAAAACAAATTGTGAGAGCAGGATGATGACGATTCTCACCATTATTAGTAGCATTTTAAGGAGTGACTTCCAGGGAGCAGCCACACCCCACCTCCCAAAGGTCTTGAGAGAGATCCTGGAGGAAACAGGGGAGCAGGAAGAGACACTGCATGAGGGGAGACAGTGGATGAGAAGGAAGCTGAAGGTGGCCCAGCAGTTCAGTCAGCCCTTCCCTTCTCCCTCGTGAGCTCCGGGACAAGAGATGGGACACATCTAAAAGGAAAACTCCACCTTCAAGCCAAGATTCTTGGCTGGTCTGACCTGAGTTCCTTCACATAAGAGGACTGGAATGTAACTACTGGGAGACTAGGGTAAATAGGAGGCAGGGGGTTGCTCAAGAGGAAAAAGATGCAAGTTCCAGTTTTAAAAAAAAATGCCTTCCTCATGACCGCTAATGAAAAGAAGAGTAAATCACCAAAACATCTTAAACATCATTTTAAAATTAATAAACAAGATACAAGCATCTTGATATTTCTGACGATGATGCAATAAAGTCAAAAGAATTGGTTTTCTTTTGGAGAAAAAAATAACCAACAAAAAGAAAGTGAAATCTAGGTCTTGAATGTGGAATTCTTTTTACTCTGATTATAAATGCTTTTAGGCTTTTCTCCTGCTCCAAAGGACCGCACACCTTCCTACAAACAAACAAAAACACACAAGAAAGGGAGAGGAAGGAAGGGAGGGAGGGAGGGAGGGAGGAAGGAAGGAAGGAAAGAAGGAAGGAAGGAAGGAAGGAAGGAAGGAAGGAAGGAAGGAAGGAAGGAAGGAAGGAAGGAAGGAAGGAAGGAAAGAAGGAAGGAAGGAAGGAACGAAGGAAGGAAGGAAACTCTTAAAATACCATGAACTGCAAACTCAGTATTTTCTCTCATTCCCCAGCATTTCTGTGAGTCTCCTGAGTGTGATGGCTTGTCTTTTAGTTCTTGGCTCTAAGCCCTGATTCTTAAGCCCTCCCATACAGGGTCTGGAAGAAAGAATTTGGAGCATTCTGCAGCAGACAAGGGTGCCAGAAGTGCTGGCAGAGCACACCGAACTGAGATTCCAGGACTGTGTGGGCTTAAACTGTCCTTACCTGACGACTTGGAACATCAGAGTAAGTGGTCTTCTAACTCCAGAAGCAGAGAAGACTCCCCACCTTCCCAAACTGTTCTCCTACATCCTAGTTCACGTCTAAATACTAGGGATGTGCTCCTTTGGGTTAACATTACCCTTGGTAGGTTTGGAACCATCACCTACAGGGCAGACTATTATCTGAAACACACTGCATTTCAAAGGGTTTGTGGAATATACTGAACATCTGTCCCTAGGAGAGCACCTGTGGGTTGGAGAACTTGAAGGAGCAGAAAGAGTTGCAAAAATAAACATTCAGAAACTCAAACCACTAAACACACATCCAATCAAGCTAGAGAAATTCTTACGGGGTCTCCTCCCCTGATTCTTCATAAGCTTCTGTAATGAAAAGCCTGCCTTCCTGTCCCCTGGGCGCACGTGCCAGGGGGCAATGACAGTAAGTCTTGCAAACAGGCATGGCTCCCAAAGGAGACCAACCAGGCGTTCCTGGGGACAAGCTGCTGGAGAAGCCCCATCCCTCACTCAGGAAACTCCTTGAGAAGCAGGCTTCCAGCTAGATGGGGAGCAACTCCTTCCTCTCTCAGGGCTTCACTCTCCATCCCAGCAGGTAAAGGGACAGCGGTCTCGGCCCCCATTTCAGGCAGGCCCCAACAGAGACCCCAGATGAAGACGTAAGGCCCCATCCCCATCTCCCTGGCCCTCCGTGTTTTTTCTCCGGTCAGCCTCCAAAGGGCTTGTTCACCGGCTTGTTCTCAGTGTCCAGACGGTCAAGTGCAGGGAGGGAAAGGAGGAGCAGCCGGCCCAGAGGAAGAGGACCCTCTGGAAACGCCAGTGGAGCACTGAGCACCCATCACCCACACTCACTTGGGGATGCCCTGCCCACAGCCAGACCCAGGGCTGCCGGGGTACATTCTGTGAAATGAAGCAGACGTTTCCTTAAAGCACTGGGCCTGAGCATCGGGTAGTGTTTCCTGACAGCACGAGGGAGCCTGTCTCCCCACCTGTGTTCTCCAGCTACAGAAGTCCAGGGTAAACCGTCCTGCTGCAGAGAAAGTCGTAAATAATGCATCTTAAGACCCAGACTTCAATATTTTTGAAGGGTTTCATTTCTCCTCCCTTCCAACTTTGATATATGTACTTACTTAATAAGGGTCTGGGGAGGGTTAATTGAATTAATATATGTAAAGTGCTTAGAGTTTGAAGAGAATACGCAATATAAATGGAAGTGTCACTAAAAAGGTTAATCGAATTTACATCTAACACTTTCAGTTCATGGTGTTAATGAACTATATCCTTTTAGAGAGTGATTAATTTATAGAAATGTGATTATTTGTCCTAATGCTATATATGGGTTGGCTTCTCCTATTTCTGTAGCTAACTTTATAGGAGAATTCAGCATTTTATAAATTAAAATAATAAATCAAATACCCCCATAATGGTTATATTTCATTAATTATAAGGAGACATGAATTAGATTAACATTTATCTGTTTTAATTAATTTGCTGCAATGCAGTTATCCATGCAAATTGGAAAACGACACATCAACTTGACATAATATTAACAGTTTTGACTGGTTCTTCCCTGAAAATTTATGTCCCTGCAGCTGCTGCCTCCCTGGTGTAACCACGGTGACCACCCCCCCGTGTGACACACACAGGCCTTATATCAAAGGACTGGGAAGGGCTTTAATGCTAAATTCAGGCTTCTCCTGAAAATATCATTAATTAAATTGGTAAGACAGTATAAACCCAGAAGGATGTAGTGTTTTGTTTGGGGGGTTTGAGTCCTGAATTCTCCAAACAAATTTCTTACATCTGATTGCCTTATTTTCTTAGGGACTTTATCCTTCCAAAGGCGTTCAGAGCCGCTTGCACATGAATACTCAGAACTTTCTTGAGCAGAGGAGGGAGGTGCCCCCGTGTCCTTTCTGCTTGGGGAAAAGCAGATCCCAGAGGGCAGAGTGATTTGCCCCGAGACTCACACTCATCAGTGGATCCAAGTCACGTGACCTGGAGACCATGCCTTTTCTTCCTTCTCCACCACAATTTCCTTGTCAGATTTCTTTGAAAACTGCAGATTTGTTTAACTATATAATACAACAGACATCACAGAAATGCAGCGACAGAAAGTCACAAAAATGATGTGTGGTATTTTTTTTTAAATCAGCAAAATTTAAGTTAAATTTCAGCTAATTAAGCATTTTTAGAAGCAATGACAGTGGCATCTGTGGCTTTTCTCAGTGACAGTTCCTGTGGCCTCTGCTGGACCTGACTCCTTCCCACATTTTGTTCTCCCAGCTCATCTGCAGAACTGAGTGTTTCCAACCTTTACAAAATGAATGCTGTAATTGGTTTGGAAGGAGAGTCAGCTACCTAAAGGGGAGAGGTCCAATGTGTAGTTCTTACCAGTGACCAAAGGCAGGGAGTGGCCCTGACTGGGAGAAGTGTGCAAGGGCAGCAGCGTGGGTGGCATCGTCCTGGCATACAGCCACTCCCTCAACACCCAGCCTTCACTCTGGACCTTGGATAGTGCTGGGCACTGGTCCCACAGAGGTAAGCAGGATGCTTCCCCCTTAAGGGGCTCACAGTCTGCCTGGGGAGACAGAGAGACAACAGGCACTTTGATGGGGGCAACTAGAGGTGGTGAAATAAAAAGGGACAAGGCCCCCACCCCAGGAGCAACCCGTGCAAAGAAATGAAGCATTCCCTAGGGAACTGTCAGCCATCGGGATGGGGTTGGGGTGCCCTTCTCAACCTTGGCTGGGCTTCAGAAACACCTGAGAGCTTTAGACAAAATCCCAGGTCCTAGCCTAGAGTGATGACATCAGCATCTCTGCAGGTGGGGTCTAGACATCCATGTTATTTTAAGTTTCTCAAGTGGATTGACTGTGCATCCAGAGTTGAATCACTGACACAGTGGATAAGAGAGTAGTCTCCAAAACTGGACCTTGTCCGTTCTAATCCCAGCTCTACTGTTTTGCTAGGTGAGTGAACTGGGTAAATAGCTTAACCTGCCTGGCCTCAGTTTCCTCACCTGTACAACGGGGATAGTAAAAGCACACACCAGACTGAGCAGCTGAAGGGTTGAATGAGGATTTTTTTTAAGTATACTTGATTTACAATGTTGTGTTAGTTTCAGGTGTGCAGCATGGTGATTCAGTTACTTATATACATATATACGTACTTTTTCAGATTCTTTTCCATCATAGGTTATTACAAGATATTGCATATAGTTCCCTGCACTATACAGTAGGTCCTTGTTGTTTATCTATTTCCTATGCAGTAGTGTATACCTGTTAATCCCAGGCTCCTAATTTATCCTTCCTTCTTCTGCCCCCCAAATGAGTATTAATATCTATAAAGCACTCAGAACAGCACCTGGCACACAGTAAGTTCTTGATAGATGACAGTACTTACTACCTGGAATCTACTGGAAAGTTCACCAAGGGAAGAGGAGGCCAGATGAGAAGTGAGGGGAAAAAATCATCAACAGACTTTTATGTGAGGTTGGAGAGTTTGGATCTGTCTTGAGATGGCTGGGATTTGTCATCAGGGATGAGGCTCTCTGTTCTAAGAAGGTAACTAAGCCCCTGAGCATCCTGGCTTCAGAGCAGGCTTGGGTTGCAAGGGCGAAGGCAGAAGTTCTCCGCAGTACTTGGTGCCCAGGCCTTTGCTCTATGAATGCCTGAGCCCCGTGAAGGGGTTAGGGTAGGGATGGGAGAGGGGGAAGGTGGGAGGAGGACTGGTTTCATCCAGGTGGCCTGTTCCAGCTCTGATCCCCACAGCACCCCCGGGGCAGTGGCTCCGAACTGTCATGTGAGGATTGGACTTCAGGCGCTGAAGCCCCAGTGGCAGCAAAGATTCTGCTGCCTGTGGAAGTAGTCAGCCTGGGACATCACGAGGCCATGCTTTTCAGACAAAGAGCATCACAAGGCGAACCTGTGAGGGGTGGAAACTGGAGGCAATTTCAAGAGTGTTACGCTATTCTCAAAATCCTGGGACCCTATCAGACCCTAGCATGGATGGTGAAGTTTGGAATTCATGATGACTGGGATGGAATTTCTCATGGGCCTGGTGGGACTGGGGCTCATGCCATCCATCCTGGCTGCAGTGTGAGGGATGGGATGAGGAAGAGATTTTGAATAAGGCAGTAGCAATGGGCATGGAGGGCAGTGGGAAGGCTCTAGGTCTTTATGGGCAGGGCAAACTGGACACGACGAGGGGTGGGTAATGACGGAAGAGGAGAGCTAGGAGTGCTGGAGGACTCCGGGCTCTGGCTTTGGTGAGTGTGTGGGTCTTTACCTTTCACCCAAATAGAGGCCACAGAGCCAGCAGCAGACTCCTGGAGGGAAGATGAGAGGCTGGGTTGGTGCTAGTGGGGCTGGTGGTGCCCCAGGGCATCCTAGAGGGACAGACATTGAGTGGACCTCTGAGCGGGGCTCAAGATGAGCTAGGAGAAAAGAGATGGCCCTGGTGAGGACTCATGTGAGCTAGGGACAAGCAAGGTCTTGAGAAAGTACTGGAGACAAGTGCCTGTTCTGAAGATTAGAAAAACCACCAAGGAGTGGCTTCAGGTGACATGACCCAAGATATCTCCCTGGTGCAGGATTAAAACCAACTGCAAGCAGCCTGACCCCTTGGTCTGATTCCCGGCTCTGCTGCTACATGCCCTACGGTGTTCATATACCAACCTATAAAATGGGTGTTTGTGAAAAAGACAATTGACATATATAAAATAGTGCAAAAGGTGGCCTTACAAGCAGTCAGATCGCTGCTACTCCACCTATGTCATCTCCTTCCACCCTTGCCACGCTCACCGTTCAGCATCCCCTCCTCATTCTCCCCAGGGACCGGGCTTCAAGTACATCTAATACACTTGTGAGTGTTTGTGGTAGCTACTTAAAAAAAAGGAGTCAGAGAAGGGCTATGTTTAACCCAAATGATGACGGCTGGGAGGTCTTCCTGGAGCAGGAGAGCCCTCCAAGCACGTCTAGGACCATGCAATGCAGACAGCTGCCCTTTCTGTTTGAGGCCAGGCAGATGGGAGGTGAGGAAGGCTTCCAGCTGCCTAGACAAGAAGAGAGAGGTCATGCTCATTCCTGATGGAGAAGTGAATCAGACAGTGAAGTGTCCCGAGAAGCTGGTTCTTTCAGCAATTTTGGAGTGAAATCCAAATGTTCTCAGAAAGTGACGAGATGCCTCCCGGGGCAGAAGAGTGTCTCTGGCCCCACTCAGAGCCTTCCTCGAGCAGACAACACATCACTCTGCCAGGAAAGCCCGTGCAGTGTGGGAAATCCACGTCTCCCACACTGTTCTGGGTTCAAATCTCAGTTCCACTGTCTCTAAGGTATGAGACCACGGGCAAGTTACTTTCCTTCTCTGGGCCTCAGTTTTCTCCTCTGTAAGGATGGGATAGTAATTCTACCCGCATCATAGGTAGATCAGACCAACTGGAGCTAGATCAAACCAACTGACACATGCAAAGTGCTTAAAATAGTGCCTGGCACTCAGTATGCATTCAGTAAACATCCACTCTTATTAGCTCTGTAATCTGTATGCACAAATACATTTGTCCAGGGCCGAGCTCCCTCCTCACTCCAGCCTGTGTACCAACCATAGGCATTCTTACCTTGCATTACCTGTCCTGCCGCCCCCACCATCTGCTTACCTAATGCCCACTCACCCATCAAGACCCTTTTCCTTTTCCCCATAAATCTTTCCTGGCTTCTCCTATCCTTGTCAATGTTTGCCTTTCCTACAAGACTTCTTTGGGATCTTTAATGCGCAATCTACCCTTTCCTCATAAGCTATCAAGTTCTCCAATAGCTTGTGTCATGTGTGACGCTTGCCCTAGACAGAGTGTGAGCTCTTTGATATCTGAAATTTGTTTTATCTTTTTGTTCCTCTCACAGAGAATAACAGGAGACTCAGAAATAGCTAGCTGTTGGCTGATAAGGCAGGAAGCACGTTTGGTTTGGCCTCTCACCCCAGGCATCCTCCTCTGACTAGTGCCCTCTCCTGCCTTCTGCCTGTTGCTCCCCCAAAGCTCACAGCCTGACTGTTGTGGATGTTTGTGTTCCCCCAGAATTCATATATTGAAACCCTACTCCCAATGTGATGGTATTAGAAGGCAGGGCCTCTGGGAGAACCTCTCCTTATAACCCAAATCACAGCACATTAGGATTAGAAGAGGTCATAAGGGTGGAACCCTCATGAATGGGATTAGTGCCTTTATAAGAGTCGAGAGAGAGCTTGCCTCCTCCCCCTGCACGCCACGCATAAGGGCACAGTAAGTCGGCAACCCAGAAGAGAGCTCTCACCAAAACCCAATCATGCTGGCACCCTGACCTTGGACTTCATCCTTTAGAACCGTAGAAATCAATGTCTGTTGCTTATAAGCCACCCAATCTACAGCATTTTTGTTACCATAGCCCCAGCTGATGAAGATGGTGAACTTCTGTTCTATTCCAGGCCAATGTCTTCAGCTCAGCACTCCTCCCCCAGCTCAGTCCTCTCATGGTCCATCCGCAAACCCACCATTCCAATGAAACCATTTCCACTGGGTCCCAACAGTGGTGGGCTAGCTAACAAATAATACAATAACCTTCTGTCTCAAGCTGTCATTTGGTTATCGCAGCTTCAGTTACCCCCTTTCCACAGAAACACGCATCATCCCCACAGAGGTTGCCGGTGTCTTAAGCAAAAAAAAAAAAAAAAAAAAAAGCCTCTCTGCTTCCCGGGATAGCAGAGCTGGAAGGAAAAGCTCACTGGTCAGGGTTCTCCTTACAACCCAGATCACAGCAATAAAGCTCTTCTTCCAGAGACCAGTACCGCACACCTTCAGCACTGACACATAGGAACATGTATTTATATAGATAGCACGCAATCCTGAGTCCTTCCTCAGGACTGGCCCTGCATTAAGTGGCAGGGATTTGGAGATGAATGAGACAGGGGTCCTGGCCTCGAAGGCATTCAAAGAATCAGATGTTTTCACAATTCAAGCCAAATGTCTCTCTGTGCGTGTATGTCTTTATATATGATTACGTCCACACATATGCACATACAGAGAGAACAGAGTTTGAACAGAGGGAAGGTATGAACAAAGCTATTGAACTGCCAAGAGCTCAGTCAGAAAAGGAGAATGCCACCAAATTTCAGATGCTAGAACCAGTGTTTAAACCATCAGTAATTAGTCACTGTGTATTTAGTGCTGTTACAAGCCATGAACTAGGCTAAGTGATTTCTAAACACTATTCCTGACAACCACTTGGCAAGGTAGATCTTTGTATCCCCATTTTATAGATAAGGAAACTGAGGCACAAAGGGATTAACTAATTGGCCCAAGATTATGTAGCTAGGAATCAGCAGGGCCAGGATTGGAACCCAGGTTTGTCTGGCTACTAAGCCCAAATTTTACTTCCTATAGGACAAGAGAAAACATTTAAACTATCTATGCCAAGAAACAATAGGATCACAACAGCAAACAGGTGGATTCAGTAAGCCAGTCATTACTGACTGCTCAGCTCACATCCGGAGGCCAAGCAGCAGGGTGGCCTTGGAGATGCAGGGAGAATCAGGATGAGAGTCCAGCCCTCAGAGCTTACAGGGCAATGCTGGAGCCAGACAGGGAGCACAGGTGCCCCAGAGTGAGAGCCACAGCCTGAGGGACCAGCCTGGGGACCAGTCGGGGTAGGCTCCCAGGTGAGACCATGTCCACACCTGGTGGTGTCTTGAGTCACAGAAGAAATTAGGCTGAGGAAGGCAGCCTTCTAGCCTGAAGACATAGCCCAAAGGGCCCAGGGCAGGAGCAAGCACATCCTGGTCCAGGAACCACAGGTGCTTCCGGGTAAGTGTAGGTCAGAGTGCACCCTCTGGCGCAGGGCTGAGAGCTTTTTGCCATTTGCACTTTAGTTGTTGGGGAAGTAACTGTCACACTCCTAGGAGACACATGCTATTTCCCCAGAGGTGAAATGGGACAGTTATCATAACAATTCCATACCACCTTCAGCCCTGCAGGAGGTTCTGCGTGTGCACTTTGGAATATGTAAGGATGGTTTGTGAATCTGTGAGAGGGAGGATGCTTGAAGCAAGAACACAGGTTTCCATGGATGAGAGAAATGCCCACTCCTCTCACCTCCCAACAGGTCCCTTTAAACAACAGCCCTGGACTCCCCCTACCACAGGGGCTCCTGGGGATGTCAGAGATACAGTCGTCTTCCCTGTAGTCGAAGATCTGCCCTTCAAACCAAAGGGGAGACTATCTGATGAACTGTCAGGGGGCACTAGGCATGGTGACCCTTCTCATTCTCACGCCAGTGTCACATCCTCCACTGGAGGTCCTGGCAAGTCATTTACCCTCTCTCTGACTTAGTTTCTTCATCTGTGAAGCAGGCAACCAATACCAGCCCTGCGTAGGCTGTAAAATTTAGAGACAGATCAGGTAAAGGAATTATTAGCGCAGTGCCTGTTACACACTAAGGAGAGGTTCCACAATCTGCAATTACTACAAGTATATCATGCTATACAAATATACTGTTACAGTTCTGCTCTCTTACCTCCCTATGACCAAATGCTGCTCTCGCAAGCCCTCTTCCTACCCCCATACCATAGTACTATGCTTGGCACAAACTCTGCCTGCTGTCATTCTCTTAAAATGTCCACATTAAAGACAAAAAATCTTGTCCAGCTAAATCAAATCTCTCAAAGAAAGGTAGTAGTGAAATGGGAATGGGACGGGGGGCGGTCTTCCTATATTTGCTAAGAATGCTCCAGGGCACTGAGCCAGGCTCTGGGCACACAGGGGGGCACCACCTCAGTTGTTACTGGTAGTCTATACTCAGGTACCATCCTGAACACCCTGTGCCTGGATGCTGAGAACTGAAAAAGGTTTGTGTACCAGGTCCTTAAGACCTGAGACCACTGATATGTCACCAAATGTAGCACAAATCTTAAGATGTTTGTCTACATTGTATTGCCTTTTTTCCTTCTGGATGTGACACATCATTCTCTGCTTCAGAGGCTCCTTGGGTCCACACAACACCTTCCTAGCTTTGCTCATAAAACATGTGCACAGAATCTGGTCTTTTCAAGGCATTCAGGAGATGCTTTGTTTGTCTGTTGTGAATAGCCAAGATACAGGAGAATAAAGGTAAGAGGTTATAATAACTGCCTAGCCACCGCATTATTTCTGAAGTTGGGATTATGTTTGCACCAAAAGTGCAGTGATTCTGTGAAAACCTCAAACAGTTCCTGGGGATTGGCTGCTCGGTTCCCTACCACAAGAAGTAAAAAACACAAAGGCAGAACCAGCTGTGTGCCACAAACACGACATCATACACCAGCCCAAGCCGGGAGGATGCGCTTCCAGACAGTTGTCTGGAGGGTGCATTGAAGTCAGCCAGGCAGCTCGACGCCACACTCCCAATTTTCCTCTACACATTAATACAGAATTGTATGGAAGAAGAAAGCTATAATTCGTTCAATCTTCTTTGCATGCCGTTCTGACTTTTCTCCTTTTTAGTGATGGGAATAATAACCACACGAACCTTAGAAACGGCCAAGTCGTTGCAGGATGTGTCATCCAGGAAGCATCCCTTCAGTATCTCCAGTGCTCCTCAGAGATGATGTGAAATTTGGAAACATAAAACGCATGTGCATTGTAACAAGGAAAGTAAGTCCTGTAAATACCAACTAAAGTGTCATAGTAAATGTCTCTGTTTTGATCAAATACTACACATTTGTCTTTAAAAAAAAAAAATGGAGCTGACAGCGCCCTTTGCCGCCCCCTACTGGGTGGAAAGGGAAAGGAAAAAAGAATGCGGTGGATTCAGACAGCAACTTACATTCCTCAGAGCCAATCAACTTTTTACATTAGAAAGACAAATGGGTTGTTTTCACCACGAAATGAATATGTTCTGAGTAGGGAAGATGAAAGTCTTGGTTAAAATGCACATAATTATTCATATAAAAGTGAATCATTGAGAGCCTGGATTTTTTTTTTTCTTCTCAATCTTTCTCTTATCTCTACCAAGCTTTCAATTTCTTCCTAGGAACTCAATGGTGCACACAAGCACACCAGGTCTTCTTCCTAAACGAGTTTTCCCCTTTCTTCATTTGCTGTGAGCAACACCCCCCTCCCCGTTTGTAGACATCTGCTCATACATACACCATTTGCTCTGCTACCAAACGACGGAAAAAATCTTCAAAAACATGTCATCTGCCTGTCTAACGAAGTGTCTATATATTGGGCAGGAAAGAAAAAGGTTTGGAAGTTCATTGTTTTTTATTCTTATTTTCACCAAAACAACAGTCTCTCGGACCAATCAGCGACTCCTTTCCACATTCGTTTACCTTTGCCACATGTTTGAGACATTTTCATAATCAGTTTTTCTTTGTCTTCCCCAAAAAGAAACTACCTCTCAAGGATACAGAGGTGGGGGAGGTGGCGGGGGTAGGGGTGGTGAATTGCTGAAAAGAAATAAGATGTGCTTATAAAATAATGTCACCAAAAACTAATGTCTCGTATTCTTCTCAATTGTATCACTCTCAAGTTGCGGGAGAGGAATTTCCGAGGTCCAGAGAAGGTCAACTGTCTGCCTCGCACTCTCCCCACCCACCAAGAGTAATTAAACATAGTATACATTCCCTCCTGAGCCACGGGTAAGTTACAGTTCAAAGGCAGCGTGCAAATCAGGTTGCCTTTAATAGTGGGCCTCTTAATCTACAAGCGCAAACTCCTCCGTCCTCTGATGAGGGTCAGACAACATGCCAGTGACCACGTTCCTCCCCCAGCTGGTTACCGGGAAGATTTGACCACAGAGCTTAAACCAAGCGCACGCCCTCCTAGTCAATTGCGCAGAGAATCAACAAGTTATCACTGAGCTGGGAGCTCCAGCCCAGAACAGCCACTGCTTCCGCAGCGTCGACCGCCACCCACCGCCACCCACCATAGTCTCTGCTCTACCCTGGCCTCTCCTCTCACGGTCCAGCAAGCACGTGACCCTCAGTTTCAGATCCGCCCTCCTGGCGTCCCGACCCCAGCGCTCCTCCCCGCGCTCCTAGGCAGCAGTCAAATTCCGTGGCTCGCCTAGCCAGCCTACAGTCTCCCGACAGCTCCAGGCGTTCACCAGGATCTTGCTTCCTCCCGCGCAGGAGGAGTGGGGAAGGTCAAGAACTCCAGACTAATAGGGTTGAGGGGACGGAGGTCACCAGATTCGGCGTCTCTGCGCTCGGGTACTGAAGCAGAGTCGGAGAGGCTGTGCGGAGCGTCACATCCCGCACTTCTTCCGGGCTCCATGGCCCACCCGTGGAGGGCGTGCGTTCCCAGGGGAGCCATAGCCGCCCTGGGGGAGCCTGAGGTCAGCCAAGAAGGCCTCCCCTGGAGCCCCTAAGTTTCCACCCCATCCTCTATCTGGGAGACGAGCCTGCTCCCCTCTTTGAAGGCTCTGCCGCTAATCCCTCCCTCCCAGCAAGAGCAGGCAACTGCCTCTCCGTGCCGCGCCAGCGCCCTGCTCCAGCCGTTCCCCGGCGGAAGCCACTATGCCCCCACTCCGGCGCAGACAGCCCCCAAAGTTGTCCGGACTCCCCAGACCTCGCCCTCTCCTCGGTCCCTGGAACCCTCCAAAGGGATGGACCAGCGTCCGCATGTGGAACCTCTCTGGTCCAGGGCGCTCACTTCGGGGATCCCGGGCGCACTGAGGTCGGGAAAGCTGTGGCGAGGGAGGTTGTGCAAATCCAGAGTCAGCCTGAGTCCCCACAGCTTGCACCCTAAGCTCTCCCTGCCTCCCTCCTCGGAGACGAGGAAACTTCCCCAGCACCCACCTTTAGCCGCGAGGAGGCGGCGCTGCGGGCTGCCCCCGCCGCCGCCGCCGCTGCCGCTCCCCACGCCCAGCGCCAGCAGGAGCGGCACCCAGCACAGCCTCCCAGTCAGCATCCTCGACACCGCCGCCGCCGCCGCCGCCGCCGCCGCCGCCGCCGCCACCGCCACTTCCAACGAGCTGCCGCCGCCGCCTACTCCCCGCGTCGGCTCGCCTCCCGCTGTCCGCCGGGCTGCGGGCAGCCTCGCCCTTCCGCTGGGTGCGTTTCGGGCGCCGCCGCGCTCGGCCTCCGGTGTCCGCCGCCGCGCCGCTCGCTCGCCGGCAGCAGCCGCGCTTACTGGCGCGGACCCCGAGCGGCTCCGGCGCTCACCCCGGGACGGCCCGTGACGTCACGGAAGGAGGGAGGTGGCTCCTGCATATTAATGAGACGCGGACACTGGCAGCGGCTTCTGCGCTCGCGGCTTCGCGGCCCCGACCCCCAACTTTCCTCCGCCGTCCTCGAGCTCCTGGGCGCTTCTGCTCCACTCCTCCTACTCCAGGCGGGACTCCGTTCCCAGAGGATCCGGGGAGCGGCTACCGGGAGCCCTCCGGCCCTGCGGCCCCGCTCCGGCTCTCAGTGGGTGGCTGGCTCGCTCAGAAGTCACCTGGGGCCTGAGCGTCGTCTGCAGGGACGCAGGACACCGTGCCCCGCCACGCCCTTGGAGCTGACAGCGGTGCGGAGGGGCGGGCGGGCGTTGCTGCGGGTCCTGCCCTTGGCCGGGTCTCTGGAAATTCTATGCCGCCTGGTCTGGGGAGGGCGCCATGCACACGCTCGAGTTGGAAAGCGCGAGTTCTGCTCTGAGTTGCGGAGCCGGGTAAATCACCAAGGACCCGGAGGGCAATGGCAATGGCGGGACTCTGCACCATCGTGGAGGCTGGTGGACCAGATCACAAAAGGCAGACTTGGGTGTGCTGGGCCTGACAAGGCTACAGTGGGACAGAAACTTCCCTGCAGTGTGGTGCCAGGCAAGAAGTTACCATCTTTCTGTTCACTCCACGTATCTTAAGACCAAGCCACCTGACGTCATGCCTCGTAACACCTCATGCCATTGAGTAATTGTCAGTTTCCCGAGTGCAAGGGCTGTGAACTCTTGACGGCCCCTCACCACCCCCAGGCCACACAAGGTTCATCGAGCTACTCCATAAACATTAACTAATAAATCCTTGACCATATTTGCATATACTTACATGCAGTGCCAATATCACACACAGGTCAGGGTTCACAAGGAATAGATAAGGAAACAGAGAAACATAGAAACAAACGAAAGTTATTTATTCATTGATTCAACACGTTTATTGAGCATCTAGACAGAGTGTGTCATCCTGCCACGGGCCACTAAATTAGACACTAGAGGTCCAAAAGACTAAGGAAAGTTTTCTGTCCTCTCCTCAAAGCCTTTGTTCCTGAGAAGCCGGCGATGGCAGTAAAAAGCAATTACAATGCTTTGTAAGTGTTATGGCCGTGCACATTCTTTATGTTGCTAGATATGAGCCTATACAAATCAATTAACAAAATGTATATGTTACAATGGTGTCTAAACAGCATCCTATAATTAATAGCTGTAGTTTGGGGTACTCAACAAAGCCATAAAATCCATTAACAGCCCTTGTGCTGCTCAGCAGCTCTGCACTGCCCTGGCAGCTTACCCGGAGCCGGAGCCGCTGCAGTTGTGCAGACTGACTTTTCTGCATTTCTAGGCACCGAGAGGTGCTTGGGGTATAGCCATGAATCCTGGTGGCTGCAGGGAGGTTCAGCCTGGGCAGGGTGCTTCACCTGCAGATCTCCTTTAATGCACAAAACCAATATCTGTGCTGTTGTCATTTCACACAGGAGCAGACCGGGAGGCTCACGGAAGTTATGTGACTTCCTTGCCCAAGGTCAAAGGACTAATAAATGCCTCAGGCCAGCAAGAGGCTCTTGCCTTCTTCAGACTTCAGGTCAGGATCTGGAAAGGATGGCATGGAGAAGGGGAAGCTGACACAGGCAAGATCACGGACATCAGCAAATAGAGGAGAAATATAAATCTGTCTCATTTTCTTCCATTTATGCTCCATCCAATTACGTATCTGCCTCCCCTTGATTTTCCAATAAGCAGACTTACCTTACTAACTTAGCTGCACTGTCCCTTGAGGTCATTCTACTGAGTTCCTTTAAGACCATCTGGTTAGTGCCAAGAATTTTACGTGAAATTTCAAATGCAGACCAAACAATGAGAAAGAAGGAAATACAGCTGATTGGAAAGCATCCCCACCCCAAGTAGATCAACACAAAACACAGCACAGAAAAACACCAGGGGGCAGGCCAGTGACCAAGAAGCACAGCATTGCTAGCTTCCATCTCCTCCTCCACCAATGGGGGTAATAACAGTGCCTATCGTGGAAGATAAAGCACACTAATGGCCCCTATTTGTTCATGTCCCCCCGGAATTCATCCCCTTTAGATGTACTCTGCCCCCCAGCTCAGAGCTTGACCATGTGCCTTGCTCTGGCCAGTGAGACAGTAAGTGCATGTTTCCTCTTCCTCTCTTGGACCCCTCCCACCATGGCGAGAAGAAGCCCCGGAAAACCTGCAGGAAGGTGAGAGGAGACCACGTGGAGTAGAGCTGAGCTGTCTAGCCAGCCAAGGCCGTCCCGGGTGGTCACCCAATGACCACCTCCCTCAGCTGAACATAGACACATGAACAAGCCCAGCCCATACCAGCCAAGCCTGACCCACATCAGAGCTGCCCAGCTGACTCATGAGAAATAATAAATGGTTGTTGCATTAGGCCACTTTCTTTTGGGGTGGTTAATAAGGAGCATTACACCTACTTCATATGGGCATTACAAGAAGGAAAGGAGAAAATGTATTGGAAACACTCAACATGGTGCCTGGCACATAGTCATTGTTCAGTAAACATAAAAACGTCTCCCTTTCATCCCTACTTCCCAAGTCTCTGAAGTGCCAGTCAGAACCCTGACTTGTGTTGCTTGAGAGAAAGTCTTCTGTATGGAACACTGCTGCGCCCTCCGCTTGTGCTGGGCCATTGCAGATGCAGAAATGCCTAAAGCAACCCAAGAGTTAATGGGCCCCCATTCACTTGGTGCCAGGCTTTGCAATGGGGGTTTTGCATTCCATACATCATTTAATCCTTGCAATAACAGGTGTTATTTTCCCCAGATTACTGCCAAAGAAAGGTTGAGTAGCATCCACATTCACCTAATTGTACAGAATATGAATTCATGCCTGCCTAATTCCAAATTCCATCTTTCTCCCACACATCATGGTTTTGAGAGAAGTATGGAGGATAAGTGAGCAACAAAAAATAGTTTGAAATCAGAAGAGGCAGCTTTGGGAATTCAATTTTTTAAAAATTGTTACCCACCATCACTTAAGAATGATGACCATTTAAATAACTAAGTGGCACCAAAGTAGTGATACAGATCTCTGAATTTGCTGAGGCTGCACCCTTCATTCTTGACTCACTATTGGGGCGTGTTCCTTTACATGACCTTTCTCCAAAATTGGTGAACAGGATGATATAAGGCATTGGTCACTTTAAGCTCCCAGCCCAGGGCCCCACCTGGTGATGCAGTAATGAATCTCAGACAATTTATTTGGGTCAATAATTTTTAATAAATAAATAACTCTCCCATTTCAGAAAAGAGAATCTAACAGGCATGGACCTGATAGAAACACAGCCATTCCCTCTCATTTTCACCAGGGTCATTAATGCCTTGCCCAATTAAGCACCAAAACACCGCCTCTGAATTATTTAAACTGGATAAATGGAGAAAATAAATAAATGATGCCAGCTGATGGAAACTTATTTTTAAAAAGAAAATTAAACTGAGGCTTGCTACATGACCTAAATTTAATTTCACTGAAAATACTTGACTTTAAAAGAAGGATGGAAAACCTGATTCTTGAAGAACTGGAGTCATTTATTGCTCATGTTCCCCATCTTCGCTGGCAAAGCTGGGTCTCTGTGACCCACGAGGAACTGGACAGGTTACAGAATTTTCAACATCTCTCATATGTTTTGGTGCTAGTGCAGACGCTGCTGCTGCCAGAGGAGCTTTTTAAAGTTTGGGCATTTATCTTGAAGAAAAAGCGAGACAAGCTTGTTCACAACCACATCCAGTTCATGTTCGACATTGTTTAGACATGAGTGTTCTATGTTTGGCGAGGCAGAGTGCCTGACTGAAAACAAAGATGTCATTGATTATAGCAAGGAATTATTCTGGTACACTCTCCTGCACTTTCCTTGGACCTTTATACCCTGTGATTTAAAAC
The DNA here is from genome assembly GCF_009834535.1 of Camelus ferus. Classification (NCBI taxonomy): domain Eukaryota; kingdom Metazoa; phylum Chordata; class Mammalia; order Artiodactyla; family Camelidae; genus Camelus; species Camelus ferus. The sequence goes on from NC_045696.1 coordinate 104,986,077, forward strand.
AAACAAACAAACAAACAACAACAACAACAAAAACCAGCCATAACATTCAATGACCTTTCTCCCATTGAGGAATGGCCTCTATCTTTTCTCCCCTTGAATCTGAGCAGGCTTGTGACTGCTTCTACCCAAAGAATCTGACAGAAGCAATGTTGTGTGACTTTCCAGACTAAATCAAAAAGGCAGTGTGGCTCTGCCTTGTGCACCGGGATGCTCACTTTCGGAGCCCAGAGCAAAGTCCAGCTACCCAGAGGCCACCATGCTGTGAGGATCCCAGGCCATGGGAGGCCACATGTAGATGGGCTGACAGCCCCAGCTGAGTCCAACATTGGAGTCACCCCAGAACTTCCAGATAATTCCATTTCCTAGCTGCTAAATCATCACCAGCTGTTTGGATCTTCCCAACTAAGGCCTCAGACAACATGGAACAGAGTCAAACCATTCCCACTGTGACTTGCCTGAATTCCTCACCTTCAGAATCCACGAGTGTCGCAGAAGGGTTGTGTAGCAGCACATAAAATACTGACCAGTTTAAACTGGTTTTGCTTCCTTAAACAGGTTGTTAATTAATCAAGCCTTGAGTTATTTTACAGAGATAGCACTGTGCAGGTGTGAGACAGGAACCCATGTCGCTAGCATGACCCTGGAACCAAGAATCCTTAGTCTAGAGAACTTAGAATCGAAATATTGCCACTGAAGCCCTCTATGAAGCAAGAAATCCTTCCAGAAGGAAAATCTGACTTCTGGCAGCCGAGTAGCTTATATGCACTAATTCAAGGCTGATCAAACAGCTTTCAAGTTTGACATTCCCTTAACCCCTTAAATTTCACCCTGAACCCTGTATCAGGGAGATAGATTTGAGAGCCTTGCCTTTTGTCTCCTTGCTGGTTGACCTCTCAATAAAGCTCTTTCTTTTCTCAGAAACCAGTGCCATAGTATTGGCTTCTATGTGTGTCAGGCAGGGAGCTTTTGCTCAGTAACAGGTGTTGATGCCACTAAGTTTGGAGGTAGTTTGTGATGCACCAAGAGTAACTTGAGCACTTATTCTAATTTGTTCCCTACAACCAAGAACAAGAAAAGAGAAATATGGTGATGTAAGTCATCTGTGTAATGTGTAATTAGTCCCATTTCGTAGCTCAAATGTTGAGACTTGTAGAGTTCAAGAAAGGGAACCAGTGGGGTTTAGTGGAAAGAGAATGACCTCTAGAATCAGGCAAACCTAGGTTCCAAACCCAGCTCTACCATTTTCTAAGTAAGTACGACTCAAGAAAGCTACTTATTCTATTTGAACCTGAACTTCCTCATCTACACATCAGGATGTAGTATGTAACCTAATATAACAAGGTTGTTTTTAGGGTTAAATGAATAGTAAAGAGGTGAATCCTTTCCCTGCCAAGTGGTAGAGAGGCAGTAAATAAAGCCATCGATAGTGATGGCAGATACTCAGAGGGCCACACCTGCTGATGCTGGCTTTTTTCTGACTCTTAGTTCAGCATTTGTTTTCTATGCAGGAAAAGCATGAACACATGGACACACATGGGACCATCCCAGCTCCAGCCCCACTGGCAGCTTTGCCAACACAGCTGCAAGAAGCAGCCAGAGCCAGCCAGATGTTCTGTGAGTATCTAAATCTGCTGTGTCAGTCCAGGGCTTTGTTCCACTAAGGTGGGATGAGAAGGAATCTGCCATTTATTGAGCACCTACTATGAGCCAGACTCATTTGGTCCTCCAACATCCCTGGAAGGTGACTTATTATTCCCATTAGTCACCTAGAGAAATTAAGGCTCAAAGACATGAAGTCACACTGTGTGTAAGGGTTCTTCAGAGATAGATAGATAGATGGCTAAAGACAGAGAGATAGATACTGAGAAATAGATATGGATATAATCATATATATTTCTATCTCTATTTCAATCATTAGATAGATAGATGGATGGATAGATAGATAGATAGATAGATAGATAGAGTAGATATGGAGGGAGAGAAGGAGAGAGATTTATTATAAGGAATTGGCGCATGCAATTACAGAGGCTGACAAGTCCCAAGATCTGGGCCCTGGACACCCAAGAGAGCCAATGGTGTAGTTCCGAGTCCGAAGGCCTGAGAACCAGAAGAACCAATGGCATAGTTCCAGTCCAAAGGCTGGCAGCCTAGAGATTCAGAAAGAGCCAATATTTCGATTCTCTTACTCTGGGAGGATCAACCTTTTTGTTCCACTCAGGCCTTCAGCTGATTGGGTGAGGACCACCACAGGAGGGAGGGCCATCTTCTTTACAGATCCAAATGTTAATCTCATCCAGACACACCCTCACAGACACACCCAAGTCTGGGCACCCTGTGACCCAGTCAAGTTGACACAGAAAACTCACCATCACACACAGCTATAAATGAAGGAGTGAGATTTGAACTAAGGTCTGTGTCTGTCACTGAAGTCATATTTTTCCATCTGAGTGAGACACGTTGTCCAGCTTCCATCACGGCTGTAGGTGCAGGGTTCGGATAGAGACCAGGAGGGCTGCCTGGAGTCACCTTGACTGTGATACCAGCACAAGTTTCGCACAGCAGTCTTTGCCTTTCAGTGTGCCTGCACGGCTTCCTGGGACCTGGTCCTGCCTCCCTGCTGTCTAAATCACAAGTTCTTCTGCCAGACATTCCTGCCTTCTTTCCTTTCTCTGGGGCCTGACTTGAATCCCAGGCCCTAAGTTGCCCTCTGTCCCCATCCTATCCTGCATGGTCTTTATCTAACCTGCTGCCTAACCATCCATACCAGCTCCCCCTCACTGCTCAGATACTCTCTAAGGCTCCCCATGACGATAGCTGAAGGTCAAAATTCCTTCACCAGGATCCAAGACACTCAGCAGCCTGGCCTCTACTACCGATAACTTGACTTCCTGTGACTCCATCATGTATAAACTATGTTCCAGGCTGCTGCCTTCCATCTGTGCAAAGGCGCCCTGGCAGCCCTGCTTCTGCACCTTTGCTCACACTGTATCTTCTACCATCATGGCTTGAATTGCATCCCCCCCAAATTCATATATTGAAGTCCTACCCCTAGCACCTCAGACTGTGATTATATTCAGATATAACAGGATCTTTTAGGAGGTAATTAAGTTAAAATGAGGTCATTAGGGTGGCCAATATGACTGGTGTCCTAAGAAAAGGAAATTTGGACACACACCCGGAAGGCCATGTAAAGACACAGGGAGAAGACAGTCATGTACAAGCCAAGGAGAGAGGCCTCTGCAGAAATCAACCTTGCCAACAACTTGATCTCAGACTTCCAGCCTCCCATATTATGAGAAAGTTAATTATTTAAGCCCATCAGTCTATGTTCCTTTGTTATGGCAGCCCTAGCAAACTAACAGACGACCGGCAGTCTCTCCCTCTTTCCCCACCTCATCACTCAGTCCTTCCTCCAATAATCCTACCTTCTCCTAACTCCCCAGCCCCGGTTAATCTTCACACCAAAGGCTTCCCAGCACACTTACAATAAAAGAAGAACATTTTTGTCTAACTCACAAAACCCTGCTTGATCTGCTCCCACCTGCATCTTAGACTGTTCTCTCCTGGTCCACTGGCCTTCGGTCCTTTGAACATACCAAGCTCTTCTCTGCCTTAGGATTGAATGACCTCCTGAAATTTTAGTTCTTTCTGACTATCAGGTGACATTCAGGTCTCATCTTAAATGTCACCTCCCCAGAGAGTCCACCAAGTTACTGTCTACTCTCTTTTAATTCTCTGCAGTCACTCTTTGCTGGTATTTTCTTGTGAATTTACCTGCTTATTTCCCCCCTTGTCTCTTCCCAATAGAAGACAGACTTTAGGAGAGGAGAGACACATGTGGCCGGCAGGTGGGTGCTAGATACTTACTTGTTGAATGAATGAACAAGTGGTTAGCCTTCTCTGAGCAGAGCATTTTTTTTCTGCATCACTCTTTTTTGACTATTTCACCAAACATCATATTGCAAAACCACTTTAATGTCCACTCTCCTTATAAAAATCTAGAAGTTATATTTTCATGTAGCTTGAGCATCAAGCTGGAAAATTAAAAAAATTCTTACTGATGGGGATGGTGGTAAAGAGTAAGAGAGTATCTTGATGAGTGGGTGGTGAGAGTATTGTTTTCATTTTATACGTGATGTAGTGGAAGCACAGAGAGGTTACATCGTGGGCTTAAAGTCACACAGCCTGGGCTAGATTCTAGTTCTTTTGTTGCCTGACCCAAAGCTCTTTCTCTAGATGGTGTCCAGTTACATAATGGGGGTTAAGAGGTATACAAACATCAGTGCTTAAAATGCCTGGAGCTGACCAGACTAGGAGCCAGGAAATGCCCTCCACACCAACAGCCCAATGGAGAGGTTCCCTTGAGAGAAAAGCGAAAGGGTAAGTATTTCTCTGCTTTCCCAGTTCAGAGAAAGAGGCTACCCATGCCTGCTCGTTCTCTTTCACAGTCTTCCATGTTTGCTAGACTGCTCCAAGGATATCATTTCACCTAAGTAATTTTAAAGTTTTATGTCTTTCATATTTCTCAATATTTAAGAAATTCTTTTCCAGGTTGGCATGGTAATGTGTAGTGAATCATGTGTCCAAAGGGGACAGGATATATTATAGCACCTTCACATGATGTTCTACAACATCTGGGAATATCAGAAAGCTGGTGTCGTGTGGTGGCACATGACAAACGGTGTGTATTTGCCAGCAGAGGAATTGAAGGCCATTAAAAACCCGATGCCTTCCCTCAATGGCAGAGTGTGCCTTCCTTCCTGCTTTAGTTCACGAGCAACTGAATATTGGAAGCTGACTTTATTGGAAAAAAATACCAAACTATTTTTTAGATTTAGAGTTTAGGGATGAATACTCTTAAATCAGACTACTGAAATCCAAAGTAAATTCATTTTCCTAAAATTGGTCTAAAGGTTGATTTAATACTGCAGCTACCTAGGAGAAAGAGAGAGAAGGAGGGAGAGAGAGAGAGAGAAAGAGGATTTTTCAAAGAGCAAGTGAGCAAACAATGATTAAGCATTTTAAGAATTTATATAATACAATTCATATACACGAATATGAAACTTTGTACTTTACAAAAAGAGATTAAGGCTTCTTTTAAACCCTTTATAGAAACTGATCAGATGCCTGTATCTTCAAAGTGCTTAAAACATGCCTGTAATTAATAAATTCTTTAAATAGCTGAGCTGTTATTGAGGAGTAAATATGCCACAAAGACACTTTGAGACACCCACTGCTAGTTCACCAACAGGTCCTCATGGAAGAAAACTCTAAGATGGAAGAAGAAATAAGAAATAGTGAACAATAAAAAATATGTGCATAGATCTAAATGAGATTTAAGCAATACAACAAAATAATACAACAGAAATAATAGCCAAAATAACTGAGTACCCTGAGTGTCATATAAACAAAATAGCAACAAAATACTGGGCAAAAATAGCCTGAACACTAGGAGGGAAAGATCTTAATTAAAATAGTCTTTGTTTACAAGTATGCTTGCTTAAACATTCAGGGTAAGCAATTAAATATGATATAGAACAAATATCAAAACAGAAACAGATTCACAGACATAGAGAGCAGACTAACGGTTACCCGGGGGTAACAAGGGTGGAAAGAGATAAATTGGGAGTTCAAAATTTGCACCTCTTGGGGAATGATGGAAATGTTACCTGTCTTGATTGTGGAGGTGGTTTCATTGGTGTATACATCTATCAAAATTCATCAAATTGCAATGTGCGTAGTTTACTGTTCTGAAATATGTGTAGTTTACTGTTCAGGAATCATACCGTAATACTGAGGTGGGAAGCCCCATAAAAAGACCGGCAGGACCCCCAGGCAGGGCCACTACTCTCCTGCCATCACCATCTGGTTCCCTGGCCCAGAGGCTCTATCTCACTTTTTCCTCTGAAACGGCTTATTTACCCCTAAAATTCTATTGGTTCCCTGAACTCATTTCTGATTGGTTGTTTCCTTCACTCCTGATTGGTTATTTCTCTCACTCCTGATTGGTCCTTTTCCTTCATTCCTGATTGGTTATTTCTCTCCCCGACTGATCTAGTTCTACAAAGCTTGTTCCTAATTGGTCAACTTTTGTTATACTTTATTTGCATATGATGTTGCAAAGTGTAAACTGGCAGCCTATAAAAGCCTGTGTAAACCTATAGACGCCATCCAGAGTTTGGAGTGTTAACTCTTGTGGGCCCGGTGGCGTAATAAACCTGCGTTCTTCAACTGTCCGAGCGCTGCTTCGTCTCTCCCTGGATCCAGGTTTCTGTCACAACTGAGCTATAACGCTGAGCTGTAACACATTTTTCCACAACAATGCAGGTGTTTAAAAACCTATAGAACATATAATTTCAAATAATTAAGGAGGAAAGAAGGTGGAAGAAAATGTGATCAAACAAATGACAGTAAAGGAATAAAAAAATTAGCATAGAAAAGTGAATTTATTAGAACAAAATTAATTGATATGAAAAATCCAAATACACCATTACTAAATATGAAAGGACTAAATTTACCTATTAATAGAGATTCAAAATTAGGTATTTTTAAAATGCTACCATAAACTGTTTACAAGTGAACTGCCTTAAAAAATTGAAAACTACATTGTGTGTACTTATATGTGTGTATAAAAAAGTACTACTACAATTCATGGAGGTCATTAAATATAGAATATTAAATTTGCCAGGAAGATTTAGTAGTTCTAATCTTCCATTTACTTAATAAAAAAATCTCAAAATGTGTAAAGTAAAAATGTATGTAATTACGAGAATATCCATGAACTTACAATCATAATAAAATATGCTAATGCACTTCATTTTGTAAGTTGTATGTCACATCTATAAGGTTTTAGCAAGAATAGAGAAAATTTGAACAATACCATGAGAAATTCTGCTCTAATGGACAAATTTAAACCCAGCAATGAACAATTAAAGAATACAATTTAATTTTCAATTACAAATTGGATATTTACAAAGCAAATATCATCAAGTACCAAGAAATCTCTATCATCTAGAGGATATTTTTATTACCATTATACTAAAATACAACTGAGAGCAAAAGATGTTATTAACTGCTCACATTTGGAAATAAAAGTGATAAATTTCTAAATGATTAATGGGCCAAAGAGAAAATTGAAACTAAGAAACATTTAGAAGCTGAAAAATAGCGAAATACTACATATTAACACTTAGAGAATGAAGATAATTTGGTATTTAGAAAGAATATTCTTTAATGTTCATCTTGGAAAAGATGAATATCTGAAGATTTTTCAGTTAAGCATCCAACTCAAAAAGTTAGAAAATGGACAACAACAGTACTTAGGACTGTGGGAAGCAACGGACAGAGAATTGGACCAGCAGTCAGAGCCCAGAAATAGATGAATACATATATAAAAACTTAATACGTGCTTAGAAGTCAATGGGGGAAAGGTTAGACTACTCAATCAGTGACTATAAAAGAAATCCAGATGGAACAAAGGTTTCATTCTAAAACTGCAAAATTATAAATTTTAAAAGAAATTTTAGGAGAATATATGTGTGACTTAAAAGTCTAGAAGAATTTCCTAAGCACAAAACAAAAAGCACAAATCATGGAGAAAAGTATTTGATATGATCAGTACATCGAAATTAAGAACTTTGGTCATTAAAAGACACCATAAAAAATAAAATGTGAAACCATGGGGTGAAAATTGGTATTTGCAATCCCTATAACTAACAAAGGATTGGTATCAGAATATAGGAAGAACTTCTACAAATCAATACAAATAAACTAAGCAATTAAGAAACCAGGGGAAATTTATAAACTGGCAGTTTATAGGAAAATAAATCTGAAAGGCAAACAAACACACAAAGAGATACTCAATATCACAGGTCATCAGGGCAATAGAAATTAAAAATGATAAAAAGATACTGCTGTGATCTGAATATTTGTATCCCCCCCAAATTAGTATTGCAACGTAACCCTCACGTTGATGGTTTTAGGACTTGGGGTCTTTGGGAAGTGAGTGGGTTATCATTAGGTGATTAGGCTCCGACTTCAAGATTGGGGTTAGTTTCCTTAGAAACGACATCCCGCAGAGATTCCTTGCTCCTTTGGCCATGTCGAGGAGTGGGCAGCCCAGCAGAAAGCCCTCATCTGACCATGCTGGTACCCTGACTTTGGATTTCCAGCCTCCAGAGCAGTGAGAGATAACATCCTATTGTGTGGACGCTACCCAGACTGCGCTATTTTGCTATAGCAGCCCAGACGGACTAAAACAGACACCATTTCATATTTATCAAAATAAAAGAGTTGTGAAAGCCTAATAAAACCATACTTCGGTGAGAAGGAAGAGCATTGGTAAAATTCATACACTGATCGTGGGAATGTAACTGACAGAAGCACGTTGGAAAGCACTAGGTAGAATCTACCAGAACTAATTATGCACATACACTGCACCATCCAGAGTGGTTTCATAGGGCTACAGTAACCAACTACCCCAAGCTGGCTGACTTAAAAAAACACATTTATTCTCTCACAGTTCTGGAGGCCAGAATATGAAATCACAGTGTCCGCTGTGCTGTGCTCTGTCTGAAGACTTTAGGGGAAGATCCTGTCAGTTTCCGCTAGCCCTGTTCCTTGGCTGTGGCAGCATGACTCTAATCTCTGCCTCTGTCTTCACATGACATTCTCTCTGGGTCTCTATGTCTTCATACAGCTGTCTTCTTGTAAGGACACCAGTCATAGTGGACAAGGAGCCCACCCTACTCATAGGACTTCATCTTAACAGAACCAATTATATCTGCAAGGACTCTATTTCCAAATAAGGTCATATTCTGAGTACTGGGAGTAAGGGAGACTTTCTGAGGAGGCGTATAATTCTATCCATAATACCTAGTCATAGCTATTAGCTATAGATTTTAAAAATATACACATGAACATGAAAATGTGTGTGTGTGTGTGTGTGTATATATATATATATATATATATATATATATATATTCATTACAGCATTTTTAATAATTATGAAAAAAGAAAAATACAAATATCCATCAACTGGAAATGTGTTCATCAATTATGATATATTCATGTAATGGAATATTACACAGCAGTTAAATTAAATTAAATAGGACTCATATCAAATGGGGAAACCAAATACATGGTAAGAAGAATAAAATGCAAATTGAAAGTTTCTACTTCCAACAATGTGATAGATTAGTTATTAAAAAAAAAAAAGACAAAACAGGAAAGTTTTAAATACATTGCTGATCTGACACAAAAATAAGGATTCTGCAAAATGAAAAATTAAGTGAAACTTGAAACCCTGGGAAGCATGTGAACAACAAAGCTGGCTCTGCCCTGAGTGATTTTGCCAGCCCTGTAGACCTTGAGCTTCACCTTTAATGTCTGCCTAGCATGTGATGTTCAGAACCTAAAGTCTACACTCCACTTTAAGAGCTTACACCTTTCCTATGAGAATGAGGAATAAACCTCATCACACAGAAAGGGACAGCAGGGACCCTTGTCTGCTGAAACCCTAGCCCTGGGTAAATGAAAAAATCTCCAGAGCATCCATAGATATAAACCAGCCATTTCATGTGATTGTGGTCTTAAATAAAAAATGTTATCTGTGCATTGTACAAATCCAAGCAGGAAATTGAAATTAAAGTCCCAAAGTGGTAGCACCTATAGGTGGCAAAAACAAATGTATACACTGAGGAATAAAACTTTGTGTAGCCCTCGAAGAATTACCACAGGTACATTTTGGAGTAATACAAACAGCACAAATTCAAAAACTACATACATGTATATGATTACAAACCAGCAAACAGAGCAAAAACAGACACACTAAGACATCAGGTATCAGAATTTAGAGACATAAAAATTTAAACAAATATGTTTAATATACCTGAAGAAATATAAAAGAATCTTGAAAAAAATCAACAGAAGAAACCATTAATGAAGCAGATTTTGGAAAGAACAAAATACAACTTCACAAATAAAAATATATAATTATTAAAATAAAAAATAAAAAATGAACAAATTAATCAACAAATTATACGGATCTGAAGAGAAAAATTTGGAACTGCAAAATAGATCCAAATAATTACTCAAAATTCAGGCCAGAGAGATTAAGAGTTTAAAAATATAAAAGAAATGTCAAAAGACATGAGAGCTAGATGGAGAATTCACTATAATTGGAATTCCAGAAGAGGCCAAGAGAGAGAATGGGAAGAAACAATACAAAAGTAAACAGCTCCTGGGAACATGCCAGAACTGTTGAGAGTCACCAAGTCTCCAATTCAGAAATTCTAACAAATTCAAAAAAGGGTAAATGTATTTTTAAAATCCACACAAAATACATCAAAGTGAAGCCTGAGAACACTACAGCAAAGAGAAGTACTTAAAGCAACCTACAAACAAAGAGCGATTTGATGCTGACTGTTCTGTAGCAACAGTGGGAACCAGGACACAAGATGCTGAAAGAAAAGTATTGTCGAAATCGTCTTTCCATGATAAAAATAAAATAATGCCATTTCAGACCAAAAAAAAAAAATTGTCAACAAAATTGCTGTCATTAACATAAATTGCAGAAGAATAGGGAAATAAACCCAGGTGGAAACTCTGAGTTACAAGAATTGTTGTGGTAGGCAGAGTAATGCCCCTGAAGATGTCCACATCCTAATCCTTGGAATCTGTAAATATATTACCTTACATGGCAAAGGAGAATTCAGGTAGCAGATGGAATTAAAGTTGTCAATCAGCTGATCTTAAAATAAGGCAATTACCCTGGATTATCTGAGTGGGCACAGTGTAATCACAATGGTCCTTAAATGTGGAAGAGGGAGGCAAAAGAGGAGGTCAGGGAAAGGACAGCAAGAGGAAAAGTTGGCCCAACGTGCTGACACTGAAGGCAGAGGGAGAGGGGAATGTGGGCCCCTTTCAGAAGCTGAGAAGGGCAAGGAAATGGATTGTCCCCAGAGCTTCCAGAAAAGAATGTCGCTCTGTCAACACCTTGACGTGGGTCCAATGAGACCCATTTTGGACTTCTGGACTACAGAACTGTAAAATGATAAATTTGCGTTATTCTGAGACACAAAGTTTGCAGAGTTTGTTACATCAGCAACATGAGACTAATACAAATAGGGAGCAAATGTATTAATAAATATCAGTTTGAATATATACAAAAATTCACATTGTAAAGTAATAGGAGCAGTGTCTATTTCAAAGGAGACAGGATAGGACTAAAATATTGGGCAATAATAGCAAATATGTTTTAGAAAATGTATTAGTCAGAATTCTGTCAGGAGATAGAATCCCCTCAGTGACTTGAACACAGAAAATGTGATACAAAGAATAGTTAACTGGAAACTGGAGTAATATGGAATTGGCTGCTGAGCGTGAAAGAAAATTACAAAGATTACAGGAATAGTCCATATAAGAAACCACCACTGTCCCGTAGGTAAGTTAGAGTACCCAGGGAAGAGTTCTCCACACCTTCCCTTGGACTGAGACCCAAACATCACTGGAAAGGGGGAGGGTATAGTTCAGCAGTAGAGCACGTGCTTAGCGTGCATGAGGTCCTGGGTTCACTCCCCAGGACCTCCATTTAAAAATAAAAAAGAGAAAGAAAAAAAAACTTCACAAACATCACTGGAAAGAGCAAAGCTTGGCTCACTGGACCAAGCAAAAAGTCACTGATGTGCAGCACTGGTGGGACCTATAAGGATCTATCCTCTGGTGTGACAGTAGAAGCCACAATCAGGTAGATATCAAGCCTCAGAATTTGGAAGGTGCTAGAGGAATCTGTTGGCTGCTGCTGGAAGCAGGGATTGGAAAGGCCATTCTCTGTAGTGGACTTCTGCATGCAGCTTGGATCAGTGTGGTTCCAGCCAGTTGTGGGAGCTGAAGGTCGCTAGAGAGGTCACTAGATATTGCCATAATTTGTTAGGTATGCATGCTAAAATAGCAGTTCAGCCGCTGAAAGAGTAAACACAGAAGATACAACTGCCCCAAAAAAGATACTGAAAAAACAAAGTGAAATGAGAAGAAAAACCACACTAGCAATTAACAATCAATCCAAAGAAGACAAGAAAAGAGGAGAGGAGAAGAGAAACAGAAAAAGTGGGACAAATGGAAAGTACATAGTTAGCAGGGAGAGATAAGTATATATTTTAAAAAATGCAAATGGAATAACTCTTCAATTAAAAGACAAAACTTGTCTGATTGGGGGAAAAAATCTTACTATGTGTTGATTATTGAATAACCAAGATGGCAGAGTAGGAAGACCTGAAGCTCACCTCCTCTTATGGGCACATCAAAATTACAGCTATTTACAGAGCAACTATCTCTAAATGACCTGAAGACTAGCAGGAAAGATTTTCCATAGCTAAAGATACGAAGAAGGAACCAAACAAGATGACAGGAGGAGTGGAGACACAGTGTAGTCAAGACCCACACCCCCAGGTAAGCCACCCACAAATGGGAAGATGATCACAGCTGCAGAGGTTCTCCCCACGGGGTGGGGTTTCTGAGCCCCATCAGGCTCCTCAGCCCCAGGGTCTTGCGCCAGGAGTTCAAGCCCCCAGAACATCTGGTTCTGAAGGCCAGTGGAGCTTCACGGGAGAGCTGGAGGGCTATAGGAAAAAGAGGCTTTGCTCTTAAAGGGTGCACACAAAATCTCACAAAAGAGACTTTAAAACAAAGACTGTAACAAGAGACAAAGAAGGACATTACATAATGATAAAAAGAGCAAACCAACAAGGAGAGTTAAATTGTAAATATATATGTACTCAAATATTTAGCAGCACCTAAATACATAAAGCAAATATTAACAAAAATAAAGGGAGAAATTGAAAGTAACATGATAATAGTAGGCGTCTTAAACACCCCATGTATGTCATCAGACAGATCAACCAAACAGAAAATGAGTAAGGAAACACTGGCCTTAAACAATAGATTAAATCAGATGCCCTTAACAAATATATAGAGAGCATTCCATCTAAAAGAGCATTTTCCAAAGAAGACATACAGATGGCCAACAGGCACAAGAAAAGATGCTCGGAGTGGGGAGGGTATAGCTCAAATGGTAGAGCACTTGCTTAGCGTGCACAAGGTCCTGGGTTCAATCCCCAGTACCTCCATTAAAAAAAAAAAAAAACTAGTAAGAAATAAATAAATTGAATGCATATATATTCATATATGACTGAAGCATTGTGCTATACACCAGAATTGACACAACATTGTAAACTGACTATAACTCAATAAAAAAAAAAGAAAGAAAAGAAATTACGCTCAACATCACTAATCTTCCAGGAAATGCAAATCAAAACCATAGTAAATGAAAATCAACCTCATAAGAGAGGTCAGAACAGCTATCATCAAAAATACAATCCATAACGAGTACTGGCAAGGATGTGGAAAAGAGGGCACCATCCTGCACTGTTGGTGGGATTGTAAATAGGTGCAGATATTATGAAAAACAGTACAGCATTTCCTCAAAAAATTAAAAATAGAACTGCCATATGAGGAATTTCACTTCTGGGTATTTGCCCAAAACAAAAACAAAAACATTAATTCAAAAATATATATGCACTCCAATGTTCACTGCAGCATTATTTACAATAGCCAAGATATGAAAACAATCTATGTGTCCATCCAAAATGAATGGAGAGGGGGAGGGTACAGCTCAGTGGTAGAGCGCATGCTTAGCATGCATGAGGTCCTGGGCTCAATCCCCAGTACCTCCACTAAGAATAAATCAATCAATAAGTTAAAACCAAATTACCTCCCCCTACCAAAAAATAAATAAATAAAATAAGCAATCTAGTTTTTAAAAAATGAATGGATAACGAAGTTATGTGTATATATATATACACACATATATACACCATATATATACACACACACAAAATGAAATATTACTCAGCCATAAAACAGAAAGAAATCTTGCCATTTGCAACAACATGGACGGACTAGAGGGTATTATGCTAAGTGAAATAAGTCAGATGGAGAAAGGCAAATACCATATGATCTCACTTATATGTGGAATCTAGGAAAACAAAACAAACAAAAATGAAAACAGACTCACTAGATACAGAGAACAGACAGGTGGTTGCCAGAAGGTAGCGGGGTAGACAGAGTGGGTGAAATAGATACAGGGGATTACGAGGTACAAACTCTCAGTCATACAAAGAATAAGGCACAGGAATGTAGTGCACAGTATAGGGAATACAGTCAGTAGTGTTGTAATAACTTTGTAAAGGAACAGATAGTTACTAGACTGATTGTGGTGATCATTTCATAGTGTACTCAAATGTCAAGTCATTATGAAGTACATCTAAAACTAACATAATGTTGTACCTCAACTATATTTCAACTTAAACAAAAGAAAATATTATTGAAACAGGCAAAACTCTGGCATGATTAGTTCAGAAAAAAGGGAGAAAGCACACATGAACAATATTAAGAATGCAAAAGAGAACAAAACCGCATGTGTTACAGACATTAAAAAGATAATAGATGATATTATGAACTATTTATGCTGATAAGTTTGAAAACTCTGAAATAAATTCTTAAAAAACTGAAACTTGTCATCAAAATGTCAATGTTATGATAGATATATATTTTTTAACAGGCTTGGGAATTATTCTTGTGTACAGGAAACTAAGGAGAAATGCAAAGAGAAACATAACATTTTCTTGGAGTCTAGGTCAACAAATTTTTTTTAAAAACCTATAAATGACACTATTGGAGCATTAGGAGAAATATGAATATAGATTGCATGTTAGTTGAGACAGTAATACCAATGGCAAATTACCTGAGAATGGTAGTTGGAAAACACTACACAATGAAATACTTAAGAGTGAAATATTACATCTACAACTAACCCTTAAATGACACAGAAAAAAACAAGAATTGTGTATATATATTTCTGTATGTGTCTGTGAGTGAGAGATGGAGCCAGTGAGAGAGAGTAAGGAAGCAGGAAAGGACAAATGTGCCGAAACAGCAATGTCAGTGTCTAGGTAAAGTGTATGAATTGTCACTGAGGTATCGTTGAAACTTTCAAAAGGTTTGAAAGCTTAAAAATGATTTAAATACACATTAACAATGTAAACATCATATACAATACAAATATAATAAAAACACAATTAAGAATATTGACCCACTTTTCAACCATAAAAAAGAATGAAATAATGCCATTTGGGGCAACATGGTTGGACCTAGGTCTGACCACACTAAGTGAAGTCAGTCGGACAGAGAAAGACAAATATCGTATATCACTTATATGTGGAATCTAAAAAAATGAGACAAATGAACTTATTTACAAAACAGAAGACAGACTTACAGACATAGAAAACAAACTTACAGTTACCAAAGGGGAAAAGGGAGGGGTAAATTAAGAATCTGGGAGTAGCAGATACAAACTACTATATATAAAATAGATAAACAACAAGGTCTTACTGTATAGAACAGAGAACTGTATTCAGTATCCTGTAATAAACTATAACGGAAGAGAATATGAAAAAGAAAAAACTGAATCACTTTGCTGTACACCAGAAAAATAACACAAGAGTGTAAATCAACTATACTTCAATAAAAAATTACTTTAAAGAATATTGATTCAAACAATATACAAAGTGATCGAATAATTTAAATCTTCTCTTGTAAAAAGCACTAGGCTAACATTTTAATAAACTTTTAAGGAACCCGTAATTCCAATCTTAAATAAAATTTTCTTAATCATAGAAAAAGTAAGAACAGCTCCAAATTCATTCACAAGTTTACATCATCCTGATGCCCAAATTTGACAAGGACAGTACAGAAATACAGAAAATTTCAAGACAAACCCCTTCATGAATACAAGATGCAAATATTCCCTGCCCCCAGAAAAGAAAATTATCAAGCTGACCTAACAGAGTATTTAAAATTGGGACTTATTTCAGAAAAACAACTTTCATTTAATTTTAGAAAATAAAGTAATGTAATTCACACATTAACATTTTTAAAGAAATAAATGGAATGCTAATTTAAAAGATGCAGAAAGGTGTTTTTAAAATTCAATATATATTCATGATTTTTAAAAAGTCTCAGAAAAGTATAAGTAGATGGAAACTGCCTCATCTTTTAAAATGAATGTACGTGTATCTGTATACATATCTCTATATGTGTAAATTAATATTATGTTATAATAATATATATATTAATCTTATGTCAAAAGTCATATTTAATTTTTAAACTTTGAAAGCTTCCCCTTCTGTGACTAAGGTGAGTATGCTACTCTTATCTCTTTTGTTCAATTTTGCCCTGGAGGATTTAGTGAGCATGATTAAAAAAGAAAGAAAGAAAAAAGAAGGTATAAAGATTTGGGGGAAAAGGAAACAAACTATTACTGTTAGCAGATTATAAGACTGTGAATGTGGAAAGTAAAAAACTCTGCATAAAAGTCATTTGAATCAATAAGACCCTCTAGCAAGATTATTGGATACAAAAATAATATGCAAAAATCATTTGTCTTTCTATATATGAGCCATAAATAATAAAAACATTAAAAAGAAACATCAAAAATAACAAAAATGATTACAATAAAAGACCTCTACAGAGAATACTATAAGACATTATCAAGAGACAATAAACAGACCTGAATAAATGTCAAGACATACCAAGTGAGATATAAATTATTTTTTTATTTTAAAGATGTCATTTCTCTCCAAAAATAACATATCAATTCAATGCAATCCCAGTAAGAACTTACAAATGCTGAATAATTTTTCACTTTATATATATATATATGTATATATCACATCTTTTTTATCTATTCATCCACTGATGGACTCTTAGGTTGTATCCTAATTTCATAATTAATTTATTATGAGACATATAACCACCAGATTGTTCAAAATTAAAAGCTTGATCATACCTAACATTGATGACAATGTGGAGCAACAGGAACTATCTTATTCTCTTGGTGGGGATGAAAAGCACTACAATTCTTGGACAAATTGTTTCATAGTAGAATTTAAGGTACCCATCCAGTGATCCAGGAGTACCATTCCCACTCCCAGACATTTACCCTAGAGAAATTCTTGCACACGTGGACCCAGGAGACATATGCAAGAGTGTTTATTGCTGCATTGTTTGTGACAGTTTCAAACTGGAAAGAGCCCAAATGTCAATCCACAGTAGAAAGGATAAATACATTGTGACATCTTAGGGGAAAGGCGGGGGAGGGAGTTTGGGATTAACAGATACATGTTACTATATATAAAATAGATAAACAACAAGGACCTACTGTGTAGCACAGCGAATTATATTCAATTTCTTGTAATAACATATAATAGAAAAGAATCTGAAAAGAAAATGTATACGTATGTGTATGTATAACTGAATCGCTTTGCTGACACCTGAAACTACATTGTAAATCAACTTCAACTGCACTTCAATAAAAAATAAAATTAAAAAAATTTTTCAAGCCTAGGCAAAAGGAAGTTATATGTCTTATGAATGGATTCAAGTGTGGTAAAACTGCAAAGCAAAGCACAGAAGTGATTATGACAAAAACCAGGATTGGCTTCCAACCTTTGGTGCTACGAGCCCCCTGAAGCCAGGAGCCAAGTCTTTTCATCTTTATCCTCAGCCTCTAGCACGGGCCAGACACACAGTTGGCACTCAAGACATTTTTATTTTCATTTGATGCTATGGTATCTACAATATAAGTTATTAAAGTTGAATTGTTAAACATCCTTATGGTCTAATCTTGCCTCCATTCCAGGCCACAGGTCCCAGACAGGATAATCAGAGAACCATCCCTGCTGGTCACGGCGCCCTTAGGTAGTGTTTATTGAGAGCCTGTAAGAGCTTCCTCAAAGGCTCTCACATCATGAAGGGGAGGCAGCTGAGAATAGACAATGACAAAAGAGTGTAGGACAGGAAAGCTTTGCTGAGGATTAAATATGTTACATCTCCGGGGAAATAAGTTGCCTTTAACAGAGGTCTTCCAACCTTTGAACAGGCACTCCCCAAAGGATGTTGGCATGAGATAATTTGGCCATTGAGGAGGGAGGGGAGTAGAGATTTGCTGGTATCCCAAATCTTACCACCTCCACTTACGTCTACCGCTTGCTGCTTCCTGCTTCTAGAAGGAAATGTGCTGATTTCACCCTCCCCCCACCTCCCACCTTCTACCACTCAGTATTGCAGGAGCGGCTGGGAACATGTGTTAGATTTTGATAATGAAGTTTGAGAGCCTGGAAATCTGAGAAGGGGAGTGAGGGGCATCATCCCTGGAAGCAGATGGTTATCTGACAAGATACTGTATCTTGGAAGGAGGACTTGGGACTGAAGAGGGGCAGCATTCCTAGAAGGGTCTGAAGTTGAGGGGTCTGGATGTGCTGGCCAGAGCGGTAGGTGGAGTTGGCCTCTGGCTATGGGAGGTGGCCCAGGAGGCCTCCCATAGGACCTCCGCTGGATGGAGCTGCCAGTTACCATGTGTAATTCCCTAGTGTTATCTGGGAGCTTGCAGTGGAGTCTGGGTTAAATATTCCTGCCTGTTGCCATGTGCTGCCCACAGGGAAATAAGCAAAAAGCTGCAAGTCATTAGGATTTAGAAGGGGAGGCCACCGTGGTGATGGCAGTAGAGACTCGCCAGGAATCCCCACGAAGACACTGAACATCTGAAGACAGGAATCAGGGCTTCTGGACCCAGCCCCTCCCCAGCCAGGCCCATGGGACAGATCCCAGTTATTAAGTTCATTAAGAGAGTCAGCAGGTTCCGCTTTCCCTGGGCAGCTGACTTTGGGTCAGTGCAGGGTGGCAGAGGGACTCTCTGTTTCTCACCAGGAGTCTGCAGTTCCCCAGGAAGCAGGAGGACCAGGAGGGCGTTGGAGTAAGTTGCTCAGTGGGTGATCACGAAGCAGGACAGATGGGGCTGGTGAAAATCTCTCTTCCAAATATATCTTAAAGGGTATTTGAGACAACTGTTGGGGACTCCCCAAGACACAGGTGTGGAGAACTGTTCTAAAAAGCCAACCTCTCTCTGACGCCTAATTTGTCCCTCTCAGATCGAGGAGCAAGTGTAGGCATGTTCCTGATTTAGTCTCCACCTTGTCACTTTCCCAGGGACAAAGAGATTTCCCAAGTCCCACAGATCCCCCTGTTGTGTTTTCACAGCTGTGTGCTGTGTTGCTGTCACGAGTTCATAGAAGAGAGGCTTCCAGGATAGACAGGACTCTTGGAAGAACAGAGAACTAGCTGAGTCCCCAGATAAGGTTTTAGAGGCAAAACCAAACAAACTACTCAGATAGAGAATCTGGGGCTGGACCTATTGCTGCCCAGGCTGACTCAGAAGATACATTCCTTCCAGACTCCAAGATTCCATACCCCAGGGGCTAATGTCCTGGAATCAGGCTCAACATGTAATCAAGGCTATGAAAAAGGAGATCATCTCTGCCTGCCAGTTTTAATTAAATTGTGGG
This sequence comes from Camelus ferus, assembly GCF_009834535.1. NCBI lineage: Eukaryota > Metazoa > Chordata > Mammalia > Artiodactyla > Camelidae > Camelus > Camelus ferus. Next base: position 105,005,534 of record NC_045696.1, read on the forward strand.
GAAATAATGATTAACTAGAGCCCAAGACAGTTTCTTAAAACACCAAGGACAGCAGCCGCATGCCATGCAGAGGGACGCTGCTGCTATCAGAGCAGGAACAAAGGCACGTCAGATGTGGCTCCCTGTATACAGATCCTAGATCTCCTCCTGCCAGTCGGCTTTTCAGTCCAAGAATTCACAGCGAGGCATTGAGATTCCAATTCCGGATTATCCCTGCAAAGCACAGCCTCTCCAACTTCATCTGATCCAACTGTAAAGTGGGGTCTTAGGAAAACAAATGGTCTTATAAATCTGGAAATATCCAAAGCGGCACATTGTTTTCAGACATCTCATTGCAATTCTGCTGAAACTCTCAGTTTATTTCTACCTGGGATTTTTGCACAGGAAAGATGAAATCTGCGGGGGGAAGGTGGAAGCTTCTCCAGGTGCTGTTGAGATGGATGGAGCGGGTATTGAGAAAATCCATGAAGCGACTTGATTTATTCATGCCAAGACCCCTCTCTCCAGATCACATCTACTCCTGCTAGAGCGGAGATGGCCCCAGCTGGTGAGAAAACTCCAAATCTCACACCTATCCAAAGACTAAAAGAGGAAAATACACTTCCATGAATGAAAAATGCACTGGAGAGAGGCACAGAATTTTCACTTTCAATCAGAATAAAATTGGACTGCTGTTGAGGGAAATGAAAATGGACTTCTGAAAAGAAATACTTTTGGTACGTGGTCTGGTGGGTTTCACAGAACAGGGCACATATCCTGTAAAAACAGGTAACTCACAAAAAGAGATGGGAATTCTGGACAAGCTGTGGACAGAGATCTCCAAATTAAACTGGTTAGATGCTGGCCATGCTTGAGGAGTGCCTGGTTTGGCCATTTCCACCCAAGCGCTTGGTGGTAGGCAGTTTGGAACCCACAATGTGCCTCTGTCCTCTGACTGTGATGTGCTTTGCAGGCCATCGGATGCCTCCATTTGCCAAATGCCTCCATTTGCCAAATGCCTCCTGGCCTGGTCTGGCAGAGTACTCTCTTGCCACTTTCTTTGCCAAGGTCTAGGCTCTCTGCCCTCCCAACTGTGGAGTCCTGACTGCCCTAGTGCCCAGTGCTCTACCCATGCCACTGGCAGTGTGGAAAGTCCACAGATCAGCAGTGGGGACAGCTGGCCTCCTCCTCTACCTGAAGATGCCAGTTATGGCTAATGCAGTTCACTCCAAAGGAAGCTAAAGATGACATATATTGGAAATCTTTCCTCTTCTTGCAAATCTTATTCCTCTTATTGCTTTTCAAAAGAAATTTAAAATTAAGGAGACAGAATTACTAGTGTCTGTTCTAGGAAGTAGCAAGATGACCATTGATCAGGTACTGAAGAGAGCATCACATCTCAGATCTTGCAGTCTTAGACTTATATCCACAAAAAAACTCCCAAAGAATTGTGTTCTCCCAGAGAAGTTAATCCCTTTAGCCTCGAAATACTCAGCATGCAAACATGCACACACACACACACACACAGTTTTTTTCCAGGATACACAAACCTTATAAAAACTGAGATTTGATTCACTGATGTGGAAATAAACATGACTCAATCCTGCTTCTGAAGAGAGTGCCACCTGTGAAAATGGCTTCAATGGGGAAAATAAAGGTATTCTGATGATTTTTTTTCTTGTATTAATCTTCTGGGTCTCGTGGGGAGCTTACCCTCCCTGGACTCTGGGAGGCAGAAGCAGTGGACCTCTTACACAAAACACCCCTTCTGAGAATGGCTGGAACATCCCCCAGCAGGCTGGGCAACAAATCACAGGTTCCCTGCTTGCAGGATGGTTTTCAATTGAATTCAGCAAGTATTTATCAAGCTTCTTGCTGTGCCCCAGGCCTGAGCTAGGCTAAGCTGTGCGCAGGATAAAAGATGGAAAAGCGCCTCCCCCTCCCCTGTCCCAGGGTCCAGGTGGATGGATGGCTCCAGCTTCAGAGAAGGGTGGGCCAGGCTGTGGGGAGATGTCTCTGAACTCAGCAAGGTCAGCCTCTGGGATGTATCAGTCTTTAGGGTTCGTTTCCACATTCTTCACCCAGAGTCGCCAGCAAGTGACATCAGAGGAACTTGTGGAAGGCAGCATCAAAGGAGAGAGCAGTTCAGTGCCCCACCCCGAGTCCAGAGGCAGAGGGAAAGGGAGAGGTGAGATGTGGCTGGACTGGGTCTGAGGAGGAGTCCTGCTGGTAGCCCGGGGGGTTAGGTGGGGTAGGGGCAGACAGCGGGTGGGGAGGTTGGGGAGCGGGGGGTGGGGGGGAGTTGTTAGAAGTGCACTCAGCTGGCTCCTAACTTTTGAAGGCCAAGCAGGGAAAGCCCCTGAGCCCACCCGTTCACCCATGTTTTATTTCCAGAGAGCAACCGTGGGACAGTGGCCCTGGGGATCCCGGCTCTCTTCCCCGTGGTAGTGGGCAACTGCATTAATGACAAAGAACACAAGCTCCAGGGTATACGTGCTTGGGATTAAATTCTGGCTCTGACGCTTAAACTTCTAAACCCTCATTGCCTCGCCTCTAGAGGAGGAGAAGACTGATAATGCATCCCAGACAGGGATGCCATGAGGACCAAGGGCATCATTCAAATCAAGTATGTGCAGGGCCAGGTTCACGTGGCCTATTGTTTCGTTCATTTCTTCAGCAAACATCCACGAAGTGTCTACCGAGACTGTGCCAAGCCTTGTCCTTTGGGCCTCACAGAAGCAAACCCACCAGAATCACCGTCCCGAGGGGATACTGAAGACGTGAGGGAAGAGAAGACAGTTACGGTGCAGGTGGCAAATGCTGTGAGAATGGAAGTCGGGAAGGGGTTGGGACTGTGAAGGAAGGTCCCCTGACCCAGCCTGAGGTTGAGCCAGGCTTCTCAGAGGGTTCATTCCCAGTTTGCCTTAAAAGGGGAATAGAACTAACTCGCTGTAGAGAAATATGGAGAATCAGAAGGGCCCTTCAGAAAGGTATTATTGACAAGATCCCAACATACAAAGCCAAATAATCCAGGTCAGTGGTAACGAGAACTGGACTGATGGCTGTGGAGCCCAGAAATATTTAGGAAGTAAAATTGACCCAACTCAGAGGTTGTTTAGATATAGGCTGTGGAGGGGGAGACCCAGACCTGGCTTTTAGTGTGGGAAGCTGAGTGGATGGTGTTGCCAGTGTCTACCAGGAGAAGGGCAGGTTTGGGATGGGAAGGGAAGGAGCTTGGGTCTGGGGTAAGTTGGACTGGGCTGGCTTACAGGATCAGAGATAGGGCAGTCAGGAAGTAGGGTGAGGTGACCACGAAGATGAGGGCTGAAGGGGGTGGCTGGGCAGACAGAGGACCCTAGTGGGAAGGGATTGAAGTCTGCTCCTCTCAGGACTCCTGAGGCAAACCTCACCCTCTGCCATCCTGCCCTGGCCCCAGCTGTGGCCAGCCCTGCAGCAAAGTGAGGGCATCCTGACTTTTCTATTACTTGCAGATGACCTATGAAAACTCCCTCTTCTCTGGTCCTCTTGCCTCCCACCCCTACCCTCAAATACATCCTCCTCTTCTCTGTCCCTGCAGACTGACTTTTCTGAAAGACTATGCAAACCAGTTTACTTCCTTGCTTAATCACCTTAGGTAGCTCCCCGTTGCCTTACGATGCAAGCATATCCCTTCAGCAGGGTGGTTTAATAACTGTCCATATAGTGTCTACATGGTTTTCAAACAACTCAGCAAAAAAAGGAACACGTGTAATCAGCTACCTGGATATTTCAGAACAGGGAGAGATAGTTTCAGAATACTTCAGTATCTTTAGTTCTTCCATTCCACTGGGAAGTGCCCCAGCCCCCAACATTGCCAAGCACTAGAGTGTCTTAGAATTCCAGCAATGGGAAGGCTCTCAGATGCCAGAGAATTCCCCACCTCCTGCAAGGCCTTCATGCTGTGGCCCCTGTGCCGCCACTCCCCACCCTTCTCCCTCTCCAAGCCCACAACTGTTCCCAGGGGAATGCACATGAGCTGTGGGTCTCCAGTGCCACCCTTCCTCATATTGCACTTCTACACATGCTTTCACTCTTTTCCTCCACCCCTCATGCCCTTTCATCAAACCCCCTCCCACTTTTTGTGAGCAGACTAATTACTACTCATTATTTAGGACTCAACTTAAAATTCCCCTCCTTTAATGTGATACACACACACACACACACACACACACACATATATACACACACAATGGAGTACTACTCAGCTATAAAAAAGAAATTTTGCCATTTGCAGCAACATGGATGGACTTGAAGGGTATTATGCCAAGTGAAATAAGTCAGACAAAGACAAATATGATCTCACTTATATGTGTAATCTAAAAAATACAATAAACTAGTGACTTTAACAAAAAAGAAACAGACTCACAGATACACAGAACAAACTAGTGGTTACCAGTGGGGAGAGGGAAGGTGGCACAAAATAGGGGTTGGGGAGTAAGAGGTACAAATTATTAGGTGTAAAATAAACTACAAGAATATATTGTACAACATGGGAAATATAGTTAATATTTTATGATAATTATAAATGGAGTATAACCTTTGAAAGTTGCAAATCACTATACTGTACATCTGCAATTTATATAATACTGCACAGCAACTATACTTCAATTAAAATATAAAAAAAATTGTAAACCTATTATTACCTCATAAAAAAAAATCACCTCCTTCAGAATCCTTCCAGAAATCTTCTCTGATGCCTCAGGCAGATAGTGTCTATTCTCTGAACTCCCACGCAGGGTCTTCCTTCCCTCCACCACGTCACATCCCACACTGCTGTCCTTGCTGCCTCCTCCTCCAGATGGTGAGCTCCTTAAAGCCAGAGACTGCATTCTGTCCACCTTTATATCACCACTACCTGGCACAGTACCCAGCGTGGACTAAGGATCCAGAATAGATGAACTGATTTCTCTTAAAAACACATGACTAAGTTTGTTTCCTTGTTGTAAGTTTCATCCAGATGCCAGACAACGGCTCAGCCCTTGCCTCCCCCCAATAGTCAGCAAGGTCTGGAGTAGCATCCGTTTCTAGGCATAAAAACTCATTAACACACCAAGCAGGAAGTTGCTGTAGGAAGAATTATCTGCTGTAATGTGACAGGACCGGGATTATAAACTGGAGCAAGGCAGCCTTTGGGGAGTGGCACCATTTAATTGTTTTATCTTGTCTTCTCCATTATTCTGAGAAGCTGGGGTGGAACATGAATATTAGACAGCCCCCAAAGAAAACAGTTCCATAACTTCTCTTTTAGACAGTGTCTACATGGTTCTTAAACAGGATGGAAGAATAGAAAGTTAAGCCCCTTGCTAGGCTATCTTAGACTGGGTAGGGATGGTCTCAGAATCCTCCAGCATCCTTCAGCCCTTTTGTTCAGATGAGTGACACTCTGGCCCCATCCAGCTCAATACTCCAGAGAGTCCTTCCTAGCATTTTAGAACTGCAAAATAATATTGAAGACCATACAATCCTACAGCCTGATTATAAAGATCAAAAGAACTAATTCCCAGATACACTTAGAAATATGTGTGTACCATGTGTGCTCCATCCAATTAACTGCACATCTAGTGCACATCAAGAAACTGGAGAGTTATTCCATGGTCAGAGGATTAAAAACGTGTTCTTCTAGGAGTTTTGAGAATGAGGTCCCTCCCTCAGGGAGCTCAAAGTCTGGTGAGGAAGCAGATAATTTAAATGGGAAATGATAAGCAAAGGTAGAAGAATTAGGGTAAACACTGGCAGGAGGGGGCAGTTAAGCCAGAACAAGAAAATCATCGCTAGCCTCTTACAGATGGAAATATCTGGACTGAGACCTCATGTATGAGTTAGCCAGGTGGAAAGGGGGGTGGTGGCTGAGTAGCACCGTGTCCTAGGGCTTCAAGAAAGAGAGAGTGATTGACAGTGCAAATGCTGCTAAGAGATGAACATCAAGACTGAGATTAGTTACTGGATTTGGCAACACAGAGGTCATGGATCTCATCAAGAGTGGGATTTGGAAAGTGGTGAAGACAAAAGCTATTTTAGGTGGACTCAAAAAAAATGGGTGGTGAGGTAGCAAAGACAGTGAGTTACTATATACTCTTCCAAAGAGCTTTGCTGCAGAGCGGTAGAGAGGAATACGGGGTCAAGGAAGGTTTTGTTATTAAGATTGCAGCACGCTTGCATGCTGATGAGAATGAGTCAATAGGGAAGGGGATTTTGATATTTCAAGAAAGAGAGTGGAAAGGTCTAGGAGAAAAATTCATGTACTGGTGGAATGGTTGGCTTTAGACAGGCGCAAGAGGAGTGCCTCTGTTGTCAGAAAGGGGAAGGCAGAGCATTTGCAGGCAAAAGATTAGTGGGTGGATACTTGGTGGGAAACTGAAGCCACTTTCTTCTCATTTATTCTATTTTATCAGTGAAGGTAGAAGCAAGATTACAAGCTAAGGATAAGAAGACGCTTTTGAGGAAAGAGGACAAGTGTGAAACATTGTCTAGATCTGGGGACCCACCTGAGAATCTGTGATGGTAAATTCAAAATGAGATCTGATGTTTTTCCCCAGCCGTATTTAGCTTCTTAGATGCAGCTGTAGAATGGATGGAAAGTTGGCTTTAATCAACCGGATTCAGGGTTTTTTCAAGAACATGCATTGAGAAGAAAGAGAAGGAAGGGTGTATTCAAGAGTAAATCGTGATGAAATTTAAGTTTGAAAATAAGGGAAACAGGGGTGAAGAGTAGTGAAAATGTGTCTGAGCTCATTGTAAGGACCCCAGGGAGTCAAAGAATTGCTGGAGTGAAGGCACTGAAAGAAACAGATTAGAAAGCTGACAAGGGTCAGAGTTTGCTATGCTTTAGGTTAAGACTTTGAAGTTACAGTAATTACCAACGAGAAGTCTTTCGGTGTGTCCATGGGAGGGGAACATGAGGTGGAATGGAGGGAGATCTCACTGGAGGTGAGGCAGTTAAGCAATTGAGAGGTCAAGGAGTTGGACACCTCATTCCATGAATGCCAAAGTGATCGCAAAAAATGATGGCAGGAGTAGGGCAGGAGAGAAATACAGTGAATCAGGTATAAAAATCTTTGATGATTGATACCTGAAGAAGAGTGAGTACAAGGACAGTATATAATTGCAGAAAAAACAGGGCTGGACCGCATACAGTCCAATGATAGGCAAGGCGAACCAGAAGAAGGAAGAAAGGCTTGTTGGGACATGGCAGGCAGGAGCAGGGAGGACACCTACCTCAAGTCTGGGCTCTGAAGGAGGAAACAGCCTCCACTTGAGAAGGCTGCCAAGGAAGCCAAGTCTCTGGGAGGAAGTCAGGTGTGCAAGTCAGGAGGCGAAGGGATCATTCAGAGAAGAGGTCTTTCCAGAGGCTCAAGGGACATGTGGAGGGTATTGGCCAATGAGGAGTGGGCCACCCAGGGCTGTGTGGATGGGAAAAGGGACCCAGTTAATGGGGACCACAGTGATGGAAGACCTGATGGATTAATCCTGATTGTCCCTTTGGACGGCTGTGTCACAAGTCCTCTTGAGGGTGTGCTGAACTTGAGAAGCCAGCAGAATATCGAGGACACACTGATGTCCAGGGGGTGGTGGGCATTACAGATCAGAGACAGAAAAGAGAGTGCCAGGCTAGAGGTACAGACTTGGGAATTGGCAGCCGGCAGATGGTTGTTGAAGCCATGGGAATGCCTGAGACCATCCAGGGGTGGGGACACAGCAAGAAGAAAAGACGACCTGGCTCAAAATTCCCAGCAACGCCAACACTGAGAGACAGCAGGGATTAGGAAAGTCACGCAGGAGATGGAAGGAGCCTCCAGAGGAGCTGGAGGAAAACTCACAAGCCGTGCTGCCGCGGAAGCTGAGAGAAGATGCCTGTGGCACACGCTGCACAGAGGTCAGCCGAGGTAAGGAGAGAAAACTTTCCATTGCGTTTAGCAACAGTCACTGGTGCCCGGGTAGAGAGCCACTGCGGTGGCTCCAGGGAGGAGGAGGCTGGGCTGTCATGGGCGGGAGCGGAGGTGGGGAGAGGTAGGGAAATTCCTCCCTTCCCTGCCCCTCAGTCACGTCCAAGCTGTGGCACCTTGAACAACTTTCTTGACCTCTCTGAACCTCCATTTTTAAACCTGGAAATAGGGGAATTAATACTAATTGTATGTAGTTGTTTTGATTAAGTAAAATTCGGTAAAACAGTGGTTTGACAAACAGTAGGTGTGCGATTATGATAAACATGACGCAGATTATTTCTTCCTCTTGGCTATATAGGATTTGAGAAGTATGAGCAAGAATGGGATGTGGAGTTAATAGGTTTATTTTTGTTCTTTAACATGAGAATAGATTCACTGGAGCATGTCCAGAGATGGAAAATATAGCTGTCAAAAGTGAAGAAGACTGCCCCTTGTTGAAATGAACCCATGACCTTGGCTGTATCAGTTCCATTATGAGGAACAGAGCTGACTTAGGAAATTCTCAAATATGTTTGGGAAAACCACCAGGGTTCCCAGAAAGGGTAGTTATTTGGAAACCTCAGGAAATGCCATCCACAGTTTCAAATAGGCTTTATCATTCCATCTATAATATGCTTTCTGGAATGAAATGTTGTTGATTATACAACCTGGCTATGATTTTCTGATTTGTGCAAGAATATCTCTCTGGAAGGAAGATAGATTGTCATGCACTGAATTCCTAATCCAGTGCCTAATTTTGTCCAAGGTACTGTAAATCTTGATGTGTTACCTGAAGGAAAAACTTCGATTTCTAAAAAATGAATATTACAGAGCTTTCTATGACCCAAAGGGACTCGTGCAGCAGGCATGAGCCGCACAGTATGGATTTTTGCCAGCTGCGTTAAGGTGCTGAATAGAGAAAACAGCAAATGCAGATCCTGACCAGCCATCACTCTGTGTCTGGTGGCCCCTCACCTTCAGCAGACTTAGTTGTTGAAAGTCTGAATTAGCATCAGAAATAAATGAGGAGACAAGGCTGCTCTTTAGTGAACATAGTACAGAAGAGTTAATTATTCATGCAAGTGTCACTGGGGTACTTTTGGTCTATCTAAAGGGTCTGCAGGAGAACCATCCAAACTTCAGTCACCTCTCCAAGTCTGTGAAGAGAGGAAAGGTGAGGTCAGAAGACTAGAAAGGCAGCTTAAGATGGGTTGCCAGGAAACAAACTCGACCATCATTTGCAAACTTAACTCATTTTTACCTCTTCCAGGAAGTCCTCCATGATATTCTTAAGCTTAGGAGTCTGCTCTGGGTTCCCACGGTCTCCAGGGCTTACACTATCAAAGCTCTTATTTACTGAAGGCTCCAGAAGCCTCTACAAGAATGGGTTAAGGGGCTTCTCTGGTGAGCAAAAGCTACTTGAAGCTCTAATTCCCCATCCTTTTACAGAGGATTGAGGAAATACCAATTCTCCATGTCTAGTTTTAGGGAAGGGTCCACATAGATATTAAGGAAAACCTTAGGAATTGGCACATGCTTGCAAATTATAAGTACTCAGGAAGAGTTTATTGAAATTATTTAATTAATGGAATGTTTTATTTGTGGTCTGAATCACCCCTTGTCCCTTGGTTCTTTGAGCTCATGCTCCTGTGTATTTCCCTCCCTGCCGTGGCCCTTTGCCCACTGCTCTGAGAAGCTCTGGAGGAAGAGAGAGCAGGCTGAATTAAAAAGAAGTGTGAGATTCTAAACTGGTCTCTAAGAAAAAGCTAAGATTTCTGAGAGTAGATGAGGGGAGAGCATTGTAAGCTGTAAAAGAAGTCGGAGCACAAAGAGGAGAGGAGGGGTTGGAGAGAGGTCTGATGTGACTGCGGTGCGAGGTAGGACAGAGAGTGGATGGGAACCTCGGACCATAGCCTGAGGGGTCTGAGTGCAGCTCCAGGACTGTGAATATAATGCAGCAGGTAATGGGGACCAGGGAAGGCTCGGGAGCAGAGGATTCTAACCAAAACTATTACTTACAAGATGTGGCTGCCTGAAGGTCCATGAAATGATAACTTTCTTAAGTAACTATTATTTAAATACTAAACCCCTTTCAGAATAATCACTGTTTCTTGAAAAATATTATTGATGCACGTGATTCTCTTTCATAGATCACATCAATAAGGTCGTGTGGGTAGATCTTCCAGTGGGACGAGTCCATTTATTTGACAAATTTGGAATTGAATCCCTACTGCCCACGTCACACTGCATCGGGCGCTGTGTGAGTACAAAGTTGTGTAGAGTCAGATTCCTGCCCTCCAGAAGCTTGACACTCAGAGGAAATCAGGTAACATGATCAACAGCACAAGTATTAAATCAAATCAGACTCATGTAACGGAAACCTACGCAAATTAGCCAGACTAGTTACAGATGTTAGCCAGGGGAATGTTCATGATAAGGATACAGATGTGACCCAGGGACCCGGGAAAGGGCAGAGCGGCTGGGCCTCCCCAAGGGCTGGCACAAAAGACCAGCCCTCATTGCTCTATTGTGTAGCCCAGGTCACACGGCAGCCCCATGTGCCTGGGATCCAGCCACCCCCACCAAAACACTGCTTGAAATCAATGCCTTTCAGGCCCAAAGCAGGATTCCCAGAACAGAAAGCCCAGGGGACCTGACTTGGGTCAAATGTCAGGCCTGGTCCAGTCAGCGGTGGGGAGGTCTCGTGGAGACAGGCCACGTGGTGTAACCAGGCCTCCTCCCTTGTGGCAGTGGGGTGGCAACTTGGTCAAAAATGAGGCAATTGTGAGGTGGACAGACACCCCCAAACACGCCTCCCTTGCCAGTGGAATCACAGCTTAGAGGGCAAGTGGTCTGGGGGTTCAGAGGAAGATACGATCACTCACAGCTGAACGACTTGGTTCCTTCCTGCCCTCAAGGATCAAGGACCTCCAGGAGGGGAAGAACCCACTGGAAATGTAGACTGGGGAGGAGGGCACTTCACGCCATATTCGGCGGGTACAGCTTTATCTCTGCATGAAGGACTGAAATATCATTCTGTTCACATGAAGTCTGCCAATTTCTGCAAATAAAATTAAAAGAGGTGGAAACCAGAAAATGACTTCATGATTTATAGATTTCACACCAGGCTCTCTGCATCCTTGCCCTGGGAGGAAGGACAAATATCTCCAGGACAGAAGCCATCTAGCAGGCTTTCCAGCACAAGATGACTGGCTGCAGTGCATTCCTTGGAGATGACCACACAGAAGGGAGGGCCCTGCAGGGGCAGCCTGGCCCTAAGGCCTTGGTGCAACGATGGGCGGTCAGCACCGGTAGTCCCTGCTCTGCCCAGGACTAGTTCCAGCACAGAGGAGAGGCAGCTGAGTGTCAAACACCGTCCCCACAGCTGGTGATTCCAGAAAGCTGGAGCAGGTTCTTACAGACCTGAAGACACCTGAGAGGTAGTTGAGGGTTGGGATCTAGAAAAGACCATAGGCAGCCTCCAGTTCAACCACAGGAACCAAAAGAACCAGAGCCCTGGTCATGTTGTCCTGGGCAGAAAGGAAGACTCAAAGGTGGTTCCAAGGTTTCTGGGAAGGCAGGAAGGTGCTGTGTTCTGGAGGTGTTAGGTAGTTAGATAAGTGGGGGCACCGGGCAGACAGGTGGAGGAGAGGGAGGATGGTCCAGAAGATGGCGATGTGCCTGCCTCCAGCATAAAGGGACTTTACTTCTTCTAAATGAGTACCTGCAAGAAACCGCTTAGAACCCAACAACCATGACTCCACGGTAGCAGAAAGAACTTAGCCAGACATGACCCAATGTTCATCGTAATACGGTTTGGCCCCCCTCCCATGGGTTCTTCTGCATAAACCATAGGTAAGGACATGTGCAAAGGGGCCAAACGTGTCTAAGATTTCCAGGGACAAGAGCCGTCAATCAATCAAGAGAGCACCTCTAAGCAAGGGTATGAGAGAAAGGGGAGACAAAACCTGCCGCTTCTCCTCCCTTGCGTCAGCCCGCCTCCCATTCTTGGAGGTGGACTTTTCTTTTTTTAAATAAATTTTTAAAAATCTTTCTCTACACAATGCACCATCTCCTAATTGTAAACTTATCTTTCGAACATGACAAGAACTGAAATCTTTACCTTTTGGGGTAACAGAAGGAATGATTAAGAATTCCAGTTTGAAAGGGTAAGGCTTGACATGTCTTTGAGCTTTCTAGGTACAGTCAGGTTTGGGCAAAACCAGAGTGCAGAGGAGAGCTCTGGGCTGAATCATGCATTTATTTAACAGCAGGGAGGAGCCCCTCAAGTAAATTTAAATAAAGTAGGATTTGTTACAAGGATTCAGAGGAATCTCCCCAAACCTGAGGGCACAAATTACAGGCAGGCCTCCCAGGGAGCTGCAACCACCAAGCCTTGCAGATGCGGACTGTTTTTCTGCCTCTGTACCTTTGTGGACTCCTACGGCCTCGCTGAGTCTGGGACTCCTGTCTACCTTTCTGTCCCTCTTTCTCTATGCCTGCTATGCATGTCTCTGTGTTTTTCTCCACATCTGCCTGTTTGCCTCTGTGTGTCTGTCTCCCCATCACTCTCAATGTGCAGCTCTTCGTGTGGCTGTGTGCCTCTCCCTGTGTCTGTCACTTCCATGATTATTTCTCTCCTTTTCTCTCTTTGTGTCTTTACAAGTTATCTGTGGGCTTCTGTCTCTGTCCATCCATCTGTCTTTGTTGGTCTGTCTCTCTCAGACTGCACTGTCTCTTAAGTTGCTTCCTTTGACTTGCTTGTTTCCATCTCTCTGTGTGTGCAAATGACCAGACGTGGCTGCCTCCAGGCAAGGTTTTTACACCATTTTCTGATTCACCTCCTCACAGAGACTGACCACTAACTCTGAATCCCAATTTCCAAATTCCTGGGGGAGAGGATCTGATTGGCTCAGCTTGGGTCAGATGTTAATTTCTGGTTCAATTCATCTGTGGCCGGGAAGGCTTGAAGCTGGGACAGGGAGGTGTCAGGTGTGATCAAAATGATTGTGTGTTCCTGAGCAACAGAGCACGAAGGTCCTGGCCGATAGAAAAGAGAAAGGGGAAAAAAGACTTTGGAACAAGGATAAAAATGCTCATTGTTTGGAAATATTATAAACATCTAACTAGAAACACCAGCAAAATCGAACAGTATAAGAGAGCTTGGCAAAACTGCTGGATTAAAGGGCAGCAGGCCTGAAAAATCAGTATCATTTCTTTATATCAGTAATAACCAATTAGCAAATACATTTTTTAATAAGACATAGTTCACAATGGCAGAAAAGTCTATAAAAGATAAGAATAAAAAAAGACCTAGAGGGAGTAAAATTTTAAATTCTAATAAATAAAAATATACATATATATGATCTAAATAAATGGAGATCCATTCCAAGGTCATGAATGGGACAACTTAATATTATAAGAGTATCAATTCTCCCTAAATTGGTCCATAAATTCAAGGCAATTGTAACCAGTTTTCCAAATGGTGTTTTAAAGGAACTTTATAAATGTACTGTATACTTTACATGGAAAAAGGAGACCTGACAGAATTCCCTGTGAGGCATCTGGTCCTTGGCAAGCAATGGCTGCTGTCTGCTGGGGATGGAGCGGGAGGCCTGAAAACCTTGTGGGGCACCCTGAGCCTCACCAGGCCCACGGCAGTGGCCCTCCACAAACTGGAGCAGGACAGCAGGGCTGAGTGAGGTCTTCTAAGGCACAGAGACAGCATGGGAATGGAAGCCAACCTGAACGCCCCACAGCAGAGAGAGCTCCCGTGGCTCAGAAAACTGGCAGTTGAACAGTAAAGTATAGGAAGTTATCCAGAGCCTGGATTCCCATCCCTCCTGAAAGGAAAGTCTTGATGCCACTCTCAAAATATTTAAAGCCAGTGGAGAAATTGAATAAAATTAAAGGTGCAAGAAAGCCACAGACTCAGCTCGTCTAGAGGTTGGATTGACTCAGCCCCCTGCGAGCAGCCTGACAGAAGGACCACGCCTCCTCCTGGAGGATAGACCGACTCACCTCAGTCTCTGCTATTCTTCCTCATATCACATCTGCCATGCAATTGTTAAGATTATGAGACATTAGAGCAATCAATGTGATGCATGGTCAAGAGAGGAAACAGTCAGATTCATTTATTTAAAAACCAAACCAAACCAAAAAAAAAAAAAAAAAAAAACCTCTCAACAAACTAGGTACTGAAGATATATTAATCCTCCTATTGCTGCTGTAACAAATGACCCCAAACGGAACTCCTTAAAAACAACACAAGTTTATTACCTTACAGTTTTGGAGGTCAGAAGTGCAAAATGAGGTCTCCCTGGACTAAAATCCAGGTGTTGGCAGGGCTGCATTCCTTTCTGGAGGTTCTGAAGAAGAATTTGTTTACTCACATTTTTCCAGCTTTTAGAGGGCACCCACATTCTTTGGCTCAAGGCCAGAAATGTTAGATCTCCCTGATCATTTTCTGCAGTCAGTCCCCATGTGACACTCTTCTTTTGCCTCCTTCTTCTTTTCTAAAGGTGCCTTGCGATTACATTAGGCCCATCCAGATGATCCAGAATAATCTGCTATCTTAAGGTCAGGTGACTGGCAACTTCAATTCCATCAGCAACATTAATTCCCCTTTGCCGTGTATTTGAACATACTTGTATGTTTCTGGAATTAGGATGTGGACATCTTTAGGGGATCATTATTCTGCCCACCATAGAACAGAATTTTTTTGATCTAATATAAGGCATCTGTGAAAAATACACAGTTAACAATCACATTTGATAGTGAAACACTGAACACTATTTCCTAAGATTGGGAATGTCTCAAAGATTTCTTCTCTCACCAATTCTGTAGAACATTGTACTAAAAGTCCTACCTAGTTCAGTAAGTCAGGGGGAAAAAGGCATAAAAATCAGAAAGGAAAAAAGAAAAGTGTCCTTATTGTAAAGGGACAGAATTTTGTATAGAAAAAAACTGTGGAATTTCTGAAATTTAATAAGTGACTTTAGCAAGGTTACAAGATATGAGAACAATGTTCAAAAATTAATTGTATTTTAATATATTAGTTATGAACAATTGGAAAATGAAATTTTAAAAAACATCTATAATAGCATCAAGTAAACCAAACACCTAGGATGAATCTAACAAAAGACAGGCGAGACCTCTGTATTGAAAGTTATACAACATTTCTGGGACAATTTAAAGACAACACAAATGAATAAAAAGGTATACCAAATACGTGGATTTGAATATTCAAGATTGATAAATAGTTCATTCTCTCTAAATTGACCTACAGATTTAGTACAATCCCAATCAAAATCTCAAAAGAATTTTTTAAATTGAAAAGGTGATTCTAAAAATGTACATAGCAGTGTAAAGGATTTAGAGTAGCCAAAACAATTTTCAAAAAAAGAACAAAATTGGAGAACTTACACTATCTGATTTTAAAACTTACTATACAGCTACAGTAATCACGACAGTCGGTTATTGGCATAAAACAAGTAGATCATTGGGTCAGAATAGAAAACCCAAAAATACACCCACAGTGTGTATTGATTTTTAAAATCTTTTTAACAGGATATGTTGTAACAACTTGATGCTTCTATGAGGGGGAAAAATTGATTCTTGATATCTATCACAATCTATATACACAAAAAATAATTTGAGATTTTAGACCTAAATGTAAAAACTAGAAACATAAATTTCCCTGAATAAAATAAAACATAGGATAATATTTTTGTGACCATGAGTGGGAAAAGATTTTTTCAATCAGAACTCAAAAGGAACTAACCATAAGAGAAAAAGAAGATAAATTAGGCATCCATAAAATTAAAATTTTTTTACTCACTAAAAGTAACCATTAAGAAAATGAAAAGGCAAGCCAAAAACTGGAAAAAGATTCATAATATATTTATTTGACAAAAGACATATCCAACAGATTGAAGCGGAGAGGATGTGTCAAGAACTATTACAAGTCAACAATAAAAAAAATAAATAATTCAAGGAAAAAATGGGCAAAGGACATGAAGGCTCACTTCACAAGAGATTAGCCAATAAGCACACATAAAGATGGTCAACATCATTAGTCATCAGGGAAATGGAAATTAAAATTACAGTGCGATACATTTCATTCCCACTGGAATAACTTCTATCTAAAATTGATAATACCAAATGTCAGTGAGGATGTGGAGCAACTAGAACTCTCAGACATTGCTGGTGGAATGTAAAATGCTACAATTATTCTGAAGGATAGTTTAGCAATGCTTGAAAAGCTAGATATAAGCCTACATGAAGACTCAGCAATTCTTCTCCTAGATACCTACCAAAGAGAAGTGAAAACCTATGTCTACAAAAAAGACTTCAACAATAATGGTTATAATGACCTATTACATAATATATACATATTGGTAACAATCCAAATGTCTACCAAAAGCCAAATGGAAAACAAATCTACTCAGCAATTAAAAAAAGGAATAAAATGCTAATATATACAATGACAGTAATGAGTATAAAAACCAGCTACAAAAGAATATGGACTGTCTAATTCCATTTATATCTAAGTCATATAAAACTAATCAATGGTAATAGTGAACAGAAATTAATCATGAGGTTAAGACTAACAGAAGGGTACAAGGAAAATTTCTGGGATGGTAAAAATAATCTATCTAATAAGATTTTCTTAGCTAATTCTGGAATTTTGTGCTTTCATATGAATTACTGAGATATAATTTTACACGTAACACACATGGGACTCCTAAGTATTTATTTAAATGGATTTTGAAAGTTATATATAAATGTTGATGCATACAAGTTATACCACAATAATTCTATGGAAGAAATAAAAATCTGTTATTAAATAGGACAATCTTAATAAAAAACGGGAACGAGGAGAAACCTGCTTTATCAGACAATAAAGTAGTCTATAAAGCATAGTAGTAAAAGCAGTCTGGTATTGTTTTACAAACAGTTTATGGACCAATAGACCAGAGAGCCAGGACAGACCATTATCATACCTCTTGTAACAAAATAACACTATACAATAAAGAAAATATTGGTTTAATAACAGAGTTGAAAAAACTGAAACACAAGAAAAAGCTCAATTCCTACTTAAATATAACTTTATTCCAAATGGATAAAATATCTCAATATCTAAGATATCGTTGCAACATAGAGGTATGAAAGCAATTCCTAAGCAATACTTCAAAAGCACAAACCACACAGCAAAAATTAGATGGATTTGACCATATCAAAATTAAGTATTTTTACATTCAATGAAAGACATTTAGGAAAGTTAGTAGATGACACAATGAAAAAAACATATTTGTGGCATTTAATATCAGCAAGGAATTCATTATTTAGAGTATGCAAGAAACTCTTGTAAATCAAAAGGAATATAGATAGAAACCCCCCATTAAAAATGTTCAAAGAGAACATTTAGCAATTTATAGAAAAGGAAACTCAAAATGCTTAAATGCATGATTAATTGGGGAAATGCTAATTGACAAAGAACCATCTCTTTATGCTTATCAGACTGATAAAATTGGAAAGCTGTATAATGTTAAGTGCTGGAAGGGATGTGGGGTACAGAACTTTCTATGCACTACCGGTGGGAGGGGTGCAGCCATTCTGGAAAAGGCCCGTGAGTACTCAGTTAAATTAGGCATAGAAATACCTATGACCCAAGCACCCTGCTCCTTGGGTATATATCTCAAGAAATTCTCACACAGTCCAAGGGGCACAAGTATAAGAATGTCAAGTTGTAGCAGGAGCTTGAAAAAGTGGCTGGGTATATCGTAAAGGATTCACATCACGGCATATGTGCCAGACGGCAGTTAGTAGCGATGGATCGAATATGTATATTGCAAGAAGGACGGATCTGGAAAAGACAGAGCTTAGTAAAATAAGAATGAGAACAAAATATATGATACAACACCATTTAGGTACATTTAAAATACATGCACATAAAATGACAATATGCTGTTTGCAGAAGGCATTGCATTAAACACTTTAGAATGAATGATTGGCTGAGGGTGAAAGGAAAGGAGAATGGAGAATGAAGTAAATAAAACAACAGAGGGACCTCCCATGGACCGTGATGATTATAGGCCACACACTGTTCAAGAGGATTAACTCAAGCCTCTATACTTGCAGTTTGAAACTAGTTGCAGGACATCCTTCCCAGAGGAAGGAGGACAATTATCTGGAAGGGAGAGTAGGGGCTATGAAGTCAATAGGTTACTGAGAGCCCAGAGTGAACCAAACAATTACAAGGGACGTGTCTCATCCTTGATTTTTTAAAGAAGAAATTCAAGTTCGGAGAGGCTACACAATTAGCCCAAGGTCTCAGTTTGTAAGGAGCAGTACCAGAATTCAGACTCAGTGTCAAAAGGAGTCATCACTTGACTGTTACTGCCCTGACCCAAGCTGACATGGCACTCACCAGTACTGCTACCCTAGCCTCCTCTCTGGCCTCCCTGCTCCCACCCATGCCCCTATGGTCTACTCCACACAGCATCCAGAGCATCCCTGTAGAAATGTAACTCAGATCATGTCACTTCCCAGCTCAGAACCCTGCAAAGCTGTCCCAGTCTCACATCATTCAGAATGAAATCCAAAATGCCTACATGTCCGACGAGCTCCCAGATGGCCTGGCCCCGCCAAGCTTTCCAGTCCCACCTATGATCACTCTGCATCTGGCTCTTTCAGCTCAGCCACGCTGACCTTCTTGCTGTTCCTTAAGCACTGCCAGGGCATTCTAGCCTCAGGACTTGGCACCCACCTTTCCCCCAGTTCTCTTATTCATCACTTCACTCAGGTCTCTGATCAGATGTTACTGCCAAGAAAACCTTCCCTGACCACCTTATCTCTAATGCACCATCTTCTACTCATCATTTTTAATGCTTTGCTTCTACCACTTATCCCTACCTGACAGCACATTATCTACATTTTTGTTGGTTGGTTTATTTTTATCTTCCACGTTAGGATGAGGGAAGATACTGCTCTGAATCATGTGCCTGTGCAATCCCTGGCCCGTGGCAAGCTCTCATTCAATGCATGTGGATGACTGTTTGGATGTCTGCGCCCAGACCTATGTTCTTTCCATTGGGGCACCACTCATGACTCATAAACAAAGCCTGGGGAAGGGAGTGTGGTGAAAATAGGAACAGACACAAAGGTCCAGGTGGCCCTTTGCTAGGAAGCAGGGGAGTGGCGTCAGAGAGAGGAAATTCCTGCTGGGGCTGAACAAAGTAGGGGCAAGAAGAGGAACCATGAAGGCACTAAGATTTTAGGATTTTAACCTCTCTGATCTTTCTGCTTCCAGAAAAGATGAAAACCAAACTGACCCACCAGTTCTCCCACCCCCAAATCAGCCAATGCCTTAGTCTGCTCTCATGAGCCTCAGGGGAGAGAAATTTCACAACTGCCCTACAAAATCCGTTTCCCAAGTCTAATGACCATCACAATAAGAAATCCATCCTTATTACAGGCCTTAATTTCTCTTGCTGCAATTTAATCCTATTTCCTCCAAGAAATATAGTGTGTAATTGAGAAATAAACAAGGGAGTAAATTGCTGTGGCAATCTAACATCATTTACACAAGTCGCATAAAAGATTTTCCTCTGGATTATAATTATATCTCTGTTGTTAATCCCAGCTAGCTCTCAGAACCTAGTTCTTAGGGCTGAGCTCGGCAATCAGCTTCCGTAAAGATGCCACTTACTGTATGTCTTTCCTAAGGGACACACTATTGACAGGACCATTAAAAGGAGAGATCCTTGGTGGGAGGAGAGAAAACTCTTTTCTCAAACAATTCATTGCCCTTCTACTAAAAGCACATTCACTTTTCATTCTCACCCACACTAAATGGTGTTCTTAGGAGCCCTAGAAAATTCTGGTCTGTCTACAAAACACACTCTGGCCCTTAAAAGGAGATCGGGCTGTCCTCCCTCCAGTACCACCTGAAATGCCATCCTTATGGATTCACTCCTTTGAGTTAAGAATTGCCCTCTGCAAGTCCTGCATCTAAAATGTCAACAGCTAAACATGAGAGAGACAAGCCCTTAATATCTCAGTGTAATGGTCATTTGTTGCTTCTGCTGCATGTGTTCAGCCATCCTTCTTCTGACAGCTGCACCCATCCCATACTCACATCCCAGTTTTCTTGCAGTCATCAGTTGTATCAATTGGTTTTTGCTGTAGTAATGCTGCATAACAAACAGTAACAAAACCCTAGTGTTCACAGTAATAAGCATTCATTGTTCATCTGTCTGGAATAGTTGGGAGTTTATCTTGTCTGGGCTTGCTCACGCTTCTGGAGACCACCTGGCTGTATGCTATTCCAGGGTAACCAAAGTTATTTTACTCTGTTCCATGAGCCTCTCACATGCCTGGATATGTTCTCCTGTTGATACCAGATGTACAAGAGAGCATGCAAAACATTCAAGGTCACTTGAAGCCTTGACTCAGAAATGGCAAAGTCTCGCCAGCTATTGAACAAATGCAAACTTAAATACAAGGTATCTTTGACACTTATCTGGAAACTGGAAAGATGAAACAAATGTTGAGGCACAGGGTTGGTGAAATGGAATTGAATGTTCTCATACTTGATAGAGAAAGAATCAACTGGTAAATCTCTCCATATGATGATTTGGCAAATGTTCTGTCCCTTTGATCTGGACACAGTACCTCCTGGGGTTTATCCTAAGCAAACAGAGAGGTGCACAAAGATGGGTGTACAAGTACATCCAGTGTGATACAAAAAAACTGAGACAAGTTCAATATCCAGCATTAGGAGATGGATGAACCAAAGTATAGTACTTACATGCAATGGGATATCATATATATTATATAAGGTACAATATACATGGCATTATATATGTTAAGAGACACTCTGCAGTTAGGTGAGTATTACATGTATGCTTCTGCTTTTGTTAAGAAACCACACATATACGTAGATACATAGTCACTGAAAAAAAGTTTAATGGAAATATCAGAATGTTTATTGCAATTATCTGTCTCTGGGTGGAGAATTATGAGGTTTTTTTTTTTTTTTTTTTTTTTTTTTTTTTTTTTTTTGCTTGTCTATGTCTTCTCATTTTTCTTCAGTGGACCTGTATTATTCATTTAATTTAAATCTTATTAAAATGTGTCTGGATGTCCATTCTGCTGAAGCTCTCTCTAGCTTGTGACTTTTTCAGGAGTGTTTTGCCCACAGTAGACTCTAAACTCCCCTATCCTCTTGACCTGACTCTGCTCACCAGGGCTGGCATCATAACCCTAACCCCATGCAGTTTCTTCACTACAGTGGGCTTATAACCTTGCAACCATCTAACTCGGGGCTAGGAACTGCAGAGCGCCAGTGGGCCCTGGCTCTTTAGTGCCACCCGGAGTGTGCAGCCTGGTGGTAACACTTACCCCAGGGCTTTGGTTCCATTCCCAGCTGCAGGGACTAACCTAGGCTCCTTTCTGCAAGAAACAAAGTATACCAAGTGAGGAGTCCCTTCCTCTGAAAGTATTCCCAGCCCCAAGGCGGCTGCTGACTATATACACCTTGGGAACAGGAGCCCTGCCCAGAAAGCACTGAGGAGCTCATTACTCAAATATGCCCGGTGGCAAACCATTTGCAAAGGGAGCAAGCTGTTTGTAGAGTGAATAATCGCACGAGCACTTGAGTTTCACTCATAAGGAATGTTAACAGCATATTGTAAACATCATTCACTTTAATATTGTTTTTTTTCAATCCTTCATTTTCAGAGTGAAACCTTCCTTCATCTGTTCCTGATCCAAAACTGATATATACTTGCACAAATGTATCTGGTTAGCAAACAATGTGTTTCAATTTGTATTCTAATGTCTGTATTGGCTTTGATTTGGCCTTAAAGACCTGGCTGACCTTCCTAGACTGCGGGGTGACAGATTCTTTTATAAACACAAGGATGAGCTGAAGGCAAAGCTCAAATCTGAGGCGCATATGATCTTCCCTGAGGAGTCCCTGGAGGTGACTGGAAATAGGCTCCATGACCCCAAAACCTCTCTCCTCCCTCCCTGTTCCATCTCTGTCTTAATCTATTTGACTACTACAACAAAGGTACCATAGATGGGGGAGCTCAAACAGTACACATTTGTTTCTCATTGTTTTCAAGGCCAAGAAGTCCAAGATCCAAGATCAAGGCAAGGGAGGAGAGAGGAACCTCCAGGGTATCTTTTGCAAGGGCATTAATCACATTCATGAAGGTTTTGCCCTCGTGACCTAATCACCTCCCAAAGGTCCCACTTCCACACATGACCAATTTGGGGATTAGGTTTCAATATATCAATGTGGAGGGGACACAAACGTTCAGTCTAAAGCATTGTGCCTCTGTGCATGGGGCTCAAGGGCCCAGAGCCTCTGACTAATTTTTGTTTTCTCAATCCATCAGTTTGTGACAGCTTGGTATTAATACCTCCCACTAGGACCATGGATTGTCCACTTCTCCTTGTAATCCTGCCTATTTTTAGGCCATGTTATTAGGCGTATAAGGTCATAATTATTATATCTTGATGAATTTATAATGTAGCATCTTAACGTTTTCAATTTTGTCTAATAGAATACTTTTTTTTTTTTTTTGGCTAGCATTTGCATGATAGGCTATTTCTATCCTTTATTTTTGAGCTTTCCATATTCATTTTATTTGTGACACTTATAAGCAGCAAATAAATGGATTTTAAAACTTTGTTTTGACTTTTAGTCAACATGATATTCCCTGCATTTTAATAAGTTAGTTGAATATATTTACATCTGGATTACTAATTTTTTTAATTGTTTACCATGGTTTTCCTGTCAATTTTTTCCTCTTTTCCAAAGTTCTCTTTTCCCACTGATTTGATTATAGTTTGCTTCTCTTAATCCCCCCCTTTTTCCTTTGTTGGTTTGATGGTTATAATACCTGTTTATATTATTTTAGCCCCCCCAAAATTAATATGTATCTTTAATTTGTATCTATTTTCTAACAGAATTTAAAGTTTGTGGGTACTATACCCTGCTTCCTTCCTCTGAACCATGTGGAATCATCTTCACTGTCAATACTGTTTAGAATGTCAGTTCTACCTCCGTAGAGGAGGAAGGAGAGAGGAAAGAAACAGGAGGTAGAGGGTAAGCCCCTGACTCTAGGAACAGTAATATTACTCATTCACATTTTTTTTTGTTTGTTTTCCACAATTAAAATCACTTTACTGCATCTTTCATGATTTTTTTTTTTTAGAATATATGTTTATTGTAAAACATTTTCAAACAATACAGAAAAGTATAAGGGGAAAATAAAAATCACCCAAAATACCTCTACCTTCAGATAACTAGATTTGGGTGACCATCCACTCATGTATCTCTGTATGCATGTACTCTATCTGTATGTACATTTCCATATGTAACATTTTCATAAATGGATTTAAAGATTCACTTTTAAAGGCAGATGACTGCTTTCACAGAACTGTTTGAGTTTTGCTTACCTCTCCCCTACTCTAATACACACATTTTCTATAACCAATGTATTAACCACTTATCTAAATATCCTATCCTAGCTTTTTCCTGGTTCATTTAATTATAGATAGATTAATGAGAGAAAGAGCGAAAGAAAAAAGAAAGAAAGAGAGAAGGGGAAGGAGAGAAGGGGAAGGAGAGAGGGAAGGGAAAGAAAGAGAGAGAAGATGGGCAGGCAGACAAATATATGAAATTTCAGTCTTTTGTTTATTTTATAAAACTAGGATTATGTTACTTATACTTCTCTGAAGTTTGCTTTTCCCACCTTATAATTCATCATGTAAATCCTCTGCAGTCAGCTCCAACAGACTTAGATCATTTTTTGTAGGTTTTTATTATGGCAATTTTCATACATACACAAAAGAAGTGGGAAAAGTATAATGAACTCTCATGTACCCATCACCCAACTTCAACGATGATCAATATTTACATTTTGCCAATCTTGTTTCATTAATCCTCCCCATAGGAGACAGAATAATGGCTCCCCCCAAAGATATTCAGATTCTGTCCTCTAGGAGTCTGTTACCCTACATGGTAAAAGGGATTTTCCAGATGTGATTAAGTCAAGTCCTTTGAGATAAGGAGAGTTTCCTAAATTATTTAGGTGGGCCTGACCTATTCATGTGAATCCTTCAAATCTGAGCATCTTTTTTGACTGTAGCTGGAGGAGATGTAGCCAGGCAAAAATGATACGAGAAATGCAACCTTGCTGGCTTTGAAGATAGAGGCAGAGGGCCTCCAACCAGGACCCCTAGAATCTGGAAAAGGCAAGGGAACAGATTCCCTGCTAGAGCCTCCAGAAAGAAACGGTCTTGCAACTCCTTGACTTTAGCTTCATAAGAGCCATGTTAGGTTGCTAATCCACAGACCTGCAAGGAAATACATGTGTGAGGGCGTTTTGGCTACCGAGTTTGTGGCAATTTGTTACTGCGACAATAAACCTACTATGCCTTCCTTTCTTCATCCCCCTTCCCACTTTGCCTCCCTCCCTCCTTCCTTCTTTCCTTCCATCCTTCCTTTCTCTCTAGTGAGGGCTGCAGTGTTTTTTAGCAAATTTCAAACATCATCACATTTTACCTGTAAATACTTCACCACATATTTTAACAGCTGAGGGCTTAAAAAATCATCACACCTAATACATCTTACAGAATGAGTAATTGTTTAATATCATCCAATAATCTGCCTTTAGATTTTCCTTTTTGTATTTTTTAAAAAGTCTTTTTTTTTATACCTGATTTGTTTAATCAGATTCTAAAGAAGGTCCTTAAGTTACTTTTCATTGATATTTCTCTTATGTCAATTTTAATTTTTAAGTTTCCCCTTCTTCTCTTTTAAACAGGCCATTTTTGGGGTAAGGAAACCTGATTGTTTGCTCAGCAAAATTTACCACATTCTGAATTAAGGTGACCACATCTTCAAAGCATCAATTAGCATGATCCTCTAGTCCCTGTATTTCTTGTAAACTGGCAGTTAGCACTAGAGGCTTGATGAAATTCAGATTCTACTTTTTTGGCTTCCTGTTGCATTACATCCAGGCTTTCCACTCTGGGTGAAATTGAGATGTATTGGTGACTGAGCTGTTGTCATTCTGTCTATCCATTATAAAGTTTCTTAAACACTTTCTACCTTGAGATATTGGGAGTCAGTTGACTAAATCTATTATTTCATTAACATTGTTTAAGTATCATTAAAACTCATTTGCATATATTTGATATATTTTAATATTTTGCAACTTTTAAAAATTATTCCTGTTTTTCCCAACTTTAGCCAACAAAACCCCCCATGATTGGCTCCTCTGATCTTTCAACATGCCCTATCAGCCTTTGATAGCTTCTTTTTGGTATAAACTGCCCCTTGGAGACCACAACCAAAGAGATGAGGGTTAACTCACTCTTTTTAAAGCCTGAATGATGCTTCATGACATGAGTGGCAGCTGTTGCAGCTGAGCGCACTCAGCATCATTCTAAACCTGTTGGAGTGTGTCTTACTACATTTCAAAGACTATATCTCCTGCCTCATAGACTTGCAATCTTCATTTGACCTCGGTTCTGCCAAATGGGCACTTGAGAGAGATTTGGAAGTCAGAAGCGTGGAAAGATTTTCCTTTGGCTGCTTCTCTTAGCTCAGCTGCAGTCAGGTAGGCTGCGGCACAAGTGCTGGACTGGGAACCCCAGGGACTGGTGCCCAGCCTCAAAGATAGCAAGAGTCAGGGTGCAGAGCAGCTATTCTGCTGCTTTAGATGACTGCTGCAGTGTATCTGGGATCCAGCAATTAGAGCTGTAGCTTCCTGAATTTCTAGCTTTACTAGTTAGCTTTTGCTAGGTTACACTGCTTAGGAAAAAAAAAAAAAACTTAGTAGCTAGTGACAAAGGATGATTTCTCCCAGATGTTGCACATTGACTGTGAGTTTGGTTTGACTTTACCCCAGTGTCTTCATTATTTTAGGATCTAGGCTGACAGAGTAGCCCCTATCTAGGACATTCTGTTGTTGTGACAGACTGAAAAGAGAGACAGCAGAACCATGCAAAGGCACTGAAAGCTTTTATTTGGAACTGACATGTATGACTCCTACTGACATTTCATTGGTTAAAGCAAGTCACATGGCCAAGCTTTGTTAATGAGATGGAGAAGTATAATCTCTTACAAGGAAGAGGAGCAAATAATTGAGAATAATACAACCTACGATATAATAAGATCTGTATAGAATATTGTTGCTATCTCCATGTGACAAAGAGAGCAGCAACCTTGGTGAGCCACGTCTGTGCTTGTGCCTGAGAGTCATCCTTGGAAACTCAACCTAGACCCTGTTCCTCCAGCCCTCCCAAGGACTGTGTTCCTGCCTAATTCCCCATATCAACTCACTTTCTCTTCAAATTTTCTACAACTGAATTCTGCACCACAGTATGGATGCATCAGTTTATTTATTCCACATTGATAAGTAATCGTTTCGTTTCCAGGTTTAAAACAATTTTTGTTACTAAATATAATGCAAAACCCTTTAAAAATATATATTCAAATGTTATATCTTTATTCCAATGGGATAGATTTTTAGGTGCGGGATGACAGAGCCACAGAATATAGATGTTTTGAATTATAATAGTTATTTTTAAATTTCTTTATAAAAAAGCTAAAATAATTATCCCAATTTTTTCTACCTATTTACCAGGGGTATATAATCTAGCTCTTTAATATTTTGTCATCTGATGGGTGGCCAGTGTTATTTCTTAGGTCTTTTAATATGCATTTCTCTGACCACTAGTGAAGCTAGGCATTTTACTTCTTCTTTTTTTTAAAGACTGATAAGGTATAAATTACATATCATAAGATTTTTATCCATGAGAACTATACGATCGAATGATTCTCAGTAAATTTACAGAGTTGTACAACCAACACCATAACCTAATTTTAAAATGTTTTCTTCCTCTGCTAAAAATTTCCTCATGCTTGTTTGTCATCAATTCCAGCTTTTACCCCAGCTCCCGACAACCACTGATCTGATGCTTAAGGTTTTCCCTTTGACAGCATTTTACACAAGTGGAATCATATAATGTACAGTCTTGTGGCTTCTTCCACTTAGCAGAGTATTCTCAGGTTCGTCCATATTGTGGAATCCATCAGTAGTACTTTCCTTTTTATTGTTAAATACTATTTTCTTGTTCAGATATACCCTATACTATTTATGCATTCACCAGTCGATATACGTTTTGATTACTTCCGCTTTGGGCTATTGTAAATAATGTTGCTAGGAAAATCTATGTGCAGGTCTTTGTGGGGAATATCTTTGCATTTCTCTTAGTCAGATACCTGAGTGGAACTGCAAAATCATGTGGTAAGTTTATGTTTAACTTTTTAAAAAAGTGTCAAACTTTCCCAAAGTGGCTGTACCAATCTACTTTCCCACCAGCAATGTACCAACACATGAGGAGCTGTTTCTCCACAACTGTTGCTCAGAGCCATTCTAGCGGGTGTATCATGATGACCCACTGCGGTTTAAACTGCCCTTCCCTAGTGATTGATGATGTTGGGCACCTTTTCACCTGCTCGTTAGCCATTTGTATACTTCTTTTGCTGCAATGTCTGCTCAAATCTTTTGCCCGCTTTTAAAGTGGATTGTTTATCTTCTTATTATTGAGTTATAAGTCCTCTTTATGTATTTCAATACAAATCATTTATATGTATGATCTACAAGTATTTTTCCCAGCTGTGATTAAGCCGGCTGGTGTTTCCACCCCTACCCACCCTGGTAGAACCACTCGGACAAATTTAGAGGGAGGGAAATAATGAGGAGTAAGAGCAGTCCCTGATGAGAATGCCAGACCTCCCTGTTCATACCTGAAGCTCAGCAGATTTGCATGAATACACACTTCTCAATATGTTGTTTGCCTCTGATCAATTTCTAAAATGGTTCTTTGGGCAATGTTCCCCCTGAAAGTTTAGCTGTGTGTGAGGAGAGGAGTCACCAATCATAAACATAAAAAGGGTTACAGGAAGCTGCTAGGCAACCCTTTTTATGTTTATGCAAATTTGGAGTTGGGCTCTTTCTCAACAGCCTCAGCAAGTGCCAAGGCTGTGCTTTATTGTCTTGAATTGGGATTGGGTCCTCCAGCCATCCGTGAGCCACTCACAGTGGCCAGGGGAAAGCAGCGCTGTGATTGGCCACGCCTGAGTTCCCTGCCCAGCCCAAGTCCAAGGGGGAATGAATTCCCACAGCATCAAGCCTGAGGGTGCAGAGGGCTGGTCCTCTGGAAGTGAGTTGGAGTGATTGTCCTTGAAAGAGAGCATGATGCTAGGTGGCAAAAACAGTCACCATTCACTATAGACTCCCTTCAGAGTTGATTCTCAGTGTGAAGCCCTTACATCACAGGCCTGGAAACACCTACAATGTCTTGTTGGCTTCAGGGAGACCTTGCCTGACCACGTGTCCTTGCTGAGTTCTTAATGATACCAGACAGACAAAGCCTCCCACGATTCAGGCACAGAAATCTGGCTTCGGATGGGAGCAGATTTCTGGGCCTTCTAAGCTCTCCTCCAGCCCTAGAGTTCTACATTTGTTTTGTTTTACAGTGTATTTTTTCTCATGTTTCCTTTTAGTCTCTTGTACCTTCTTTTCAGCAATGTTCTATTTAAACATCCTTAAGCTTCTCATTCTAAATACTTCCCTGTTCTCGCTGCTTCTGTCTGGCATTCTCTGCTGCTCGGTCTCTCTCTTGGTCTCCCTCTCCTTCTCTTTCCATTATCAACATCTATTTATCGAACACCCACAACAGTCAGGCAGTGTGCACAGCTACAATGGCACAAAAACCAAGATGTATTAGTTACCATCCCTTCCCTCAAGTTTACAGTGTCTTTGCCAGAAAGAACCTATCATTCATGGTGAAGCTTAAGGCAGAAATATAACAGTAAGTGCGACATGAGGGGCTGACAGTGCAGCCTCTGCCTCCTCCCAAGGCTGGCCTCGTGCACAGACAGCTCTTAGCTGAAAGCCTCTGTAACTACAAAAAGGCACCTAAGCCCCAGAATACTTTACTCTTCTCGGGGCTTGAAATTCCTCACTTCACCTCTAAACACTCCTGAAAATTTCCCATTACTCAAGAGTCACTAGGATGCTGGATGCCAGGCATTTATAGTGGAAGATGAATTCATTCCAAAAGGTAGATTGTGTCTTAAGATGGCCAGTGCCAACTTAAATGCATGATGGTAGTTTGAATGTGTTGGGGAGGGATTCGGAAGCAGGGATCCGTGTTGGGGAGGTGGGCTTACACGGGTATCCCTCTGCAGAGGGTATCATGTGCCTGCGATGCAGGATACAGTGGACGGAGGAAGAATGAGGACCCGGAGAGGGAGGGAGCTGCCACGAGTTGATTCCATAGACCTCACTTCTGTGTCAAGGACAACTCAGAAGTCCATCTGTTATGCCTTGTTTAATTTTCTTCCTCCTTTCTTTTCCTTTCTCATTCAACTGCCAGTTGGTGGCCAGTAGTTTATATGTGATGTAGAGCTCAGCGACCTAGACAAGGCATTTTGACTTCTGTTGAAGTTTAAACATTGTGCAATCCATGTGATCCAGGGCTGCTAATGTCACAGGCTGGTGAGTAACTGTGAAGAAAAGCAAAATCTTCCATTCCGTCAAGGGCTCCTTGCCACTATCATGAATTATCACAAGGGCAAGCCAAGTGCAGAAACACCTCTTTGGGGAGGGCAAAATGGAGAGGATTATTCATGCTATGGAAATTTTGAGAGGCTGAAAAAATAGACCCTGGAAAGGAGGTAGGGGGGTGGGGAATCACATAATAAGAAGGGAGAAAACACTACCTCACCTCTGAGTGTGAAATTAGTTTACCTTCGTTAAGACTCCTCTCCTATGAAAACTATAAATACCGCATCCTGATTATTTAAGAGAAAAACGCTAATTTTCAAGTTTGTGCTATTTCTAGCGATTCCAATCTGCTGTGCAGGAAGTGTGAGAGTGCTGATAATTAAGGAACACTATGCTAGGCGATGATAACACACCGCCTCTGGATCCCAGCTCACGGTACCTTGTAAATGTGACAAAATCAGATTCGATACTGCTAAAATGTCAGGGATACACGATAGCAATTCTCTTATTTCAGTACAATTCAGTGATGCTTAACTTCGCTCTGTAATCCTTGTGTCAGTGTTCCTTGTCATAGGTAATGTGAATTCAAGATAATTATTACAAGGAAATATCAAAAAGCCACAAGCTGAAGTAATTTACAAATCACTTCTCCCCCCCTCCCCCGGCTTTCTGTCACCGACCTGTGTAAGTTGTACAATCTGTGGTCATGAGGATGAGTGGAGTTGATGGGCTTCGGGACTGTGAAACAGAAAATGAACTCGTGACTATCTTCACTCACTCAAACATCCCTAGACTTGGTTGATAAGCCCCTAGCAGCCACCCAAGCCCCATCCTGGCTGTGTTTCCAGATTCCTCCTCTTCTCATACAAGCTCACTAAATCCTATCAAGTTTACCTGCTTCTTCAACCTCAGGTTCTGTTTCAGATCTTTCCCATCTCTTGAAGTCACCCCCTGTCTCTGGGTCCAAGCCCTCCACCTTGCTGCCTGAGCGAGGTATCCAAAAACACAAATCTAACGGTGCCTTGCTTGAAAACCCTGAAGTGGTCCTTTCTATACCCCTAGGTTGAGGTTCCAGTTCTTTGGCGTGCCTACATGGTGCTCGGGGATCTGACTCACCCACTCCTCTGACCAGATGTCCCTGACCCCTGCTACCTGCACCTTGTACTTCCTGCCCAAATGAGAAACACCCAAACCATGGTGAGGTTCCACTCACCCCATGCTGTGCTGGCTCCAGGCTCTTGTTCAAGCCAGCCTCACCGACCACCTTCACCAGGAGAGCTGTACTCATCCTTTAAGACTCTGTGCAGAAGGCATTGCCTCCAGAAAGTCTTCCTTGAGCCCACAGAGAGGAATACATAGATAAATGTGCTTTCTTGGGCTCTCCCATCCCTCTGTCTGTCCCATTATATTGCTGTTTGCCTTTCCTCCAGCCCTCATGGCTGGGAGGTCCCTCAGAACAGGGGCCAGATCTCATTCATCTTCCTATGCCCAGCACAGAACAGCAGCACAGGGATGCTGTATGCATCCTGTGTATTTTCTGAAATTTGAATCTGATCATGGGTTTAATTAAGTCATTGGTGAAAACTGTACAAATTCAGATTCAGTGAGGGGGGGAAAACCACTTCCATCGATCCCTGTGATTCCTGTATTAAAGAAGCAGTGATTGGATTGAAGCATTTATTCAAGTACGTCATAAAATTATGAAACCATGGACTGTGTATTTATTCATCTACAATATATATTGTTCTATGTTCTAGAACTTACATAAAAGTCTCATTCTTTGTTTTGAGATGCATCTGCTTTTTTCACTTAATAATGCATTTTTTTGATTTGTCAGTGTTGATATATTTGAGATCTGGCTTGTTCATTTTCATTGCTCTCATGTATTTCTTTGTATGACTATATCATGGCATATGTGTTCATGATTGTTATATTTTCTCGCTGGAATATTTGATCAATAGGTAGGGCTTCTTTTTGTTTCTAATAACACTTTCTCCATTAAATTCAGTTTTCTTCTATATTGGAAAAGCCACAGAAATTTCTTTTGATTTGTGTTTGTAGGTATAGCTGGCTCATCTCTTTATTTGCAACTATTCTCTATGATTTTGTATTAGGGACGTTTTAACGAAAAACAAAAGGTTTGATTTTTATCATTTGTAATCAGTCAGTTGTTTTTCTCTTAATAGGTGATTTTAAACTTTTGAATGCTGATATATTTAGACTTAGATATTACCAGGTAATTTTTTTAATTTACTTGCTTCTTTCAATTTCCTTTCTTGATTCCCTTGCCTTCTATTAAATTACTCAAATTTTCTTTTCTCCTTTCTCCTCTTAACTGGCTTAAAAGCTATAAAGTATTTTTTTAACTCTATTTGTATTTACTTTTAATTTTTTTAATAAAAATTTTTCGAGATATAATTCATATACAATTCACCCATTCAAAATGTACAGCTCAATGGTTCATAATGTATCTTTGGAGTTGTGCAGCCACCACCTCAACATCCCAATACAGTTTAGAACATTTCATCACCCCCAAAAGAAACCCCATAAGCATTAGCAGTTGCTCCCCATTTCCCCCAGACCCCTCCCAGCTCCAAGCAATCTCAGTCTACTTTCTGTCTCTAGGGACTTGCCTATCCTGGACATTTCTTATAAATGGAATCACATAATACGTGGTCTTTTGCGACTGGCTCCTTTTACTTAGCATTATGTTTTCAAGGTTCATTGATGCTATAGTGTGTATCAGTACTTCATTCCTTTTTATGCCAAGTAATACTTCATTATATGGATATGCCACACTTTGTTTATTCCTTGATCAATTGATGAACATTTGTGTTGTGTCTACTTTGGGGCCATGATGAGTAATGCTGCTCCACACATTCAGGTACAAGTTATTGGGTAGATGTATGCTTTTATTTCTGTATTTCTAGCAGAGGAATTTCTAGATCACATGGTAAATCTATATTTACCTCACTGAGGAATTGCTGGACTGTTTTGCAAACCAGCATTTTACATTGCCACCAGCAGTGTATGAGGGCTCCAATTTCTCCATATTCTCACAATATTTGTTACCCGATTTTTTAAGTCTAGCCATCCTAGTGAATATGAAGTGATGTCTCATTGTGGTTTGGATTTGCATTTCCCTGATGGCTAGTGTTGTTGAGCATCTTATCAAGTGCTTTTGGTAAATTGTGTATCTTCCTTGAACAGATGTCTATTTGGATCTTTACCCATGTTAAATTGGGTTATTTATCTTTATATTATTGAGCTGTAGGAGTTCTTTATATACTCCAGACCCAAGCCTCTTATCACATATATAACTGGCAAAAATATGCCCTCTATCTGTATTGCTTTTCATTTTCTTGATGGTGTCCTCGGCAGATCAAAGGTTTTTAAGTTTGGTAATTTTCACTTTACCAATTTTTCCCTTTTGTTGCTTGTGCTTTTGGTGTCATATAAGAAACTACTGCCTAATCCAAGGTCATGAAGATTTATACCTATGCTTTCTTCTTTCAGTTTTTAAGATGCATACTTAATTGTGCCACCATTTCCTGTATTCTTTTTTTTTTATGAAAATCTATTTAACACACTTTAAAGTCTCTCCATATCTCGTAACTGATTTTTTATAATTTTAATCTTTTTATGCCATGTTCCAAATTAATTCATGTCTACCATCTTCCAATTTTTTCAGCTTCCAATCTAAAGTTGAGATACACAAAACATATATAAAATACGATAGCAGAACCAGTAATAGTGAGGGGAGGAGAGTACAAATTTAGGGTACTAAAAATATATTTGGAAAAAAGAGGTTAGCATCTTAAAGCAATCACATATATATACAGAATGCTATAGCAAAACCTTACGGTATAAAAATAAAAATAATAAATTAAATTAAATTAAAATTTTTAAAAAACCTTGTGGTAACTGTAATAGATATACTCACAAAAAAGAAAAAGGAATCCTAACATAACACTGAAGTTGATTCCATTAATATTTTAATTTTAAAACCCCATTTGTCTATTTTTCCAGGATTTCAAATTGTTATTTTTCCTATCTGCTGGTTCTGTTTCCTTCTGCCTATTTAGTTTCATAAAAGTCTATTTTATTCATAGAGGTCATTTCTTTATCTATGAGGACCCTAAATATGCCTTTTTAAAAGTAATTTTCACATTACCATTTTTATTTCACCTGGAGTGGATTTAGCTCACAATTGTCAGCCTTTCTCAGCATTAGAATTTGTCTTAAGTTTTGGAATTTTTTTGTTTACAAGCTCACCTTGAGTAGGGAGGTTTATTTTTTTAAACCTTGGTCTCTGAACTCAAGACACACAATAATTGCTCACAGTCCCTCTCCAAGGGTGACATTTTGGATATTTCCAAACACACAGGCAGCAAATGTCAGCTTGGCCGGGACCTCCGTGTGTCTTCATCCCTGAGCCTCTCCTCCAGGGCAAGGCAGCTTCTCATCAGCCTTTGCTCCAAGCAGCAGGACTTTATATACCAAATTTCTTTTTTCCTAACTGACAAGAAGACCCAGGCTCAGAGACATTATGAAGCTAAGGCAAGGTCACACAGCTGATAAGTTGTGAGACCAGGGTTCAAATTTAGTTCTCTGACTCCATAGCGCAGACTCTTCCTACTGTGCCCTGCTGCTCAGAAGGAGGATGGCAGCCAGCGATCTTCCCGCAGCCCCCAGGGTCCTGATTAAACACCCATGGCCCGAGGAAACAGGCCTGCCCCTGAGGAAGGTTTCACATACATTTTCCTTTGTTTGAACAAATCACTGGTTACCACTCCCTTGAGTAGCTTGATGAGGCCTGGAGACTCTAAAGTGAGTGAGTGGGTACACAAGTTCCAGTCCCAACTCTGCCACTTACTTACTTTCAGGGTAACCTAGATTCTCCCCCATCTCTGAGCCTCTGTCCTTAGCTGCAAGTAGGGACAGTGATGCTTATCTTCACAGTTCGTTACAAGGATTCTGCCAGCAGGCTCACAGAGGAGGCAGTCAGTCATGGTGGTTTCCATTTCCTTTTCTGTGGACAGAGTCAATTTTGCACAGGGGCCCAGGTGTTGCTGATTTGCTAGTATTATTACATTTTCTCCTTCTGTCCCTAGAATCTGGAAAAAGCACATGCCAGGACAATCCAAGGCACAGTGCATTAGACTTTAACCTACCTCCTGCTATGAGATACATGTCCCTACTGATCAGGACCACAGGGGTGGGCTGGAGGGGGCAGCAGAGAAAGGCAAGACCTATGAAGGCCCCGTTCTAGTCCTCATGAGAGAACACTCTCCTTTGATAACCTGGAATAGAACAGAGCCTCTGGGAGGCAATAATTCTAGGTGACAGCGCTAGAGGCTGATGCAGACTATGAAGCAAGTCTCAAGAGGATGCTTTTGTTTCAGAGAAAATAGGAGTAAATCAGAGACTTGGGATTTTCCCTGAATAATGCATTTGAGCTTCAATTCTGGACGGGCTCGAACACCAGAAACTCCTTAAAATAAGACTTTTGCCTTGGGTTAGGCAAATATTTCTTTGATATGACACCAAAAGCACAGTCTATAAAAGAAAAAATTAATAAATTGGACTTCATCAAGGAAAAAGTCTGCCGACATTGTTAACAGAATTAAAAGACAAGCAAAGCCTGGGGAAAGAACATTTGCAAACCATACAGCTGATAAAGAATATGCGTCTATAATATATAAAGTAAGAAGAAAATAAACAATACAAATTTTAAATGGACAAAAGATTTTAACAGGCACTTCACCAAAAAGGATATACAAATGTCTAAGAAATACATGAAAAAGAAGTCAACATCATTTGTCACTGAGGAAATGCATATTAAAATCACAAATGAAATGCTGCTACACATCTATTAAAAGGGCTAAAATGAAACATGTTCACTGTGGCAAGTATTGGTAAAGAACTAGAATTTTCATGCATTGCTGGTAGGAATGTAAATAGAAGAATCATTTAGAAATGATTCTGGTTTAAGGGGGAGGGTATAGCTCAGTGGTAGAGTGCATGCCTAGCATGCATGAGGGCCTGGGTTCAATCCCCATCACCTCTATTAAAATAATCATTAAATAAACCTAATTACTTCCCTTCCCCACCCTCAAAAAAAAAAATGATCCTGGTTTTAAAAAACACTTTGGCAAGAAGTCAAACTTAACTCATCGTGTGATCCAGACATTGGATTCTTAGACATTTATCCAAGAGAAAAGAGTGCATGTGCTCATCCAATGTTCATAGTAGCTTTATTCATTATAGCCTCAAACTAGAAATGACCCAAATGCCCATTAATAGGTGAATGGATAGCAAATTATGGTCTATCCATATAATGGAATACTAGTCAGCAATAAAATGGAATGAACATTTGGTATGTACAATATGAAAGACTCTCACAATAGTTTTGCTGATTGAGAGAACCCATACAAACAAAGAGTACATACTGCATGACTCAACTTGTATAAAACTCTAGTAATGTAAACTAACATGCAATGACAGCATGAGGACCAGTGACTGCCTGGAGCTGGGTGGGCAGGAGGGAGCGTAAGGAAACTCTCGGGATTGACTGTGGTGATGCTTTCATGGTTGGGTGCATATGGCAGGACTTGCCATTTTTTACATTTTAAATGTGTAGTTTATTGTCTGCCAATTATATCTCAATAAAGCCATTAGGAGAATGAAAAAGGCAGAGGAGAATGAGCCCTATGTTCAATGATTCTCAGCTGTTGACCAGTCCCTCCAAGACTAGCAAAAGTTCCAAAATAAAGGAATACTTTCTCAAATTTGGGAATTGCTTTTGGAAACTCAAGATCTTATAATGGTCTTTATAAGTTTAAAGGGTTTTTGAAAGTTGATGCTTAGAAAGTATTTTTTTACATGGAGCTGTTATCTTTATAAGTTTAAGGAGTTTGAAAATTGATGCTTAGAAACTGTTTTTTAAGAATATGAAAACGAATATATGTACGTATATACATGACTGAGACATTGTGCTATACTGCCAGAAATTGACACATTGTAACTGACTATACTTCAATTTTTAAAAAGTTTTTTTACATGAAACTTAACCCATCCTTTGGAGTTTTTGATGGAACTACCATTCAATCTCCCCTCCATCTTTTTCTGGTCCCAGTCATTTTCCTAGTCACCTTGCTGCATACATAGCAAATGTGGTTCTCAGCTTCCTGATAGTTGTTATTGCAGACACTCCCACCTCCACTCCAGCCAGCTCCTTTCAGTGCCTGACCTTGCAATCTTCTCTCTGCCCACCATTCTTGGCCTGCTCCTGCCCTCTTCGCTGCTGAATAAATTTGGCTTTCTATCCTTAATTTATCCTCTGTCCTCTGGCCCACTAATCCTGGTCATCCATGTAGGTCCTTGGCCCTAGCCGTGGTCATTCAGAATTCAAACACTGACCAGACACCCCTGGCGCCTCTGTGTAGGGGCCAAGGGCAGACTTGTGGGGAGGTTGTTCCGACTCTCTTCAGCTGGATAGTTCTCTGACCTGCAAATAACAATCACAGGTCCCCTCAGCAAAGTACAGACAGTCACTTCCCCAGGTGGCTCAGAGCATCTCCATGGAAATGTTCCTGACTCCTGTCCTGGGCTGGGCTGAGTGTCACTCCTCTCCTCTGGGATCCCATGTTTCCCTTCATCGTTTCATTTACTTGGTTTTCTTTGTATTTTCTTGCCATTCCCCAGTTCATATCCTTTTCCCAATATGGGAAACTTCTTGAGAAAAGGAATTTGTGTCTTAAACATCTCAGTATTCTCAGCACAAAGCATAGATCCTGGCACATAAGCAGACAAACAGCTAAACAGCTCATTTAACTTAGAACAGTGGTACCAACAGGACCTGAGCTGATTGGTCCTGGAGACCATCTGTTTGCTTCAGCTTCCTTTACAAATGTGGTTCCTTGACTTTCGATTTTTATCAGTGTGCTTTGGAAAGAAGCATTTACCCCTGTTCTCTGATAAACTTGAAAGATTGTCTAAGCCTTAAAGACATATAAACGCTAAAGAAGAATTGATTTATTCTTCCCAGATGAACTCCAACCTGCTTTCCAAATATATTACATTTCTCAGTCCTATCCAGCAATGAGAAAACTATATTAGTTACATTCCTTGAAAAGAGAGATGGCCAAGATTCGCATCCTAAATCTCTGGCCAGTCTACTTCCCACATGTTCCTGAGAAGTCCTCCAAGCAGAATAGCAGAGCTGACCACTCCAGGGACATTCACTTCTGAAAATCCTGCTCGCCACCTACTCTCCTGCCTGGGGAGCGGGCTAGAGAGTGAGTATCATCTGGCGCCACTCCTACCCCTGTGGTCTGAGGTCTATACCAGGAGCCCAACCAGTGGTCCTATTCCTGCCCCAATTGCCTCTGGTTCCTGCTTGGATAATGTCCACTGAGCAGGAGGCACTGTGGGCAGACCTGTGGGTCCACCCTGAGCCCTTATTTCTGATGCCCTCTATCACCGAATCCCCTGCAGCAGTAACTCAACGAGAAAGCAAGAATGACAGTGCGGATGGGAGTAGCCCTCATGATGAATCGTTAAGAGGAGCCAACACGTGCCTGAGGTTTCAGGTCCCAAGGGACTGGACGGTGGTCAACCTCTGTTCCATGGGATCTGCTTCTGTCACCTGAAGGACATGGGATCCAGGGACAAGGGAAGAGGGGTCCTTTCTGGCCAAGCCTGGGTGAAGACATCTGACCACCCAGCAGCATGCGCAGACCCAAGACACCAAGCTGAGAGTGTCCAAAGGCACAGAGAGAGTGACATTGTGCCTCTGGGAAAACCACAGTCCTTCATGTCCTCCTCCTTGCCCTCCAGTCCTCTGATCCACTGTTTGTAAGACCCTCAGCCTGACCTGCTGCTGTGCTGGAGGGAGCCATGCGCGGACACAGGGTGGAATGAACGGGTGCAAGACCTTGAAGAGGGACCAAGCAAAGAGCAGACCTCTTCCCAGTGAGGAGCTTCAGTGAAAGAAACAGAAGGAAAAATGAAAGAAAAGTTTGGAGAAACTGCATAAAGCTGTGCAACTGGAAAATACAAAGGAGCTTGGGTACATTTTTTTTTAAATCTGAATTTTAAAAATGCAGTTGCAGAATTAAAAATTAGGATTGATTCAAATGAAAACTGAATACTAATTTAGCTGACTAAATCTAAAACATCCAGTAGAAGAACAATCTTACTACACAAGAGCAGAAGTTACAAAGGAAAAAAGTGAAAAGAACATGAGATGTGGAGGATAGACCCAGGAGACCTCACATTCAAAATGCAGCTTCAGAAGGAGATAAATGGACAGACCTAGGAGAAGCAAACGTGTAAAAAAGAAAAAAGAAAAACTCTGAATTGGAAAAGATATAAGTTTTTAAACAGAAATGAAGAAATAATGAAAAAAAGATACATATCTAATAACATTTCTAACCTCTGAGGATGAAGATTTGCTTACAGGCTCCCAAACCTGGTGAAGAGGTTGATTTCAAAGGCAAGAGAATCAGAGCACAATAGATTTCTCATCTGCAACTTTGGACACTAGAAGACAGTGGAACAATATATATTTAGCTTTTCAAGAAAAGCATTGTGATCCAAGAATCTTACACTAGCCAGTAAAATATTCATAAGGGAAGGGAAAGATTTTTTTCAGTTTAAGAAAACTCATAATGAACACCACCAAAATATACTTCTAAGTACTTGAGGGAGTACTGTAATTTTTTAAAAGTTAGGGAAAAAAATCTCAAGGTGAAATATTCAAAGAGTATGAGTTCGTAAAAAAAAAAAAAAATTATTAAGTCTCTCTCTTGTTCCAGGATAGAGTGGGGAACAAGACAGAGCCCTGCTCTCCTGAAGCTGCTAGTCTTGTCCAAAGCGTCATGAAGAACTTGTGGGGAGATGCAGAAGATGCTTATATGCTGGTGCTGCTGTGGCAGAATTGGGGATGGCATTCAAGTTGAGAAATGCAGGTAAGGAGAAGGCAAGCTTGCATACTTATGGAAGAAGAGCATTCTGAGCAGAAGAAACAGTCTCTGTGAAGAAAATAGCCACAGTGTGTTCTGTTCATTAAGAAAGAACGAGTGGCTGGGCATGGGGAACATGGGCAGGCATGGAGGAAGATCAAGTCAGGGAGGCAGCATTGCAGAGACCACCGCCAACCCCCTGAAATCCAGGTTCTTTTTATTCCAGGACATGCTGCTAGGGCAACTCCTCAACCTCCTGGGAAAGTGTGTGTGACCACGAGATTTCCAGCCATTGCAGTGTGAACAGAGGTGATATTCAATTGTGCCCTATCACAACCACCCATATGCACTTCTCCCTGCTTATATTCCCCTTCCAGCCAGTTAGAATGAAAATGACCCCCAGGGTGACTTTGAAAGAGAGACACAAGTATCTTTGAATTTTACCAATCAGTGCTGGTATATGAGCAAGAAACAGACATCTACATGGTTTGAGCCTTTGCTGAGTATTGGGTAAGTTTGTTCCAAGAGCTCGCATGCTCTGACCATCACAGGCAGGCAGGACCTTGTGGGACCATAGAACAGGGTTTAATTTGCTCTCCAAGTACAATGAGAAGGGCTAGGGGTGTAATGGGAATAGGAGGGGAAGAAGTTCAGGTAGGAAGTGACGCAATCAAACATATACTCTAGGTTCTGGGGGCAGGGCTCCTTCCTCATCAATCAAGAGGCCATTGCCAAAGTCTTGGAGAGAGATCATTGTGGCTGGGAGTGGAGCTTTAGAAACTGAGAGGTTTTATATATATATATATATATATATATTTATCAACTATATTTCAACTAGAAAAAAAAGTAATTGAGGGGCTATCATGTGATTCTGTTAGGAGAAATTTTGGAGGTAACTTTGATATTTTGGATGTGAGATATATGAGAAGGAGAAATAAAGGATGATTCGTGAGTTTGAGGTAACTTATTGAGGTGTGGACAATGATGATAGAAAGTAAATTTGAGGACTAATGGGAAATTCAGAGTTCTGTCTGTTCCTGTTAAATCTGAGATGTCTACTAGACATCCGAGGGGGATGTGAATCTGGCATTTCACGCAGTAAAGGTTGAGGGAAAGCATCAGTGAGAAGCATGAGTGTCTATATTTTTCTGAAGCCTGGGCTCTCTTAGGGGAGAGTCTTTATAGAGAAGAGTCTGGGACCCAGAGTTCTGGTTGACAAGGGGGAGTCACAGTGGAGACTGAGACAGA
The DNA here is from genome assembly GCF_009834535.1 of Camelus ferus. NCBI lineage: Eukaryota > Metazoa > Chordata > Mammalia > Artiodactyla > Camelidae > Camelus > Camelus ferus. The sequence continues at coordinate 105,046,295 of NC_045696.1, forward strand.
GTGCCATTGAGGTAGAAGAAAATCTGCCAAATGTGGATTCCCAGTAACGTGATGAGATTTTTCCCAGCAATATTCTTCAGCTGCCTGGGTCCAAGTGAGGAATAAGCAGATAGTCAGTTTTAAGTTATTCAGGGATTTTCCAATCAAATATTTAAGCAGAATGTAGGAGGTTCCTAGGGCTGCCAGAACAATATGTTGGCTTAAGGGAATAGAAATGTATTCTTTCACAGTTCCAAGGGCTAGAAGTCTGAAATTAAGGTGGTGACAGTGTTGGTTGGATCCTTCCGGAGTCTCTGAAAGAGAATTCACTCTACGCCTTTATCCTGTTTCTGGTGGCTGCTGGCAATCCTCGGCAATTCTTGGCTTTCTTTGGCTTGTAGAAACATCACTCCAATTTCTGCCTCTGTCTTCTAACTGTGTATTTCTGTGTCTGTTTCCTCTTCTCTTATAAATAGCACTTGTCATTGGATTAAAACCTGCCTGAATCCAGAATGATCTCATCTCAAGGTCCTTAATTATGTCAGCAAAATCCCTTTTTTCCAAATAAGGTCACATTTAAAGATTCCTAGTGGGTGTACATTTTGGGGGGCTACTATTCCACTCACTACAAGGAGTAAAGGGCAAGTGAGTGAAAAAGATTTGCCAGGGGGCATGGGGCTGCATCATGGAACCCAAGCTGGATGAGGAGGGAAGGAAGATATGAGAGGGTCATGGAGAGTAAAGATTGGTGAGATCAAGAAGGAGAGAGGCTGAGCAGAACCAGACAAGGGAGCTGGGGAGGCCGGATGAAAGGGAGGAATGACATCACGATTGCTGGCAGAATTTGGTTATTGGTGATGGCAAAGTCTGGAGCATGGGCACCTGATGGAGTGACTGCAGTGGCATCTGAGAAAATTCCATTGGAAAGGAGAGCATGGGACTCAGAAACTCTTGGTTGGGTCACCAACCTGGTGGATGAAGCCCTCAGAATGATGTCAGGAGTGGAGAAGGGGGATCGATAAGCCAGGTACCAAAGCATCAGTGAGTGAAGGACAAGAGATGAGGACAGCAATTAGGAGGACTGAGCAGGTGACAGCTATGGCTCAAGCAGAATAGATGACTGCAAGGGGATGGCCAACTGCAAGATAAGGGTTTGAAAGATACAGGATATTCTATCAAAATGAAAAAACAAAATCTGGGAATCAACATTCCAAAGGATTCCACCAAAACCCAGGAGTTGGCAGGGGAGGAACAGAGACGATGGCGAAGTAAACCCATACCAACAGCTTCATTTTGTTGTGGGATGTGTGGCTGGAATTGAATTGGATAAAACTATACTAAAAAGTCTTCTCTTGGGAAATTGGGACAGTTAGTATATTGATGAATACAGATTTGAATACACTCTTCAAAATATACATATATATACCCACTAAAAAATAAACCCCTAGAAAAGCATCCAGATCACCAGGAACCAAAATAGTGACTAAAAATAAAAACTATCAATGAAGTAAAAATTGGTTAGGGGAAAAAACAGGAACAAATAATATATACTAGCACAAAAAGTACACAATAAGTAAAGCAAGGCCAAATATGTCCTTTTTAAAGTTATGGCCATTGTGGTTAATGTCTCTATTGAAAATAATGATAAAAAATTATTAGTGGTTATTAAAAACAATCATTGGGGTGATTATTTCATGGGTGTAAAAATGTACACTTTAAATATGCACAGTTTCTTGTGTATCAATCATACTTCAATAAAGTTGTTTTTGAAAAACAGTGAAGACTCTAAGATTGGGTGAAAAAACGAATTCTAACTTTATGTTTTAGGCATATACTTAAAAAGCAGAGAAAGGTTGAAAAGAGGGGTTACAGGGCAGCTAAGAAAACAGGGATGGAAATATTACATAAAGTGGATTTTGAGGCTAAAAATATGGTAAAACAATATAGGTATATTTTAAGGATAAATGGTAAAATCCACAAAGATATTCTAACAGCCAAAAGCTTTAATGCACCAATAACCTAACTGAAATATATAAAGCACTAACTCCTAGAAATACAACAGATAGGCAAGTCCAAAATCATATTAAGAAATCCTAATACACCTTAATACACTGCTCTCAGAACTTAACAAAATTCAGTAGATAAATACAAATATAAAGGACTTTAATAATTAACAAATAACACACACAGACATGGAACTTACACTCAATAAATAGAAAATGTATATTCTTTTCAAACACCTTAGAAACTTCAATTATATATCAGGACACACAGTAAATCTCAGCTCCTTACATGACAATTAGAAATCATAAACTAAAACTAGAAAATGTCCAGAAAAACTCAGCCCATTGAAAGTAAACAAACAAAAATCCACTTGAAAATTTTGAAACGTCTTTTCTAAATCATCTTCAATGAAAGAAGAAATCAAAACTGGAATTTTAATTAGAAAAAGAATTGAGAAGATTACATGTTAAAACCTATGGGGATCAGCTAAATAGTGATATTTAGTAGAAAATATGTAGCCTTAATGCTATGTGTTAGGAAACAAGAAAAAATTTAAATAATGAACCAAACATCTAATTCAAGAAAATGCAAAGAATCCAGAATAAGACTAAATGAGATAGAAGGAAGTAATAAAAATAAAAACAGAAATTATTGAAATAGAAAACAGAAAGAAAACTCTATGGTCATAAATAATGAAATTAAAAAGTTGGTTCTTGGGGAAAGGTTTAAAACAACGGAGAGGCTGTGCCTTTGATAAGAGAAAAGGCAATGAATCTATCAGGAATGATTAAAAAAGACAAAATTGCAAACAATAAAAGTGTTTTAAAACTTTTAAGAGAATGCATTATAATTACTGCAAAAATCAAAATGTGGATGATTTTCTAAGAAAATACAGATTTCCAAAACTGACTCAAAAAGTAGAAACAGTCCAAAAAACTCAGAAAAGATTAAGTCGCCAAATATGTCTCTTTAAAAAATGCTTATATACAGACATAGAAAAATGATATCATACACATGAAACTTCTGTGCGGTTGTAAACCAATCTTACCTCAATAAAAACAAAAGCAAAAGCAAACCCAGAATATTTCCTGTACCTTACAAAAAAATGCTTGGCACATTTATAATTCACAGCACTGTAGAGACTGCGTATTAATCCTTCCTCTGACACTTATTAATTGTGTCACTTTAGTATGGGTGCCAGATTTAGCAAATAAAACTACAGTCCGCCAAGTTAAATTTGAGTTTCGGATAAGCGACAAATAATTTTCAGTGTCAACATTCCCATTGGTCAGTTGGAGCTTTTCCCACTTTAGATTTTACAACCTGCGGCTTTGTTCAGGTGACCTTACCCTCTCAGCTTCACTAATGTAAAACATGCATTTAAAGAAGACAACAGATGTACGTCAGGGTCTGTCGTACCACACGGACTATTCACTTTTTCTTCCACAGAAAGCATTGCTGTGACAGTCAAGCCTTGGGTTGGTTTTGCCTGCATAGGTTATTCCCTGGAGTGAATTTTTATGTGTGCTGTTCTCTGATGCCGAGCAGTAGTGAAGACAGAGGGAGACTTTGCCCGGTCTCTGCTTCTGTCTCCCATGCTTGTACCATTTCCCTTGGTGGCAGGTCTCAGAAACCAGACCTGGAGCACCACCTGTTCCCCCAAATCATGCCCCGCCCCTCCCGGACCCAACTTAGCGCCTCAGCCAGGCTGTTCTCCCAGGTACCAGCTGCCCAGGTACCCCCACCTGTCCTCCCTCCAGTTCCAGGCATACCCCACCCTGGGCATTTCTGCTTGGCCTGTCTCCGTCGCTGGACGGCAAAGCCCTTTGGGGGCTGTTCTGATGATGAAGTGTCCCCACATCCTTAGCCACCACCTGCTTCCCCGCACACTGGCCCCTGCATCTGCTCACTGGAGTGTGTGGTGCTCCCACCCAGGGCTCCATGCCTTCCTCAGGTATCTTCTGTTTACACTTTACAGTGGCTGCTTTGATCATGGAAGGAGAGGCTTTATTTCTACTCCAAGAAAAGGAGAAAAGTAATATCGCTGAGTTCCTACTCGGTGCCAGACACCAGGCTAATGTATTTTCACATTACATCTATTTTTGTGAAACGTATTTTTCTCTTGTAATTTTCTAATGATGTCATTAAAGAGATGTCAGTATCTCCATTTTACAAAGTCAAAAACACAGGTTCAGAGAGTTTAACTGTCTTGACCAAGGTTACGCACAAGTCACGGGCAGAGCTTGAATTTAAATTCAGGTCTCTCTGACTCTCTTTTCCACTATCCCACACTGATTGCCACCCGGTAGAAAATTTGCTTTAATAGATATGTGTTAGTGTTAAGATTTCTAAAATGGCATCTAGATCTGGGTCAGTTCTGTTTTCTCTTGGTCTCCTGGTCTCCTTCTCATTCTCGGTTATGGGTTTATGGTTTTGCCTTTCTGTCTATTCAGTCCATCCTCAGCCAGCTCAGACAGGAGATCGTGAGCTAAGGAAAGGCAAGGTCACAGCTACTCTCGCTGCTGTGATGAAATAAATCCCTGAATAAAAGCCCGAATCTCCAGGCAGCGTCTGGCCTGAAAGCACAGACCCTTACAGAGTGGGAGGCAGCCAGGCTGGGAGGCACCCGGGCCTTGCCCTCTGCTCTCTGCACCCGTCAGCCACCAGGGTCACGTCTGCATGCTTTCCAGCCCCCTAGCCTGTCTTCTCTTTGATTTCATTTCTCTCCCCTCTTCCCTCCCTCCTCTGTCTCTTAGTTGCTAGGGCTGCCATGACAAAGTAACACGGACTAGCTGGCTTAAACAACAGAAACTTATTTTTTCACAATTCTGGGGGCGAGAAGTCCAAGATCAAGATGTTGGCAGTGATATTTCTTCTGAGGCCTCTCTCCTTGGCTTGTAGGTGGCCGTCTTCTCCCGGAGTCTTCACATGATCTTCCCTCTGTGTGTCTGTCTCCTAATCTCTCCTTATAAGGTCATTAAGCCAGTCACACTGGGTCAGGGCCCATTCCAATAACCTGGTTTAATCACCCCCTTTAAAGATCCTATCTCCAAATACAGTTACATTCTGAGGCGCTAGTAGTTAGGACTTCAATATATGAATTTTAAGGGACAAAGAGCCCATAACACATACTCTCTCTCACTCAGACACACACACACACAAATACACACCTAGTAATACTAGGTTAAGACTGAGGCCACACTTACCTCACTGGGGAGTCTGTCTCCCAGGTCTCCTTTGCTTTTTTTCTTTTTTTTAAATTGAAGTATAGCTGATTTACAATGTTGTGTTAGTTTCAGGTGTACAGCAGAGAGATTCAGTGATACATATATATGCCTTTTCAGATTATTTTCCATTATGGGTTATTGCAAGATGTTGAATATAGTTCCCTGAACCATACTGTAGGTCCTTGGTTTTTTTAGGCTCTTTTATGTATAGTAGTGTGTATATGTTAATCCTAAACCCCTAAGTATCCCAGGCTTTCTCAGGAAGAGAAACTCAGTGCCTCAGCCCCCTGCTCCTTATTCCTAAGGAGGAGGAGTGACAGGTGCTGGCCAAGGACTGGGGATGGGGAGGGTTTCCGTGGGTGTAGAGGGCTTGCAAAGGCCCCTGGAGATTTCAGGGAGGGGCTCCTGGACCGGATGCATTTCTCAGTCGTGAGTGTGAAAAGGTTATGAAGAACAGGGTAGGAGAGTTGGGACCCATGGCTGAGCAGTTTCAATAACTGGAGTTTATGGTCATAGTCAGAGTCTTCAAATACTCAACAAGGGGAATTTATAAAATTTGTGTTTTCCTTTGAATGATCATCTAAGAACATTAACGTAAGTAGATCTTAAAATATCAAGATGACCACCCAGATGCAAGGACTGCCATTTCAGCGCCTACATCTGTTCATTTCTATCATTGTGTTAGTGCCAAAGAACACTGTTCTAAGTGCTCAGAGCCGAAGACAAAAGAACACATTTGAATCTATGCATAAGTATAGGGTTTATGTGAAGTGAAAGCCAAATAATGGCACAGCACGTGCTATAAATTGGAGTTTAAGTTCTTTATTTGCTGGAAGAGAGAAAAGAGGAGAACTGAATTGTCATGTAGCACAATTAAAAACCTGAAGTTAGGAGGTAGTCACATATCTTAATCTGTCACTCATTATATTAAATTAACAATAATTAATGTTACTGGTTTTGCTTTTCGTCAATCAAATTGGTTAAATTTGTTAACCAAATTTTTAATTGGTTTAAATCTCTTAATTTGTTTTGATTTTTATTTGTATAGCCTATTGAAATAAGAATTTGAATATAGTTTTATGTGGATACACATTTATTAAATTTAAGTCCAGACTTAACACTTCTCATTAAGATAGAGTAGATTGTATCAGACTAATTCTCTGGCTAAGAAAAACTGTAAGAGGTAGATAACAGCTGTCTGATGGCATCAGAGAATAAACAGTTTCCAAGACTTGGGGGAAATGCTTTGTGTTAAGCCCTGCATTCTACAGTTTTTTTACTCAATTTCTGACATGGAGCATAAAGGTGGGGTGGAGGGGGGAAGCAGTGATCTAGCTCATACAGCAGTCTCTCTAGGCTAGACAGAAAAAACTTGGAGCTCAAGCTTCAAACAAACCAGGACTTGGAACCCAAGATCCTGGAGAAAGAAGCAGCACAGAGAAATAAAGCTGATATTCAACCTCAGTTTCCCCTTGAGTCATTTTATGATTTCCAAGCTACATGTTGGATGAGACACAGAGAAACCAAGTGGAAAGAGATTGCCGAGACAGTTAAAATCTAGGCATGAAATGTTGTCACCTCTTGGTGCTGGCGAGACAAATAATGGGGTTTGGCATCTGCCATGAGTAAGGCCCTAGTAAACACTCAGGGGTTCAGTTGAGATCCTAGAAAAGCTGTCTTAGGAGTAAGGAACAAACCAGAAACAGAAAAGCCTCCACTGAATCAAGATGCTCTTGCCATATCCTCTCTGCTTGCAAGAAGATTTATTCTCTTTCTGCTTCCAGCCTGGCCAGAGGAAGTTGGGGTGATATGAAGCTGCTCCCACTCGACCTGCTGAGCTCACACCTGCAGAGGGTGGGGCCCCGAGGCTTCTCCCCGCACCTCCAGGCCGCCAAGGTCTGGACCCACACTGAGAAGTTCAACCCCGGCTTTGTGGCACATATGATGCCTAAGGTGGAGTGGGCGGCACTTCCGGAGACAGCCAATATCCTGCAGCTGGTCAGGGTGCCCCAAGGGCCAATCCCTGGTGTGAGCGTGGTAAGAAATTTCTGAGGAAGATGCAGTCACAAACCTCAGGAGGCAGATGTGTTGGAGGGAACCCTGCCATGTCCAGGGTCTGGGTGTCTGTTCCCCACCAGTGGTGGGATTCCCAGCATGCAGCTGGGTGATGAGGAAACAGACTCAACCATGCCAGGCACCAGTTTTTCATCCTGTGTCCATGTGTGACTTTTGTTTATATGTATCCTGGTTTCTGACTCTATCATGGGCATCCCTAACCCTTGACCCAAAAACTTGCCAAACACATTTTCTTGAGCTTAATATCGATATATGTTTTATCATTAAAGGTTCAAAAAGAAGGAAGAAGAAGATGATGATGATTATGACAAGTTATTCTTCTCTGGAGGAAGAAAACATCATCTCAAGTCTCTAAAACTTTTTAAATAAAATATCCAGAATTAGATAAAAAAAAAATTACCAGTTATGCCAGGAAACAAGACCAAACCAGTGAAATCCAAAAGAAAAATAGTCGATGTCAATAAGCACACAGGTGATCTGGATATTGAAGTTATCAAACATATACTTTATTATTTTTTAATAGACTTTATTCTCTTAGAGAAGTTTCAGGTTCACTACAGAACTGAGCAGAAAATACAGAGAGTTTGCACATAGCTCTCCCAGACATATGCTTTATATAATTATTATCAGACACATAATTCTTATGTTCAAAAATGTATAAAAATATATAGACCATTTTACCAGAGAATTATAGTTTAAGGGAAAAAAAATGAGAATGTTGTACCACCAGCCTTTCAATAGTTTAGTCTAACAACCTAGGTCTTCATTTTATTTTATTTTTTGTTTTTTTAACCATTTTTAAAAATTGAAGCACAATTTACAATGCTGTATTAGTTTCAGGTGTACAGCAAAGTGTTATACATATATGTATAACATATATATATTCTTTTTCAGATTCTTTTCCATTATAGATTATTATAGGATATTGAATATAGTTCCCTGTGCTATACAGTAGGTCCTTGTTGCTTATCTATTTTATAGATAGTAGTGTGTATATGTTAATCCCATACTTCTAATTTGTCCCTCCCCCCGTCCCACTTTCCCCTTTGGTAGCTCTAAGTTTGTGTAGGAACCTAGGTCTTATTTTTGATTCCTTCCTCTCCCTCACCTGTGAACACACCTCTGCTTCACTCACCATTTGCTACTGTCACTTCCCTAATTAAGGCCAACCGTCACATCTCATGTCCACACTCCACACCACAGAATGAGCTTCCTCTGTTGGAAATCTGACCTCGCCTCTTCATAAACTCATTCAGTGGCTCCCCTCTTGTCTTCAGAATAAACTCCAAGCCCCTTCCGGTGTTCCACCAGGCCATGCCTTCCCCGACCCTGGCTTTCCTGTCTAGTGTGTCTCTTGCCTCTTCACCACTCCAGACCCCCACAGGCACTTGTCCTTCAACTAGAGTCAGTTAATTTCAGTTACCAAATGCACCCTGCTTTCTCCACCTCCTGAAAAGTGCAGTACTGTTTCTCGTTCGTGACACCTTTTCTCTCTCTTCGCTTAGTTAATTCCCACTCACCCTTCAGAAACTTTGTCTTCCAAGAGGCTCTCTGTGATCCCTTGGGGACTCTTTAGCCACCCCCTCTGCTAACGAGCTCCCTATCAGAGCATTTATCACTCTGAACGGTAATTAACTATCTGCATGCGCATCTCCCCCACCAGATTACAAATTCTTTCATGGCAGGAACCGTGGCTCCCTGAGAGTTTGCATTACAACTAACATTTTATAGATAAGCCTGAAGATTGGTGGCTGGGAGATGGCAATGCAACTGGGGTCCTGAGGACAGAAGCTTGGCATTGTTTTAAAAAGGATTCAGCCCACCCAGGACCCAAGTAATGCCCTTGAGAGTATGGCTGTTTGCCTCCACCTACATGAGTCCCTGGGGAAAGGCCGGTCTCCATGGAGAGCTGGTAATTACAAGCAAGCCCAGAGCCTCTGGAGCCGGCACCTCTTCACCCCAGCCCAGGGACAGCGAGATGCCAGTGTTCCATTTCCAAACCCCGTGAAGGTCATGAGTCGAAGGAACACGCTCCCCAAGGGCCCGCCTTCAAACCGCAGGCAGAGACTACAGCTAGCTGTTCTCTGCCTGCGGCTGCTTTCCAAATGGCTTATAAATGTCGACATTCTTCCCCAAAGTGATCTTTTCTCTTAAAGCCTATGTGGGTAATCAGTTCTCTCCTATCCACCAACTGGAGTAAGGAATGTGTGTTTGGGAAAGTTCTTTCAGAATGACTATGCAAACAGAAGGAGCAGCTAATACCCTTCGGTGGTTGTCGCACAGACCAGAATCAATGGGGCTGTTCTCATCCACAGTGAATGTGATGGTCTTCATGGCCCTGGTCTTACAGCCACACACACTGATCGCCGGCACAGCCACAGTGCCGTGAGCCTCTTCCAAGGTGGCAGCTTTAGAAACAGCCAAAATAGTAATAATACTAGCAGATCACCTCTGTGAACATTTTTATATGGCCTACATTTTCATCTTTACAACCAGCCTCTAGGCTGAGCTTTTGTATCTCCATTTTAGGGGTAGGGAAAATGAAACAGAGAGGCTGAGGAACTTCTCTGAGGTCACGTAGCCACATTCCACCTGCATTCGAACTCAGGTGAATCTTGACAGATGCACATAGCTGACGATTCTTTCCCCTTACGTGGAAATAACTCTTCCAGGTACGAGTCACTTCTGTTCTTCTGGGGTGCTCAGCACTCCACGCCACTGGCAAATGACGTACCTGGGAAGAGGCAAATGCAGCTTTGAATTCTAAACTTGTAAACTGAAACTAAAAAAGTTGTGAAATCAGAATAGGTCAAGGGTCAAAGCCATTATAACTCAAGGATACTGTCTGCCAGGCAAGAATCTGTTTCCACCCTTTTTAAGGTCTCTCTTTTCAAGAGCATCTCTGCTGTCTGGATGACATTTATACGGAGCAAACTCCCTCATGTAAGGAGCCCCAGGGCTCCCCCGAGACAGGTAAACCAAATATTTGTGTGCCTGAAATCTCCTTCCAAGGAACACAGGCCCTCCTGTTCCTCTGATTACACTTGATGGTACAAGATAAAGTAAAAAAGAAAGCTTCGTAATGATGATGCATTCCTTCCATAAGGAATGAAAAACTCACGGCTTCCTAATTCACAAGACAGCCGGCAACGGCCCAAGTTCATCCCAAGGTAGAGACATTATTAACATGTGATCCAGCCTAGGAGCCAGGCAGCCATGAAATGTTTCAGTTACAAAACAAAAAAAGAGAAAGAAAGAAAGAAAGAAAGAAAGTAAAAACCTACAGAACATATTGCTGGTAAAATGTTTACACTCAGTTTAACAAATTTTATAGTAATGATGCTTTAAAATGTGTTTCTCATGAATGCTTTGCAATACTGAATGCAAATAAAGAAATAATGAGTTTGGAATTGCAAACAGATTACCTCTGCCCTGGAGCTGATGGTATCAGCATATGACCCACCCCAGCCAAACCATGAGCATGGATTTGCCATGTGACTCCAGGAAGAGCCTATAAATTGCATTTTGGCCATCTTGTCGAGTTACACAGTTACCGCTAGAATGTTCTGTATGGCAACAGACCAGACTCTTCTAACCAAAAAATATAACCAAAAATCCTAGGTATTTGGTAAGCTGGCCGTGTGAGCCCCATGGAAACAAGAAAAAACTGAGGAAAGTGATACAACTCCGAGACCAACCTCAGAATATTTGGGTTGGAATAAATCTGAAACAGAGAGAAATGCTAGTTTTGCACAGAAGCAGCAGAGAGGTGATTTTGACCCAAAGAAACACAGCACGTCTAAGCATGATGGGGCTCGATGCGGCAGCGAGACCCAGGGCACACCTAAACCAGCCTTTCAGGCAAGACCCTGCAGCCCCTAGGGAGCACCCGTGTCTGGGACGCTTTCTGTCCCCAGAACCTCTGACAAGCAGAAAGGAAAAAGCTCAGTGTAATTATTTATGATAACTGAAATTCACAGTTTTCTCAGGCAAGTGTCATTCCACAGCCTGCTCAGGCCTCAGCTGCTGGCCGGTGGGGAGGGTGAGGAGGTAAAAGGGTGACCTTAGAGTGAGCAGAGAACTCTCATCGGGGTGCAGAGAACACAGCCGCTGGAATGAAGGGAGAGCCAGGGCACTAGGTAGGGTGATCAACATGTTCCGGTCGTAAGGAACTTTCCCCATTTTATCACTTTAAGTCCCTGTCCCAGGAAAACCCTCAGTTCCCAGCAAACCTTAGCACCAGGGCACTCTTTTAGAGACAAGTAGAACCTGTAGCCTCAGTAGACGTTCCTGAGTTAAACCCAAGGCGAATCATGCAAAGTTCAGGAGAAAGCTGCAAAGCCTCCCCAGAGTCCGTGCTCATAATGAACGCGGAGGGCTCGCAGAAACAAAGACCAGGTGCTGGGCACCGAACGTCTGGAGGGAAAAGTGCAGGCAGCTCTGGGGCACAGGGACACACAGTCATGAACAGGAGTGGCTGGAAGAGGACAAGTCCAGGCTGGCACGCCGGCTCTCCAAAATTCCTTGCAAGACTTGAAAACGGTGATCAGAACCTACCACATTATCTCTTACAGTTTACATATATGACAAGGGTGTTTATTTCTCCTCTCTAGTGTGGGCTGGGCACAGTCGTGTTCCATACATTTTTCTGTCCACCTCACCAAGTCCTTAATTAAAGAACTCTTCTGAATAGACTCACAGACATAGAAAACAACCTCACAGTTACCAAAGGGGAAAGGGTGGCGGCAGGGAGGAGATAAATTAGGAGTTCGGGGTTTGCAGATACACACTACTATATATAGAGCAGATAAACAACAAAGACCTACTATATAGCACAGGGAACTATATTCAATTTCTTGTAATAATATATAATGGGAAAAAATCTGAAGAAGAATATATATGTGTATGTATACGTACAACTGAGTCACTATGCTGTAACCTGAAACTAACACAACATTGTAAATCAACTATACTTCAAAATTAATTAATTAATTAATTAACAAAGAACCCTTCTGGGATCATGTCGCAGGTGAGCATGCTCGGCCCAGCTATTGGAATAACATTCTGGTTCAAATTCTACTGTAATCTCCCCTGCTTTATCCCCCACCTCCACATCTCTCTTATCCAGTACTGTCCTGATGGGGGTCCTGCAGTCTCAGTGCGTTCCCTATTATACAAATAGAATTTCACAACCTGGGCAGTGATAGGTTCAGAGGTCAGAGTGGTTCCTCTAATGGGTCTGAGCGAAGGTTTCCACATCATTCATCCCTGACAGAGGCCACCATATAAAACTACTTTTTAAAAAGTGAAAAAAAAATTATTCATTTTTTAAATGGAGGTACTGGGGACTGAACCCAGGACCTAGTACATGCTAAGCATGCACTCTACCACTCTACCTCCCCCTCTAAAAAAGGTTTTGAAACCACAAGACCCCATGTTGTTATTAATATAAGGAACAAATATTATTAATTAGTATTATTGTTAGAGATTAGAGTGGAGTTTGAGCCATTTTTCCTCTCATACCCTCCTGCCCTTTGAGGCCCTGGCAGACAGAACATCACAAGAGATGCTAGCTAGCAAGGGACCTGTGGATGCTGCCACTAACCCCCAAGGAGCAAGAGACCCATGGACAAACAGGCCAGAGACAATGCTTTTCCTCACTGCTGTCCTGAGACTTGAAGATCACAGGCTCTGAGAAGCTGAACAGGAGAGCTGTGGTTTGGGCTGCGCCTCAAGAGGTAGACTTCACCTCATGACCCCTGCCCAAGTGGAGACTTTCAAATGCAAGTGCCCTAGTGACCGGGGGTTGGCCGGTGTGAGAAAGGAAAGGGTATGCAGGGCAGCTGTGTGTGGTGGTGCAGGTTGTGCACTGCACAAGAGCACTCCCTGAGGGGGCAGGCAGGAACCACAGTCTAGCCCCAGCTCTGCTCCAAAGCAAAAGGGGTACATTTGTCTTTGCACAAACATGTCATCTATTCACTAACCTATGTTTGTAACCAGCCCTGGCTCCCCAGATGGGGCATCATTTTCAAATTTACAAAGAGGCACGTTGGGTTAGTCCTGCTGTATGTGAGCTGTACTTGTAACGTTCCTACTCTGCTTCCTGGCCAAGGGGTGTCCCTCTGAATGTTAGCAGCTCTGCTGTCCTTGGGGCAACTGAGTCAGCAGAGGGCAGGAGGAGGCCTTTTCTTCGTGGACACAGGAGGCAGGTGGGATGGGGATGCTGTCCCTAACTGCGCCCAGCGTTGGCCCACTTCAGTCAGCCCAGGGACACCTGTCCCTGCAGGGGCGGAGGCCAGCAGAGGAGCTGAGACCTCACAACTTCCGGCCACACAATGCATCAGCACCCGGGGGCCTGTGGGATGAGCAGTTCAGCTGTTACCCTAGAAGCCTCTAAAATGGTCAGAACAGGGTAGTAAATAAAATCACTCCAAGTCCTCCACTGCACCCTAGGCCAAAAATTCACCCCGATTGTGTTTCCCATCTCAAATTTCAAGCCACACTGTCCAATATAGCTCAGCAAAGGAAGCCACACCACAAACACCACATGACAGCATAAAAATACCCCAAGGATAAGTTTAAAAATACCCTGAACTTGAGCTCTGTGGAGCCCTCTCCATTATTAAATTCTACAAGAGAAATCAAAGTTCAAATCTGGAGTTCCCATCCTTTTGCAAATTAACCCCAAGAAATAAAAGACCTTCCCTCCCAGATTTGAATTCCCCCAGTGGAGCTCCCCTAGCTGGAGTCTGAGTGTCTCCTCCAGGAGCAGCTGCTCTCTGCCTGCCTTGTCTACCCAGAATGGGTGTGTCCCTCGGCGACAAGGAGGTCAGATTTATCCAATCCCAAATTGCTCATGTGTCCTGCTTTTCAAAGAGTTTGAAAGTCCATAGGGCCCACAAGAATATCTCAGCCACAGCCCCATCCCCACCAAATTTAGCCAAGCAACACGATGTTCCCAGGACCCACGTTTCTGCTGCCAGCCTGGGGATGAAGCAGATGCTTAGTGACATCTGGGAAAAAAGGAGTTTAGAAAAAACAAATGTGAGACAGAAAGAAAATATTTGGGGTTTCAGACTCACCAGAATTGCCGGGAAGACTGGCCTTCGCTGTAGTGCAGCCCCTGCCTCCTGGTCTACCTTGAGTTTCCATCTCCTCTGCACCCAGCCTGTGTTTATAAAACCTCCAAATTCCCATCACCTTGTCGATTCTTCTGTTCCTGCCAGTCCTGGGGCTGCCTCACATGATCAGTCCCACCTGCCCCTTCCCTGCTGTGAGCCCCAGCTGAGCGTGGGTGCCTCTGCTGTGCTCACACCCTTCTCCACTCTGGGACTGTCACCTGCATCCTGGGTATTTCCTGCCCTGCCTTGTATTCTTCCTCCGGCGCAGGCCTGGTAAAACCCGTCTATTAGGGCCTTTTCCTTGTCCCTAGTTTTTGACTCAGCTGCAGGAACACCAGGAACCGAAGCTGCTGTGAGGCTTCTGGAGAAGACCATCTCTTGGTTCCACGGGTTCCTGAAAACCTCACCTCTTCTCATCTCCCGAGGTTTCCTTCCTGCTGCCTCCTTTCCCGTGGCAGTGGGAGAGCCCGCTGGTGTTCCATCTCCTTCTGGGGCTCCCTGACTTCTTTCAGGCCAAGTTTTTAAATGTACAACCTGCCTCTTCAGGTTGCCCCTTTCCTCTCGACCATGTGTAGGGCTCGTGTTGTTTCTGGGTCCTGGTGTTTCCTTTATTTTCCTAAGTCTTTGTTTTCAGGCCCAGGTGTCTGTGGTCCTGGTCGACTCCTGGGTTGTCAGGTATGGCCCCACGCAGCAGGAGAGAAAACCAGAGTCAGAGGCAAAAGTATCCCTCACCCAAACACAGCCTGCCCGTTTTGCCACCTCCTCTTTGAGAAGCAGAAGTCCACCAGGATAAATCTTCTCAACAGTCATTCAAACAACAAACATCTCGGGAGGCCCTGCTCTGTGCTAGGAACTATCCTGGATGCCAGAATACGGCCAAGAACAAGGCAGACTCCCTGCCCTCCAAGGGCTCACACTCAGGAGCCCAGTCCACCATCCAACGTGGACCTCACTCAGCCATGACTTTCCTACCTGGCCCCCCTGGCTTCCCTCCCAAACGTAATTCCACATGTTTTCTAACACATTTCTTCAAAACTTGTGCCAAGCACCCTCTCCCACGCGTGATAAGTATCTCATCGTGAAATTTGCCTCTATATGCTGGAATCGTTCACCCAGGGTCACTCTCATCTTTCCACTCAAATCTACGCAAACTTTCTTTAACCCATCCCAGTCTTCAAGCAGAGGTTCCCCAACTGCTTTTAGCACGAACTCTTTCCAACTAAAGCTTCCAATTCCTTTCTTAGGCATAAGATTTGTAATAATTCCATTTAATTTTTGGTACCTCAATCCAAAAAAGTGGCACACGCCTTGTATAACTGAATCCTCACACTTCTTTGTCCACTCACAGATTAAAAATTGTCTGCTTCTCTAAGGAAACCCCCACATTTCAGGTCCCTGCATCCAGAATCCAAGTGCCAGATACTGGACTAGGTGCTGGATATGTAAAGACTTCTTACACCTGAGAAAATAGGAAGCACACATACCCATTAGGGAAATAGAAACTACTCTCCATATTTCAAGAGGGAGAGATTTATTGCAGGAGATTCAATATTTATAAAACTGATGGAAGATGTGGAAAAGCAATGATAATGGAAAACTGATGCTGGCTTTCAGGAAATGAGGAATTAAAGGAACTACCCAAAGCAGCCATCTGCCATTCCTGGGAGTAAATAAGGACTTGCCCCTTTATTTTGACTTCTAAATCACAGGCACCAGCCTCTCATTTAAAGAACTTAAACTGGAACTCTGCTGTCAAGGGACTCTAGGTAATATAGTTTCCAGACTTCCAGCCTCTGAGATGTAGGAAAGCCTCTGAGCCTAGAAAGCCAGGGGGATGGGAGGTATTGAGTGTCAGTGGACAACTGGTGGCACAGCACGCTAGTTCTAACCAGAAGGGTCAAGAAAAGTCTCCTGCAGGGTAACATCAGGGGAGTCTTGAAATAAGAAAGGTGGCTGTTCCAGAGGGAGTGATGTGAATAAAAACAGAATGGCAGAGTCTCCTAAGGAATGTTAAGTTCCTCAGAGGATGGAGTGTTAGGAAATGGGTCTGGGTTGAGGCCAGACAAGGTAAGCAGACAAGATTCTGGAAGGCACAGTGTGCCGGCTAGGGACCCTGGATTTTATCTCAATAATTGAAAACCGTTGGAGGTCTTTTAAGGAAAAAAGTGACAGAATCAGTTGAGTATGTTTAAAAGATCCCTTTGTCAGTGTTGGAGAAAGTCTGAGAAGGAATAGGAGACCAATGAGAAGGCTTTGCTGTCATCCAAGTACCAGATGATGGTGACTGGAGCAGCGGTGATGGGGGATGAGGACCAGGGGCTGGTCTGAGAGGCAATACAGAGGGGAATGACTCATGGGCTGTGGGTATGAGGGAGAGGGAAGGGTCGGCCAGGCTTCTGGCTTGAGTGATTAGAGGATGGTGAGACCATTCACTGTGGCGGGAGCTTGGGAGAAGGAGTGTGTTTAAGGAGTCAGGTAGATGGGGATTGCTGAGTTTAGTTCTGCTCAAGTTGAGTTTGAAAGGAAGGAAACGATGATACAGCAATAAGGTGTGGACCAACATCCTGCCAGAGGCCAGGCCCTCTGCTCAGGGTCAGGAGCACATGGGAATCCCTGTCTTGGAGGAGCTCTGAATTCAACCCATCCAGAGGAGCTGGACAATGAAAATCTTTGGGAATATTCAAACCTCACTTGAGGCAAATGTTTTCGACTCCCCAATATCTGCAAGTAAAGTTTCCCTGGAGACTTTCAAAAGCACACTGGAAATGGGTGCTCACTCTCGGTCCTCTGGGCCCCAGGGTAGACCAGGAATCACAGGAGGGGAGGAGAAAGCTCTTCTGCCATTTGATCTTGATGAAATCCCCAACCTCTCAGAGTTCTAGTTTATATATCAAACAAAATGGGTTTAAGACAAAAGAACATTTTTAACTAGGCTCAGGGTGATTTAAAGATGAGTAAGACAAGGCTGAAGCCTTGAACAGCCAGTCCACTCTGTGTGGCTGAGTTGAGGGTTCACAGGGGCTAAATTAGAAGTCAGATTCTACTGAGGCACTGGTGTGGGCTACAGTGATCATTTGCCCACATTTTCCTCGGTTGTAGGTGTGAATCGCCCATGTCCTGGGAGCCTCTGCAGCCCAGACAACCCGGGACAACTGGTCACCTTAGGCAGGGAGAAGGTGCTTCTCCAGGCTTCCTCAGTGAAGTTCCCCATGAGGACTGGGGACAAGGTCTCAAAACATCCTGGAGCAATTTCAGCCACTCCCCCTAGACCTATCTACCAAACTCCTGTTAACCAGGAGAGTGAAAAATCAACTAAAGCAATGTTGAATCCACTCCTCAGGGAACACCCGTCTGACTGCCTCATTCATTGTGTGGTACCCCCCCCCCAACTCTTAGTCATCTTTCTCCTGCTTCATTTAAAAACAATTTATTCCATGACATTTTTCACCTTCTGTCATACCAGGTAATGTGTGTAATTATTGTGTTTACAACTTATTGCCTGTTTCACCTACTAGAGTGTAAACTTCCTGAGGGTAAGAATCATTCATGGTCTTTGATTCTTGATAAGTCCCATTGGTCTGGAACATCATAAACACTTAATCTACATTTGTGGACTGAATGAATGAGTTAAACGTGCCCTCCATCTATAATATTTTAGACAGAACACAGACCAATCTTGACTTTTTTTTAATGCAAATGAAACTAAGGAGACATTTGCATTATTTCATATTCAAAGCCGACTGTTGACACATTTAATCTTGCTAAACTCACCAAGTGTGGCAGCTTTCTCCTGCCAGCGGGTTACATAATCTTCCAGGCACACATTGGAGGCATCAATCTAACCTTCGCGCATGGCAGCTGTGGAGTGGTAATTGCGAGGGGGTGTCTCTTAAGGGCTGGAGAAGGCAGACCATCTGCTGTAGCGTCAGGGACAGTCAGGGACGAGGATGCCCAGCCTCCCAGTGGTGCCTCGTCTGCCAATTAGCTCTCCCCACGCCAGCTGAGTGCAGGCAACAGACTCAGCTGGCCAGAGCCATGGATGAGACAGAAGGTCCCAGCATAGGGGCCCGTCAGCCCACCTGCTGCTGGATCCCACACGGGACTGGGTAGATGTCGGCATATTCTCTGTAAGTAGGGCAGGAAGCTGTTTCCCTAGTCCCATTCCACAAGCATGAGGAGGGGAAGGACTGAGATGTTTGTGGGAGCCGTCATTCGGGCTAGCATGGAGCTGCCTTGTTCCTTGAGTCTTACCTCTGTGCTTTGTACTTTGTGATGGGGATCTCAGTGTCTGCCATGCCTCTCTCGCAGGGGTGGAGGCAGCCTGGTGAACATGTTTCACCTTCAAATCTCTGCAAAAACCTCACCTCTTCTATGTGATCTTTACTGTCCAACTGCCAACAAAATCAGTCACTCCTTAATCTGAGCTACTTCAGTAATGATAATAATATCAGCTGCAGCTGCCAGCATGAGTCACTGTGAAGTGCCTTACACGTGGCACTACCCTTCCTGTCTCTCACGTCTCTGTCTTTGCTTGGTGGCAGGGTGTCTCCCCACTGACTCTCATTCCTCTGGGTCTCAGCTCCCAGAAGACAGGGCCTATGTCTCTTCGATTCATCTCTATAGCAGCACATGGCATGTAGTGGGTGCTCAGAAAGCATTTCCTAATAAAATAATAATACAGGTAAAGAGCTGGCACTGTTGGCACTGGTTGACCCAAATTGATCTCACTAATTAGGTTAATTAGGAGTATCTGGAAATTATCATGGGCTTGAATCTGCATCTACCAAGTGAACTTGCATTTTCTTAGTTTCCTGGGATGTTACGTATCTGGGAGAATGGCCCAGCCTTCCCAGGAGGAAGGATGCTAACAGCTACTGCAGCCCCAACCCTCTGAGGCTCCTCAGTGCCCTGTGATGCCCAGGGCTGTGTGCAGAGTGGGAGTCAGGCATTCAAGGGCTGCCCACAGAAGCTGGCAGTTGGGTTAGTAGATGTACATAATGTAGATGCTGCTGAAAGAATGTCCCAGGAAGTCCAGATCTATGTGGGAGCCCAGCTCAGGGCAGTAGGGACTCAAGCAGTGAGGATGGGAGTACACGCTGCTACATCAAGGGTGAGTTCCCTTTCCCTACATTTCCTCATCACATGCCCTGTCCACAGGGCATCAAACCATCCAAATAAGAACCAGAGGGTGCTAGGAGAGAGTGATATAGGTAAAACGGCAGGGCACCAGAAGATGGCCATGTCCCAGGTCCCAGGCAAGTCCCGATATGCACCCCATCAAGTGAGGATCCTTGGCTTCATGCAGGAAAGAACTCAAGAATGAGCCACGATTGAGTACAAGTAGATTCATTCAGAGAGATACATACTCCATGGACAGAGTGTAGGCCGTTTCAGAAGGCAAGAGAAAGGCCTAGGAGTTACACATTCCATAAGCAGAATGTGGGCCATCTTACTCAGAAGGGCAAGGGTTGGGGGGAGCTGGGGGTGGAGTTGGGGAGGAGGCTCAGAGCACGGGGGCAGCTAGGAAAAATGAGATCAGCCCAGAGGTGTGGGGGCTACTAGTTTTTATGGGCTCAGTAACTTCACATGCTAACAGGTAGGGGGATTATTCCAACTCCTTTGGGGAGGGGGCTGTGGTTCCCAGGAACTGGGCCATCACCCACTTTTTGACCTTTCATGGTCAGCCTTGAAACTGTTATGATGCCTGTGGGAGGACCATTTAGCAGCTATTGTATTTCAATGAGCGTATACTGAAGCTCAGCGTCTACCGGGAGTTGAATCTTCCACCATCTTGGTGCTAATTGCTGAGTCATTCTTTTAATGGCTGTGCCCTGCCGCCTTCCCTCCTGTCTCAAGAGGAACATTAAAAGATGAAACCTGACTGTCAGCTCTGTGAACCATTCAGTCCTTCCCCTTCAGATGCAAGGAATGTCAGAGAATCCTCCTTTCTTCTTGTTATTGAAAATAACATCCAGCCTGGCCCACCATCAGCGCCATGAGTGGCCTGTATCCTGGGATGCTGGGAAATACTGGAAGTGGCCTGGCAGGGAGAAGGCATCTCACCTGTGCTTGGCCTGGGCTCCTGGCTGCTCTCTCTGGTGGCCAAGGTCTGGTTTCCCAGAGGAGCCAGAACAGGGGAGTACAGATGGCACCTGCTGCTCTGCTTCTTCTGGGAACCCACCTGCTCTCCAATAAGACATGTTCCCCCACACATGGCTGGAGATGGATGCCACCACCCTGACAATAAGACTGTGATAATAATCATATTCATTAGCACCTACCCTGTCCTGGGCACTGCTCTAAGCATTTTATACACAGTAACTCATTGAAAACTCACCACGACCCCTGCAGATTGTATGTATTATTCAACCCATATTATAGATGATGAAACTGAGCAATAGATGAGGTACAGAGAGGCTAAATACCCACAATGTCACCTAAGGGCTCTAGGAAGATACCGAACTCAAAACACCTCTTCCACTAATAGCCAGTTTTATCATTAGTACCTCCCTTTGCAGAACAAAAATTAGAGCTCTTTTGCAATAAAATGTCCCCAGCAAAAAAAGCCCAGGTTAACCACTACATGGGTAAGAGAAGTGCTTAATACTCTAGACTCAAGAATTTATTGCCTTTCCCACAGTACATCAGCTGTTTAACTCTGGGCAAGTTGCTGTCTCTGAGCCTCAATTTCTCTTCATGTAAAATGGAGATAGAATTGAGTCACTGCAAGGATAAAATGAGACCCATCCCTGTACAATGCTAGTACACCAAGAATATTAAGTAAGGTTGGCTGGTGTCTTTATTATTGACATTGGTATTCCCTTGTTGAGAATGTGTTTCTCTGTTCCTTCCTCAGTTTTTCTAGCAGAGATCAAGGTCTTGCCGGGGCGGGAGGGAGGCAGTTTTTAATGAGAGGTGAGCTAGCAGAAATAATTTCACAGTCTTGGTTTCTGTCCTAGGAGGCCTGAAGTGAAACAGGGACTGAGAGAGGGGTCCCGTGAGGACACAGCACCGGAGAGAGCAGGATGCCACAGAACGTGGTGGGATGGTCCAGACAGAGAAGCTTGGCCAGACTCAGAGGTGTGCAGTCGTGTCTGGGCTTTCTGAGAAATGGAGGCACCTTCAGCAGACTCCAGCACTGCCAGCTTTTTGCTTCAAGACAAGCTGCCTGCACGGACAGAATTACCCCACCTCGGCTGCACCGGGGGCCTGAAACGGCGGCCCCCACCAGAGAACTCTGCTCCCGCTTCCAGGGCTCTGGGAGATGTTTTTCTCTCCTTTGGAGAGAGATGTTCTTCCAAGAGATGGTTGGGCCAGTGAGGCCAGAGAGGAGGCGGGTTTGACCAGATGGCGCTGTCTCTTTGTTCCTGCCGGTTCTTATGTAAGGTGACACATAACACATTTCCTCCTAGAATTATGAGCCAGGGATGGAGAGAGTGCCTGCTAGTCACCCTGCTTACAATAACTGCCTTCATTTTACAGATAAGAAACCTCTTGCTCGAAGAAGCTAATGTCTTGTCCAGTGTCACGCCTGGATCGTAGGTCTTTGTCTCTAAGGCACTTTTTCCCCTCCAGTACCGCACATCGCTCCACTTCCAGAGATACTTCCTTCTGTGCGCTTGTCTTTTTGAGGTACAGAGATAAGCAAATGCACTTCCCTTTTTTCTAGGAGTGCCATGAGTTTGAGCTAAATGTAGAGATCACTATCTCTTGTTCTGATTTCCTGATGCAATTTCCTCCTTTCCTTCTTTTATGTCCTTTCAGCAAGGCCTTTAAAAAATCTTTTCTCTTAACTGCCCTAATTCATGGGTAAGCTGCCTCAGATCCCTACTGGGAATACATCTAGAATAAATACCAATTTAAAAATATTTACACTTAAATATCGTGTCTACACAGCCCCCCTTACAGAAAATGTGTGTTTGGGAAGAAAGATGTTCTGATTAATAGGATATTCTGACTGGTTGGAGAGATGGGCAGAGCTTGTTCACAAGTGGAGCAGGAGGCTGGCGCTCGCGTGGTGTGATGTGAGGGGTGTGTAGAGGCTGGATGTGTCAAGGAGAATACATCCCCCACGTCTGGCTGACGCCTGATAAACCACAGTGAGAGTTTCATCTTCCAGCTTACCATTTTCATCACCTGTTAAACTTGAAATCCCTCAGGAAATGTGGAAGGTGAGAAGGAGGATCATGTGCTAACTGGTTTCAGGCATGGCCATCTTGGTGCACTTCTGCTAATCAGATCCTCTCCCGGGTGGGAGGTTGGCTGGGGGGAGCATGGTTTACAGGGGATGGGGCTATCCTGTATGGGTCACCGAGGCACCATGCCCATACTATGCCATCTGCCAGCACCACCCCAAGAACACACCTTGCCTTGCTAATGGCCACAGTGTTACTTCTCAGCTCGTGGCCCTGCTGCCCCTCCTCCACCTCCAGCTGCTATCATCCCCCTAGTTTCTGACCCCATTACTCAGGCTGCCATTCCTGGCACCATCAAGTTGGTGACACCTGCCCTTCCCCACCCCAGTTTCCTGGTGCTGGGGCCCTCTTTTCCATGACAGCAGCTTTCCTGTCCCCCAAAAGCCCCATGCCTGCCTTTGAGATTCCCCAGAAGTGTCCCTCCCTCCTCAAGCTGCCTTCAGAGCTGCACCAGGCTCCAGAATCCTCCTCCCTTCACCCTCCTTCCAGCACCATCTTGGGTTTTCCACACTCCACTTGCAGGAAGCTGATGGAAAGGGAAATTATGTGATGGCCTACAGCACACTAGCAAGTGGATGGTGGCTGACACCTGACACAAAGTTCCTGGGGAAGGAGGGTAGAGAAGGGACTGGAGGCGGCAGAATGGCTCCCATCCCCACTCTGACCCCTACCCCAACACAATCGAATTCCCACCTTCACCAGACATCCTTCTTGGGAAGGGACACCTTCTTCCACCCAGTTGGTCAAGTCAAAACTGAGGGACTTTCTCTGCTTCTTCCTTCAAATCACAGCCTGTGTCTAATCCATTACCCTGTCCAGCTCTTTCCCCAGGCTCCCTCCCTCCACCCTTTTCCATCTGTCTACACAGCCTCCCTCCCAGCCCAGCCTCCATCCTCTCTCACCTGGACACCCACAAGGGCCTCCTAACCCTTCTCTTGCTTCCCCCTTGGCGTGGCACGGTCAGTTCTCCACACAAGAGCTAGAATATTTTAAAAGCACCATTAGAGCACATGACACCCCCTGACCCAGTCCCTCCCAAGGCCTCCCATCAGCCTTAAAAAACACACAAGACCTTTATCCCATGAACAAGAAGACCTTACTTGATCTGGCCCTTGCTTCCTTCTCTAATCCATCTCCCACTCCCACTTTATTCCAAACCCACTGGATCTTCTTCTGTTCTTTTGACTCATTAAGTTTATTCCCACCTCAAGGCCATTGCACATCCTATTCCCCCTGCCATTGACTGGCTTCTTCTTGATACTGAGTCTTCACTTTGGCGTCTCTTCCCAGGGATCTCTTTGCTGAACACCACTCTTCCCAGGTCCCCATCACACCACCCTGGTGCATTGTCATCAGAGCACTTATGCTTCCTAATATTGTCCTGTGTGTTTGTTGCCTGTATCCCTGACCAGAATGCAAGGTCCATATTATGGGCCTTTTCCACAGTTGTGTCCTCAGTGCCCAGTGGCCGCTCATGTACAATGTGTGTAATAGAAAGAAATAGGCTTTGGGTTAGATAGACTTAGGTTTAAATCCTAGCATCCCATTTATAATCTCAGAACCCTTCCAACAAGCAGTCATCTTTCTCTTTCTCTTCCTGTTCCTTCACAGGATTTGGGGGCTGTCAGCTGTAGACCCAGTTACCCAGAGAAACTGCATGACTCGATGAACTGGAGCAGAGAACCAAATCTGGTTAATGGAATTACAGGTTTTTAGGGGGCTGAAGAATGTCCCCAAAGTTCATGTTCACCTGGAATCTCAGAATGTGACCTTATTTAGAAACAGGGCCTCTGTGGGTATAATTAAGGTAAGGATCAAGATGAGATCATGCTGAATTAGAGTGGGCACTAAACCCAATGAGTGTCTTTGTCAGAGACAGAAAGGGGCACACAGAAATGCAGAGAAGACACTGATGTGAAGACAGAGACAGAGATTGGAGGGGTGCATTTCTAAGCCAGAGAACACCAAAGGTTGTTGGCAACCACCAGAAACTGGGAGAGGCAAGGAAGAGTTCTCCCTCAGAGTCTGTAGAGGGAACCAACACTGCTGACACCTAGACTTCAGACTTCTGGTCTCCTGAACTGTCAGATGATAAGTTCTGTTGTTTTAAGCCACTCAGTCTGTGGTACTTGTTACGGCTGCCCTAGGAAAGATCAGAGAGGGCCAAGTATGTGTGCAAAGGAAGAGCACATTTACTTTTGCAGAAGACTTATAGCTCTTGGACCACTGTTACTGCATGGTCCTACTAGGCCCTTAGATGCATCCACGATTCCTCCCATTTTGCAGGCGAAGCCCTGAGAGGCTACCTGACTTACTCCAGGGCACACAGCTGTCAGGGTAGGGTAGGAGAGGAAGAATTGCTTTGTTTTGTCTCTTAGTCCCATGTTTTGACTCAGCAGTGAGGAGGTGAAGTTTACATATTCACTCAACAAACATCCATGGACTACCCCTGGTTCACTAGCTCGCATGCTGGGTGTTCCAGGAGAGAAGGGAAGACAGCCTGCTTTCACAGCACCCTCTCTGAAGGTGGTGATGCAGGGGTAAAAACCAGGCTGCAGTGGACTGGGCTAAAAGGCCTGGCAGTTAGGCTGCTTCGTGATCAGAGGTGTGGGAAGACTTACAGTGCCTGGGGGTGGCACGTGGAGATGACATTGATTGTCTGTGGGACCACAGGCCTGCCATGACCACTCTTGGGGTCCCAGCAGTATAAGAATCAAGTTGAAATTAACATCTCGGAAGCCCTCCCAGTTTAGAACATTCTCTGGTTTTCTAAAGTTACTGTACTCAGGGCTGAGGTTCAGCTTGGAACACGTTAATGGTACCCACCCCATCTCATGTCTCCAGACTATACAGCACTGTATCCCACCCCACACTTCTGAATCCCAGTGTGACAGCACTCTAGAAGGCGGCTCACAAGAGCATCGAAACCCAGCTTTGAAGCATTTCTGTTGCCTGGAAACCCAGGCCCCATTCCCTGTGGCTAATTCCTCTACCAGCTGAAGAGGTAGGTAGATTGAGGTCCTGGAACTGTTATTGCAGCAGGCTCCCGGGAAGGCCCTTCCAGCAGAGAGCCTGGAGCCTCATCCCCTGACTGGCACCTTGTAAGTGGGAGCAATGGGGAAGGTGGCTGGTCTGAGAAGGAGTGGGGAAGGGACCTCCTCTCATCCTGCTGCTCTAAGCCATCACTTCACCTGCATCTGCAGAGCAGCCCTCAGGCTCAGTTCCACACCTTCTCCCAGCAGATGAACATCCTTCATGGACTCAGCCAATCTCTGCCACTGTAAACAGGTGACTGTTTCCACTCTGCCTCCACCAGGTAGGAGACATGAGCAAGTCTCTTCTAGGCCTTCTTGCCAAGAGTTGGTGGGTACAGAGGAAGAAGGTGTTTCCTTCTAGGTCATTGCCACCTCTCTACATGTCAAGGCCCTCTCTCCTCTCTGGCCCGTGGAGAACACAGTGTTAGCCTGGGGTTGGTAAGATGGAAATTTAGCAAAGCTTCAGGGCCCAAGAGAGCATTCCTCCTGGTAATTCACCCACCCTGACCTGGTGACTGATGTTGAAGGGTGATCTCCTTGCTGCATCTTAAAGGATAACAAGCGCTGCTCCTCACTCCTCGGCTAGGGCGGTGTCCCCTGTTCATCCACAGAAAGGCCAATAGCTTTCCTGGGGTCACTGATGGCCCTAGTCAGACAGGGCTCCACGCACGAGATTCTTCTTGCTGATTTGGGGATAGCTTCACAGGGCCTCCTCTTTGGAATCTTTGTCTAGTTTTAGGGTGTGTGTGTGTGTGTGTGTGTGTTTGCGTGGGGGGTGGTGTGTATTTTAGGCTGAATAGGAAGTGGAATGAAACTTCATGGACCACAAAGCTTGCCTTTTTTGTCTGGGCCTGACTTCTGAATTCTACAACCAAGAGCTTGATATCTTTGTTCTGCTTTGTACTCTGAGGTCCTTCTTTTCCAGGGCAGTGCAATTCCAGTCTGGTTGCCTGAACTGGGGCAAAAGCCTCAGGCTTCAGAGAAGTCAGGTTAGGATACAGTTGGTTAAAACAAAATGTTATTTTAACACAATCTGAAGTTAACATGCATAATTCACTACATTACAAGGCATGACTAATTAATACAGAAACATTTATTGAGCATATACTATATACATTATGCCAAGTAATATGCAGAAGTCGTGGGGGAATGGGGAGAGATGGCATAAAGATAAATAAGACAATTTCTACTCTCAATTTACTAAAGGCAATAAAATACACAGACATTATAATAACTCAAGACAGGATATAAAGGCAATGAGATAAATTATAGAGTGCTTGGTGGGGAAAATAAAAGCATTAAAGGGAAGAGCCTTTTAAATACACTAGGGAAGACAATCTGATTCCCTACCTAGAAAACCCAAGACAGTGCACTGAAGAGCCATAAAAACCGACAAAGTAGCGTGGGAAGGTGATTGGATGTAAGACCATACAACAACCAGGGGCTTCCTCTACACCAGCAACAGCCAGTTACCAAATGTCATGGGAGGAAATACCTTATTCACGTCCACAGCCAAGACTGTAATAAGTCCAGGAATAAATCTAACAAGAAATGCGCAAGACCTGCTTGAATAAAGCCGTAAAACTTTACCAAAGGACATGAAAAGGAATTGAGTAAATGGAGAGCAATCCCAAGCTGTTACACAGAAAGATTTGCTACTGCAAAGATGAAATTCTCCTCAAATTAATTTGCTATTCAATATAGTCCAATCAAAAGTCCAATAGATTTCTTTTTGGAATTTGGTGAGTAGATTTCAGGTTTATCCTGTGAAAGAAAATATGTAAGAACCACCAAGAAAAATAGTTAAGAAAAGGAGAAGGAGAAAGAAGGGAAGTTTTTTGCCGTATGTTATCCTCCGAAGCTAAAGTAATTAAAGCAACCAGATAGTCATGCAGGAGCAGATAAACAGATTAAATTGGGGAGAAAAAGATATTCCAGAAACACACCCACATATGTGGGATTTAATATGTGATAAAGGAGGCGTTTCACTAGCAGAAAGAATGAACTGCTCCAACGAACGATATCATCCTTGAGTCCATTCTTTCTCCCTGGAGAAAGGCATTGTGTAGAGTGGGGAGACTTCTGCCCTGGCTTGGGAGTCAGAGAAGCCTGGATTTGAATCCCAGCTCTCCCAGTTAAAGCTACATCACATTGAACATGCTTCTTCAACTCCCTAAGCATTCTTTTAAAAATGGGAAATCCATTCCTGTCTATCTACATCACAGGATTGTGATGCCAAATGAAACCATCTGTATATATAAATGGAGCTTGTGTGTTGTAATTCTCAGGACTCTAGGAATGAAGGTCCTGGGGTTAAACCAAATCAAGCAAAAAACAACAACAGGGAGGAGGGTATAGCTCAAGTCAGGGGGTGGGGAGGGTATAGTTCAAGTGATAGAGCGCATGCCCAGCAGTGCATGAGGTCCTGGGTTCAATCCCCAGCACCTCCATTAAAATAAATAAATGAACCTAATTACCTCCCCCCACAAAAAAAAACAAAACAAAAACCCCAAAAAACAAAAAGGAAAAAAACAACAACCAAAAAACCCTCATGTATCTAAAGCCTGAAATGTCACCGTTGAAACATCTTTCCTTATTTCATGGCCTTGGTCCATGTTATATAAACTCCCCAAGAGGCAGCCCTTTAAACTATTGCCAGCCACGGACATCTAGAGGAAAGAAAAGCTCTGAGAGGAGGCTTAAATGAAGAAGACGGAGTGAAATAATCAGTGGAGGACAAGCCCAGGGGCAAAAAGTCCGGGAAGAGCAAAGACCGTCTTGATCAACTTCCCAGGACCAGCAGCAGGTCGGCTCTTCGGTCCTTATGGGGAAAAGTGGTCTTGTGTCCATTCCCTTCTCTTTTCCTTCTCTACTTTATGATGCAAATCTGCATTTCCCAGGCCCCCTTGCTAACAGTACTCCCACGTAGGTTCAGCTAATGGAAGACACTAATGGAAGACTGGAGAGCGGGGGAAAATGTTGCCAGTGGTTAGGTTCTTGTCTCATCACAGAAAGAATTCAGAGACAAGACACAGAGGTCAAGAAAGTAAAGTGAAGATTTATGAAGCTGTAGGTAGGACACTTTCAAGGGGAGAGCGGGCAGGCTCAGATGAGCAGCTGAGCTGAGTTTCTCTGGCAAGTTGGTTACATAGGGTGTAAAAAAGAATGGGAGGAATATTCACTGGGGAGGGAGTGTTTGGGGTCATATTCCCTGATATTCATTCCAGCTCTACCTTCCTGAGGGGAGGAGGGATTTTTGTCCTCGTTTAGTATGGATCTGAAGTGTCATGGCGTTGGTGCATCATGGGTACTTCTTATCTGCAAGGCTAATTTTATTGTAATGAGGGCATAATGAACAAAAGTTTACATTGGGACACTGGAGATTCCTGCCTTTTCCCACCTTTCTTCGCTTGCCTCCAGGACACTTGTCACCCCAAAAGTTATGATCTCTTATCGGTCTCAAGATTCTTGCCTTTCTCTGTCTGCCCATGGACCCCTGTTGTTCACAAGATGTATGGTTTCCTGCCATTTGATACCCCCTTTGTCTACTCAAATCTAGCTGTCTGCCTGCTCTAACAGAATGAAGAAATCAGCGTATTACTTCTTGTCTGCATTACCTCTGGTGATTTTTCTTAGCAAGGGCTAGAAGTAATGGCTACTCTTCTCCTTTGACCCCAGAGAGACAGATCATTCCTTTATTGTCCCACTTGTCACTGTACAGACCCCACTGACAGCAGTTTCCTGTTGTGGCTAACCTCTAGGAGTCCCTGCCATCCCATGGTTTGGCTTCTCAGCTCTTCTATTATTTACAACACCAATTCCCTGTGTTAAATTCCTGTATTTGAAAGATCTAGAGTGGTTTCTGTTTTTTTCTGAATGATAAGAAGAGTCCTGGAGAAAATAATAAATACTTACAGTAACATGAATACCAATAGCAATCAAATTTATTGAGTACCTATATATGCCAAGCATTGTGCTAAGGGCTTGAGATTGTTTTATTTATTCCTCACATCAACTCCATGAGGTAGGCACGTTGTTACCCTGATATGACAGATTATACAAACTGAGGCTTACATATTTTTTTAATTTTATTTTTTATCTATTTTTTTACTGAAGTATAGTCAGTTACAAGGTGTCAACTTCTGGTGCATATATACATATATTTGTTTTCATATTTTTTTCATTAAAGGTTATTACAAGATAATGAATATCGTTCCCTATGTTTATTTTATCTATTTTTATTTATAGTGGGTATGGTTTGCAAATCTCAAACTCCCAAATTTATCCCTCCCCTTTCTCACAGTAACCATAAGGTTGTTTACTATGTCTGTTTCTGTTTTTGAAATGAGCTCATTAGTGTCCTCTTTTTTCTTTGTTTTTTTTTTTTCAGATTCCACATATGATTGATATCATATGGTATTTTGCTTTCTTTTTCTGGCTTACTTCTCTTAGAACAACGATCTAGGTACATGTTGCTGCAAATGGCATTATTTTATCCCTTTCATGGCTGAGTGGTATTCCATTGTATAAATGTGTCACAACTTCTTTATCCAGTCATCTGCTTGCTGATGGACATTTAGGTTGCTTCCATGTCTTGGCTATTGTAAATAGTGCTTCTGTGAACACTGGGATGCATATATCTTTTTGAATTAGAGTTCCCTCTGGATATATGCCCAGGAGTGGGATTGCTGGATCATATGGTAAGTCTATTTTTAGTTTTTTGAGGAAGCTCCATACTGTTTTCCATAATGGCTGTACTGAGGCTTACATTTGAAATTGAAATCCTTCCTTTCTCAGGAAATATTTCTTATTTGGGAATGGCCAGCTGATTCAGAGAGAGGAGAGATCTGCATCAACCCACAAAACCCTGTACCCCATAACCCTGTCTTTCATGTTTCAGGAGGCTCTGTAGTGGTTTGTGCCCCCTTCTGAGCCCCCATGTTGTTAGGTTCATCCTTAGTTACAACCCCCTGGAGCCTCCATGTGTGGCTGCAGGCACTCTCTGGCTGTCTCATCCACTCAAGTGGACACTGGTTCTGGCCAGTGACCTTTTGTCCAGTTCCTCTCCAAGCAGGAAAGCATGTCTATGACCAGTGACAGTCATCTGTCCTCCTTGAACAAACATCTGTGTGGTGACTTTGATGAAGAGGACTCAGGCTGACACCTCAGACACTTCCAACCATGCAATCTTTCATCACCAGCCCAGAGCCTTTGCTGAAGGCCTTTTCTTTCCTGAATCTTGTCTTTGATCATTTTTCACAGAAAATAGGAGGTGTTATTCAGAACACACAGAAAAGCCTGCAGATTGCTCTTCTCTGTCCTAATGCTTCTCAGAACCATCATTTTCCCCACCGCTCCCCTCCCCATCTCCTTCCTCCATCACCACCACCTATTTCCTTTATACCCTTCAAAGTTAACTGCATTGAAAACTCATGAAGGCTGACTTCTGAGAGGTCTTCTCTCTGCCCCAGCTCTCTCCTTCCAATTCGAAGAAGGCAAGTATTATTTTCTCATACACTCCTAGACATCTCTCTCCTCTTTATCACCTCTTGAGATCAAGAATTCTTGGACTCAACACACAAAACTTCAGTAGAACTTTTTCCTAACTTATATGCCTATCCCCTTCCAGAGAATTCTATATCTTACCTGCTCAGTGGAATTACTTAATTCACTTCCGTTGATTAAATATTGAAAAGATAGATAACAAAGCACGTTCATGAGGACCAATTTTCCCCAGATTCCAGCTCTGGGAGAATACAAAGAAACCACAGAGCAACAGCAGGGTGTGCCTGATTTTTGTTTTGAATTTTTGTTTTGTTTTGCTTTCTGGGAGGAGGTCCCCAATGTGCTCTACAACTGGCTTTAATAACAAGAGACTAAGCAACCAAAAGTTTTTCTTTTGTTCAGAACAGACACTTCCCTTTTCCCATTACCCTTGGTGCCTAATGGAAACTAGATGAGACACTAGTTTATCATTCAGAAACTTATAAACTAGGAGTCACTCGTATCTGCTTATAAGAGGATCCAGCTGGAGAGCAGATTCCGCTTTTACAGCTCTTCCCTTCTCGAGTTCTAGTCACTTTTAGAAGCAATTAAGCAGAGCAATTTGAATAGTGTAAGCAATCACTTTAAACTAGTGTATCTTGTTATCATTTCAAGGGATCTATTTTCTAAATGAAGAAAGTTGCCAGTGAGAAATCAGAAATGTAAGGCCATCTCATCATCCATCCATCAATCCACCTCTAAGTTCAGGTGTGAGCATCAACTCTAAACTAGGCCCTGGGAGGGGGCAGGAAGTAGCTGACCCAGCACCTGTACTCCCTGGATCTACCTTAAGTTTGGGAAGACATGGTTAGTAAGAGTCACACCTTTATCCTAAAATGTGCTCCCTTTAAAGTAGTCAGGAGGGCAGCTGGGCTGTGCTCAGTTGGGGGACATTTACATGACGGACCAGGAAGCCTCCTAGGGAATATGGCAAAACATACAAGTTTGCTTGCAGGTTAATGAGCTGGGGAAGAGTAGGTGAGTAACTCTGAGCATTTCCTGGCTCCAAATTCCAGTTTCTATAGTGGAGAAAACTCACTCAGATGCCTAGGTAGAGAGGACTAGGGGGAGGGGGTGGGGGAAAAGGAAAGGTATAAGTTAAAGGAGGGGTTCTATCATGTTTATTAGGACTTTTTGGTTGCAAGTAACAGAAACTGGCCGAGGCTGGATTAAACAGAAAGTGAGAATTTATTTTAAAGGTGTGTGTCAGCACTCAAGGATCAGAAGGCAACTGGAAACCAGAAAGGCCTACAACCAGGAATGGAAAACTAGCAAGAGTCCAAGAGCACTGCTTCTCTTCTGTTTTCTCTGCTTCTCTTTGCTCATGGAGGACCTGTTTCCCAGAAAGCTGTGATTTTGCTATTAGAAGGTAACCTCAAAGATGGAGAAACTGGCACATAATGAATGGCAGAGTAGAAGAAAATTCTACAGAAACACTGAGTCAGAACCGTGATGAACTTCACCGACCAGTGGACGTTTTTACTAATGTGATCCATGAAATCCCCTTTATTTTATAAGCCAGTTTACATTGACTTTTTCATGAATTGCAACCTAAAGCACCCTAACAAATACAGAGCCCTGTCCTCCAGGAAATGTTATTAGTTCCTTACATCTGGGCATCTCCTGAGCTCTTACCTCATGTGTCTTCCCAACAAGTGTCTAGAAGCAGCTTGGTGACTTTGGTGACTTTGGTGACTTTGTCTTTACTCCGTCTTATGTTGAGGAGGAAGAGTGGTTGAGTTTACTGGGGTTTTTTATTGCGGTGAAATATATATAACATGAAACTTACCATTTTGACCATTTTGAAGTGGCATTAAGTGCAGTTATGTTGTTGTGCAACCATCACCTGTTACTGCCATCCCATCACCAGAATACTTTCATCTTTCCCAACTTAAACGGTGCTCATTAAACTAAAACTCCCCACTTGCCCCTCCCCCCAGCCCCTGGCAACCACCATTCTACTTTCTGTCTCTATGAATTTGGCTACTTTAAGAGCCCCGTATAAGTGAAATCATTCAATATTTGTCCTTTTGTGACTGATTTCTCCCACTTAGCACGATGTCTTCAAAGATCACCCATGCTGTATCATGTGTCAGAATTTTCTTCCTTTTGAAGACTGCATAACATTCCACCGTACATAAATGCCACATTTTGTTTATCCATTCATTTGTTGGTAGACACTTGCTTCCACCTTTTGGCTATTGTGAAAATGCTGTTTTGGATGTGGGTATACACACATCTGTTTGAACCCCTGCTTTCAAGACTTTGGTGTATATACCCATAAGTGGAGTTGCTGGTTCATATAGTAATTCTATGTATAATTTTGTGGGGAAACAGCCATACCACGCTCCACCTAGCTGCACCATTCTACATTCCCACCAGCAATGCAAAAGCATTCCAATTTCTCCACATCCTCACCAACATGTATTTTGTCTTGCTCGTTTTTGTTTTATAACAACCATCCTAATGGATGTGAAGTGTGTATTGCTTTTGCATCCTTGATAGCCCACCCACCAGCCAGGCAGGTGCACCTAGGAGATGTCACACCTTAGGTATCAGTTAAGAGATGTCACACCTTAGGTATCAGTTAAGAGATGTCACACCTTAGGTATCAGTTGATGATGCTATGGGAAAACAAAGATGGGATCTCTAACTGAGCATGGATCAAACAAATAGGAGTTGCTCAGTAAATAATTGTTAAAAGAGTGAGTGGGTAAGCAGCTTATTTGAAGTGAACCACCACACCCCACCAAAAAAAAAAAAAAAAACCCCAGAAAACTCTACCAAGGGGCTAGGAATGTAGAATGAGAGGCTAATGGCAGGAGGTATAATATGGGGTACCAAAGTGAGGGGTGAGGGCAAAAACAAGGGGTGAGGACAAGCTCCCTGGAAGACTTTCTAAGGACACCTGTTCCTGGCCTCCCAATCCCCTTAGTATTCCTGCAGTCAGTGACGGCCTTGTTTTACACCAGCAATATGTGTTGTAGTGAGCACTTAATTTGGGTGTCCCTTTTCAATCCATATCCTCTCAAACTTTTAGCAGGAGAAAGTTTCTACAGGCACCTAAATCTCAACAAACTTGCCTGAAGACAGCTGTGGAGATTTGTCCTTAGGATATGAGACTAGTGTTGATCAAATCAATATTGTTTCCATTGGGAAGATCCTGGGGGGTTAAAGACTAAGAAGTTTCAGTAGCATCAGGAACACTTCATAGCGTCTGGAAGTGTTGCCTCACCAAGCCTGTAAAAGCAATCAGATATTTCTCTAAAGCTTGTCCAAACCACTTTGGTCTGGACACGAGGTTGGAAATCTCCTGAGAAGGAGCTTCTTTCTAAAGCTTGCTTTTTCTCTTTCCAGGGAGGATGAACACAGCAAACAAACAGCAATGCGACCTTGACGATGTGATTTTCTCCCGTAAACAGGCCGTGAGGAGGTTGGAGGCATGCTGTTTTCCCATTTTCTGGGCTCTGCTCTGGAAGCCTGGAATGCCATTTCTCTGACATTTTACTCCTCCACTGTGTCTTCCCTGAGTCACTGAGGAATCTCCATCCTTCCCTCTTCCCCTGCCCCGCCCTGCACATTCTGATCCACAACCCAGCCAGCAGCAGCTGGGGGGTCTCTCAGGGATATACGGACACCCCAGTCCCTTCTCAGTGAGGGAAGAAAGGGCAAAGGGATTCTTGCACCTTCAGTCAAAGTATCCAAAATAGCCAGTGAATTCCTTTTCTCTAAGATACACTGTTCTGTCCCAGAGGGTTTCACTGGAGGATGCTACCAAACATTTTAGGAAGAAACAATATCAGTTACACAAATTCTTCCAGAAAATAGAAGAGGCAGCAATAAAAAGGAAGAAACTACTGATACATGCAACAACACACATGAATTTGAAAAGCATTATGCTGAGTGATAGTGATAAAGTCAGGCACAAAAAGCCCCATAGTGCCTAATTCAATTTATATAGCATTCTGAAGAAGACACAATTATAGGGAAAGATGCAAGATCAGTGGTTTCCAGAGGCTGGAGGTGGGAGGAGGAGATCGGACGAAAAGGGGCACACAAGACCTTTCTGGGGTGATGGAGTTGTTCTATATATTGATTGTAGTGGTGGTTATGACAGTATTCATTTATCAAAATTGAGCTGTACATTTAAAATGGGTGGATTTCACTGTATTAAATTATACCTCAAAAATGCTGACTTAAAAAAAAAGAAAATCCTGGCTTTCAAAGCATTAAATATCAATGTATTTAAAGCTAGCTTTAAAAAAACACATTTGCATTTATTATGAAGTATATATGTATGTGTGTGTATATGTACACATCTGCATACATATATATGTTTACATTTACATGTTTTGTTTCTTCTCGTGCTGCCATGTTACCGTACCAGCCCCGATGTCAGGAAGAACAGCTTCTCTGCTGGGCTCACTGTCTCCAGTTGCACTTGCTCTCAACAGTCTCCTTTGTCTTAGGGAAGTGGATCTTGCCTAAGCTCAGCTTTGTGCATAGACATAGCAACCGCTCAGCCAGAGCCAGAGTTTAGGTCCTGCAGCTCAGGAAACTCACAGCTTGGCAGGCCCTGAGGGGATCGATGCTATAGATAGGGAACAGGCTTGTTAGTTACGTTGTCCTCCTAAAGTACTAGGGATCCTGTGAGGACTCAAGTGAGAAAATGCATGTGAAGGGCTGAGCACTAAGGAGACCCCCTCCCCCAAAATATAAACCATCACTGATACTTTTATCACCATTTCTATTCTTTATATTCTATCATCAGGCTCCATTTGACTTTTCTGCTATTAGGTACCATTTTCTGGAAACAAATTAACCCTGTCCTAGTCATTGCCCCACCTGCAAACATGAGTGAGGTGTGAGAGTGAATCTTACATTATATGTTGAAACATGAGGACCCTCAAGTGATAGTCAATTAATTCTTCTGACATGGGTTCTGGCCTCATCTCCACTGTGTCTAGGTCCAGGAAATGCCAGCGTTAGCCTTATATGTTTTGATTACTCAACAAATATTTATTGAGCACCCAAGATATGCCAAACATTCTTCCATGTACTGTGGATACAGGAGTAAACAAAACAGGCAAGGCTGCCTGCCCCATGGAGCCTGCTTTTTCATGCTAATTCAAAGTGACCTAATATAAAAAGAAACACTGTCTTCACACCAACAGTCACTCTGCTGAAAGAAGAGGTAAAGGGCTATAGGACATCTTCTTACCCTTGACTTTAAAAGTTTTCCAGTATGAGATAGAGAAGGATCTTAGAAGTATAGAGGAAGCAAACCTACGAGAAATGTCCAAATGGAACAATGAGATAGAACTAAGTAATAGTTGAACAAGCTCAGAGCAGAAGTGAAATGCTTATGCATATACACCCTTTCAAAATCCAACTCAGTTTTTAGGAGGGACATAGACTAACTTTTTTGTGTGTGGAACATAACAATGAACAAACAGGGAAAAGGACTCAAAATAATGTCCCATGAGGAATAGATGGAG
This sequence comes from Camelus ferus, assembly GCF_009834535.1. Classification (NCBI taxonomy): domain Eukaryota; kingdom Metazoa; phylum Chordata; class Mammalia; order Artiodactyla; family Camelidae; genus Camelus; species Camelus ferus. The sequence goes on from NC_045696.1 coordinate 105,082,974, forward strand.
TTGAGCCCAGAACTGAGCAATGTGTTTTCCCCCCTCAAGTACTTGAAGGTCCAATTCTGGAAGCAAGGTGAGGCTTATTCTATATAGCTCTAGAATGTAGAAGATACAGGGAGAGGTGCTTGGGCTCAAAATGAAGAGAAAGCCTTTTGCTATTACACTAGCCTTAATACAGAAATGGATACCTCAGTTTGGAGTGAGTTCCCCATCCCCGGAGGTGTTGAAGCAGGGACTGTGAAATTATTTCTTGGGAATGCTGTTTTACCTTGAGTGAGAGGCTCATTAAACATCAACTTATTAACATGCAGTGTGTATCTACCATGTTCCAGGCCAGATGATCCTGACCCTCAAGGACATCTGGGTCCAGTGAAGGAGGCACAGTCACCCAACTCTGTGATCAGTCATCAGTGTAGTGATAAAAATAAGCACAGAGCTCAGGGAGCACAGCCCGTAACTCAGCATAGGGATAAGGGAGAGCTTCCTGTGGGAGGTGAACTGAACTTAGTTTCAAATGATAAAAAGGAACTAACTAAGTATTCAAGGGGCCAGGAAAGGATTTGACTAAAAGTAGTGGTTTCCAGGCTTGCACCATGGACTTATAGGGCATCTACACAGACCCTTGAAGGGCTTCGTGGGGATAAGACCATGTGGCCAAAGTTTCAGATACTTTCCTCACTTCAACAAAAGCAGGGAATTTTAACCTCTTGTATATCTTGGGCTCAATTTAAGATTTTCAATCTACATTTAAAATCAAATCAAAAGATAGTAAAAGATAACTCAGAGTCTGTGCCTCCTCAGTTGAGGTGTGCTTCATGGAGTTTGTGGCTCCATTTTGGAAGCATGGAGGCAGCTGGTGAGGGGAAGAGGTCCCACGGAGCCCCAGACTCAAGCAGGGACTCTTTGTTTCTGTCATTCAGCCATGCTGTTGGGTGCTGGAATAATGCAGTGATATCAGGACAAACTGAATTAATTTCTTTTTCCAGAGGAGGCCTGTGACTTTAGAAGAGAAATAAGGACCCAACTTATCCAAGGAGCTAAGCCATGACATAGTTTTCTGCACCCTCCCTCTTCACTCTGGGGGAAAAAACTGTTTCAGCACCAAGGACAGTACCAACATGTTTCCACTCTGGGCTGTTCATCTCAAGGGAGATCCAGCAGAAGAATCCAGCTTCAGGCTCTCCACTCCTCTACCCATATGAGAGCTGTGCCTGCCTGCATCTCTCCAGTACATGAAAATCCTGGTTCTACATTTGGACTTCTTTGGGGTCCCATCTTACTAGAAAATCAGACTCTGCTGCACTTAATCATTTCCCATCTAATTTGAACAATCTCCTTTGATTCAGAGTTATAATTAGCCTTAATAGCATGCTAAATATAAAGGTACAACACTCACCTCCAGGACATGACAAATGAAAAGAGAGCTGAGGGAGGAACCCTAATATTTTCTGTTTTCTACTAAATGCTAATAGAGGCAGCCAATAAACCACAGTTGGGGGTAATGGGTTTTTTGAATGTAAGAGGGGGAAGTTTTGCAGAGGAAATCACCTCACATGTCAAGGTGAAAGTTTACCCCCTGCAGCACAAGAAGCATGGGAGGAAAAAGGACACATTCTCCTTTGTCATAGGAGATAGTAAGGAGTGAGTGAGAAATCAGTCTGACTCTGGTTTTCCAGGACACAGGATGGTTGGTCAGAAGCACGAGCACTGAGTACCTGGTCTACCCCTTAAGGGAAGCATGGGTCAGAGGCTTATCCTTGATAACCTTTACTTTCCCATCTCTTGAAGAGACACTATGAAACAGTGTGATGGGCACTTGGATCTGGCCTCAAACATTCTTCAGTATGAGTCCTAGCCATATCCCCCTTAGCCGGTCACTTCAATTCTCCAAACCACAGTTATTTCCCTAAGTAAAATGAACAAAATATCCTCCCTTTATTCATAAGATCACTAGGAGGGTGAAATGAGAAGCCTTGTGTGAAAATACCCAGCACAGGGCTAGATGTATAGAAGGTATTGGAAATATTATATTCTGTCCTGCACACTTGGAAGAAATTGGTTCTCTCCAGGGTGGATTGATACGGTTTCTAAGTGGCTTATTAATGACTGTCCAGAAAGCACAAGCCTCTCCCTCCACCTGTTCACTTTCTGCAAAGGTAGGCAAACAGGTTTGTGCCAGGTTCTCAGCCCAGTCTTATCTAAACTGGCCCTTGGCAGCATCAACTCCACATGCCCAGCGAAGTCAGAAACAGGTCAGTAAGTTTTGCGTAGGGATCCAAGATGGCTCTTCCAAATAACTGGTTTCTCGATTGCAAAGGAAATGAGCCTGAAAAATGTCTATAGCTTAATCATTAAAGGTGCTTTTGCTGAGAGCCAAAATCCATACTTTCACTCCTTAACTAGAAAGTGATGACTAAGCATTTACTACATTAAGTATTGTGCTTAGTCCATTCTGGAATGCTTTGCATTCATTACCCACTCTGTGCTGAGCACGGCTCCTACAGGACTTGGCGTGCAATACTCCTTGTTCTTAGAGACTCATCTCAGGTGTCCCCTCCTCCAGGGAGCCTTCACTGCCTCAAGATGACCTGGGGACCCCCTCTCTGTGGCCTCTGTCTTGTCTCCCTCACTTCACCCAGCTCTCCAAGGACAGGGCTTGAACCTGAAGTTCTTTGTGGCCCCAGTGCTTGCTTCAAGGCCTGAGATAGAATTAGCTGCAGAGGATCTGTTGGAGACTGAAGGAACATGCTTGAGATTTCCTAGATTAAAAATACCCAAAGTCTATTCCCTAGAAGCCTGGTTCCATGGATTCTTTGCAGCTATTATATGAAGAAAGGATTTTTGTGGTCAATTCAGTTTGTGAAAAGGCAATGTTGAAGACTTCCTTGTTGCAGAATTCTGAGAACTATACAACGTGCTGCTGTCCTAGACTTGCAGGCAGGTGGTGGCACGTCATAAATTTAAGAATCTAAAAGATGAAGCAAAGCTTGCTGTCCCCAGGAAAGATGGCATCTGGGGAGGTGGGAGAGTTGGGCCATGCATCCCAGCCAGCCCTGCTCTACTGGAATAACAAAACACAGTCCCTTCTGTAACAGTAGCTGTAACCAGGGAGCTGGGTTTCTTCTGCCTACAAGTGAGTCTGGGTTTCCCTTGCTCCTGCTTCCCTGGAATGCAAATTGAGAGCAGCGGGCAAGCCCCTGTCAGCTGCTGGGCAGCCTAATTGCCCTACAGTCTCCTTACCAGGAAAATGCCTATGGAGGCATTTAAGCCTTCTATGAAAACTCCTAATTAGAAAAATGCATCATTGTTTAGAGGGAGTGTTTGGGAAGGGAAACTCAGGTATGGAAGTGTGGCCGTGGTGTCTCTGTTGTCATTCCTGCTTTCTTGTCCATCTCCCTAGACTCTGCACATCTGCCCTGTGACCTTTTGTTACCTCTGGGCCAATTGCATTTGTATCCTCCAGGCAACGACCTACAGGGAAGCTGCTGATGGACCTAGCTCACAACCATCCCCCTTGCTGGGCCAGCTCTTCATTTCCTGCTGCCTCCGTCAGGGCTCTTGGCACCCTATCAACAAATCCCTCCTGGATCAAGGGTTGATCCCTGGTCCAACCAGCAACTATGCCTTCCCCCAGCTTCTGGAGGTGCAACAGCACATTGCTGCTTCTGCTAGGAGTAGGGCAGAGCCTCACTGGCTGGAGAAGGATTCTGACCACGCAGACACCAAGATGGGCAGGTCCAGGACAAATCCCCTCTGACAAATCCTCAGGTTGCATCAATGGGGATGATACAGGCAGAGTCACGTTACGCGTCTTTCACAGTAACACAGAATGAAGCCACACACGACATCCCTCGGAAGACCTCTGTGTGTGCTCACAAATGGAGAGTCGGGCTTGAGTGCACAGAGTTTGCAATAAACGCCAGTGCTGACATCTGCTACACAGACACCCTAGAGTGAGTTACTTAGCCTCCCTGTCCCTCAACCTTCTTATCCACAAAATGGAATCACTATTAGCCTGATTCAATCAGTTAAGGCTCAGAAACAACCCCTTAGCTCACCTTCTTCTGGCTGCTGTGACTTAAAGATGCAGATGAAAAGGTGAGATGGCTGGACACAGGACAGAGCCCATCCTCAGGTATGGAGCACCTGCCACAGCAGGACCCATTATTGGCTGCTCTTTGGGTCCTGGGGCCCCCTGGGGCCTCAGGTGCTAACTGATCCTCCGCTGCCTGGTAGAGGCAGCCTGCCCAGCTTCACTTAAGAAGACTTGTTAATCACAATGCTTGGAGGAAGTTATTCAAAATGGGTGTTCATACATCTGAAGGATGGATCTGAAAGGAAACCACTTCTATTGCTCCCTCAGGTGGTTTCCTCTCTGCACCCCCATGGTTTGGTTCTTTGCAGTAGCCTCCTTGCTGGTCTTGGCCATTGATCTTATACCCCACTTCTCCTCCAGCACCCACATTGGTGTTGTTTCTAACTCTCCAGTGGCCTAGCATTGAAGCCCAAATTCTTGATCATGAGGACCATGAGGACTGCAGGCTTGTTCAACCCCTCACCTGCTCCCCATTTCTAATAGCCCCTTACACTCACCTCTGCAAGTTCCCCGACAGCCCCCAAACCTGTATTTGCAGTTTCTCTCCCTTCATCAAGCTTCAGAGCCTGTGTTTCTCCACATTCTGCCTATGTCTATTACAGTTGTAACCAATTACTACAAACTTAGTGGCTTCAACATTTCAATTCTTTTCTTACAGTTCTGGAGACCAGAAGTCCTAAAATCAAGGTATTATCAGGGAAACATTTCCCTTGGAGACTCTAGAGGAGAATCCATTTTCCTTGCTTTTTCTGACTTCTAGTGGCCTTCTAAATCCCTTAGCTTGTGGCCTCTTCCTCTACATTCAAAGCCAGAAGCATAGCATCTTCCAGTCTCTTTCTCTCTGCTCCTATGATCACATCACTTTTTCCAATTCTGATCTTCCTACTTCCGTCTTATCATCCTTATGCTTACCTTGATCCCACCCAGATAATCCAGGATAATCTCCTCATCTCTAGATCCTTAACTTAATCTCGTCTGCAAAGTCCCCTTTGCAGAAATAACCTAAAATATTCCCAGGTTCTAGGCACTAGGACATGAACACTTTGAGGAACCATTTTTTCTGGCTACTACACAGCTCCACTTCAAATTCTTCTATACTCAAGAGATGTCCATCTCAATTATTTTTGGTACAGAAAAATGACTCAGTGTAATCCAAGGGCATTTTTCTTCTAGAGCCTTGCCTTTTGGGCATCTCATGGGTATGCTCCAACCCAACCCCTTAGAAACAACTGCTCCATCCATTCAGACCTTGAGGAGCTCATGCAATCCGGAGAGCTGAGCACTCATCTTCCATTATGCATTTACTTAACATTTACTGACTGCTCTGGGCTGGACCCTGTGACATCCCTAAGATACAGAGATAAAGTAAAACAGAGAGTCCTTGCTCTGAGAGATTTACAGTCTCCATATTTGCCCTGTGTCTTGTTCATATCTTTTTCCTGATTCCATCTCTTGCCTGTGGATGGCACGGGTTCAGTAGAGTTGAGCTGAAATGATCTGAGATGTCACTCAGCAACATCAACCTCCCATAAATTCTCTTTGCCGCTCTCTTCCTGCTCTCACCATCCTCCAGAGCACTCATGGTTCATGGCGAAGAAGTGCCTCCCACTAGACTGGAGAGACTGGAGCCCCAGCTGAGGGCAGACGATTTGGGCAGAGTGTGTGTGTGTGTGTGTGTGTGTGTGTGTGTGTTTGCTCTACTCGAAGCCAGGTGTCTGATGGCTGGAGACTGCTCTCCCACATGATGCTCCACAGTGAAACGCCTAGGCCATTGCACTATGTGATTCGGATCCATGATTACTTGTTGCATAAAGCAAGTGCCTGCCTGACTGTGCAGACACAGGAGGGACTCTGAAAGCACTAAAGGAAAGTGATTCTGCAGCTAAAGTCACATTAGTGGGGAGAGAAATAGCTCAGTGGTAGGGTGTATGCTTAGCATGCACGAGGTCCTGGGTTCAATCCCCAGGACCCTTGCTAAAAAAAAAGTCATGTTAAATATTTATGTCTGAGAAACTATCTTTAAGAAGTTGGGAGCAAACTCTAGAATGGCTCTATCATGAACAACAACAACAAAAGTGGCACAAACAGCGTCCACAACCATGCTTGGGCAATGAAGGGGTTCAGAGAACCATTTTTTTTTTCAACAAGTGACTGAGGATCTGCACCATGCCAGGCACTGTTGTAGGCACCAGGAGACTGGCAGTGAATGAGCCAGTCAAAATCTCTGCCCTTCCAGAGCCTGCTTTCTGGTAATAACTGACATTTACTGGATGCTAACTACGTGCCAGGCAGCGTTCTAAGTGCTTTACCTGTGTTAACTTCTCCTGGCCTGGCCTTCTAGGGACAGTTATTTTCAGTCCTGCTTCACAAAGAGGGAAACTGAGCACAAAACAGTCAATTAACCTGCCTGAGATCACAAAGCTCCAGGGTGGACAAGTTGGGATTTGGTCCCAGGCATCCCTGTGCTGTGAATCCTAGACTGAACAGTTTCTTGGCTTTCTTCTCATCTTAGAGAAGGAGAATTTAGGAAAAAGTCCTAGCCTTCCAAGAGTTAGAGCAGAGAGAGACAGACTCTGGCCTCTGGGATTTGGGAATTGAGAGGAAAGAAGAGAAACTGAAAATAAGAAGGAAAAGGAAATGGTCTTAGGCCCCCTACCAGCCTCTATAATGCCTGAAGTCCGATCTTTAAAGTTTCCGTTTCTCTAGACAAAACATCACCATGGTCTGTGTTAAGGGGCCTTAGTATGAATGGAGCTAATGTCTTATGAGCTTCTTCCAAAGGTCAAGAAGGCAACAGACACTTTGTATAATATATCTTATTTAATCTTTTAATCAACTGTTTAAGGTCATTATAACACAATTCACCAAAGGGTAAAATCAGGTTAGGCTGTTGGATACGGCAGGTTTCAAATCCAGGCACGGGCAAAGCCCTGTCTAACGCTCTTTCCAAGACCTACGCTTCCTTGTTCAGTCTGCAGCATCAGTATTATTTAAAACATTCAATCCTCTTAACCCAGAAAATCTACTTCTAAATATCTCTCCTTAGAAACTGGTCAGATGGGAATAAAAATGCTCATCATAGTCGTATTTACAATAGCAAATTTTAAAAGTGGGAGGAGGGAATAACAGAAATACCCAGTAATGAAAAACTGAATAAATAGTGTGAGTCATTTAATAAAATCCATGTAATACTTTCATAAAAGATTTATTTAAACATGGAGAATTGTTCCAGAGATATTAGGCAAAAATATGCAGGCTTTGAAATAAATGAAGCTTATATGAATATATCTGTACGAGATAGAACCATTGAAACTGCCACTTTGTAAACCCAAAATGATTGAATATTGGCAATTTCATGCAGTTCAACCTAATAGGGAAACAAATCTGATGGATGTACACAAAAATGCTTGTTGCAGATCTCTTATTGGTGCTTTCAAAAAGATTTTCATTGTGCTTTTTTATAGTTAAATTTCTTCCACACATGCATACATTGCTCTTGATCAGAAAAACCTATTAAAATAAATGCAAATAATTAGTAGCATTAAAAGTACTATTTGACATTATTATTAAGGAGGATGCTTGGTCTCTCAGATGTTATGATCTGAGAATGGATGTTTTTTAATGATCTAGTTCCAGTGGTTAAATTGAGGACTCATGACAAAAAAATTGAACAGTTGGGGAAACTGATTTGTGAAATGACTTTTTTCTTTTTGGAAACGTTTGAGCTCTAAGTTATCAATCAAACAGTGTGCAATCTTTAAGGTAGTGAAATCACTGGACCGTTTTAAAATGCCATGAGATGGATACAGCATCAGATTTAAAGTTAAACCTTTGCCGTGAAGAATTTGCAACTGGCTGAATTAACTGCAAGGCAGTTAACCTGCAGTGCTATAAGGATCTAGTAGTTCAAGGTTGGGATGATGAGCCAATGCATGTCTCCAGCAGAAATGATCACAATACTTGAAAGTCAGAATTTTGTTTCTGTTTCCCCCGGGAAGGTCAGTCATTTATTAGCTTAAGTGAGACTTCAAACTTTGAACCCCAAGAAAATGCAGGTGGACCTGGAATCTTGGCTGGGAAAGACAAGACAGTGTGCATTACACAGTACACCATACACGTTGGCAATAATGATTCTAATATAAGGGAGATAGATGATTCCCTTGACAACGGAACGTCAAGGAAACCCCAGTAAACAGTTTCCCTGATGGTACGTGCTTCCATGTTGCAAACTTACGGTGTGCTTTTTAGCCAGGACACTGAGACCACTAACAGTTTTGACTCTTAATTCTAAACTCTAGTCCATGCTTCCCCAGAGAACTGAGAAGAGGCCTCCAGAACTCTGCTCGCCCTTTTGAGTGTAATCATTAGATTTGGCTCTTGGTTTTCCTTACGTGTTAGGTGGGTTTTTTTTTTTTTTAATTTTAAGTTCTTTCTTCCTTTGCTAATTGTGAACTCCTCAAGGAAATAAAACATTATTGACACAATTCTATGCACACTGCACAGTCACACATGCTGGTAGATAAAATAAGAAAAACAGAGTTAATATCCAGAAAACATTAAACTAATGTGCGTTTCACCCTTTCCTGCATAAACCATGTTTCTCAGCATCCAGCCAGCCATTATGATAAGAGAAAAGGCAGGAACAGAAATGGCAGGTGGGAAACTCCCTTTAAACAGGAGTGAGAGGGGCAAAGAGCTGGGAGGATGGCTCCCAGACAGCCAAGAAGGCATGGAAAGATTCCTGGGAACAGGGAGCTCTCAGCTGGGTATGAAAACTGTACCATTAGGGAGGAGATTCTGTACTATTCTGCAGGAATATTCTGGGTTCACCATTTCATTTCTCACTAGCTTCTGCCCTGTGCTGTTTGTAACTGTTCACAGTTTTTAAATAATGCAACTCCCACTACTGCTCACCAGAAGCATGCCATATGAGGTTGCCTGCATGGGAAGCAGTTCAGTCACAGATCAATCTGTCTACCTGGAAAGACCTGCACTTGGGATTTTTGACTTGAGGGTGCATGTTGGGAACTTAGGTCTGCTTTCTGGGACCATGTGTTAATAGACAGGCCATGTGTCCTAACTTGAAGATCAAAACTACCTCTTTTATATTTTGCAATAACAGATAAGCACAGGGAAACTTGGTTTCATTTATATGAATTCTGTCTGTGCATCAGGAGCTCCCCATGGTATAGGAGAATTTCCACCACCAGTAGGGGTTTTACCTACAGCCACCAGAGACAGCATGGTCAGCGTCAAGAACTAGATCTGCTCTCCCAAGGACCCACCTTCAAAGCCAAGTAAGAAAATGGTAGAAAGAGGAGAATGAACCTCCAGGTCACAGCCAATGGTATGGGGAGGCAGAAAACAGCAGGTGTGAGAAATAGGTCAATGCAAACTCTAAAGCTATAAATGCTGAGAACATGACTCAATATTACAGATGGTTCAACAAAAATACCTGAAATGCCTAATAAAAAATGTGTCAGTTTCAAAATACATGTATACCTGATTTAGGATGTTTATTGACAAAAAACATTACCCACTTTTACTTTGTATAGTATGAATGACTTTTAAGCATTCTTTTTTCTCCGATTTTACCTAGAAAATGTCAATCCTAAAGAGAAAAAAAATGGTATCAAGAAGACCCATAAACCCTTCATCCATAACCAAAGTATATTTTTGCCACATAATTTCATCAAGTTTACCCACTCTCTCTCTCAAATAGTTTGGCTTAAGTATTTAAGATAAAGCATGGAGGGAGGGTTCAAAATGGCGGTACAGGAAGATCCTGAACTCACCTCCACCCATGGGCAAAACAAACCTACAGCTGCATATGGAATAAATACCTTTGAAAACTGGATGAAAAGAGTTTCCATAACAAAGGGTAGAAGGACAGCATCAAGACAGGTAGAAGACACAGAGATACAGACTCGTCAAGGAAAAAAACCATGCCCCAAGCATGGAGATCCACAATCCAGAAGGAGCACAAAGATATGGATCTTTTCAATGATGAGTGAGAGATGCCTCCACACCAGGCACCCAATCCTCAGATCCTGCACAGGAGAGGCAAGCCCCACAACACTTGGCTTTAGAAACCAATGGGAAATACATCCAAAATAACTATAGAACTGTAGGAAACCAAAGACCTACTCTTAAAGGGCTTGTGTGCAGACTCACTCAACTCATAAAACACTGCAAAACCTCCAGATTGAAAGGCTAATAGACATAGAAGGGGACCCACCTACTAATCTCGAAGTGTCTTCCAGAGAGGTAGAAACCAGTTAGGACTCTCTCTGGGGACTGAGACACTGGTGGAAGCCATTTTTGCAATCTCAGGCTACCGTGCTAATGGAAATGCTGGTGGGCATCATTTTGGAAATCTCTCTGTACCTGTTAGCATCAGTGGGCACGTCCTGCCGAGGGCCCCATTCACCCCTGTGCATCCACTGGGACTCACACTTGGACAGGTGATAACCCCACCCCCCAACACCTCACAGCAGCCATGATGAGGGCCAGCAGCTGTTCTGGGAGCCAGCCTTGCCCACCAGCACACCACACCAGCAAATCACAGCAACAGCCAAGGCCCCAACACAATAAGAATGTATGTGCAGTCTACACAGTGGACACCCCTTGAGTGCCTGGCTCCAGTGGCCAGGAAGGACTGTGCTTCTGAGCCCCACAGGGCATCTTCTACCTAGACCACTCCTTCAAGACAGAGAGGTAGTTGATTTAACTCATACATAGAAACAAACACAGAGAATAAGGCAAAATGGGGAGACATAGAATATGTCCCAAATAAAAGAATAAGACAGAATCTCAGAAAAAGAACTAAATACAACAGAGATAAGCAATCTACCTGATAAAGAGTTCAAAATCATGGTTATAAAAATTCTCACCAAATTTGGGACACAGTGAGAAGTTCAACAAAGAGATGGAAAATATAAGAAAATAACAAACAGAAGTTATAACAGAACCCAAAAACACACTAGATGGGTTCCACAGTAGATTGGATGAGATAAAAGAACAAATCAACAAACTGGAAGACAAAGCAATGGAACCTACCAGACAGAAGTGAGAGGGCCAGTCTTAGGAAGGCCAGCCGCAGCTACACCTGGGGTCCGGAAAGGAGGAGCAGGGGACCCGAGAGTGTTGGGGAGTCCAGTTCAGACGCTCAGGCCAGGGGTACCCTCCTGCTGGGGGACTGGTCGCTTTCAGGAAGCTTCTGCTGAGGCAGATGGGCAGCATCTTCTTGATCAGTGCTTCAGCGGTGGAGCAAACACCGCTGGACCTGACAAGGCTCCTGGAAGCCCAACAGAGTGTTTGAACACCCCTAGACTCCTGAGTCCAGCTCTGTGTTAGAAAGAAAGAGCCGTGGCTAGGACCCTAGCCTGGGCCCGCCCCAGCTGCCCACCTCTTCTAAAGGTCACCGAGATTGGGCAGAGGGGCTGTCCCAGCCCAATCACACCATCCCTCCAGGCCCCGCCCCAAGCCCTATGTGGGCAGCCCCACCGAGCAGGAAGATTCCTCTTGCTGGGGTTGGAGACCCACCTAAACTGATCTGACACAAAGCAGCCCCAGCAGCTCCCAGGGCCCCTTTCCCTAGGCTCACGGCCCAGTATTGACCTGCAGGGCTTTCTTATTGCCCCCTTAGTCAGGGCCACTGGCCTAAGCCATGTGCCCCTTGACCCCTGCATGAGTCACACGTGAGTTGGTTCCTCCATGGCTTTTCACTGGGAGGCAAAGACAGGTGCATCCTCCCAAGCCGAGGGGACTCTGGGCTCCCCTGACCCACCAGCCAAACAGAAAAGAGGACTTAGCAGGTGAGGGAAAGCCAGAGAGAGAGAGAGAGAGAGAAATGCCTCAAGCAAACCAGAGCCCTGAAAGTCTGTGTCCATCACAGCAAAGCTCCATGCCTAGTACCTAAGTCCTTAATACCCTCCTCTCGGTGGAGTGACCCTCCACAGGGGCCTGTCTGACCCTCTAAACGTTGCCCTCCTGCCCCTCTACCTGCTCTGATCTCAGGGAATGGAGGCCCCTCCAGCTGGGTGCTCCAACAGCAGGAATCTATATTCTCACTGTTCTGGAGGCTGGAAATCCATGATCAAGGCATCGGCAGGTTTGGTGTCTCCTGAGGCCTCTCTCCAGGGCTTGCAGGTGAACGTCTTCTCTGTATCCTCGCAAGGTCTTTCCTCCAAGTGCGCACACCCTGGTGTCTCTTCCTCTTATTACAAGGACACCAGTCCCAGGGGATTAGGGGCCCACATTTATGAACTCACTTTACCTGAATTACCTCCTCAAAGGCCCCATCTCCATGTGCAGTCACATTGGGGTTTAGGGCCTCAGCATGAATTTTGAGGGAACACAATTCAGTGCTTATCAGTTACATCTTCTTGCCTTTCCTGACTGCCCCATTCCCATCCTGCCTCAGCCTTTTGATAACGCAGGATGCAGGTCTCTGAATGCACATGCTTACCCCCTCCCCATGCCCAGCCCGGCCACGCGTGTAAGAGAAACAGCAGCCAGACCACGTCTGCATCTCCTCCCTCTGGGACAGCTCCACTCGGAGCCTGGGGCTTCCCAAAGCCAGGTTTTTGTTTCTCTCTCCCATTTAATTAAGGAGTGAGGCAGAAGAGTGCTTTTTCAAGTTTAATGACTGTTCTTAGTTAGCACCATCCAGCAAATGACTTCTTAAATTGAGGACCAGAAAGCACTCAGTTTTCTGGATATTTACTGTCACATCTACAGCAACACAGCTACCACCGAGCGTGTGATTCCCAAGACTCACTCTGAGACTGGAGGTGACGCCAGTCTCCCAGCCCTGAGACCTCCAAACAAAATAGCAACTGTCTATCCGTCTCAGGGTTGGCAAGACCACGGTCTTCCTCCCAGACCTTCCTGCATGCATTTCAGGGGTGGCTGATCCTCGAGACACCACCAGGCGCAGCTGCCTGCCCAGAGAGGCGGGAGAAAGGCATCTGATCCAGGTGCAGAGCCCACACTCACCTCTTTCCAGTCAAACGCCCAGCGTGAGGCCCTGCCCTAGTTCCAGCCCTGTCCTGAGAAGAAGTAAGACGGTTCCTTGTAGGTGAAATCCGAGGGTGGTGCATTTGAGACACAGCGTCAGTGTTTCTTCCAAGGAGGGAGGCTCCGGGTAGAGAATAAATAGCTGAGTTCAGAAGTTAGACTGTGTATCCGCCTAGAAACCCTTGTCTGGCTTCTGCATTCCTGGATAGCTGGTGGGAGAGACAGGGAGAGTTCTGATGGCATCTCTGCTGCTGGAGTGAGGAGTCAGCATCATCTCCTCTGGGTTGCTTTGAATTATCTCCTCCCTCCTCTATGTGGCACAAAGCAAAAGCATTTTCTCCAGTAATCGAGGAAGGTCTGAAACCCCAGAATGCCTGGTCTGGAGCCACAGCTCTGGGAGGGAGTACCATTCGCCCCTGCTCTGGGAACCTGACATCTGGTATTTCAGCCTCACGCTGACCAGGCTGCCTCCTGCCCAGTGGGCTCCAGGGAGTCTGCCGGGATGACGGCTCACATGCCAGGAAAAGCACATCAGGGCTGTGCTGGCCTTGCACCAACAGCAAAGCCAGGGTGCCTGCCCTCCACCCACATCCACTCCCTGTGGTCATTCCTGTATCCAGAGCGCTTCCGCAGCACCTCTGGTGTGACTCATGGCCGCAGGAGATGTGCTGGCCACTCAGCCTACTCCAGGTACCACGTTTCCTCCACAGCAGCTCTCACCCACCGGGATGCTTCAGCCCCTTCAGGGCTGTGGTGCTTGCCACGAGCTGTTCCCTTGGCCTAGAAGTCCTCCCTCTTCCTCTCGTCCCCTGTCGACCAGCAAACTATTGCTTTGGGAACCTGCTGTTTCAGGAACCCACTGGGAGCCTTTGAAGAGAAGAACTACATCTTATGTGTCTACTCCCCAACACGGTGCCTAACACTGTGCCAGCTGGCGTTTGCTTAGTAAACACTTGTCACAAACACAAATATCAACCCATTAGTTGCTATTGCTGCATGAACAAATTACTACAGCTTGAGCAACTTAAAGCAACACGCATGTATTACCTCTTGGTTTCTGTGGCTTGGGAATCTGGGCACAGCTGCAAAGGAACCTCTGCTCAGGGTCTCACAAGCCTGAAATCGGGCCATCAGCCAGGCTGTGCTCCCCTCTGGAGCTGCGTTCTCTACCAAGCTCACGTGGTTGTGCAGAATTCAGTTCCTGCGCTTGTAGGACTGAGGTTCTCAGCTCCTAGAGGCTGCTCGCATGTCCCTGCCATGTTAGAGAGCTACCATCATAGCAGAGCCCACCTTTACAGCTGGCAAGAGAGTTTAAGAGAGTTTCTTTCTCTCTCTAGTTGGCTAAAAAGGAGTCTCACATAACATAACGTGACCGGGGGTGCATATCCCAACGCACGTGCTGTGCACTGTAACCTAATCGAGCAAGAGACGTTCCATCAGTTTTGCCATATTCTGCTGGAAAGACAGATTCCACCTGCACAAGGTGGGTGGGGGGGGGGTGTTTCTCCAGGACATGACTCATTGGAGGTCACCTTGGGGTAGTCTGCCCCAATCAACAACTCAAAAAATGACAAATAATTTTTTTTAAAAAGCTAACATTTACTGAGCTCTCACTCTGTGCCAGGCACTGTTCTCAGCCCTCTCTAAGCAATGAATGAATAAAGTACAGAACCCGGTGAATGAATGAAGGATAGGGAGAGCCTGGATACCCTGTCTGGATACCATGATGTGGGACAGAAGAACCAGGAGAGGAGTGAAAAAGCAATGACTCCCCCCGAAAAAATTCCATCTCCCCCCACTAGGTCATACAGCGACTCAGCTCCAAATCAGCTAATCATCTATCTTTGCACGTATTCTAGAACTGGGCTCCCTGCTAAGACCAAGCCCCAAGCTATGATCCAAGTCCCCTCTACCTACCCTCTAGACTCCAAGTGCCAGCCTGTCTGCCGAGCAGAAGTGTGCTACCTAACCCATCCCCACCACCCCTTTCTCTGAGGTTGTGGACACTGGAGACCATGCCCTCCTTGGCCCTCTGTCCCCCTGCTCCTGGTTCCTTTCCTCTCTCTCCTTCTCTCTGTTGGTCCTCTTTGGCCAGTCCTTGACTCTTGCTAGTGCCCAGGGATCCACTTCCAGTCCAGTGGTGCTCTTGTCCAAGACCCCTCCCCTATCCTCTACCCTCTGTGGGCATAGCTGACCCCACAGCTTTAACCTCCACTGCCTGCTGATAACCCACACACCAGTCTGTACACCCTAGTTACCAGGTGGATCTTCGAGCCCACAGTTCCAGCCACCACCGTGGGATATCCTGCAGGCTTCGCAGCTCAATATGGTAAAAGGAATTCACCAGCTTTTCCCCAAACCCGCTCCTCCTATGTCCCCCTCCTGATTACCACGCACAGAACTCTGGCTCAGTTCTCCCTCTCCCCCTCTCCCCACACCTTGTCCTGCTGATGCTGCCTGCATAACAATCCTCATCCTTCTCCCCACTTCTGCCTCACGTTGTCCCTCACGATCTGTGCCAGTGTACTCCTGAGGTGCACATCTCGCCACCTCCCCTTTTCCCCTAGAACCCTGCCCTCTGGCTGTACTAAGCTGATTTCAGTTTCCTGAAGGAAGGATCTTTCTCTCCTTTCCAGGATTTCACTCTCCGTCCCCCTTCCACCTGGTCAGTCTCCCTCTGCATACTCTTCTTTAACTAATAACTTCTATTTGTCTTTCAGGACTCCACGTAGATGCCACCTCATCCAGGAAGCCTTCTGGGACTTCTTCAGGCAGATTAGGCTGCTCTCTGGGACTCTCAAACCCCTCGTGCTGTCTCTACCAGAGACAGAGTTATCATCACGTGCTGTCAGCATCTCCAGAGACCTCATCACACGGTACCAGCCTCTTCCATTCCCTCATCTGGTCTGTGAATTCCTCAAAGGCAGGGTCCCTGTGTCCTCAGGACCTGGCCAGAGCCTGGCGCAGAGTGAACAGTGACAAATGCGGGCTGACAGTGGTAACAAATGACTCACCTGCCATTCGCTTGCATCGCCAGCTGTCACCTGTCCGTTTCGCCTGCACACTCACCCCCATCAGGTTTGTTCTCAGGCTGTGCCCTGCTATTTCTGACCAGGACCTGAGGCTATGGACCCTGCTTGCCCAACTCCATGTCAAAGATACAGATTTCACTGGGCTCCAGCGGTGTTTTACATGGGGAATTTGGGGTAAGGGGCCAAATAAACAAAGCTCTCTTTTCCCACCCCCACCTGACACATAGTTGTTTATTTTGCCCAGAATGTCCCCGCCTCCTTTTCCAGCTACCTAATCTCCATCATCCTCCAAGACTCGAGTAAGCTGCCACCTGTGCCAGGAAGCCTTTCTCGATCCCCAAGCTGGACTGGGCACCCCACCAGTGTGCTCACACAGCCCCCATGCTCCCCGCTGCAGTGCACTCTGTCCCCCGTATTTCAATTTCCTGTTTACGCTTTGGCTCTCCCACTGGCTGGGAGCTGCTCTGGGACCAGACAAGAGTATGCAGAACCCAGTGTGCTGGCCAGAGCGGTCTGGGCTCGCCGGAAAGGGAGCCCATTGTGGGAGCTGGCGCCGTGGGGTAGCAAATGAAAGAGAAAGAGAGCTTCATTCTGGCTGCTTTTAACAGCTCCCTTTAATGGCTAAAAGGAAGATTCACTTGATGAACTCTGGGCCTGAAGATGCTTAAAAGATAAATATTTTTGAAACAGAGAAGCGACCCTTTCTACCCTGGATTTGGAACACTCAAAGCCTTTTTTTCATGTCAGTTTAAAAGATTTATGAGACCTGCTCCTTGCTGTGTCTCTGGGTAGATGTTCCCTACGAATGCATTAATGAGTAGTAGAGAAACGTCACAGTGGCCGTGGTGCGGATGTGCCACCAGAGTGTGTATCTCATTGTGACCCTTGCCAGGAGCGGGGGCTGATTTCCAGGGCCATCACTCACAAAATCAGCCCCTTCAGAGCTTTTGTATGAGCTTCAGCAGCAGCATCTTAATAAGCCCTGTGCTTGGAGTCGGGGGAGACGTGATCATGGGCCTCCGGTGTGCTCGCAACCCCGCGTGTTACCAGCCACTTGGACACCAGTGTCAGGAACCCAACTCAAACTGGCTGAAGCACAAAAGGGACTCCACGGTCTCCCAGCACTGCGAAATCCAGCGGTACGTCCGCCTGCAGACCAGACCTGACTGGACTCAGGAGCTCAACCCAGGCCTACAGGACCTGGCTCTCCATTCCACAGGCCATACTCCTCCATGCAGCCATCACCGTCCCTTGGACTCCCCGGACAAGGGTGCCCCCAGAACCCCTGACTTCCTTCCTACCAGTCCAGCAGCCCTGGAAGAAAAGAGGGCCCTCTTCTTCCAGCGAGTCTCAGCACAAATTCCAGGACAAATTCTGATTAGCCAGCTTGGGGTCATGTGATAACCCCCAAGGCAGGAAGGGAGGGTCAGCTCAAGGCTCACCACATGACCTGAGGGCTAAAATCACAGCATTACCACTTTATAAAAGAGGAGTAGGGCCCAGGCCAGCAAAAGCATCAGATGTCCACTGTGCCCCCCAGGGGACTCGGTTTCCTCATCTACGATCCAGGGGATTGGCCTCATCTAGGAAATTTCTAAAATCCTTTCCAACACCCAAAGAATGATTTAAGCTGAAAGTTGAGATGGATTTTTTAAAAAAGTTTTAGTGGCTCAGATCTGATGTTTACCTGGATGTTTAGGTATCAGGAAAGAGGGAGAGAGGTCATTGGGGACAATCATGCCCCCTCAACACACACACACACACACACACACACACACACACACAAAGAGCCAGATCCAGTCTGAATGGTGACCTCTGGGGCTAAGTAGTCTCTGGTTCCCTCCTCACCTGCTGCCCAGGCACCCCATGAGCTCTGCCCCGACTCAGCACCTCTGGGCCTAGAGCAGGTGGTTCTCGCTGGGGATGCTTTTGCTCCTTTCACCCCAAGACATTCAGCAGTGTTTGGAGGCGTTTTTGATTGTCATGGATATACCAAGGCAAGGAGGGGGCTGCTGGCATCGGGTAGACAGAGGCAAAATATCTAGATATTTAGGTGTTGAGATGCTGCTAAACAGCCTACGGTGCACAGGACCACCTCCTAAAACCAACAGTTACCTGGCCCTACGTGTCAATAGTGCTGAGGCTGAGAAACCTGTGTCTGGAGGGAACAGTTCTGGAGCACCTGCTATGATTGCCTAGACCTTTACTCTGCACAGCTGGGAATCAGTGCATCGACTTACCTGGGGTTGTCATCAGGGAGAACCCCTGCAGGCTGCAGTGTGGAGAATGGTTGAAGATGAGGCAAGAGAAGAGGGTCAGGAAGGCAATTTGGAGGCAGTTGCCATAGTCCAGGCGAGAGCAAGGCCGGCCTCGTGGGCCTGTGACCTGTGCAGTCACATAGGTCCCCATGCTTAGGAAGGACCGCGTTTGGTTTACTGCTCTGCTGCCACCGTCTTGAAATTCTTAATCACTGTTGAACAAGGGGCTCTGCATTTTCATTTTGCACTGGGTCCTGCAAACCGTGGAGCCAGTCCTGGGGGAGAGATAACTGGGTCTGAACCAGGGTGATGGCCATGAGAACAGCAGGGTCACCCTTCTCTTTGGGAAAGCACCACCCACCTTTTTGACACCTCAAAGTTCCAGGCACTGGCTATGAACAGGGGCTGGGGGTTGCAGAGAATTGATTGTGGCAGGTCCAGTACAAGACAAGGGCAACTGAGCAAAGGGATCCAGAGGCCAAAGACATGCATGGCCTTCCTCCAGCCAGGCAGGGACAACACACCCAACCAAGAGGGGACGCTTCTCATCCACTTGGCCTACATTGAGGAGAGAGAGAGAAACAGCCCGGGCAGTGCCTGTAAGCAATGAGGAGGCATCTGGAGGTCTAGCATCAAGGAATAAGAACACATTTCTCCCCCAGAAGCCGTACTGTATGCTGGGCCGCAGCCCCAGAGCTGCTCCGTGAAGGCAGGCTGGAGCCAGGACTTGAGTGGGCCCAACCATCTCAGATTTTCCGGGGAGCCCACGGGGTAGTCATCATGGGTACAAACTCCAGAGTCAAGGGCATCTGTGTGCCCATTCACACCATCACTATTAGCTCTGTGACTCTAAGTCATTTACTTAACCTCTCTGAGCCCCCGTTTCTATCAAATGGAAAGCCAATAGCACCAACTGCATGATAGGCTGGGTCAGTCAGATAAGATATTGTACTTGTCAAATCCTTAGCCCAGTGACCGACCTGGAGAAAGTTACTTAACTTCCCTAAGCCTCAGTCCACTCAGCCATAACACAGGGAGATGACATTGCCCCTATGTCACCGTGTTGCCCTGAGGATTAGAGCAGATGATTCACAGAGTGTTTGTTCTCCTGCTCTGACCATTGCTTGGGCTCTGCAACTCAGAACTGTGTGCCCTGACACTGATCTCCACTGATGAAGCTGAGCCTCAGGAGAATCCCACCTCCAGCCCAGACCCCGGAAGGAAGCTGTGTTCCTCCATCTCTGCCTCCGTATGAGGAAACACGTGGCTTCCTAGTATTTCCCTCGGTGATACCCAAAGGAACCCCCAGCCCATATTGACATCCCTCTTTTTCATAGTGCAGTCAGCATCCTGACTCTGTAGTGTCTGGGAGCTGGGGGTATATGTGTGTGTGTGCGCACATTTACGTGGGTTAAGGAGAGATTCTTTTTTTTATTGAAATATAGTTGATTTACAATGTTGTATTAGTTTCAGATGTACAGCAAAGTGATTCAGTTATATATATCATTTTTCAGGTTCTTTTCCATTCTAGGTTATTTATTACTAGATATTGAATATAGTTCCTGTGCTGTATAGTAGGTCCTTGTTGTTTATCTATTTTATATTATATATATAGTAGTGTGTCTCTGTTAATCCCAAACTCCTAATTTATCCCTCCCCCTCTTTCCCCTTTGGTAACTGTAAGTTTGTTTTCTATGTCTGTGAGCCTGTTTCTGTTTTATAAATAAGTTCATTTGTATCATTTTCTCAGATTCCACATAAAAGTGGTACCATATGATATTTGTCTTTCTCTGTTGGACTTACTTCACTTAGCATGATAATCTCTAGGTCCAACCATGTTGCTGCAAATGGCATTATTTCATTCTTTTTTATGGCTGAGTAGTATTCCATTGTGTATATACCACATCATTCTGTATTCATTCATCTGTTGGTGGACATTTAAGTTGCTTCCATGTCTTGGCTATTGTAAATACTGCTGCTATGAACATTGGGGTGCATATATCTTTTCAAGTTAGAGTTTTCTCTGGATATATGTCCAGGAGTGCTGGATCATATGGTGACTCTATTTTTAGTTTTCTAAGGAACTTCCATACTGTTTTCCATAGTGGCTGCACCAATTTACATTCCCACCAATAGAGTAGGATGTTTCATTTTTCTCTACACCTTCTCCAGCATTTATCTGTAAACTTTTTGATGATGGCCATTCTGACTGGTGTGAGATAATACCTCATTGCAGTTTCGATTTGCATTTATCTAATAATTAGCAATGCTGAGCATCTTTACATGTGCCTGTAGGCACAGCTGTATGCCAACATCGTATGTCTTCTTTAGAGAAATGTCTATTTAGTTCTTCTGCCCATTTTTTGATTGTTTTTTTGTTATTGAACTACATAAGCTATGTATTTTGGAAATTAATCCCTTATTGGTCTCATTGTTTGCAAATATTTTCTCCCATTCCATAGGTTGTATTTTCGTTTTATTTACGGTTTCCTTTGCTGTGCAAAAACATTTAAGTTTAATTAGAAGGGGGCGAGTTTCTTTAAATGACCAAGGGGTGATCAAACAGATTCCCTGGAAGCTTCTGTCCCCGCAGACGCCCACGAAGGAGGCCTGTGCTGTCTCCCACTCCCACAGTGACCAGCAGGATTTCTAACCATGCATTTTCCTTTAGACATGGACCATCTTCAATATGTTTATGAAACTTTGTGCTAAATAGTGTGAAATACCAAACTGCCCTCTGGCAGCTGCAGGGGTCATCATTTAACTGCAACAGCATTTTTCAAATGTACTCACTAGGGAGGTAGGTAAAGATATAAATTGCTGGCAGGAAGGAGACAGCAATGGGGGAGCAGCCTGGGAGTTCTCCACCCCAGTCCTTCCAGAGTCGCTTCTGCCCAGCCTCAGACAAAGCCTGGAAAACCAGCTGGTGACATTGTCATTCAAATGATTTCAACCAGAGCCACTGTTTCTAAGCACCTACTGTGTGCACTGGGCATCATGCCACATCAAAAGTGCCCTTGTCCTATGTGATTCTTGGATCAGTGCCACGGTTGAGTGAAGCAGAGAGAACACAGGCTATGGAGGTAGGCAGCCTGAGTCAGAGTTGATGCTCTGCCTTTATCACCCAGGGGAGCTTACACAGGTCAGTTGAGCCTGAGACTCAGTTTCTGCACCCACAGAACTGGGATGATGGTGCACCTCCCTCCATGCTAGATACCAGCTCTCCCAGTTTATCAGAGCTGACTGTGCACCTCTCTTCCTAGCTCTGGGTTTAGTGATGACAAGCTGGCACGTTGAAATTAACCAAGGTGAAAATATTTGCACCACAAAAATAGGCAAACTACACATCAAGCCTTGCTCTTTTTAGAGACCCACTTACCAGCATGCCACTGCCTACTTCATATGCACAGAGACTTAGAAAAATAATGTCTTTACAGCGCTAGGCATAGTCTCTGGTACATCACAAGTGCTCCAAAGTTGATAACTATGATCACAATTCACACTTCCATAGAATGAAACTGATACTCAGAACAGCTGTATAACCTGCCCTTGGCCACAGAACTGATGCAGGGCAGAGACTGTCTGGTTCTGTCTGGTACCACGGCTTTTCCCACTACTCCACACAGCCCCTCAGACAAGGTACAGCGATAGCGTCAGAGACTGGATGAAACCACGCTGACCCACTTGGGGACTCCTGGATGGAGAGGCAGGGATGGGAGCGGGAAGAGAAGGTTTGAGCAGATCTGGAAGAATAATGGGAATGAAATGAGCTGATGCACGTGATGGGAATGATGTGACCTGTGGGCAGAGTGAGGGGACTGTGGGCTCTGCCTCCCTCCTGCATAAGGACTCAACCAAGCCAAACTCAGACCCCTTCACAGTGCTCTCAGTAGCTTTGGGGCCCGCAGCATCTGCCCTTGGATTTGCACCACCCTCCACGTGGCAGTGCTGTCCTCCTAAAAGTACTGCAGTCTGCTCATCCTTCTCATAGTCTCTCAGACAAACAGCTCCAATGGTTCCCAACTGATCCTGCATGTTCCATATTGCATCATTCAATTACAATGTGTTTAGAATTCAATAAAATGTTACCCAATTATATTTAAAGGTAAGTAGTAACTTTATTTTAAAATCATCATTGTCCTTAGTCATAGTAGCACATTTTTGGAGCATCCCTGTCAAATTGTTTAATTCTCCTCTTGAGGTTGGTATTATCATGCCCACTTGACAGATGAGGAAAATTGAGGCTCAAATTCAGTGACTTGACCCAAGGAACCTCTACTGGGAGACAGGTTGTTGGCAGGACTCAAACCCAAGTCTGTCTGACGCCAAAATCCCTACTCTTCACATCAAGTCACCGTTGTTTTTCTGTGGGCTGTTTCCTTACACATTCTGCCCCCCGGCACCAGTCTCTGCCACTGCTTTCTTCCAGGAAAGTTGCAAAAACCCAGGAGTGCACATTCTGATCAGGTGTTGCTCAAAACAATAGCTGCTTTTGGAAGGCACTCCAGGGACTGCAGAGTCTCCCCAGAATGAGACGCTGCAGACAGGAGGACATCACCTGCTCTTGCTCGTTGGGTGGGGATGACTCAGTCGCAGTGAACCTGGAGGAGTGCGCTCCGAAAGCTGGCAGCTCCAAGCAGTGCCCTAGTGATTCGTGATTCGGAGATGCAGGCTGGCCAGGGCGGGGGTCCCAGGCTTTCCGCCGCAGAGTCACTCCAGATAAACAATCAGAGGGCGAGGGCTGGGAGATAACGAGCAGATGCCCACAGGCTCCTTCTGTTGCCAGGCAGCTGGGCCTAATGGAAAAGCCACGTGCCTGGAATTGGGAGTTGCAGTTCGCACCCTGACTGCTAATGCCAGGGAGTGACCTTCAGCTAGGCACGTACCCACCTGTCTCAGGCTCCCCCGCTGCCAAGGGGGAAGAGTAAGCCCACCGGATCCACCTCGGGCAGCTGGCGCTGAGCATTTTACGCAGAGTCTTTCTCAATACTCAGCAATTTCAGGAAGCATCTCCTGATGACTTCAGGCCAATGTTCCATCCTTTCTCTGGAATGCTAAAGAAATTGCTCAGATGCGCTGGTGAAAAACATGGTATATGATCATTGCAGAAAATTTGGAAAATGCATGAAAGAAAAAAGCTTAAAATTACTCATAGTCCCACCATGCATCGACAGGTATTTTTAAATTTTGTTTCTCACATCATGTATATATATATATATATATATATATATATATATATATATATGGTGACAATAGTTCTCTACCCTTTTGCATTTTTCATGTAATGCTATATCAAAAGAATTTCATACCACTAAAAAAAAAACCTTCATAAATATCACTTTACATTCTGTAAAATATTCCATTGTAGGAGGGGTCACTTGATTTAATCCTTCCTTGAACTCTTAAAAGGACTTCCAGTATTTCAATATTATAAGTATTGCACAAACATCCTTGTTCATAAAGCTTTTTCTTCTCCACTTCTGATCATTCCCTTAGACAGATTTCTAGAAGTGACACCATCTGGTCAAAAGGTAGCAGCATTTTGAAGGCTCCTGTGACATACAGAAATGTCGCAGCAATGTTCCTAGCCAGTCAGCAGAGTGAGACAGGGCCAAGTTCCCACTGCCTTTCCATCATTTGATTATTTTCCTTTTAAAAAGTCTTGCTATTCTGATGCAGAAAAAAAAAATGGATTCTCACTGCTGTTTCATTCAGACTTTTTAAATTACTTGTTAGATGTTCTGCTCATTTTTGGAGCAGGTTTAATTCTGTCTGGCAGATTTGTTCATTTGTTTTCCGTCACATAAACCTGTTTCTTACATCTCATCTCCTGCAAGACAGGTCTGAACCCACAGTGGGGTACTGAACCAAAATTCCTTCCCTGGCCCTTGTTTTAATGTTTCAATATGTCCCCGTCATTTTCCCACCTTGGTCCCACTCGCTTGTGGCTGTCCTCTGGCTTCTCCTTTTACTGACTCAGGACCTTAGGAGGCCTCCAGGAGAGCATCACACATCAGGTCTGGCAACCAGGATGGAGAGTGCAATGGCACAAGTCTCCTCCCTTGCTAGACAAGTAAGCTCTTTGAGGGGCTCTCTGTATCTTTGACCCAAAATAGGAACATCCAACCCCAAACTCTGGCCAGAAGTACCACTTACACATGTATGTCCCTCCTCCATTCCCAGTCACTCCTGCCAGCCTGTGAGATGGACGGACTGGCAAGCAGGGCTGGGCACATCAAGCCATCCTCTAGAGGCTCTCTGGTGGGGCTGCCTGCCCTCCAGATGCCCGTCCTTCTCCACATCCCAGAGTACAAGGTGACCCCACCCAGGCAAGGCTCCTCCCCTGTGGCTGGTGTTGACATCAGCATAGTTCAGGGGAGATGAGGAGCAAGAAGACCCCAAATGATCTCAGATGCAAAATAATCTCTCTCTGCCGCCCAGCCTCACCATCCAGAAAGCTGGTGCTTACATCCCTCCCTAACTCCTGTGTAACATACGCCTTACACGCCCAGAATCACCAAGAGAAGGAGAGAGAACTCTGGGCACCCCAGATTCTGCAACACCCACAAAGGAGGTCTGGTATACAGGGAAAGGCTGTACCAGTGGTCTGTCCACCCTTTCCTAAAACTTGGTAAGAGTACTCTGGAATTAACAAATAAATCATTTCTAAAATCTATAAAATTGACTTTTTCTCTTAGACCATTGTTTCCCACATCTGTTTCTAGTTTCTATGAGCTATGATTGGGATACACATGTAAAACACATTCTGTGATCAGTTTCTATTGGAGAAACAGTGCTGAACAAATTAAGGGAACACAGGACTCCTCAGAGCTTTAATATACCAGTACATGTTGTACCGCTTCAAGAGGAGGCTAAGGAATGTGTTTCTCAAGCATCTTGGACTTCCAAATCCTCTGTCTGGGGGCACCTTACAGGACTAGGAGTCTGCAGAACATGCCTTGGACAACCTGCATCATGTAGCCCTAGGGTGGGCCTCCGCCAGATGTTTCTGGGATTTCCCAGGAAAAGGAGCTTCTTCTCAGAAGGGAAGCACTGACCCCATCTCCCCCTGAACGAATCCCCTCCTATCCAAGCCCCAACATACGATTGGTACCAAGTCTGCCTAAATGGTCAGGGAAGAGGTAAGCAAACTTTTTCTATAAAGGGCTGGACTGTCGATGTTTCAGGTTTGACAGCCGTGTAGTATCTGTTGCAACTGCTCTGCTCTGCTGTCACAACAGGAAAGCAGCCGCAGACAATACGTAAACAAATGGGCACAGCTGTGTTCTAATAAAACTTTATTTACAAAAACAGGTGATGGGCCACATTTGGCCTAGGGGCTATAATTTTCTCTCTTTTTGTTGCTGTTGTTTTTTAACTGAAGTAGTTGATTTACAATATTGTGATAATTTCTGGTGTACAGCATACTGATTCTCTGCAAGGCGCAGTGAAACAAGTTATGGCTGTGCTTCAAAGGGAGCTCACCTCCCTTTCGTAAAAACTTACTCCTTCTCTTGTGTTTCCTATTTTTCAAGTTCATCAAGCCAGAGAGCTGCGAGTCAGCAAAACTCCACCATCTGCTGCATCCATTCAGCCGGTAGCCAAACTTGACGACACCCTGAAAGGTTTGGTACTCACTCCCCTCCGTCCAGTTCATTGCTACAGACCCTTGTCAGGTATGTATATTACTTTTCACATTCTTTTTCATTATAGACTATTACAAGGATATTGAATACAGTTCCCTGAGCTAAACAGTAGGACCTTGTTGTTTATCTATTTTACATATCTGCAAATCCTGAACTCCCAATTTATCCCTCCACACCCACTCTTCCCCACCCCTGGTAACCGTAAGTTTGTTCCTAGGTCTGTGAGTCTGTCTCTGGGCCATGGATTTCTGACTCTCGGTGTGAGGCATCTCAGACCAGGGAGAAGGGCCTCTGGGTATTGACCATGAGGAGTTAGTCCGAAAGAGTAAATTCATGACAAACCTCCAGAGGGGAACTCATTCTCAGATGAGGAGGCTTCACCTACACCAGGCCATACTTCAACTGATGGGGAAACGCCCTGTGCCCTCCCAGCTCGGAAGGTGTAGCCAGTATCCTAGCACCCAGTGCTGCCACCTGCGTGATCATACAAAGTCTCTGAAACTCAAAAGCCCCAGGGGAAACTTCGTGAGGCCTGTGTGAAGCCCCGGCATGCCTGAAGAAGTGGATGTATGTAGGTGAACTGGGGGTCAGTGGCCTTGTCTGAACCCCGATGCTTAACTGCAGAACAGCTGCTGCAGACCTCGGGGCAGGAGAGCGGGGCTGAATGTCTGTCCACATTCCATCGTGGTGCTCCTCTCCTGGCCTGGCTGCAGGGGAATGCATCGGGAATCCGAGGACTGTCAGCAATGCAAACCCCAGAGCATGGGGCCACACGGGCTGAACAGACTTCAGAGACACCAAAACAAGCCCCCTTCTCTCTGTAAGCTGAGTCCTCATCCTCCAGCCTGTGATGGAGGGAACCTTGTAGCCTTGTCATTCAGAATCAAAGGCTTTGTCAGCAGGGTGAAGGACCGGACAGGGAGGAGCAGACACAACCAGCTTAGAAAGTATGACTCAGAAATATAGCACTAGCTGACTACTGAGAGCCTACGAGACATCAGGCATCTTATTTACAACAGCACAGATTCTTCTCTGCAGGGTCAACATTACCCCATCTTACACAAGAAAACCAAAACTCAGAAAATGGACGTGAGTTGTCAAAGTTCACATAGCTTGTGAGAGGGATGGACCTGGGATCCCATCCCAGATCTGTGCGACCTTATTGGTTCCCCCAAGATGCCAATCTTCCCTCCTTCCTTAGCCCTCTCCATCTTCTAAACCCAACTGGTCTGAGGTCCATGGTCCTGAGTTGGGTTGGGGACACCCCACACCTCTATCCATTCCTACCCATACCGTCTAAGTCATTGCTGGCCTTGGAAAGGCTGGTCCTGGTGGTCTGATTTAGAGTATGTGAGGTTTTCCCAAGATCGAGATGTCTGTGTACAGATGTCACATAGATCATGATAAGAAGTGGGTGGCAAACATAGCTCTCAGAGTCATCATGGTGACCTTTACCAAGTAGCAGGGCTGATAGCTCAACACACATGGGTGCAGCTTGTAAGAATGGGACACATTTCCCAGGTGCTTGCTGGGCTACAGTCAGTGCTAAGACATTTGCATACATGATCATGTTTCATCTTCCCAACTACCTGCTGATTTAGGTACAATTATCATGCCCATTTTTATAGATGAGGAAATTGAGGCTCAGAGGTTAAGTAATTTGTCCTGATCACATATCTAACACAACCTCCTTGATAGTGGCTCCCATGCCTTCCCCAGTATGCTATGCTCTCCTGACTATACCATGCTCTAAACCCACTTCCCTTCTAGCTTGTAACTTCAATCCAGGCAATCAGTTTCATATCCTGCAGATAGGGGGACACCAAGGACCCCAGTAATCAGCCCCATGTACCTGCCCCAGAGCTGGACCCCCACCACTTCTTTTGGGGATCTCCACCGGAGCCCATTGAACAACGGCTTGTCCACACAGAGCTCATCCTGACAGCACACTCTAGATTTGCCTGGGAAGTCCAGACTTCAAATGTCCTGCCTCATTTTACCATGAGTCCTAATCTGTAACTCAGAAAATGCACAGCAATGACTATATTTAGAGAAATAAATACAGTAACCTAAGAATTTGGGAGGGAGTTCTACACAGAAGAGGCTGCTTGAGAGGTTCAGGTTGGAAGATGCTGAAATACTGCTCTCTGGGCTGTAAGCTGCCTGAAGGCATCCACAGGGACTTCCTTTGTTCATTGTCTCAGCCCAGGGTCCAGCAAGAGGCAGATGCCCAATAACAACTGTTTGGCTAGCGGCCTTGCATCGCGCTACTGTTTTGCAAGGCTGGGGCATTCATCCACCCTCCGCCATTCCTCCCAGATGTTTACTGTGTGCCAGGCCCCAGCCAGGATCTGGGTGCAGCAGGACAGGTGGGACATCTGGAGCGCACCTTCCAGCTCATATGTGGGTGTTGGGCTTATGAGCACCAAGACCTGGAGACACGACCCTTTGGAATTTCAAAGGTTGAAACATGCTAACCTTTGAGCCTCACCCAGGGACAGACAGGAACTTTCATTCTAAGGCAAGATCATGATTCCAACCCCCCGTGATGCTCCCTCTTCTCCCTGGTGGTTTGGGCAGATCTGTGGTTACGCTGGGAAGATGGTGAATGGGGGAGAAGCAGCAAGTTTAGCTCACAATAACTCGGTGAAATGCTCTTTTTCTCTGTCAGGTTTGGACAAGGGCTTGCTTGACCCCCGGGGCACTTCTAAGATAAATTTTCCCAAGCTTCTTCTTGCTTAACAGTTCATTCTCATTTTAAGCTGCCCCAGACCTCCACCACCCCCCCCCCCAGGTCCACGTGGTGTCCCGCAGTGCCGCCTATGCAAGTCATCTTATTATTGGGGGAGGGTGTAGCTCAGTGGTAAAGTGCACGCTCAGCGTGCACAAGGCCTCGGGTTCAATCCCCAGTACCTCCATTAAAATAAGTAAATAAATAAAGTTAGCTTTGTTTTAAAAAATAGAAAAATAAGTAAATAAATAAATAAAACACCATCCTTCCTCACATAACCCGTGGCTTTGGACCACCTTGGCCTAAACAATCTCAGTTCTTCCAGAACCAGAGGTGAAGCATCATGGTTAAGCCTGAAATGGAGAAACAAAGGAAGCAGCACCTCTCTCCCCAGGGAGGGGCAGGGCTGGGCAGCTGGGAAGGGGAGACTTGGCAGAGCAGGGGAACCCTGGTGGGCGTAGGTGTGCGTGCAAGCACTCCCACCCTCCAGGATCAGTACACCAGAGAAGCTGGCTGCTGAGGCCGCTAGGGGGACAAATCCACAGCAGCTAAGAAATGTGAGAGAGCACAGAGCGTCGGGCATTGGACCAGCCTCGGACGCCTCGCCAAGGCTGGCCCTCTGGGAAGGCAGTGGAGGCAGGATAGGGGAGCCATGGGGCCCCCCTCTTACCAAAAACCTGTCTCTCTGGCCTGCCTCAGAGCCCCAAACCGCCCTACATGTCCCTCTGGGCCAGGGCTCCCTGGGCCTTTGTTCGGACATCACAGGGCACACGGTGGGAAGTCATTACTTCCTCCGGTAAGCCAGGGCTGCCTCACGCCGGCTGCACAGCAGACACACCTAGGGAGATTCTTACAATCCGGACCCAGACCACACCAGGCGTTGCCGGGACAGGGACTCAGACATGAGTGTTTTAACTCCCCAGGCAGTTCGAGTGTGTGCTCAGGTGAAACCCCTCCATCCACAGCTCGGTGGGCATGAACTTCTCAGGTAAACCCGGTCTGAGAGCAAGGAGAGGGCACACAGGTGTTGAGGAACCAGCAGGTGCCGTACTGACGTGGTCCAGCCTCATCCTGACCCCAACGGCTGACACCTGCAGGCACTTTGTCATCCTCAGCTCTGTGACAAGAGGTCCAGAGCTCGGGGAAGTGAAGTGGCAGAGCACGAGCCAACACCAGTGGGACCCCAGGGCATTCTTTCTTCTCAAGATTCCGAGCAAGTAACTGGGGACACCTGGGGACACTGTAGCTGTCCTGCTATCGGGGTGTGTGCAGTACAGGTGTGCTGCCGAGGGGCTCTGGCCAGGCTGGACATGGCACGTCTACAACCTAACAAACAGGGAGAGCAGCAGTGTGTCTTCTGCCTCAGAAATGTCATGATTTTTCTGGAAGCTCTCTGTGCACCCTGTGCACTTGTCTTAGGCAACTCTGACCACCAAGACCAGCTTTTACACAGGCAGAGTAGGTGACCTCCTAAACTTTGCAATCCGAGAGGCATGAAAAGGACAGCTAAACGCCACCTGCATCCTCCTTCCCCACCATCCAAGGCCTTCCAGGTTAAACCACTGGCTCCCAAGCCTGCTGCACATTAGAAGCACTCGGGGAGCTTTTAAAACTCCCAATCCTCAGGTCACACTCCCTATCAACTCAATCAGAGCGTCTGGAGGTGGGAGTCAGGCGTCGGCAGTTTTTAAAGGTCTCTGGGTGATTCCAACAGGGTGATGAAGTTGGAGGGTCACTGGATCAGGCACTGCTCTGGGCAAGCCCCTCAGTCAGTGCAGAGGGTAGGGGACCCTTCACTGCCTCCCTGCTCCACCCTGCCGCCCCCGCCCGGGAACCAGTGTCATCCAGCTTGTTAGCTCTTTTCTCTCCTGCCCAGGAAACCTGTCACTGTGCATGTTGCCAGTGAATAGGTTCTTGTCTCATGCAGGAAAGAATTCAAAAACGAGCAATAGTAAAGTGAAGGTAGATTCACTCAGGGAGATACACACTCCATAGACAGAGTGTGGGCTGTCTCAGAAGGCACGAGAGGCGGCCCCAGGGTATTAGGTTGTTATTTTTTATGGGCTGGGTAATTTCATGTGCTCACAAGTGGGTGGATTATTCTGTTCTGGGAAAGGGGTGGGGATTTCCAGGAGTTGTCCTTTTATGGTCAGCCTGGGAACGGTCACGGCACCTGCGGGTGTGTGGTTTAGCGTGCTTATGTATTACAACGAGCCTCGATGGGGCTCAAGGTCTGCTGGGAGTAGAATCTTCCGCCATCTTGGTCTGCACTGGTTCTAACCAGTTTATGGTGTATCCTCAATGGCTGTGTCGTTCTTTTAATGGTTGTACCCTGCCTCTTTCCCTCCTGTCTCACTCACAGCACAGTTTTCTCCCTCATCACTGAGCAGAGGCCAGATCTGAAAATGCTCAGTGGGGTGATAAATATGTCTCTTTCCCCTCTCTTGAGCATGGTTTTCAAATTTGAGCAAACATCAGAAGCCCCTGGAGGGCTTGTTAAACCCAGATCCCTGGGCCCCAGCCCCCAGAGTTTCTGATTCGGTGTATCTTGGGCTGGGGCCTGAGAATTTGCATTTCTAAAAATTCCCAGAGGCTGCTACTCCTGCTGCTGGTCGACAGACTGCACATTGAGAATGACTGATCAGAAGAAAGGAAGGGAGATGGGTTATCCAAAAAGTTAACAGAGATGGGGAGGGTATAGCTCAGTGGTAGAGCACATGCTTAGCATTTACAAGGTCCTGGATTCAATCCCCAGTACTTTCTGGTAAAATAAATAAATAAATAAACCTAATTGCCTCCCCCCCAAAAGGAAAAAAACAGAAATAATAATAAAATTAAATTAAACCCATCTTGAACAGTGTTGGTTTATAGGAAATGGTACTTTTTTTTTTCTTAAGTTAACAGAACAGTAGTTGGCAGGAGTTTGACACAGGAGACCCCCCCAGGGTACTCAGAGAAATGCAAAATGATTCTTAATGAAAAGAAACCTCATCTCTCCAGCTCCTTCAAAATCCATGAGAAGGAGAGACTGAAAAGAGGCGCTAAGGGAGGGATGGCGTTCAGGGCAGGTCTGATTTGGCCATGTTTCGTGGCTCCACTTGATACGGCACAGGGAGGGGCCCCCGCAGGGTGTGAGGGTCTGAATTTTAGACCCCTTCTGTCCAGAGCGCAGAATCAGTGTAAATCTAGTCTTCCCGGAAGAGGACTTGCATTAAGCAAGCATTTCT
Source organism: Camelus ferus (assembly GCF_009834535.1). Lineage (NCBI taxonomy): Eukaryota > Metazoa > Chordata > Mammalia > Artiodactyla > Camelidae > Camelus > Camelus ferus. The sequence goes on from NC_045696.1 coordinate 105,114,979, forward strand.
TTAATTTCCTCTCTGAAGGCAGAGTCTCACTTGTATGATCAGTTTCGTTCTCTATCACTCAGAGAGACAGCAGTGAAATAGTGCTCAGAAACATTACACTCCCAGCAATTTCAGAGCATGCCTGGCTCATGAAGTGTGCCCGTAATTGCTACTTCATAAAAGTTTGATAAATGAGATGCCAAATATACAGCTTCTTCCTCTGAACATTGTAAGGGGCCTTATTCCAGGGGTCATTTTAGAGAATGAAAAACACAACTAGTGAGTTTGATTAAAGAAATCATTAATGTTAGAGAAGGTTTAGAAACCCTAAAACAAGCCTCTTGTCCTGGGAGTGCTGAGCAAGTCACATCAGCTCAAAGCCTGACTGATTTCAGGGGAACTGGCTTCTGGCCTCTGTTCACATACCGGTGACCTTCCTGGATGACCTTGGGCAAATCCCAGAGCCTCTTTCTGCCTCAGTTTCCCAAGCGGGGGAGCAGAGAATATTACCCTTGATTCTTAGACACTGGTTCTGGGCACAGAGTTTCCTGCAAAACCAATTCCTTGGGTTTGAGCCATCAAGAGCCTGCTGCCCAGGAGGCTTCTCAGGATGAAATTAGTGGCAACAGGTGACTTTCCATCCAGATATCTGGTTTCAGAACCCAGTGGAAAGTGGGAGGGCAAAGCTCAGTGGTAGCATGTGTGCTTAGCAAGTATAAGGTCCTGGGTTCAATCCCCAGTCCCTCCGTTAAACCAATAAACAAACAAACAAACAAACAAACCTAATTACCACCCCCGACAAAATTTTTTTTAAGTGCAAATGAACCCAGTGGAGAGGGTAGCGTTGGGAAAAATAGAATAAGCTTCCATCTCAGATGACCATTTCAAACATCTTTAATGATGAAGAATGATATAAGTGTATGCGTTTATTCAAACCTGGGCGGGAGTGTGCCCGTGTGTCTGTGAGAGTGTGTTTTATGAGTGTGTATGGTAAGGATGCATGGGAATGTGGGATTATGGATGTGAGTGTGTGTGCCTGGGTCTACATGTATTCATAGGGATGTGAGTGTGTATATGAATGAATGTGAGTGTTCAGAAGTGTGTGCATGTGTGAGCAGGTAGAGCGTGTTTATACGTGTGCACACGTGTGTGTGTGTGCATGTGAGCATGCACATGCGTGAATCTGTGTACCAGTTTGTGCTTATCCCCCTGGCACTCTCCTCACAGTAACCCCAAGGGGCAGTTCAATAACACAGGCTAAGGTGCGTGTGGAGCAATCTGCAACAGCCTTTACCAGCAAATTGCTTTAAGCAGAAGACTACAGCATTATAATAGCAGTATGATGCCCAATCCGCTCAGATGTCATGGAACAAAGAGCAGGTTCTGAGACAAGGCAAGCCGTGGCCCAGAACTAAAGACGCTGTCAGCTGGGCGAAAACAGAGAAGAGCTTATATTTAGAAAAGGGCCAATTATTTTCAGGCCACAAACAGCTACATTTTTAATGCTTAACCCATGAAAGCTTTCATTTAAAAAAATGCCCAAGTATTTTATGAAGACCTGAATATATTTGACCTGAGTCCATTCAAGATTTAACTACAAGAAATAAACAGATGTTTTCAGCAGGATGAACCGAGCACACGTGACGCAAGGCATCCAGTGTTCTCCTTACATCTGAACAAATGTTTACAAACATGAACCAGTCCTCACCACCTGCCCAGGTTTCAACACACCCTTATAGAAGGAGAAATCAGTGTCTGGGTCTGAGAATGGACAGGTCATATAGGAAAGTTCCAGGCAGATAAGGAAAGAGGTCCATGGGCTCAGAGGAAGAAGGGAAACTCCCTCAGTTCCAGTTTCCAACGTGGTGCAGTAGATGCACAAAAAACTTTCATAAATTAAGTGAACACATGAATAGATGAATCAATCAATCAGTCAGTCAAATAATGCTAAGGAAGAAAAACAATGAGCCCCTTCGTGGCTTACAATACGAACTTTTATTAAAATGAGTCTTACCAAATGATGTTTTTATCCTTAAGCCTGCATGATCCCCAGAAATGATAGGTTTTCCAAGGGAAATTCTAATAGCAAAATAAATGATTTTTCAAATACCAATGTCTTTGCCAGCCAGAGGGACCAAATGCTCTGGTTAAGTCTGATGTAAATGTAGTAGTTCTATTGCTACAACGACTGCTCATTGTAAAGATGTCAAAAACATTTTGAAACAATTCAACGAATTTTTATTGAGTAGCAAATGTTGTACTAGAGACTCAGCAACCACATTACCTACCAGGAAAACCAGACCCACTCCTTACTATAGAGCTCCCTGGGTCCTTTCTCAGAACCTGTAAACTCTTAGTTAACACACAATCTTTGTAAGCTGGGAGATCTGCATTCCAAAGCACAGACTCAGCACTTTAAGGTAGAAGGTAGATTGCCAGAGGCAGCGGGAGTGATACTGACAAGAGGTGGTATCATATATAAAAAGGAAGGAGTAAGTCCATATATTACTATGGAGACATCTCTAAGATACATTAAGTGCAAAAAGGAAGGTAGAGAAAAGGCATAGTGTGCTACCAATTAGCTACAAAAAGAGGATTGATAAATATATAAAACATGTTTGCTTCTATTAAAAGTAATAGAACTTCTGAGCTGGGGGAGGGTGTAGCTCAGTGGTACAGAGCATGCTTAGCATGCACAAGGTCCTGTGTTCAATTCCCAGCACCTCCATTAAAAATAAACAAATAAACCTAACTACCTCTCCCCCCAAACAAACAAAAAACAACAACAACAAAAAAGCATACATTCAAAAAGTAAGACAGAGCTAGATTTCTTTAACTATCTATACCTTGCTTTATAGATTCAGTTTTGGAACCATGTAAATATTTTACCTAAATATAAAATAAAATTGAATTTTCAAAAAGTAGTCCTTTAAAATCAAAAGCAAACTGAAATAAGTGAACTTAACTCTGTACTCAGTTGGCAGAATAACCACACAGAAAGGGATTACTCCATCCGATTTTATAACATAGCAATTTGACTCTCCATCCATTCCTTGTGGAATATATCCTAAGGACAAAAAGAACCGCATAAAATTCTAAAACCCACGTTTGATGTTTGAATTATAATGTTAAAGGTGATATTTGTAATGTTATTCTTAGACTATTGTGTGTATGTTGTACAATAAAGCAAATGAGTCATTATCTGGTGACCTTGAGAAATGATATTTTTAATATAAGAGAAAAAGCATATAGATGTAAGATCAATGAGGTTAAATAAAATTCCATAATCCTAAACCTGATTTGATAGCAGCAGCATTATCTCATAGTATTTTATTTTAAATCTATATACATGCATTTTTGTCCTATCTCTGTCCACTAAACAAGGACTAAACCAGCAACATTAAGCACCCCTCAAGCCCATTTCCTACAAAAAGAAACTAAGAATCCTTGGGGAAATTTTTAATTAACAGTCTGGGGCCTGGGATTGCTGAAGATGAGGCCAGGACATCTTGTAGGGACGCGATCACATTCTCTAGGGCCAGGTCAAAAGCCCTCAGGAGCAAACTCAAAAAGGCTCCCACTGGCCCAGGGGAGGCAATCTGAACTTTAGTACTGATAATGACTGGGAGAGATTCAGAGACATCAAATACACTTCAATCCAAATCAAAAATAAATGATTTAGTCATCATTGGAAGGCACAGATGAACGATTAATTATCTTAAAAACTGGTGAGGGGAGTGGGGGTGGAAATCAAACGTTAACTTGCTCCTCCTGAATGAACTATCCCTTGGGGTAACTGCAGAATTGACGAAGAGAAGCATCTACTTATAGACATTACCAGTTAATAAACAAAGACAGCATCATAGAATTGGTGTATCACCATTTTGCCGCTGCTGATGAGTTAATGGTGAAAGCAGTGAGCATCACTGTCACCGAGAGAGACAGCCAGGCACCACGTGCCCCCTGATGGAGCACGCAGCCCACCTATGAAGTGCTTATAAATGCTGTACCTGAATATATCAAGCCTCTACACCCAATTGCCAATTTACAAGAAATACAGGCAACAGAGGAACCATTAAACTCTACCACACAAATACAATCAGCAAAATCTACTGTGCGAGAAACTTTCCAGGACAAATGATTCAGACCAGTCTTTCTAACAAATAAATTGCAAGGCAACAAATATAAGGAAATCTATAGATTAGAAGAGGCTCAAGAGTTACATCAGCCCATCACAATATACGGACCTTATTTCTATCATGATTCAAATGAACTATTAAAAATATGTATGGAGCTTTCAGGGAGATTTCAGCACGGATTGGTTATTTGATGAAATTAAGGAATTACTGCTAATTTTTTCGATAGGATAATGGTATCGTGTCTATGATTTTTTAAAGAGCTTTCACTTTATAGAGGTATAACCTGAAATATTTAGCAAAGAAATGATACAAAGCTAGAATTCACTCTAAAATAACCTGGAGTGGGATGGGAAGAATGTGGGTAGAGAGAGTATAAAGGAAAAAGGACTAGCTATGAGTTGATAGCTATTAAAGCCGGATGACGGATAAATGGAGTGCATTATACCATGTTCTCTACTTTTGTGTATGTTTTAAATTTTCCGTAAGGAAAAATACAAGGAAAAAAAAGGCAGCTGACAGTCTCATAGTGAAAGAAGCAAGAAGACAAATAAATAAAACAACAAAATAGCAACAAACAGCAGGCAGCATCTAAGAAGGCAGAGGCGAGGAATAGATTGTAAAGAGCCTTCTGGATAAAAGAAGGAACCAGAAAACCCACATAAATTCCACCTACCTGAAAAAATTCATCTGGGGAAGACTGCAGCCTCTAACACCATACATGGAGCAGCACCAAATTTGTATTTATTCTAAAAATGCCGTATATATTTATGACCCGCCCTAGGTCTTGTGCAACTTCAAGTGCTCTCTAGTTTCATGCTCCCAACGTCCCTGTGATGATGTCATTACTCCTCTTATTGTGCAGGTGAGAATGCTGAGCCTCAGAGATGCTGAACGACTTATCCAAGGCTGCACAGCTGGTCAGCCCTGGAGCTGGGACCACAGCCTGGGGCTCACCTGCCCTGCTGGTAGGTTGGGCTTCCACCTCTCTACATTTGCTCCCTTCTGGGGAGGACACCAGTGGCCTTTGATGTACCCACCAGGTCTCTCCCTTGGCAGAGTGACACCCCGCTCTCCAAAATCACATATTCTGCCTGAAGCAAGCAAACCTTCCACAATCCATTGACTCTCACGTTCCCAGGGCGCCCCCTTTTTCATTCAACATGCCACATTGCTGTTCAGTTTTGTCTAATCACATTATTAATGTTGAAGGATATTTTCATTAGTGTTTTAGGCTTCATATGCTCCTTATATAGAAATACTTATTTGCAGGTGGCAGCTGTCAGCCTCTAAGGAGGGTTGCTGCATCTCAGCGCACTGAACGCGGTGCCGTGGGGCCTCTTTTCTGCGGTGGCAGCTGTGAGATGCGCTCCATGTGCCTTGAGTAAGAACCCCTCCTCTGGCCATCACTCCCTGGGAAGGAAGACCTCCCTCTGTTTAGTGGACACTGGAGCTGGAGAATTTGTACCAAAGACAGCCAAACTGACTCAGCTCCTTGATGCGGAGCACAGAGACAGGCCATCCGTTGAGAAGGTCAGTGATGCCATGTCACCTTATCTGCCCAGTGATGTGACATGGGGGTCCCTGTCAGGCAGGAGTTGGGGGGTTTGTGTGGTGCTCTGAGTCTGTCCCTTCACCCTCCAGCCTTCACAGTCCTCATCTCAAAGACAAGGGTGATGATTCCCATCGAACCTAACACTGTGGGAGGAGAGAAATCCATCTATATGGGTGTCCTGGGATCCCTGATGTCACCACACCACTGGAATGTCTGGGATCAGCCGGCTTTCAGAGCAGGGACGCCGGTATAACAGCCTGCATTCAGCTAGTGCTGGCTGCTTCCTCATAGCTCATCCTCACAGAGACCCTGTACGGAAGGTGGTACTATGATCCCCATTTACAGATGTGGACACTGAGACACAGAAGGGAAGGAAATTATCCAGTCACCCAAGGAGCATGTGACAGAGCTGGGGTTAGACCCCAAGTATTGCTGATGCAAAAGCCATGCCCTTAGCCTCTTGCTTCTCTGCCTTTGTACCTTTGAGTCTTAGAACAAGGGTAACACGTGCCAAATACCCAATGAATATTTTAAGTGAATAAATGAATAAATAAAGAACAACTCAGTTGTAGCCCCCAGCCCCAGAGAGAACGTTATTCAGGCTCAGGGGGACGTGATTGTTCAGCCTACTGTATTGAAATTGCGTCTCATGTCCTGTCGTGCTGGAGAGGCCCAGGATTTTGTAAATAACATTTTTCTGCTTATAATTGTAATAATACATGTTTGCAGTAGAAAATTAGGGAAGTGCAGAGAAGTATAAAGAAGATAATAAAGCTCATCCATAATCCACCCTTCGAAAGGTAGGTGCTGCTGACACTTCGGTGTATTTCGCCCCAGGAAGAGAGAGAATCTCAAACAGACCAAGGGAGGCAGCCCCTCCTGTCTCCACGTGTGTCCTGATACACTCCAGTCAAGGGGTTTGGCAGAATTTCAATGCCCCACCCCTGCCAACAGTAATAATAATAAGCATTTCTGTACCACCTAACACGTTGCAGATATTATTCTAAACACTTCACATATTAACTCATTTAACAGCAGGAGACAGAGCCATTTTATAGGGTAAATTTCAAGGTTTTACAGCATCGTAAAACTCAGCCAATAACCTTAAACTCTCCTCTCTTCTTTTCCCCTGCCACTCACAAAGGGAAAAATAATCTTTTTTAGTTAATACATGAGCAATGACTTCTCAAGCACCTGCTCTTACCAAAGGAGCACGAAGCAAGATTCCCAATAAAGTCCCTTTGCCCCATAAGCTCTTACTGGGTCATAAAGGAAATGGCATAGGCCCACTGAGCAGTAATGATCACTTTAGACCAGAAGGAAGCATCAGCAGCATGAGAACTTGTCAGAAATGCAAATTCTTCAGCACCCCCATCCAGACCTACTGAATCAGAGGGCTGGGACCGAGTGGGCTATGGTTCAACATGCCTTCTGGGTGATGTGGCACACGCCCAGTTTGGGGAACTCTGCTTTGAGATATCCTAGTCCTGGCATGAAAGGGTTGATGCCAAACACACCTGATGTCTGATTTGAAGAGGAAAACCACTGTGGGCTGGAGCAGTCAGGGAAGCCTTTCTGGAGGAGGTGATCCTTTCCTGCTACTCAAAGATGGTCTCTTTAGAAGGAGGAGAAATGGAAGGTGAGGGAACGCTGGGCTTTCAGATTTAGACAAGAGACGATTCAGACACCTCACCTTGCTGCATCAGAGGCAGCACAGACAGAAGGAAATTGTTCACTCCCTCACCTTCAGATTTTAGCCCTGTCACCACAAGTCAATAGCCGTCAATGGTGATTACTGTGAAGACAGGAAAATGCTGACTGGGCAGAAAGGGAGTGAGAGGTGTGGGCAGCGAGGAGTCCAGAGGTGGTGAGGGGTGAGACCTGGAGCTCAAGGGCCAGAACTCATTGATCATCCTTCCCCTGGGAGTCACCCCCCCATATCCTCTCTTACCACCAGCCTGCTGGGCCAGCACACCAGGACCCCATGGCCCCCAAAGATGGCCCCCAAGGACCAGAGCACAAGAGTCAGGGTGTCCATCAGTCCACGGCAGCATACCCATGGAGGGCCTGTCATTTGAGCAGCCTTAGACTGAGGGTGGGGGGCAGGGCTCACAAAACAGGCCCACACTCGTCTTGCTGCTTCTGCAACTGGTTTCCCTTGGATCCATTACTTCCTCTTCCCTGATTCTGCTCTGTGAGACAGGGAAGCAGCCTCTGAAGGCTGCATTTCCCAAGCTCCAAGATCGGCCAGTATCCACCTGGCTCAGCCAATGAGGAAGGCAGGAGGAAGAGAAGCCAGGCTGTTTAGCCCTCGTTCTTTGATCCAGGCCACATGGCCCCCTGGGACGGCACAGCCTCTGTGGTTCTAGCGCCCCGTGTGCAGCGCCCATCACAGGCTGGCAAGCTTCTTCCCTTTGACCGCACCCCCACCTCCCCAGCACCTGTAGCTGCCACTGCCGCCAAACGTGTAGCCGTATCCAATTTCCTCCTCCGACAGGGTGTGGGCTCTTTCTCCACTGGACCAGCTGCCCCAGTGCCCGCCCACCCTAGCCACCTCTGCCAGCCTATCCCCACAATACCCCAGAGTGTTCAGAGATCTCCTGAGGCTCTCTGTTCCCACAAAAGCCCAGGCTCCTCAGCAGGCCCCAGACCACCGCCCACTCCAGCTACGTCTCCTTCTGCTCTCCTCTGGCCAAAGAGAAAACCTGGCCAGTCTTAGCCTCATCTTGTGCCCTTAAGCTTTGCCTTTCCTGGTGCCTTACCCTGGCCCGCTTCACCTTACCGGGATTGACCTCTCGGACCCTTCTCCTTCCTTCAGTGCTCAGCGTGAATGCCCCCTCCTTCAGGAAGCCCCCCTGCTTGCATAACCCCTCTCTCTTCTGGAGGTCTCTTCTGCCCCCTCCCCTGGCCTTCCTCACCTATAGCATTAGAACGTCTACTGGGGATTTGCCCAGGTCTGGTCCCCAGCTCTGCAAGGGCAGCATCAAAATATTCCAAGCCTCTTTCCCCATAGCACCCAGCATAGAACCTTCCACAGGATAGAGTCCTCTCTGACAGCCTCCAGCCTTGCCACCTTTCCCATCCAGTGGTCTTTCTCAAATTCTCATTTTAACTGCCTGGCCCTTCTGTAAACCCTGCAAGAGCCTTCCTGCCCCCAGAATAGTCTGCATTCCTCCGCATGACCTGCAGGTCCTCCTTGATGTGGCTGGGGCTGTGGTGGGTGTCCCAGACCACCTGTTGACTGGGCCTTCTCCTCCTTCTGACCTGGTCCCTCCCCCACCTGCCCCATCCCTGTTCAGCCCCAGACACTCAGGTGGCAGGTGGCAGATGTATAGTAAACCAAATATAATTCTCAGTGGATTTGTTAACCTGACCTAGTAAGTCCCATGGATTCCAGCAATGCTTTAAGTTCTTTCCAACTTGCAGGTGGTTGTTAAGAACATGGGACAGAGATTGAGGCAGACCCAGACTTGAATCCAGGCTCCACCACTCACCAGCCCTCACCTCTCCAAGGTCCATCTTCCCTTGTCTGCCATGTCATGGTGCCTCCCTCAAAGGACAGCAAAATTATCAGTAAGGGCGTTCCTAGCACTCTGCTCGTCCGGGGCCTGGGAAGCAGTGGGTAGTGCATTTGTACCGACCAAGACACCCCTCCCACCTGAATCTCTTTGCCCTCTGGGGAGTTTGGATCTATCCTTCTCGTAGGGAAAGAGGTCCTTATCCCGCATGTGTTCTGGTGGGGCTGGAGTCTCTGCTGTTCTCTGTCAGGCCCCCCTGTTTTAAACCGTCCTGCTTTCTTCTTCCCCAAATAGCACGAAGACAGTCAGCCCTCCACCCAGGCCCACAGCTCAGCATTAATCTCATACTCTGCAGATTAGAGCCTGGAGAGTGGAAAGTGTAGTCCTTCCTGGTGGCACTCTAGAAACATCTGTGCTTTGGGAAATTTGGGGGATTCATCCCCAGGGGTCAGAAGTGTCTCTTCAGCAGAAACCTCTATTCAGATTGACAAATATTTAGGGAATGGCAACCATATGCCAGAAACTGGAGGAGTGAAGACTGTGGGGTTTTGAAAACAAGGTCTTTCCAACTGTGCTTCCTCTGGTCCTTGCATAGTGTCTGTGCCTGCAAAGGCCTCAGGGAATCAAAGGGGAAAGAAAGGAAAAGAGGGAGGAGGAAGCAGAGTTCCTTGTGTGCACCAGGATCTGGGATCCAGAGATGGACAAGGAGTGGTCCCGACCCCTGCTGGACCGGGAGCATCCTGGTTCCTCAGACATGACAGCCCTTGAGATGGTCCATCTCCCGTCTCATCACTTGGTTCTCTGAAGGCAAGATCTCCTATCGATTCTTCTCAGAGTTGGGCCAGGAGTGCACCTGGGAGTCTAGAGGCCACCTAAGAGAGACCCAAGGGAATAAGGAAGCAGCCAAGCGGGAGGCCTTGACCGCCAGGGCTCCTGCACCCCCAGATGGAAAGGAAGGTACTCACACAACAGATAAAGCAACAGTGACATCCTGAAGGATGAGGTGGGTTTATCTTCATGGAGAGGAGGAACAGGAGCACGTGAGCAGACAGACAGGGCAGGAAGACACATGAGTGCATAAGGGAACACAGAGCGGGGAAGTTGCTTTAGCCAACCAGTATACCACGGAGGTTCCGCAAAGAAAAGTGTCAGTACCGACATGACAGTCAGCACAAACTGACAGCACGGTTGCCTTTAGCTGGTTATCACTTGCTCTCACGCGCAGCTTCCTTCAGTTGTCCCAGCCAGCCTCTTAGCCACCATTTGGCCACCCCTGGGCAACGGCTTCTGATGTTCTCCTCGTCGATCGTTCCACGCCTTTCCCACAGTCTTTAAGTTCCTACCGTCTCCCCATGCCCCTTGCTCTCCACCCGTGACCTGTGGCCTGCTTCACACCAAAATGGAGACCTTCTAAGAAAGTTCCTCCATCACCTCCCAACCTGGGATAGATGTTCACAGCCATGAAGCCCCAGCACAAACTCCTGTTCATGGGGCTGCCTTTCCTGCTAGACTGGGAGTTCCTTGACAGCCTGTCTTATTTATCCCCCCTCTCCTGGGCCCAGCACACCACCTGGACCAGAGTAAGTACCCAAGAAATATTTGCTGAAAGAATGAGTGACATACTTACTTCCGGGGTGGGCATCATTTTCTCCATTTAGTTGAGGGATAGCTGGTCAGAGAAATTAATCAAACTGTCTGAGGTTCCCCTGGGATCCAGTGAAAGGCAGAACTGACCCCTACCTGCACCCAGCACTCCTGATCCCAGAGTTGGCACTCTTCAGACCCTGAGATTGTGAAGAGAGGAGCCAGCGAGTGCCCCTGACGTGGGTCAGCCTTCCCACCTGGCCAAGCAGCTGCCAGCTACACAGGCAGCGGAGATGGGGGCCCCCGTGACAGCAGTCGCGGTAGAGTTGATGCATCTGCCCATTTCTGATCCTATGTGTGCTTCCCTGCCACTCATCCGCCGACGGCGCTGGGTGAATGGCCGGCTTCTGAAGGAGCTGCATGGGTGGAGCGTGGCCAGCATACGGCTCCCGTGCCTTCCTGTTGACGGTGTTGATGCTTTCCCCTCACCGTGTGCTGAGCTTGTATCTTCTGTTTGTTTTGAAGTTGGGATAATTAGTGAATTAGGCTCAACTTCTCTCTCTGTGCCAGCTCTTGGCTCACTTGGAATGAAACGGTTCCATTAGAGGCTTTTCCTGGGATATGTATCAATGCTGGGATACCATTTGTCCTTCCAGGGACGTGCCGACTGACAGCCACGTACCACCCAGAGAGGGCGATGTCGAGGCAATGGCAGCAGAAAGGACAAGATGCCGTGCTTTCCCTCATTTCAACCTCTCTCCACAGCTACAGTTGCCAGGGCACAGGGTGCCAAAAAGGATGTTTTTAGGGGCCTTCCAGCACACACAGGTGCCAGTGCTTCAGTGACTCTGCCACCTCTTTGTATAAAACCCCTCAAAGACTCCCTGCCCCATCCTGTAAGGCCGTTCGGAAGCACCCTTCATCCAGATTCGTTGCCTTCCAGCCCTGCCCCACACTTACCTGCACACCCAGCTCTCTAGCTCTCCTGGAGCGCTAGGTCTGCAGTACCACTCACCTGTGCCCTCACTGCTCCCCACGCCTGGAATGCCTTCCCTGCTCCACCCGTAGGTGATCACATGTGACACTGCGTATTGAGAACTGTTGTTACATTACTGCGAAGTATGGCTTATTGTACCCATTCTACAGATGAAGAAACCGAGGTATAGAAAAGTTGAGTAACTTCTTTATGGTCACTCAGCTAGCAAGTGGCAGAGCTAGGATTTTGATCTGAGATCTCTTTCAGCACCTACTCTATGCTTTTAAAAACTTGATGCTTCAATGCTTCAACTCTCATCTCTCAGGGTTCAGTTCCTGCTTCCTCTGAGGTCTCTCCTGATTCCTGTTTACACTGCCAGAAGTTTCTCTGCCTCCCTCCACACAACCCCTCCAGGCAGACTCAAGCCGGGCACATGAAATGCTGCACAGCCCGTGGTCACTGTCTCCCCACTGGACCGGGAGTTCACAGGTGGGGACGGGCTCACAGCCTGCCAGTGTCCCCTGGCACTTGTGAAGCACACGGACACACATGTAGGTGGTTTTATTTTTTGATTTTACTTCATTATTTTATTTTTGTTTTTTAAGTTTAACTTTTTTGTTGTTTTTTTAATTTTTATTTTTTCTTAATTTTTACAAATTTTTATACAATTTTTAAAGGTTATTTTCCATTTACACTTATTACAAAATATAGGCTATATTCCCCATGTTGTACAAAACATCCCTGAGCCTGTTTTATACCCAATAGTTTATACCTCCCACCCACCCCACCCCCAGCACTACATTGTTTTAAAATGAGCTAAGTAATGGGTGACAATACGTATAAGTGCAAAGGGCAGCAATAAATAAAACATGTTCTCCCCAGAGGGACACATCCCTCTCTCATCATTACAGTACATAAAGTACTGACATACTTTTGGAGACTACAGGTTTTCTACTCAAAAAGCTACCAGCTCCCTCTTGGACAGTGTTCCTGCACTCCCGCACTGCCCCTGGCGGAGGCTGGCTGATGGTTCCCTGGGCACATGGCTAGCCCACGTCTCCTGCCCTCTCCTGCAGTGACTGACATGTGGCCGTGAGGTGCTCCCTTCCAAGGCTGCAAACACTTCTTTAAATATTGATTCTTATAGAGTGACTTTTTCAGAAAATAGAGTGGAGTTCCCTGCCTTGCTCATCAGTGCCGACCTGCATGATGCTGAGAGGAGGTCCGGAACCCTTCTCTGTCCCCGCCTCAACACAGCTCCTTCACCTGCAAGCCGAACTCCCTGCACTTTCTCCACCTCCACACCAAGCTCGGCAGCCACCCTGAAAGTGACAGAGGGACCCTTGCAAGTCCGTCCACATTCGATGTGCTGTGACGCTGCCAGCCCCAAGTCAGAACACCTTCCATTTGCCCCCTCCCCGAGACACCATGGGGCGCCCACCCTCCCTGTGGCCATACCCAGGCCCTCCTGGTAGTCAGAGGATGACAGCACAGCATGGGACTCCTCCAAGCCACGCAAGCCGGTCACCACCCAGAGCAGGGCAGGGGTGGAAGGGGGAGGCCAAGCAGGGCCCGGGATGCTGGGAGAGAAGCCTCCCAGGGAGAGGGAACAGGCTGCTGAGAATCTGTCCCAGTGAAGCAGGGAGGCCGCAAAAGGTGGCACCAAATGTGAGCTGAGGGTCAGCCTTGGGTGCCTGCTCCATTGTTCCCTGTATCCATGCCTTTTGCTTACAGAATGCAAATTCAAAGACGAGTTATTATGAATTTCATAATGGCAACCACAGAGCAGTGAACTCTAAGTCTGGGGCCCTTCTAAATGCAGGGCCCTGTGTGACGGCACTGGTTGTGCACCCATGAAGCAGGCCTCGGTTAGATGGAGGGTCAGCAGCCTTCTAAAGGGTCAAGAAAAGAAGAGCAGGGGAAACAGGTAGCCAGAGCAAACACTAGGAGAGGGTGAAACTCAGTCTCACTACAAAGCCTGGGGAGACATGAGTGGGCAGAGCGGGCAGAGAGGACAAGAGAGGCTCTCACAGCCCATCCTGGGCTGGATGTAGGAGCAAAAGGGTCCAGCCTTTGTTCTACACCCTGGTTTTCAAAGTGTGGTCCCCAGCCAAGCAACATCGGCACCACCTGGTAACTTGTTAGAAGCGGACACTCTCAGGTCTCACCCCAGGCCCACCGAGAACCCAAACTCTAGGGTGGGACACAGTAAGCTGCGTTACAATGAGCCCTCTGGGTGATGGGAGAAGCCCGGGTCTAGCCAGCAGCGCATGTAGACCATGAACTCTCACAGTGGTCCCACCCACAGCAGAGGCAGCACACAGCAGTGACTCAGAACAGGGGCTCTGAGGCCAGACTGCTCAGGGTTGAGCCTCAGCCCGGCCACTTGCCTAGCTGTGGGACCTTGGGGGATGCGGTTAACCTCTCTGTGTCTCCACCCCCATCTGTAAGAGGACAAGGATTCCACCTAATAGTGTTGTCTGGGTGATCAAATGACTTGAGACTTGTAAAGTGCTCAGAATAGTACTTAGCTCATAATAGTTGCTCTGTACCTGTTTATTAAAATAAATAAAATAATGATGGGAGTTTATATCGATCCAACACGTATTATACACCTGGCACTCGGCTCTGCTTGTGCTGATGATTTTATTTGACTCTTACACACTTTGTTGCTTCTCTTCTCATCCCATTTTGCAATAAACGAAGCTTGGGGAGTGAGTCCCCGAGGCCAAGAGAAATTGAATTCTGGGTCCACTGCTCCCTGGCCCCACTGTAGTGAGCATCACTTTGGTCCTCTCTGGAGAGGAAATGAAAACACCTGCCTGATTTGCATGCAGTGAGGATTAAAATAATTTCTGAAATGAAGCTGGTGCGTAGTAGGTCCCTATCACGTGCTGGGCTCTTTCGCAGTAACAGGTATTCTGTGCATTCTGCGGGAACTGCTCGTCCCCCAGCTAGCGGTGTTATTTGCCGGAGGAGGTTTCTCTACCGTTTTCCTCCGGCTCTTAATTGCCACATCTCTCAAAGCCCCACTAATAAGAGAGAAAGCTCGCTCCCATCCTTTCCAAACCTTGCCCTTTGAAGCAGCTGGGGATGGCGGCCTGTGCTCTCTGTCTTGGCCATTTCTGCTGTTTTTCTCTTCAAAGAAGGTATATAAATATTCAGAGAATCCTGGCATTTAGATGCCCTACAATTTAAGGATCTATTTAAAATTAAGCATGCTGAATAAAAGTCCTTTATGAGGTGTTCTAAACCCTTATAAAATACCATCGCCGACACCTCAGTGAGTGGGTTATTTGCAGCTTCATAAACAGGGCAAGTTGTGGATGTCTCAGCTGCACTGGGCTCTACCTCAGTTCCTTCTCGTAAAGTGGATCAGACCCTCGGAAGACTGTTTATGAACCTCGCAGAAGGTACCCAGCCCAGCCTAAGACTGGGGATCCATTAAAGAATTATGTCCTGGGGCACGAGTGATCTCTGAAAGGAGGGGAGAAGCAAATTGAGACAGGGCTAGGGAAAGCTAGCACATGAATCTCAAGGTCTGAAATGTCCTGGTCTTCTATACCTGCTTATCGGCGTGTCTGGTGGTGAGAGCCTGGACGGTCAGGAAGCTCCCTCATGCTTCTCCTGCAGGGGCCTCCTGTGGACGGGAGGGGCCCTCGGGCCAACACCTACCGAGGGGACTTTGGGCCTTCTTCTGAAGCCCTTTCCCCTGCTGTCTCAGGTAAAATAAAGTTACGGTTCAAAGGGAGAATGACACATACACACAGTACCAACGTCATTTTCTTTGTTTCTACATTCTGCTGCAGTGACATGAGATGCAGTCATCGGGGGAATCTGAGTGAGGGGGCACAGGACCTCCTTGTACTGTCTTTGCCACTTCCTGTGAATCTATAATTATTTTTTAAAGTTAAAGACTCAAAGAGAAGCACCAGGTCTTGAAGAACTCATTCTAGACTGCTTGGTGAACGGCACACAATGTGAGGAGGCTGTTACCACTTGCCCTAGGGAGTCATTTTCAGACTGGGTTTGGGTGATTTTGGTTTTTTTGTAAACTGATCCTTTTCATTTAAACTCAACAAAGAAAATTTGATTCACTAGACATTTGTTTAAATGTCTACTAAGTATCCTGCTCTATGCTAGACTGTTGAGTTTGGTACTCAAAGGAATATGTTAATTATATTTACAGTAAACATCCATATTACATTATAGAGAGTACTGTGTTTTATACTTTACACTAAGACCTATAAATCTTCACAGGCTAGTCCCTTGGTCAGCACCTAAAATTTTCATTGATTGGTTGGCTAATTCAATAATATTCTTCCTGTATAAGTGCTGATTAATTTCAATCCAATCAATGATTCAACAAATGCCTATTGAGCACCTACTATGTAAAGTCTGGAATTCAACAAATAACTATTAAACCAACTATGTGCTCAGTGCCGTGGGATTCAAGTAGGTGATGCTAATCTTGGCCTAACTGTACTGACCTTAACAATGGTGGTCCCAGGACACTCCACATGTTGTTCATTGCAACCACTCTGTGTGGCAGGTGGTGTCACCATCATCATCATCATCATCATCATTGTCATTCCCACTTCATAAGTGAAGTAGAAAAGTGAAACAACTCACCCAAGTTCACACAGCTAGTAAGTAGAGTTGGGATTCAAACCCATAGTATGGTTGGAGAGTCTAAGTTTTTGACTCTGCACTACATTGCCTTTTTCTAAGGGACAGAACCAAAAAGTGTACAAAGTGCAATGGGATCGCCTAGGCAGGAATGAGTCACTCTAAGATGAAGGATGAGAGAAGATTTCCCAGAGGAGGAGACATCAGAGCTGAGTTCTGAAGGCTGAGTTCAGTCAGCACAGTCAGAAGACAGAGAAAATGAATCACCTGAGTGACTGAGCAGTTACTCTGATGTCCTCCTGAGCTATGTACCCCCAGCCCTGTTTCCCTTGACATTGCATGGTGATGCCTGTATGTCAAAGCCCTAGGAACTCAGGTCCTATGGGACCAGACATGTCCACTATTTGTGCAGCCTGGCTCTTGCTTTCCAAGCTCTCCAGAACTCACTTTTACCACATAAAAGGACAAGACTGTCTTTGACAGCTGCTAGCTTAGTCACCCGATTCTCTGCATTGCAAGGACTTTTTGGTGCCCAAACGTGGCAAGAATATCTTTAAGGGCTCAGATAATAATTTTTTTACTGTGGGGGGAAAAACACATATAACATGAAAACTACTTTCTTAATCAATTTTTAAGTGGACAATACAGTACTGTTCACTGTAGGTACGTTGTACGGCAGATCTCTAGAACTTTTTTATCTTATGTGACTGAAATTAGGTAAGATGGGGACTTAATTAAGCCCCAAGCATTGGATTGGGCACTGTCCAAGGTCCTAAAATACTAGTACCAGAGCAGCAGTTTCTTGGTAAGTTTTCAGAAAATGCTAGAACAAAAAGAGAACATTACCCACTGTTTCAGTCAACTAGTGCTGAGTATGAGACATAAATCAAAGTGATAAAGGCAGAAAGTGAAATGTTTTCCTTAAATAAAATAAGCTAAAAAATCATACACAAGACCACTTTGGAAACTGTAGTGTTACAGAGGTGAGTTGTCTTCCAAAGAAGACACGGTGAACCCCAGACTAATGAGCACTGGACAGGGAGTCCACTGCCTTCTAGTCAAAATTCCAGTTCTGCTCCTCAGATAGTAAGACCTCCCATTCCAAACTCACAATGATCAAAATAAAAATGAAATACTGCATGAGAGGGCACTTCTGTATCATGAAAGCATTAATACATAAGATATTGTTATTGCTAGTGTAGTAATAAACAGTGCAGTAAGCATTGCCATGTTAGACAAATTTATTCCTACAAAATAAAAATCTCTTAGGGTTCTGATTCTCTCACGATTACTATAGAATAAAGCTCTAAGTCCTCTTTTTATGGAATCAAACAAGCCTGTTCATAAAAAGGACACCGAGCTCCCTTTTGAAGAACACTCATCCCTGACATAGCCCAAGTGATAAGGCAGAACATTTGACAATGACCTAATGACAGGACAAGACCTTCTCTGGAACAGATAATGAGGTGACAGAACATGCAGAGAGGTCACAGGTCAGACCCTGTGAATCTGAAACCACAGGATTCAAACGTGATGCTGGGCAGAAGGTTGTGCTATCCAACTCCAAGCTAAAAACACACTCACATCACATCCAAAAGAGTCAAAACATGTTTATGCACTCCACAAACACTGTGGAGGCCCTGCATTCCAGGGTCTCTGCCAACCAGTAACTTCTTGGAAAGGGTAGCAGGAGGAAGGTTATGAAGCATCTTGAGGGTTCAGCCAAAGCCTTTAAATAGCATCCCTAAAGTTTGCCTAAAAACTTTAAATAGAAGAATGGAAAGATCAGTCTTGGATTTTAGAAAGAGAGTGGGACTCTCATTGAGACAGAAAGGGCAACTAAGGGCTGGCATCTCAGCAAAAGAGAATAAATTCTAAGCTGTTAGCAAAAAGAGGTAAAGAGAAAGGTTCAGGTCCAGAAGAAATTTGATGGGAAACTCTACTGGGTTTGTGTCTGATAGGACTGGGGAAGGGATGGGAAATCTAGAACATTATCTAGATTCCAGGATTGGCACCTCGAATTGACATTGGTGCCATTCATCAGGCCACAGAACACAGGAGGCAAAGGAGTGGGCTTGGGGAGGTGGGGTGGGGAGGATGATGAATTCCGCTTGGCATATGGTAAGTTTGGAGGCCGTATGGGCAGAGGCAGTCCTTGGTGGAGATAAGTCTGGAGACAGTCAGAGCTCTCAGCTGGACTGAGAGTTGTCACCAAGTGGATAGTAGTTAAAATCAAGGTGTGTGAGCTTGGCCAGGCAACAGATAGACAGTGGAGAGACCACAGATCCAAGGACAGAACCTCAGGGAAGCCAGGCACCACTGAAGCAGAGAAGATGTCGTGGGAGACCAAGAAGGACCAACCAAAGAAGTGAGAGGAAACCCAGGACAGAGTGATGTCAAGTGATGCCCTGCAGAGCCAGAATCCCAGAGGTAGGATTTCAGTCAAATGTGCCCAGAATGAGTGACACCAGCTCTTCAAGTCAATGCTCTGAAATTCCAAAACAAATAAAGAGTAGAATATTCATTGAGTGCCAGTCCTTTCCTAAAAGTCTGCTGAGGAACCAGAGAATCATAAGACACAATTCCTGTCCTCAAAGCACCTCAGTCCAGGGTGTGGACCCTGAGAGCTATGAGGAGTCAAAGGAGGTTCAGGGGCCATGGCAGTACTTAGGAAGGCTTTGTGCAGAGTTTGACACTAGAAAGGTGCGGAAGCATTGGAATATAGACTGGGGTCCACGAAATAGAAACAAAGAGCAGCATGGAAAGGAACAAAGCCTCTGTAGATTACATCTTGCCTAAAATGGACACTGTTTTTACCTACACTCTGCCTTGCAGCCACATTAAATGACATGCAATTCCTCCAAAACTCCAAGCTCTATCTGCCTCCAGGACTTTGCATCTTCTATGTCCACTGTCTGTGCTGCCTTACACCCCTTTTACGATGCACACCCTGCCCCAGACTGATCAGCAGACTGAACTCCTTGAGGGCAGAAACTCGGTCTTACATCTATCTATCTATCTGTCTATCTATCTATCTATCTATCTATCTATCTATCTATAGGTCTAAAGTAATGTTATTAAATTCAACTATCACATTTGTTAGCTAAATAAATGAATGCTAAGAAGCAGCAGGAAGTAGGCTGGAAGAGGCAGGGAAGATGCTCTGCGAAGCAATGCGGTTTTTAACTGATTCACCAGGTGTTTGAGTGGTGAATTATTATTCACCATTATTATTATTTACATTATTCCAATGTGAGACGAACTGACAGATCAATAGATTTTATAATGGCAGTGTGAGGCTTGAATTAGATTTGGGGAGAAGCAGACATTATCTCCAGATTTAGAATTTTTTTTCAGCCTATCAACTTTTTAACCACAAAATGAATTTTAAGCCAAAGCAGTCTGGGTAATCACTTCTGAAATACTGCAGCATATCAGTAACAATCCCTCGGAGTCTGGGAGCTCAGCTTTACGGAAAGATAAATGTTGCTCCCTTTGACCTTTTAATATTCAAAGAGTTCTTGGCTTGGGAGAATTGTGGTTGACCAGTTGCCACCTCCTACTGTGCTAGACTGAGCCAGCCCAGCTATCCAGCCCTGTTCTGAGAGTGTTGATAGCAAATGGCTTCCAAGAAGCACCAGGCTCAGCAACTTACTTCTTTACCTCCTTGCTGGAATCACTGATCTTTCCTCCACTCGTCCTGCCTCATCATGGTGAAGAGTGCAGCCTCTGCAGCCGGACTGCTTGGGTTCCAAACCTGTTGGCTGTACTTTCTAGCTAAAGGATCCTGGGGAGTCAGTCAACCTTCCTGAGACTCAATTTCCTCACTTATAAAGTAGAGATTATAATTGCCTACCTCATAGGGCAGCTGTCCTCAACTGTAAGCAGTCGTGCCACAAGGGGACATTTGAGAGTGTCTGGAGACATTTTTGATCGTCACGATTGGTGAGGAATGCTTTTGGCATCTGGTAAATAAAGGCCAGGGATGCTACTAAACATCCTACAGCGCACAGGACAGCTCCCCCAACAAAGAATGGTCCAGGCCGTACTGTCAACAGCACAGCGATTCAGAAACACTGCTCACAGGGTTATTATGAAGCATTTGACTAATGTCACCTCCTCCCAGACTCATCACCAAAATCCCATCTTTCCCCTTGGCCTCTAGCTCCTTGTTCAAAATCCTCCCCTCATCTTTTCCTCCCCGCATGACCACCACAAATACACTGATGAAAGCCCACATCTTTCCACACGTGAAATCTTATATCCCCTAATTTACCTTCCTTGGCTCCCATCGTGGAGCAAATCTCCCTCGTGAAACTATGGTGCCTCACGGCCAGGCTTGGTATTTTCCTCTGTGTGTCTTCAGCGCCAATCGCAATAGCTGGCATGTGATTGTGGACGGTGCCAAGTGGGTGTTTGCTGGACCAGCTGGAGACCCACATCTTGGTGAACTACCAGATCATCTGTTCTAATACTCCCCTAGGCACTAACCCCCAAAAGGCTGCTCAAAGACAAAATGTAAACATCTTAGCTATCTCCCCCCAAAGTCCCAACCTCCACTCATGACTTCATTTCCCACTACCTTACACGCACCTTTTTTTCAAGCCACACTGTCATGTTTACTGACTACAAAGCATATCTTATCTAGTCATGTTTCTGTACGTTTGCTCAGTGTCCCCTACCTTGGTTCCTTCTCCTTTCTTTTCACATAATCAAATGCTAACCACCCTTCAAATCAAAACTCAAGCCCACCTCCTCCCAAAAGCTTTCCAGACAACCCCAATCCATCAACCTCTGTCTCTTTCTCTTTTTCTTTCTCTGCACATGGTCACCTTGGGCATGATGCTTCTCTTTCTGAGACTCAGTTTCCTTAACTGTGAACCAGGCATTGACGGAGTCTTTTATGCAGCCCTAAATCCACAAATTTTCTCCAACTGAATATTGAAACCATGGAGAAACTGGGCAAAATTTGAAAGAAAACTGCTGTCTATATCTGTAGATGTTATTACTATTATTTGAGTATATCCCCTAGTTTTTTCTTGAGTTTTTCTTGATTTAAATTGTCCAATCCTTCTTAAGGTAAGAAGGAGAGATCATTTTTTAATGATTTGGGGGAGGGAGGGATCAAGAAAAACCAAACAGTTATTAAAATCCTTATCTCTTGCCTCCCTGTACTCCTCAGCCCCAGGCTCTCAGAGTGGAAAGTTGACCATATGTTCCAATAAGCTTCACCCTCGGAAGCTTTTGGCTTCCATTAATAAATGTAATTGAGAGCAATGAAACATTTGGATCTCACTTTAATAAGTCAACACAATGTAAATGAAGACTGGCTGGCAGGAGGCTCTTGTCCTGGAAAAGGAAGTATCTCTTCCCCCTGCAGCCGGCTGTTTAGGGGCTCAGGACGGAATATGAG
Source organism: Camelus ferus (assembly GCF_009834535.1). Classification (NCBI taxonomy): domain Eukaryota; kingdom Metazoa; phylum Chordata; class Mammalia; order Artiodactyla; family Camelidae; genus Camelus; species Camelus ferus. Next base: position 105,136,769 of record NC_045696.1, read on the forward strand.
ACTGGCTGGGTCGGTGTGAAAAGGGAGGTCATGATGTATACCTAAATCAAAAGCAACCCAACATGTTTTGTTAAATTAAGAAAGCAAGATGCATGATCATGTGTCGGAAAAAATACTATTCTCAGTATCTGTCTATGTTTGTAAATGCACAACCCGTGGAAGGACACACAAGGAACTGGTGATGGTGGTCGGACCTGGGAGAAGAACTGGGTGGAAGAGGAGGTAGAAGCATGGCTTACTCTTCTTTGTGTTTTCTATTTTTGTCTTTTTGAATGTATGTCAAATGTGTATTTGCAAAGAATAAGCAAATTTACAAAAGGAAAGAAAAGCAAGGGTTTTGTATGAGGGTATGAATCCCTTCCACCACCTACCAGCTGTGTACGTGGAGGGGGCTGTCTAACCTTGCTGAGCTTTGGTTTCCTCAGTTTCTAGGCAGGGATAATATTATCTCCCATATTAGATTATCATGAGGACTGGAGGAGACAGTGGCCAACACTAGAGGCTCAGTCAGTGGTACCCTCAGCCAGCAGCATCCCAGTCACTGATACCACAGTGAGTAAAGAGCCCCAAAGAATGCCAGCCAAAAAGACTGGTTCAGTGCCTGCATCAGAAGATGCTCTTTCTCTCTCCTTGGCTGCAGTCTGATCCTTAACTCTGACCCCAAGACTGACCATGGCCTTGAACTAAATCCTGTTGGAATAACTCCCTATTCATGACCCTAGTCATGACCAAGGCAGGGTGTTGGCCTAAGTGGAGCCTGCAAGAGAGCCAGAAAAACAGTGGGAGTCAGGCTAGAGGTGTGGCCAGGACAATCTTGGTTTAGAAGCTCTCCGTTATAACAGCCCTCACTGCTGGCAGGAGTGTAAATTGGTCCAACACTTTACAAAACTGTTAGGCAGTACTGACTAAAGCTAAACATAAAACTACCCTATAACCAGCAATTCCATTTCTCGATATATACGCAACAGAATTGAGCACATATGTCCACACAAAGACTGGCCCAAGAATATATGTTCACAGAAGCTTTATTTATAATAGTCACGAAACAATAACAACCAAAATGTCCACCATCGGAAGACTGGATAAACAAATTGTGGCATATTCGTGCAATGGAATACCACCCGGCCTTGGGAAAGAATAAATTACTTGTGCTCAACATAATGTGGACAAATCATACATTATATTATATTGGGTTAAAAAAATCCAGACACAAATGTAAACGTACTGTACATAGTCAAACAACTGGCAAAATTTACTGAATGATAACAAGTCAAATGAATCTTTATCATGGGAGAGTAGGTACTGAGTGGGAAAAGGCTCAAAGGAAACTTCTTGGGTGCTAGAAATGTTCAATATCTTGATCTGGATGGTATCACATGGGCGTCTACAGAGGCAAAAAACCATCAAGCTGTGCACTCAAGACTTGTGCGTTCTATACATTTTATGATGTGTATATCATATCTCGACCAAAAAGGAAAAAATGTAATACAAAAAAAAAATACATCTCTCTCATAAATTTTCCCACCTGTCCCTGTGCTGACCCACCTCGCTGGCCAGCAAGTCTGCCCTGTTATCTAAGTTGTCATCCTTCCCAGGTGGGGCCAAGCCTCTCCCCCCGGCTCCATTCACATTGTCCTGGAAAACTTTATCTTCCAGAATGGACTCCTTGAGCGGCCACCTTGTCCCTCAAGTGTCTAGGGGTGGCAGCCCCACACCGCATCCTTCCACCTTGGGGACAGCGGCTCCCACTCCCCAGGGCTTCTATACACCGGGCTTGGGGGGAGGGGGGAGGATTCATCAGCGCGGAGGAGCAGGTGAGCGGCCTGCTCACCTTAAAGCGGCAGGGCTGCCTCCACACCGCCTGAAGCAGGAGGCGCCTCTCATCAGCTGAGGAGCATAAATCCACCTGCAGCTTCAAGGAGGGGTCCTTTGTTATTTGTTTGGTGTCAACAACGCAGAGAAACAGATGGAAATCAGAATTGCTAATACTCTCGGCTGAGGTCTTTTGAGACAGTTGGCTTCCACGCCAGGCTCCCTCTGCTGGTTCTTTGGGAAATGCATCTGTTTGGCCAGGATCCTTACTCCGGATGGAACTGGCCGCAGCCAGGGTACTCCATGCTGGAAAGCCCCTTTCACATGTCTTTCTCCTTCCCCATCTTTTCTCCGGAGTCCCCGGGGTGACCATTGTGGATATCCCAATCAGCCTCAAGGCAGGAGAGCCAGGAGGCCAAGGGAAGCAGGGGTGTGGCCTTGAGCCAGTTGATAATTTTGGTATCCCCGCTGCTCCCAACACACATATAGGCACACGCACAAGCACACGTACACACCACGGGTGACTCTTGCTGGCTTCCTTCCTTCCTTCCTTCCTTTCTTTTCAGATACTTAAGAGGACACATGGATGTTTCTGATAACGTTGGTTCCTCAGGGAGAAACTGGGAATTTCACTCCCAGAATAGATTTCCCCAAGAATATGGAAAACTACCCAAGTCTGTCTCTCTTCCAAGCCCTAATTTACATAGAAATTTGAAGGGTAGAGAAGAGGTGGTCTTAGAGGCCAGGGTTCCAAGCTACTTAAAATAAATGCATCTATTTCCATCTCTGGGCCCCCTCCAGGGACTCTTGTCCCTCAGGAATTCTCAGGACTGTTTTTATCTGGAGAAAGCTAGGAGATTTGTGAACTATGCCCAACTGAACACAGGCCTCTGCTTTTGTTCCAACCTAGGGCTTCAGAATTCCCTCCTGTGTCATTAAAACCACTTGAGGTGTAATTATAGCTCTTTTGCCCACTGACCCTTGGGAGTGGGGGGCAGGAGGTGAGAAATGGAATTCACTCTTTTTAGACACTTCAGCTCTTTTCCAGTAACCGCTATTTAAAGCCCTGTCAAGCTAACCAATTGCTGCAATCTTGTCAGAAAGATGTCTGTCTTTTTATTTTCATCTTTTGAGTTCCAAGATGAGATTGGATGTAGGTAAAACTTAGCTTTCAAGTCCTAAATGAATGTTCGAAGTGACAAAGAAAATAAGAGCATCAAGACACAGTGCAAAGCTTCCCTCTGCTCTGGTTTCTGTTTGGGCCGGCGTTTCCAGCACCTTCGGTATTGCAGAGCGCATTTGTTCAGATCCACAGGGCCTGGTAGGACAGAGTGTAAATATCACAATAGCCTGGATTCTGAGGCAATAGATTTGGAAACATCTGGTTGATTGTTTAAAATCTTATCCAAGTAATAATCCCTACCATTTGTCCAAAGCAGCTGGGCTTCCTATCGTATGCACTTGGATCACATGACTGGATGAGAGTTAATTGGGTGCCGCACTCCCAGGGGCTTCCCGTGGGCCACGCATGATTCCCTTTCCGACTCCACTCTGAGCCATCGCCATCCTCTCCACTCAAGGAAGCAATCTTGCCGAGCAGGGGAGTGAGCACGATGCTGTTAAGGGACAGCAAAGTATCTGCTCTAATCTGTTCCAAAAGTGAATCTGTCACAAACAAGGATTTTTAGGGACAGTCTGTGTTGGATCTTGGGCAGTCGGGAACCCACTGGCTGAGTTCCTCCAGAGTCCCTTCACAAACATCATCCACCCAGTATGCCCCTTCAGCTCCAGGTTAGTACTGGTCAGCCCCGACCCATTCACGATGCTGGTGATGGCTGGGAAAAGGGCATGGTAGGCTTGACTTTCTGGCAGATGCTGTGTGGCCCCGGGGCAGGACAGGAACTGGCAAGAGGAAGCAGAGGAGGACTCTTGGGCAGAAGTGCCAACTGAGGAAGGAGCTGCTGTCTGGGAGGAGAACACAGCCAGGAAGGGGACTGAGCAGGAGAATGGACAACTGCTTGACAGGCTGCCAGCAGCAGTGGTGCCCAACACCCATCTATCCAGGGCACCAGGTTGTCAATAGTTGCTATGCCCGGGAGAAAGAAGGTTTCAGTGACCAAAGAAGTCTGGGAAATGTTTGATCAAAATTAAATGGGTTTCTTTTCAGCAAGACTTCTAAGAGTCTTTAATGTGCAAATGATGAGGGTTATAGTTTGTGGTACTTATACAGCCTGTTAGATCTCAGACTGCCTTTCTTTTATTTCCAGAGCATCTCGAAGGGTTAATTCTTTAGTCACCTGGGTCAAGTGGGAAGCTATGTTACCCAGAAACCACTCCTCTCCAGGGTTCCAAGTTCAAGCTGGCTAAAAGCGGAATTTGCATGAGATTCAGGAAGTGGAAATGAAGCAGTAACCACTTCCCTCTGAAGGTTTCTGAGTTCAAAGAAGGGTACGGGTGGACACGGAGGTGCCTGATGGATTCCAACTTGCTGTGTTCTATCACTCTGTATCTGGCTCTTCATCCTGGTCTCTAACCCTGATCACCAACAGTGGCCCCAGGCTCACCACTGGATTCTTAGTAACAGAGCAGACAGCTGGAGAGGCAGCAACTTCCCACAGAGCTCTCCGGGGGCTCCCCGTTCACATGCCCACTTCAGCAGCCCGACCCTGCTTAGATTCTCAGATTTGCCCTGCCGGATCCAACTGTCCATCTACCCCAGGGCTATAGGAAGACGGATTGTAACTTTATTGGTCCTCTGGCCTCCCTTCCAGAGTATAGTAGTTTGCTCGGGCTGCCTCCCATAACAAAGTATCTCAGGCTGGTGAGTCAAATGACCAGAATTTGTTGTCTCATTGTCCTGGAGGCTGGAAGTCTGAGATCAACATATCTGCCAGTCTGGTTTCTTCTGAGGCCCCTCTCCTTGGCTTGTAGATGGTGGACCTCTCGCTGTGTCTTCACGTGGTCTTCCCCCACGTGTGGGTTTGTGTCCTAATCTCCTCTTCTTATAAGGACACCAGTCAGATTGGATTAGAACCCACTCTAGTGACCTCGTTTAATTTTAATTATCTCTTTAAAGACCCTATCTCCAAACATAGCCATATTTTGAGGTACTGGGGGTTAGGGCTTCAAAATATGAATTTGGGGCGGGGGACACAGTTCAGCCCATAACACAGACCTCTCTTTCCAGCTCCTCCCCCAACTGTGGAAAGTCTGGTTCCTATCATACACCCCTTATTCCATGACATGCACGGTGGCTCCACTTCTTAAGTCCTGATCGGCAATAGGAGTGGGATGCTGTTGTAAAAGAAAGTGAAAACAATAGACATTGGCTTTGGGACCAGAAGGCAGTGGCTGCAGGAGTAGTAGGATCAGGGGGTGCCCCAATCTGTAACTTGCCTTCAGCCTGCGGAGAGACGGCAGAGGGCTCTGGCTGGTGGTGGGCTGGAGGCCCTCAGGGCCAGGGGATTCAGGTGATTATCCCAGACCATGATTTCTGAAGCCTCCCTGCCAACCCAGCCATGACTCACTGTGCTGATGGCTGAACCTAGAATATGAAGAGGTAGCCTGTGTCAAGGATGTCCAGCTTGGTCCTGCTGCCAAGCAGAGCACCAGACAGAAGCCTCCAACCCCAGGGAAACAGCCATCTTCTCCAGATGACCAGGCAGACATGGGAAGCATTTAGAGAACCACTTAAGACTAGCTATAATTCACTGTCTATATTATGCCACAGACCAGCATGTCCCTCCTCTCCCCTACATTATGCTCCAGCCAAACCAAACCACTCACAGCTTTCTGAAATGTCAGGCTATTTCACGCCTCGAGGCCTTTGTGCTAATGCTCTCTCCCAGCCGGAGCCTCCCCTCCACCCACCCAGTGTAGGTGTCTGGTAAACATCTATCCATTTTTCAAGCATTACCTTTTCTATGAAGCCTTTTCTTTTGGTTCCCCAGCGGGGGCTGTCATTTACTAAGGACTTGCCATGTGCCCAAAAATGTGCAAGGTACTTCATTTCATCTTCTTGATGGCCCTATGAAATAGGTATTTTTAGCACCCCCTGCTATTGACTGGTGATAAAACTAAGATTCTGAGAAATTAAATTATTTACCAAGTTCATCCAGCTTATAGGAGATGCAACTAGGCTTCAAACTCAAACCATTGTGATCTAAGTCTGGCTTTACACACACTCATACATGCAGTAGAGACTGCTGCTCTGAAGACAGGTTTGAGCCAGAGACTGAGGCCATCCTGGGGTCTTTATTAGTATTCTGTTGTGTATTAACTACAGTTCTGGAGGTCAGAAATCCCATCTGAGAAGCAACCCTTTCTAAGTATGGCACCCATCAGTGTCCAGATCTCACCTGAACCCCCTGGACTTCACACAAAAATGCCACTCAGCATCAGGAGGCTCACCCTCTGCCAAGGGGCAGCTCCTATATGGCAACTTTCTAGATGACCTAAGTGACACCACAGATAATGGGAGAAGGAAAGATTTGTCTAGTCAGTGATGCTAGGAAACTGGCTTGCCATGAAGAGGAAAAGAAAGCCACATTGTCACTTCATGCCAAAAGATTCCGAATAGAACAAACACCTAAGCATGGAAAGTAAAACTATAAACTTCATAGAAGAAAATATAGATGGATATCTATAATCAAATACCCCAAAGCACAAACCATAAGGCTAAAATAACAAAAATCAGTAGGTATCTCAACTTGGTAGTCATGGGGTTTAACAAAGAGCACCACAGATAAAATCAACATATCAGTGACAGACAGGGAGAAGATATTACAATATCTAATACCATTAATGGATTAATATCTACTCTAGACTTTACCAGGGACTCCAAGTCATCAAGAAAAAAACCAATTTTTTTAAGGGGCAAGGATATGAATCAAGGATATAAATCTGTGAATTCACAGAAAAATGAACAATGAGCTGATGTTTTTACTCCCTAGTAATCAAACATATGCAAATTAAATCATGAAGAAGAGTGCTTTACAGCCATCAGAGTAGCAGAAATTAGAAAAGTGGGTAAATCGAGTTGAGGTGAGGAAGTGAGGAGATAGGAATATTTGGGCACTTCTTGCTGGGAGTTTCCAGTTGGTACAGCTGCTTTGGAAAGCAATCTAACAGAATTTAGTAAAATTATGGGTATTTATGGCCTATGAACTGGCAATTCCATTCCTGTTTTTACAACCCAGAGATTTGCTACAGATCTAATAAGAGAATCAATATGAGGGTATTTGTCGACAGTGTTATTATTTCTAATGGCAGAAATTTAAACTTGGGGGTCCATCACTGGAGGGATAATTAAGTGAAATTTGCTGGAGAATAAAATCCCAGGCAGCAGTGAAGAGCTGTGGACTAGATGCATATAAATCAACATGGAGAGATCTTAAAAGCATAGATTTGAATGGGAAAAGTCAGAAACAGAATGGGATTTATGGCACAATACTCTTTTAAATCAATTAAAGCCAAGCATGCATAAAACAACTCCAGATATTTTATAAGCAGATATGCATATTTAAGATTTTTACATAAAACTCATTAGCGTAAGAGCTTATGGGGAGTTAGGGCGAGACAGATGTGGAGATCAGAGGTGGGGGAAATAAACAGCTAGGTGGTAAACAAACAAACAGATCCAGAGAGGGGTCCTGCATGGATGGGTGGCAATGGTGAGGTATGAACGGAAGGGTATGGGGACCTCCACCTTGGGAGTAGAGTGCCGATCAGAGGAGGAAAGAACATGGGAGAGAAAGCACAGGCGCAAAAGAAGCATTTCCCCGGCAATGGCTCTGGAGTAAATTGCCTGGCTTTTAATCCTGGTTCTGCTACTTAATAGATTTGAGCTTGAGCTAGTTTCTTCACTGGACTCTTCGTCACTCTCTTCAGCTGTAAAATAGAAATGCTCACAGTACCTATGTCAAAGGAGCATAAGTAGCCGAGGCTCTGTGAACAGTAGCCACAATTGTTCCTAAATCAAGTCCGTGCTCAGCACTAACGTCTAGGACTTTAAAGTGACGGGACGATGAGGACACGCACAGAGTCTTTTAATTAGCCATTGCACAGATCATTGCATTCTACCAGCGGGATATTCATTCCACCCTGGACCTTGTCACAACCACCTTTTCCCTAGAAACCACAGTGGCCTCCACTGCTACCTCTTTTGTACCAGACAGGATCCAGGCAATGCTGCTGAGAGCTGGACAGGAGAATGAGAAGGGCATGTCTCTGGAGTCAGAAACCTTCCTGGTTTCATGTCCTGAATCTTCCCACACTCTGTTCCTTAAGCTCTCTGTGTCTTATTGTCTTCATCCACAAATACAGATAAAAATAGCGTCCCCACAGAGTTGTGGTGAGTGTTAACTACGATGACGTGCAAGCTTCTAGCATGTGGCAAATGCTTTGTAAATAATAGTTACTATTACCAGTGCTGGGGAAGAGCTTGGACCTTCCGGATTAGGTGAGAACACCCTAGTAAAGATCAAAGAGGAAGAAAGAGTCTGTAAAGCCTACAAGGAGCCCTTAGCACTGCTCTAGTTACTAGCTAAGGGTTTGTGCTGGGCTTCCACTGCTCAAAGACCCCAGTGCTTAAAGGAAGGGGTCTGTTAGCAAAACAGAGCCCTGGGAGTTAGCACCTGCTTCATAGTTGAGCCTGCTGGGACGTAGACCCTGTCAGACCATGCAAATGATTTTACTATTCTTATAAATGATTATTCTACTTCCCTGGGAGCTCAAGAGGAGCTTAGAAGAGAGAAACTCAGCTTCCCAATGACCGGGCTGTTTTCAAATCAGAGTTGGCATTTGCATCAGTTTTGCTGAGGGTGAGCAATTCTTTTTTTCCTCACTCCAGCTTGATGGAGTGGGATAAAAGAGTTGGGTTTCTTGTACGAGAGGAAAATATGTCTGAGACTGCTGCCCTGGGGAAAAGATGAAGGGTTGTTGGCTCCGCCAATGTGATGGGAAAGATGGCTGTGATGAGAAACACAGTGTGGGTCTGATAGGGATCCAACAAGATAAAGTCAACTGGCCGCTTTGAACAGAGCTCCTTGGCCTTCTCTCCAAAGCCTTGCTGGGGGAGGGAGGGAAGGCTGGGTGGAGGCCACTGTGGTCAGGGCTCCCCTGCACCCACTGGAGTGAACACCCATTTCACAACAGGGCAAGTTCCCATCAGTTTTTGCTTATACTTGATTTAGACTTTGTTCTGATTTTACTGATTTCTCCTGCCTGTGCCTCCTTTAAACCTCCCTCTCACAGATATCAGAAATTTTCCCAGGGCTCTTGTCTGCATTTGATGGCCCACGGCTTGGGCTCCTCCAGTGTTCCCCATGTCTTCAAGTTCACTTTAAATTTCCAAAGTTCTTCCTGCCTGAAGCCTACTTGTCCAAATGTAACTCTACTTTGGTTGAATTTCACTCCTTTCTTGTCTTCAAGGCCCTCCACAACCTTGCCTTTCTGACCTGGACTCCCCATGGATTCACAGACTCTCTGCAGACCTCCCCTCCATCCCCGCGGCCACACTTCTGTCCACCCTGAGATGCCCTCTCCACTCCTTCCCTCCTCTCATCAACACCTCCGTTCAGCCCAAGTTCACAGAGCTCTACCCTGGGCAGGCCACAGAAGACAAGGGCAGAGTTTCTGCTCTCCCAGAGCTAGTGATGGGGGGAGACGAGGGGGAGAGACAAGCCACGGAGACGGGGAACTAAGCATCATCAGCAAAACAGTAAGAGAGAGCGCAGGGCACAGTGGGGGGCCCCAGTGGGAGAACGATCACAGGAGGCCCCGGCGGCCCCCTTTCAAGTGCCAATGCTGGCTCCATCCACCACCTCCAGGAAGCCTCCCTGACCTTGCTAGCATGACCTCTCTAAGTATCATCTGAGTATCAGAGAGGCAGTCAGTGCAGCAGTTAGGAGTCTGCACTTTGAAGCCTGGCTGCCTGAGTTTTGAATCCCAGCTCTGTCACCTACTAGCTGTGTGACCTTGGGCTAGTTACTTAACCTCTCTGAGATGTAGTTTCCTTATCTGTAAAATGAAGATAATAATAGTACAGACCTACCAGTGTGCTTATAAGGTTTAAATGCTATAAATATGTAAAGCACTACTTAAAACATTGTCTGACACAGTGTTAGTGCTAAGAAAGTTTTCTGCTATTGTTTGGGGCCCTCCTACTACACTGCCTATGGGTCTTCCCTCTCGAAGGCCAGAGCTGCCCCATAAACACTGTTGGAAGGTGGCATTCAGCAAGAGATTGACTTTCATCTCCATAAATTCACTTATGTTACTGGAGCACTCTGCCTTTATCTCCGTAATGACAAATCTGCTGTTGATCATAATCTACCTCCTTGGCTCACATGATATCCGTGGACTCCCAAAGACTGTTAATAACATGACATTTCGATTGGCATTTTTTAATAATAATAATAATAATAAAAGAAACTTCTGTCTTGAATGCCCAAGAATAGATTCCGCATAAGTCTTCCAGCTTCAGGCCTGGGACAGAATTGGAAAAGGAAGTGATCATTTGTCATCTTTCTTTATAGGCTGCATTTCTGGCATCACTTCGATGCTAAATGGGACTTTTTAAAAATAGTCTTAACAAGCATTTTGACAGACTCCATTCTGGATACCAGAGAATGTAGTCATGGAGAGTCAGCATGTGTGAAATCTGACCCGGCCCCTGGCCAAACTGGCCAGTGACTGCTGTCCTCTCCTGGGGGATGTATCTGGTGGCAGCAGGGACACTGACTTAAGAGGACCATTTGGGAATATTGAGTTTGACACTACAGCCCTAGTTGCATCCCTCCCACAGCTGACACTCATTCCCAGGAGGGTGAGGCAGGTTACCCCCCTGCCCAGGGCCCACCCCTCTGCTGGGATCTGTGAAGGACACCCTTGGGGGACACACCCCAGAGCGAGTCTTTTTGGAGCCTTGTCTCTTCAGTATCAAGTCCAGGTCAAACCTAAAATGTCGGCAAAGTGGTGGATGTGGTGGGAGGAAAGAGGGAAGAGCCCAGCCCTTGTCACCGCAGCGCAGCCTTGCGGGGCGGGAGGAGTGGGGTCTGCAGAGGCACGTGCTCCTGGGGGCTGTCCTAGTCCCTGTGCCCTCAGCTCCCCCATCTGTAAAGCGGGGGTCATAATAGTTGCCTCGTGAGGATATGGTAAGGAATTGCAGTGCTTGATGCTGAAAATATAAAAGAGTGACTACTAGCAGTATGATGTCAGCGGACGAAAAGCCCCTGTAGCGGCCGGATAAGTCAGCAAACACAGAGGCAGGTGAGCAGGTGCTTCATTCTGGGGAGAATGACAGGGACCTGCTGCCAGCCAGGGTCCCAGAGTAGTCACTGCCAACTGCCACGACATCCACCCAAAGTGGCTCAAGGATAGCTGGCTGAGGGCCACACCTTTATGCCTGCTCTTGCCGCTGCCTCTCCTCGAATCCCTCATCACATGTTGCTGCCAATTCCAGACCCTGTGCTCTACGTTTCCTGCTTTCACCACTGGGGCTTTTCTTCCTCCTCCCCTTCCTCTTTTTTCCCTCCTCTTCCTCTTCCTCCCCCTCTTCTCCACCTTCTCTTCCCCATCTCCCTCCCAATCCCCCTTCCCCCTCTTCCTCCTCCCCTATCTGCTCTAATCACATTGCTCTGTTTTTTCATCTTTTCTTCTTTTGGCCAGAGGGCAAGTGAAAAGTCAAGTTGGGACTAGAAGGGAAAAAAGCCATCCATGAACATCCTTGACTCGAGCAAGTGTGACCACCTGCAGAGCTAGGGCCCAAGGCCGCGATCTAGGTGGGCTCCCAGGTGGAAACGTGCTGATAGAAGAAAACAGGGAGTCCCCGGAACCCAGCTGAAATTAGTACACATAGGAAAACGCTAGCCCAGAGAGGAAACAAGATGTAAACCTTTGAAAGCTTGTGACAGAGCTCATATTCCAGACCCCAATCAGTATCTTTCCCCTAGACTCAATCTCATGGTGTCCAGGCTACAAGGCATCTTTGAGACCTGACCTCCAGCCCCTTCTTTCACAGATGGGCAGCTGAGACCCAGAACCCAAACCACAGGCCAGGTGTCAGCTGAGCAGAATGAAAATGCAGGTCCCTCCATTCCTCACAGTGCCCTTCCCCTTCCCCCTCCCCACTCACTTGCCTGTCATCTTCACAAGGACTGGAGAGGTATGAACAACTCCCTTCCAAACACCCCAACACCCGCACTCTTGCGCTCCCTCCCTTCCCCTTCCCCCATCCTCGCTCTCTCCTGCAGGCACACACACATACCACCTGTGGATAGTGGAAGGGTGTAGAGAGGATTGCTTCTCTATTCCGTCTTTGCATTTCAAAAGACTTTTTTTACTGAAGTATAGTTGATTTACAATGTGTTAGTTTCTAGTGTACAGCATAGTGATTCACTTATACATTACATATATATTCTTTTTCATATTCTTTTTCATTATAGGTTATTACAAGCTATTGAATATAGTTCCCTGTGCTGTACAGAAAGATCTTATTGGTCATCTGTTTTATATATAGTAGTCTGTATTTGCTAATCTCAAACTCCTAATTTATCCCTCCCCCCTTACCCCTTTGGTAACCATAAGTTTGTTTTCTATGTCTGCGAGTCTGTTTTCTGTTTTGCAAATAAGTCCATCTGTGTCATATTTTTTAGATTCCACCATTTGAAAGTCCACAAACTTTAAATACTGGAGAGGATGTGAAGAAAAGGGAACCCTCCTACGCTGTTGGCGGGAATGTAATTTGGTGCAGCCTCTATGGAAAACAGTATGGCGATTCGTTAAAAAACTGAAAATAGACTTACCCTGTGATCCAGCAATCCCACTCCTGGGTACAGATCCAGAGAAAACTCTAATTTGAAAAGATATATGCACCCCTATGTTCATAGCAGCACTATTTACAATAGCCAAGACATGGGATCAACCTAAATACCCATCAACAGATGAATGGATAAAGAAGATGTGGCATATATACATACACAATGGAATACTACTCAACCATAAAAAAGAATGAAATAATACCATTTGCAGCAACATGGATGGATCTAGAGATTATTGTACTAAGTGAAGTAAGTCAGACATAGAAAGACAAAAATCACATGATATCAAAAGACATTTATCAATTTATCAGTATGTACCAATCAACCAACAATCAAACTCCCTGGTGCTGGGCACTGTGTTTACTCCAACTGGATAACCAAGGCAGAAGGTACAAAATTTACCCTTATGGAACTCACAATCCAGGTGCAAGAGACTGGCCTAATACCTAACACGAGCCCCAGGAGCGTGGATGAGCCCTTGCTGGGGAGAAGCCCTGGGTGAATTTAGTGGGAAGGAGGCTGTAGAGTCAGGGCAGGCTGCAGATAGTTGCCCCTTTCAGATTTTTTTGACAGTTTTACTGACATATAATTCACATACCATACAATTCACCCACTTAAGTATGAAATTCAATGATTTTTGGCCTATTCACAAACTTGTGCAAACATCATCACAATCAATTTTCCAACATCTTCATCACTCCAGAGAAAAACCTGGTACCCACTACCAGTTACTTGCTACTCTCCTAGGCAACCACCAGTCTATTTTGTCTCTATAAATTTGCCTACCTTGGTTATTTACTATAAATGAAATCACACAATGTGTGGTCTTTCGTGACTGTCTTCTTTCATTTAGCATCATGTTTCATGCTGTAGCACCTATCCATACTTCATTCCTTTTTATGGCCAAATAATATTCATTGTGTGGATATACCACATTTTGTTTATCCACTTATCAGCTGATGCACGTATGGGTTGTTTCCACTTTTTGCTATTATAAATAATGCTGCTGTGAGCATGGAGTGAAAGGTTTTGTATGGACCTATTTCCATTTGTCTCGGAGAAATATCTAGAAGTAGAATAGCTAGGTCATATGGTAACTCTATGTTTAACATTGTGAATAATTGCCAGATGGTTTCCAAAGGGGCTGTACTATCTTGTATTCTGACCATCAGTATATGAGGGTTTCAATTTCTCCGCATCCTTGCTAACATTTATTACCTGTCTTTCTGATTATAGCCATTCTAGAGGGTGTGAAGTGGCATGTCATTGTGGTTTTGATTTGCTTTTTTCCTAATGGCTAATTATATTGAACACCTTTTCACGTGCTTCTTGGACACTTGTATATCTTCTTTGGGAAACTGTCTATTTGGATTCTTTACCCGTTTTTAAGTTAGGTCATTTGCCTGCTTGGATTTTAACCCTTTCTCTATTAAATGGATTGACTTTCAATTATGTTAGGATTAGTAAATATTTTAATCTAGTCAGATCTAGAAATACTCATCTTAAAATGTTTTTGACTCCCATGCCCTAAATTGTATCATTATTTTTTACATTATTTCAAAATTAAGATGGAAGGAAAAAAACAGATCATCAGATAGCTAGAGGGACAGACATGAACTGTTAGGAAGACACATTTAAGCTTCTATCCTGCAAACCAGAGTTTTTGAACTCTCATTTCTTACCAGACATGAGAGGGGCATCAATGCTGGTCATCTTTCTTAAAGCCATGCAAGCAGAGTGGGAACTGGCCTGAGATAGAGAAGATGCAGCATCCACCTGCATAGTCACCCAGCTACCTTAAGGAGGTCAGTGATACACGCAAGAGCAGATCCCAGACTATGTCCTGATCACCATGAGAAGCATCCTCTGAGCAGCTACCAAGTGCCAGGTTCTGGACTGGGCACCACAGTCTTCAGCAAAGCATTCCCTGACTTTAGTTAATCACAGTCTGGTAGGGAAGCAGGTAGTTTCTATGCCATGAGATTCACACTTCTATTGAGTGAGGTTTGGGGCAGAGTGGAAGGGCTTGGATCAACCCGGATTTCCTGAGAGGCTCCCTGGAAGAGGAATCCTGGGCTGGCTGTTAATGATTTAATAGATGTCATTCAGGCATCCTTGGCTCAGGACACAGCCAATACATACCCCAGGAGGAGGGGAAACCACTATGACTTCAAGTTCAAGTTTATTTGATCAATAATGCTCAAAATAAGTGAACATCTGTACTCGATATTTTTCTTCTTCATTTGTTTGTAAATGTAATAGATCTTGGTCAAAGAAAAAGGACAAAACCCCTATCTATAAGAAATTCCCCAATTACAGGCACTTTCTTTGCCTTCTCTGAATTGTATTGCATCCAACTCCAGATTTAAACAGATGTCTTTTATGTTCACAGATGGACTATTGCTTTCTCGAAAGCAGGAGCCATTTAGCAGGGATAAGATAGAGAACTCCCAGAGGTCAGATACTGCATCTTTTCTACCTGTGTCTGAATCCCCTGTTCTGAGAACAGAGTGTGGCACACAGAAAGGATCCTATTAGCCCTGGAAGGTGGAGGGCAGCTTCCAGGCTGAGCGAGCAGGGCAAGCCTGAGCCCCAGGTCATGGACTCTTTAAGAGCAGGGCCAGGTATTGGATAAAGAAGACGTGGTATATTCATACCATGGAATATTAATCAGCCATAAAAAAAACGACAACACAATGCCATTTGCAGCAACATGGATGTCACTGGAGAATGCCATTCTAAGTGAAATAAGCCAGAAAGAGAAAGAAAAATACCATATGACATCGCTCATATGTGGAATCTAAAAAAAGAACATAAATACAAAACAGAAACAGGCTCATAGACATAGAAGGCAAACTTGTGGTTGCCAAGGGGGAGAGGGGTGGGAAGGGATAGACTGGGAGTTCAAAATTTGTAGATACTGACAGGCATATGTAGAATAGATAAACAAGATTATACAGTATAGCACAGGGAAATATACACAAGATCTTGTGGTAGCTCACAGTGAAAAAAAAATGTGACAATGAATATATGTATGTTCATGTATAACTGAAAAATTGTGCTCTACACTGCAATTTGACACAACATTGTAAACTGACTATAACTCAATAAAATAATTTTTTTTAAAAAATGAGCAGGGCCAGGTATTACCTATTTAGTAGCCGGAATCCCTCAAACACTCACATACTCATTCCGAGGTCCCACTCGCACACAGCCTTGCACAGTCCCCTGTACATAGTTGATGTTCAATGCATGGCTATTGAATGTGGCTGGAACTTTTTGAATAATCAAATACAACCAAATACTGCACCATTTTGACAGAATGATGGCCTTCTTTTTAGATGACTTTGGGGGAGCTGGCAGGGGGCCGGTAAGAGTGCTCTGGAGACACTCTGTCCCACCAAAATGAGCAGTCCACCTGTTGCCGCCTTCCTGTCCCTACCCTGAGCTCTGAGCGGAGCTCTGCCAACTGAGAGAGACTGAGCTTTCCCCTGAAACAAGTGCTTCTGCTCCTCAGGGGAACTGGCCCAACCAGTGCGATGGTTTCCTGGGCCAAGGGAGATGTCCTTCTGTCAAGGAGGCTTGCAGGACAGAAACTTGGGCACGGGGGCAGGTGAGAGAAGGTGGACAGATTTTTTTTTAAACATATTCACGCTAGGGCTCTTGGCCAAACAAGCACAAAGCTTTATGAGAAAATTCACTTTAAAACTTTTTAAATGGAAGAGGAAGTACTTCATGCACCAAGCAATGCAAAAGGGTAAGTGTCAATATGCACAGCACCAGGTAAAGCCGAGCAGGAATGATTTGATTCAAGAGACGTCATTAGTTGGATTTTAGCAATGAGTTCATTCTTTTTCTTTTTTTATGCATGTAGAATAATACAATGCATGGTGTTAAGCAATGACTAATGCCATACAGTTTACGATGACAAACAGCATGCCTACATTTGTATTCGTAATTCTTTTTCTTAGAGGTTCCCCAAATTGTGTAAGTTTCAGGCACCACAACATCTGGATCTGTCCCCTCATCAGCATTTATACCCCAGTCCTGCTCCTCAGAGGAAAGGCATTCCAACCCTTCTGCCTGTTTTTTTTTTTTTTTTTTTTTTTCTGGTCTGTATCTTCATCTTGCTAAGTAAGACACTCATGAGGCCAGTCCTAGCTCTGTTCTAGGTAAGATCCACCAACTTTTATTATAAAAGGTGAGGAGGGGGCCCCCCACCTCCGTCCCACGACCTCTACTCTCCAACCGCCCAGTAGAATCACATCACAATTTTTGGATGAATTACTATAGTGTACATTTCTAGAACCATATAAATAGGGTTCATGATGGAACCAAATAGTGTGTTGTCTTTACATTTATTTTCTTGTATACATTTTACATTTTTCCTAAAGTTGAGATTGCCTCACCTTTTCTGGGCACCAATCACTAAGTCATGCTAAACTTGGACCTAGCTGTAAAACAACTCTCCTTACAGCTGAATACCACATTCCACTTTTTCTTTTTCTGGTGACACCGCTCCTGGGCCCCTCCATCCTCCTACCACAGTCTGCAAAGCTGTTCCCGTCACCCAGGACATCCTTTGACACCAGCTGGCCAATCCCCTTCACCTCTCTCTGTGTTGGCTCCTCTGTCTCCTAGATCTTGCGGGGTTTGTTTTGTTCTGTTTTTGCTTTCTTGGACTCCATTTTTGTAGAGGCTACCCTTCTAAAATACGGGTGCATGAGAGGTCATTGTTTCATCCTTGACAGTTTGCCCATGCAGAGAATTCTAGCCTGGAAAACATTTCCCCTAAGGATTTTGAAGAATTGCTCTTTATCTGCCAGCATCCTGGGTTCCTGTTAAGAAGTCTGATGCCGTTTTGATTCCCACTTATTTTTATATGATTCATTCCCTCTCCCTCTCCCTCCCTCATCTCTCTCTGAACGTTTTTAGGATCTTTGCTCCATCTCTGGTACTATGGCCTTGGTATGGGTCATTTTTCACCCACTGTGCTGGGCATGTGACAGGCCCTTTGTCTTTGAAACTCAAGTCCTTCAGTTTGAGAAATGTACTTTTATTATGTCTTTGATAATTTCCTCCCACCAATCTTTTCTGCTCTCCCTTTCTGGAACTCCTATTAGTTAGATTTAGACCTTGTAGATTGAGTCCATAATTTTCTTTTCCTTTTTTTTTTTCCTTTTTGGTCTTATTTCTACTTTTTTGTTCTCCATCCTAGAATACTTCTCTTGACTTCTACATGTGGGTGATAAACTAGACAGTCACCATTCTGGTGGGAGCTGAGTGATAAAAGAAGCTGGGCTCTCCCTCATCAGTTCCAAACTTTGACTTGACTCCTCTGTCTCAACGCCATTCCCAGAGCCCCTCTGCTCTGTGTTGGAAGTCCTGCCTGTTTCAGAGCCATCCCTCATCACCAGCCAAGGAAGAGAAGGTCTGGGGTTCTACCTACTCCTTCCACAGACTTGTATTCTACCAACCTGTCTTGGGACTTACCCTGTGTTCACAGCTACCCAGTCATGTGCATTTCAGCATCTCCACCACCAGCACCCCATCTTCCCAACCTTGTTGACCCATTGCCTTCTTTACTCCTAATCAGTTTGTCTTGGCAGATTTATACCATTTTTATTCCTTTTTTCATTTTATTGGTGTCTCAGGAGGGAAGAGGGATACATGCATGTGTGCAAAGCATCTTGTTTAAGTCCGAGTCTCTGCTTTTATTTCTTTTGTTTCAAAAATCGCAATTTTATATTGTTTCCTACCAAACAGAACTGTGATGTGTATTTCACAATTTAAATTGCCAAATTTCTTACTTTTGACAGTTGAAACACATTTTCTAGAGCCTTAAAAACTTCTGGGAATTTCAAGAAAGAATAAATTCACCCCACTTCAAACTCTATATGTCTGCTTAGGAGCCAATCATCAAGTACTCAGCGGGAGTTGACTGAATTATTACTACATTATTAAACTGGATACTCAGCTCTCTGTAAGATCTAGAGGTGGTGGCAGCACTCACAGAAGGACAGGTTCCAGACAGGTGGGGAAGGGAGACCCCTTGGGGCAGCCTGGACAGGAGGTGGGGGAAAGAAAGGAGAGGGAAGGTCTGGAGGGACATGAGGGTACCACCCTTCTGTTGTCACCCTAACTTCACTGTGCAGTTGGACCACTGGGTGGGTCAGCCACACCTCTGGGGCACAGGTGAAGCACACAGAATTGCTGAACTTGGCCTCTCCAACTGGACAGTGCAGGGAGGAAGTGGGCCTTCACTCCAGAAAGATGTGGAAGGAGTGAAATGAGATGATAAATCTGAAAGCTCTTGGAAAATAAAAGGGCTATATAAATGCACAGGGTCATTACCGGATCTCGTGCGGCTGTGACAAGTCTGGCCCTAACTCATTGTAACATTATGGGGCAAGTATATTACAATAATCTGTGGTGGAGATAGAACTATCCTTTGTACATGGCAAATGTCTAGAAGGCCTGTGAGGAAATGCAGTATTTATTAAAGAAATTAAACCAGGGCGTCCAAGGTGGACTCAAGAAGAGATCTGCTCCCTCCCTGAGATCTCAGAGGAATGTGTGTTAAGATGGTGGCCTCCCAAAATGGAGGGAGTCTGGGCCCCTGAGTCACCAGGTCGGAGCCAGCTTTTACTGACCCGTATCACACCTGATTTAAGTGAGAAATAAATGACTGTGCTAAGCCACTGGGATTAGGGGATTTCTTTGTTACCACAATAGAACCTGACCCCCATGTCTAAGAAGCTTAGCCCGAGATGGACGCTGCCCCCACGCTGGGACAGTGATGAGAAGAGAGAGGATACAAAGGTGTTCCCCGCAGGCCCAGAGGTGGAGCTGAGACCAGAAGCGAACCCTTTATTCAGCATTCTGGGGTAAGTCAACCAGAAGTGGCTGGACTGGAAACAGTTCACCTGACCAGACTTTACTTGTTCATCTTCCATATGGAGTCTCCCACAGAGCGCCTCCCTCTGTCTCCTGTGCACCCCCTACGTGGTAGCCCCACAGGGCCATGTCACAGCCTACTATGGAACCAGTCTGCCTCACCTGTTTCAAGGCACGTGTTAGCCATGGTCTCCCTCACTACAGAGGCCCTGCCGTTCCTCAGAGGCAAGGGTCTCCCCTTCACGTGGGACCTCCTTTCAGAACTCCCTTGCAGAATCGCACAGTCACCCTACCTTGGGTCTCTGCTGCAGGAGCAGGTGCAGGAAGGGTGGCTTCTTACCAACCCTCCCCATTCATGGTGAAATACAAGGATGCCTTGGTTCCAACTAAAATGATAAACTAGAAATCCCTTCAACAGTCTGTATTTCAATAGCCCTGAATATCCAGGGTCATGTGCCCCTGTAAGGATTGGATGAAATCAGAAAAGCAAATACACATGCGAGTAACAAAATGCTGAGTGTGGATTCAGAACTGCCTGCAAAGCTGCACACAGGGAGGACAGCTGCTGTGTAGAAGCCAGCAGAGACCGCAGAGAACTCTTAGATGGGGCTCTGCTTCCATTTGAGAACTTGAAACTGAGGTTGCAGGGTAAGAACACAAGCTCCACCATCCGCTATTTTGTTTGAAGCCCTGTGAGTTTCAGAACACACACATCCATATTCACACATAAGAATAAACACCAAACAAACCAAAAACAGAAAGATTGTTGGATGGCGTACCACTTTGGAATATCCACCTGTGTCTGTCCCATCCAGAACTGCTCACTGTTGTGTGTCAAGGGCTGACTGCCATGAAGTCTAATTAAAGGGAGAAATGGAAAAAAATGTGAATCGTGAACACAAATCTTGCACACCCCTCTAAGGAAAGATGTGTGTTTTCAAGTTTGCCTTAAACACCACTGAATTGTTTCATTCCTCACAGACCAGAAGCCAGCCTTCCTTTCCGGGTTAGAAATTGTGCAAACATGGCACATCTTCAGCATGCCTTGCTAACCACAGATTCCATTATGTGTTTAATAATTGACTATTCAATAGAGCATTGATGCATTTTTGTCTGGAACTAATTCACCTTTGTCTGCGCCTCGGCACGAATGTTCGGTGAATCACAGATGGGATCTTCGGGTGCCACTGCCCAGCACAGAGACACATCGTTGGATTATTCCTGTCAGGACCTGTGCTCAGAGATGTTCTCGCATGCTAAAGCCACCTGAAAATGTGATTTATGAAAGCCGCCGAGGACGGGACTACACCTTTTCCCTTCTAATGAGAGCTAACAAATCACAGTCTGCAGGCCGCTTACACCAGGGTAGAAATTGTCGGCTGCAAAATTAACAAAAATGAACGTCCTTCCAGCCCATTAGGACCGTGGAGCGACCCAGCTGGAAATCGGGCTGAGATCTGTTAGTTGGGGAAGTAAGTATTAATACACGCGTACGTCTGGACTTCCCTGCGGTGAAAAGAAAATCCCTGCTCCCTCCTAAAGAATTTCTGCCTTGGCTTTATTGGTTGGGACTGATGAATCTGAACAGCGCCACAAACAGCACCAACGGTGTATAATTTTGTGATGAACTGGGCTCACCATCCTGCAGGGAGCTTTCCTAGGAAGGACCAGCCCTGTATCTAGGCTCGGACACTGATCGGGGTTGGCGTGGCATGAAAGCTACAGATTTAAAAAGGGGAGGGGAAGAATGTATTCCCAAACTGTTCTTATCCATTGCAATTACCTTGGCTACTTTTACACCAGAAGCAAAGCACTAGCTGGAGCGGAGGTGCCCTCCAGCAGGAGCAGGCCCAGATGCCTCTGCCCGGCCGTGAAACAGTGTTCTAGGATGAGGGAAGTATTTCTTTTAGTCTTTTGTAAAAGCTGGGTATATGATTTGATAGCTAGCGTATTGTTTCATAAAATTATCCATTCATTTAAAAAGTCCAGCGACAGCAGTCAATGGCAAGATTGCCTTCTTGCTGTAGCTTGAATTTACCAATGGAATTTCCATTGCTTGGAAATGTAAGATCAATTTTTTTAATAATATATTTTTAATTTTATTTATTTATTTTGTTATTATTATTTTTAATGGAGGTACTGGGGATTGAACCCAGGACCTCGTACCTGCTAAGCGCGTGCTCTACCACTAAGCTATTACCCTCCCCAGGATCTACTTTTTATTTTAGTGGTTGTCCTAAAGTAACGGGTGATTAAATTCATTTACTCCATTACAGGGCTCTACCCTTCTGTTCATCTCAGGGAGGAAAAATATTACCCGACTCTCTCTGCCATCCTTGTTGCTTTAACTTATTTCATTCTGTTAACTTGAGTACAGACCTGCACAGTAACATGGCCCAGAGGCCAAGGACCACCTGTGCTTCCAGGGGCAGCCAGAGCCTGTGATTTAAGCCACAGCTATAATCAAGTCTGCAACTGGGCCAAGATTGGAAAATTTGGCTTGCTGATCAATTATTTTTTTCACTAATCAGCAGAGTTGTTAAAATACCCTCAAAACCATGGCCCAGACCTCAGAGCCTCTTCAATGAACAGGACCCAGCTACTGTTTTCCCTTTATTATCTTTTTCAGAAGTCTAGCTAGAGAATAAGCCCCCAATATTTTTAGCTATAATAACAACTTCAACTTAATAGAGCCCTTACTCAAATGCAGGCTCTGTTGTATGTGTTGTACCTATTAATTTATTTAATTACAGTAATCATATAAGTAAAAATATGGAAACGAAGGCACAGAGAGGTTTACAATTTACTCAAGATCACACAGCCAGTAGCAGAACCAGGCTTCGGAACTCAGTCCATCCGGTGCCACAGTTTATGCACTAAATCACAGTGTTTGCTGTCCTCACGTGGAATAAAAATGCAGAATGTGATTGTATCATTGATATTTTTTGCTGTAAATTTCTTCATTCAAAGCACAGCATTGTAATAAACCTTAAAGGCGATAGGTGATTCTACCAGAGAGGGAGGGTTACTGGCCAGACACTGGCCTGCCTGGTTTCCTGCCCCGCATTCTCTCCAATCCCCACACTTGGGGAAAAGAATGAGGCACTGTTACCCCAAAAGAAGAAGACCTCGGTTCTTGTCACACCTGAAAGATAAGTTTACAGTTGGGAGACAGTGTGTTGTACAGCGGTAGATTTTTAAAAATTTATTTAGAATAGGACAAGTACATCTTCAAGAATGGGAGGCGGGCTGACGCAAGGGAGGAAAAGCAGCGGATTTTGTCTCTTTCTCTTATACCCTTGCTTACAGGTGGTCTCTTGATTGATTGACAGCTCTTGTCCCGGGAATGCTTAGTCATGGTTGGCCCCTTTGCACGTGTCCTTACTCATGGTGCACACAGAAAAACCCAGTGGGGTGGGGGGGGGGTGCCTAAACCACAATGTTAACTGTAATACAATGAGCATTGGGTTGTGTCTGCTTAAGTCCTTTCTGCTACCACTGCAGTCGTGGCTGTCAGGTTCTAACCGGTTTCTTGCTGGCACTCACTTAGAAGAAGTAAAGCCCCTTTATGCTGGAGGCAGGCATGCCACCATCTTCCAGACCATCCTCCCTCTCCTCCACCTGTCTGCCTGGTGCCCCCACTTATCTAACTACCTAGCAGTACCATTTGCTGACAGTCCAAATGGGCCAGACACTGGCTTGAAATTTACCCCTATGAGGTAGGTGTCAGAATTCCCACTGATACAGATAACCCTTAAGTGTGAGAAGCCAGCCCACAGCTCTACAGTCCCTAAATGACAGAATTAGGATTTGAGGCCATCAGTCACTCCCTGGGCCAGTCTGACTCACTCTTCCCGCTGCAGCCTGGCTTATAGGCTGCTTCCTGCCCAGCCTGCCTCTCCAGCCTCACCTTCTCCATTCTTGCTCTCCCTGAATTATTTCTATCCCCCAGGTGTCATTGGGCCAGTGCCCAGGCTCCTCTAAATCCCACCTCAGTCTGTCTAGCGCTTCTCAAAGCTCAGCTCAGATGCTGTTTCTTCAAGAAGGCTTTCCTGGACATCCTCCAACTCCATTCCCCACCCCCACCACCAAGGCTGAGCGCCCTCTGGGCTCCCTTGGCACCTAATGCTTACCTCTATCATGGCCCACCAATCAATGTCATTGTCCTTGACTTCTCTGTACCCCTTGAGGCCAGAGCTGGGTCAGATTCATTCTCTAGCTCAGAGCCAAGACCATGACCTGGCCCAATCAGGACTCAAAAATTATTTGTGGGAAGAAAGGAAGGGAGAGAGAGAGCGAGGAATTCTGTCCCCTACAGATCTGCCATACCTCCCTTCCAGCCCTACCTGGTCTGACCTCCCATTATCACCTGACTTTCAGATCTGACAAGGATGCTGATTTCTCTATCCCCAGATCAGGGCACAAGTTCCCAGGCTAGGGCGGTAAACTGACCCTGCAGTCAATTTTTAGTCTTCCCGAAGGGCACGATTTGTTGGCTGGTGATCCGCAGTGAATTTTTAATCACAGATCAGCTGCTGCCCCCCTGCCCCACCATCCCTGCCAAGTCTCAGTGCCGCCTGTGCTGAGGGGCCCGGGAGTCTGTTTGGCTAGAATCTGCAGTGAAACTAATCAGGAAGGAGGATTGCTGCTTAAGCCTCTGCACTGGCTGCTGAGCCTCCTACAAACATTTTCACATGGTAAAGTCCTCTCAGTTCTTGGGACAGCTCAGAGCTGAGAGATTAAGAGTTGTAAGGGTAGTTTTCTTATCCCAGCTTATAAGGGTCATCATTACTGGGGGGAGGGGGGTGGAAGTTGGTGAAATAAAATATGTTAATAAGGGACCAGTGTGGATCTAGGCTTCCCAAGTCATAAAGACTTTAATTTCTGTGAACTCCATGAATTTTCACAATGACAACATAGGAGGACAGGTCATTAAAGCTATTATTTGACTGGGTGCTTCTGAGAAGCCAGGTCCTAGACACACTTGCTTTATAAACACTGTTTCGTTTATGCCCACAGAATCTGTAGCGTTCTTATTTCACAGGTGGAACCCAGGGATATTAAATCTCTTGCCTAAAGTCATACAGCTAGGAGATGGGAGGGCTGGAGCTTGAAATTCAGGTCTGTCTGATAACAAAGGCTGTGCACGTGACCACTGTAACAAAAGCAACATGCCCATTTTGCAGATGAGAAATAAATCCACAGTAGACCCAGGCCAGGATTTAAGAAAAGCTGCGGAGGAATGAACACGGGCTCCAGAGAGAATGGGATGGACATCTCGGCTCTGCCACTCACAAGAGGTGTGGCCTAGGGCAGGTTGCCTTGTCTCTGTCTCCTCATTTGCAAAATAGGGAAATAGCACCTGTCTCACAAGATTATTTGCTGCAAAGCTTCTCAAGGTGCTGCTCTGAGAAAAATCAAAAGATTCTCGCTTTGGCCATCTTCTAGACTCTGGGAGCCTGAGCCGTAAGTCTTCTGAAAGCAATGAGTCACTGCAGGCTCAGGCTTTCTGTGTTAAATGTTCATTCATTCAATGACCACAGGGTGGAAGGAATCATGACTATTGTTGGGTCCTGACAGTGATTCAAACTCTGTTCTGGGCATTCTTGCATGTTTGCGACAGGACTGCAAGGCAGGTATTTTTAGACATTTTATAGATGAGGATACTGAGGCACAGAGAGGTGAGGTGAGGGTCTCAAGGTCCGGTCTGGGACAGAGATCAGGTGGCCTGGCCCCACCAACTTTGCTGGCTCATCCTGCCTGTGATTTGTCACAGCTGTCAGTCACCTCCAGGAAACCACCTTCCCTTGTCCACCTGAACTTTGATGAAGAAACAAGACCATCTCACCTAGATAGGTTTGGTTGAATTGTAGACAGCACAGCTCTACCAGGCTAAGAATTTAGTTATTTGGTTATTTATTTATTTATTTATTTATTTATTTATTTATTTATTTTTGCTTTTCAAAAGAAAATGCATTCATCACGTGGGCAAGAGCTTTTTCCTCCTGTCTGCAAATAATATTGTTTCTTCTTCTTGGTACCAAAGGGAATTTACTTAAAAGTAAAAAAAACAAAAAAAAAAACCAAAAACAGGAAAAAGAGAGAAAAAGAAAGGAAGAAATTACCGTGAATAGAAGACCTAGGGGACATAATTACAGAAATACTGCAGGTTCTGCATTAGCTAGAAAATTGCAGCCATTTCATTGTGGGAGTAAAGCTATTTTCTTTTATTTTAAAGTGGATCCTTCACCTTCCAAAGGGCTAATTATGGTGCTGCTTACATGTTGTGCTCATAGGCTCCAATTTCATCTTTTCATTAACCACAATGGCAAATAACAAAATTGCGCCTGCACTCTGGAAGCATCTTCGTGCCGGTGGCTCCCGGAACAGGCAGGAGGGACCCAGCAATCACTCATCTCGTGACTCAGGCCATGTTTTCCATAATTGAGCCCACCAAGGACCTTGTCAGAGGGCCCTCCCCGAGCTCAGTCGGGAAGAATTCATAAAATAAAGCGGGTGGGCGGACGGAGGCGGGAGAAGGTCCAGGGAGGGTGAGCAGAGAGAAAGCAACACAATAGCTGTTAAAAAGGAAATGCCCTAAAATGATGTTTGTGGAGAGTTTTTAATGATGTGAGAGACTGGAATATAATGCTTAGGAGAAAAGGCAGGATATACAATATGTGGACAGTATGATTTCAACTGTGTTGAATATCTATATCTCAATATATAGCTATCATGATATTTGACTCTATTTGATAGTTTATACATCTCAATCACCAGACTTTTTTAAATATCCAAATACTCACCTCAATCTCACAGAAATGCAGAGATTCAAAACCTCCTCCTTGAGATTTCAAGGATCCCTGTGGATTTCATTTTTCTAGGGATTGCTCCTCACCTCTTATTCCAAACCCTCCTCTTGGCTCCCTCGGCACAGTTCCACAGCACCTGGCTCCTCCTCAAGCCACGTCATCCCTCTCAGGACAAGGACCCACCTCCTGCATTCCCCCAAGAGCCCAGCAGCATCAGGCTGTTTTGTGAAACAGACTTTTATCCTAAAGGTTTGAGGTTGAGGTCGATGCACGGCAGAGGGTGGAGCAGTGCTGAGAGCTGAAAATCATGCTTTAGTCTCTGAAGTCCACTGCACATGCTGGGTCCCAATCAAGCAAAATCAGCTTGACTTCTTGTCTGAAAAAGCAGGCTAATGCTGGTGTCGCTGGGTTTCATGTTGCCTCTGTGTGTGTGTGTTCCTGTTCCTCTCCGGCTCTCTGTGTGTCCCTCTCTGTGTCTTTCTATGCCCCCTACTCTGCATTCCATCCTTCTGTGTCATTTTCTCTCTCTGGCTGTCCTTCACTGTCTCCCTATGTGTATCTCTGTCTTAGGCTTCCCACTGTGTTTGAGGCAGGCTGGGACCTGGGACCGTTTACTGCAGTGCTTACACCTGGGCAAATGTCTCCTCAAGCGAAAGAATACAAAAAAAAACTGTAAATGACCAAAAATAACTGTGTACATGCACAGTTGGGGCAAATCACGAACAACAAGATACAAAAAGGCCAAAACCCAGCTGCCGCTTCTGAGGTGTCTGAGGCAAAAGCAGGGACTACGCACGATCCCTGCACACAGCACCACCAAGGGGGTGGGCCGCCACCTAAGCCACCCCTCCTGTCCTGACCCACTGCTCCGCCGGTACCCTCAGCCCATTTAAGGGACCAGCTCACCCCGACTCAGGGAGAAAGCAAAGGAACCTGTTACTTCTTCTTGCTCCCTTGGGCTGTAGCACGAGTTCCAATAAAGCCTTGCCTGAATTTCTTGTCTGGCCTCTTATCAATTTCTATTGATTGATTCCAAGAACCCTGGCCAGTAACATGTTCACATCCTTTCTTTCCTAATTTCCGGAGCCCCCCAAAATAGAACCCCCCTTCCTCTCTGCTTTCAACAGACAACTAAAAAACTTCTGTCTGATTAGCATGCAGACAATCCAGAAAACTTTTCTTTCAACGTTTTCCATCCAGACTAGCCAGGGAGGGTAAGGGATGGGAGATAATAAACCCCATTAAGGTGTCTTCCCAAACAAATGTCTTCCTTGTCCTTCTGCCCAAACCCAGAAACAGCTGCAGCTTTAAAAATAGCTTGCTTTCATCTTTTGAAGGAAATATGCCAAAATTTTAACACTGTCTTTGGGTGGCAAGAAATGCTTTAATGTTATTTATTTCTTCCTATTATTCTGAGTTTTCCAAATTGTCCAAGGCAAGCCTGAACTACTTTATCATAATAAAATCTCCCATGTATTAGGCACCTGCCAGATATCTGCTTTAATCTTCACAACAGTCCTAGATATTAATAGGTCCATTTAGAAGTTCAGAAAGGTCAGGCAACTTGCTCAAGTTCACACAAGCAGAGGTGACGATCAAACTAGATGTTAGGTCCCCAGCCACTAAATCACATGGCTCATAGAGGCCTATCCTCAGCTTTACCTGCAGGTGCAGAGGCTTTCACACACCCAAAAGCTCACTGGATCCACTAGATCATCTGAGCTGCCTTGCCCCCCTCCTCACTGTAAACGCAAGTGGTCCTGTAGGTTATGATTCACCATATTAGCCTTCCCCAGGGGAGAATTCTACCTTACCGCATCAGACCTGTGACTTGTGGGAGGACTAGACATCCTGAGCCTGTTGAACTTGGAAGTGGCATATGACTTGCTTGGCTTAATAACACATGAATAGAAAGGCCATATCACCAGCCAGCTTATGGTTCTCTGTGTCTTTCTCCCTTTGGCCACAAGGCCACACCCCCACCAAGAAGGTCCAGGTGTAAACAGGGAACAGAGCTATAGTGGGCCGGGGATGGACATGTAGCTTGAGCAAGAAATAGATCATCATTTATGTAAGCCATTGAGAGGCAAGGGTTGTTGGCTACCACAGCATCACTTAGCCTTAGCTGACTGACTCAGTTTATACAAAACTGCAAATGCACAGGGAGTCACTAATGCGTTTCCTACTTCCTCTTCGTGGAACGGAAATATAGGGGGAGTCTCGACCAAAGCAGCAGTGTGAAGTTCCACCTGTCTTTCCAAAAATGATCTTGGGAAAATGATCTCTTCCTCTAGGGTGTATTTCTGCAGCACATTCTCTTGATGGGGCCAAGCTGTCTAAACCAGTCCCAGTTACAGGCTCAGGAACTGCGCAAGGGACACAGGCCAATGAGCACCTGGCTGAAGGTCATAGAGGACCACACGGAAGGGAGCACTCTACCCACTGTCCTCCCCTCAAGGGGCACTAAGCCCCCATTAACTGCAGCCACAAATGGAGGCTCCAGGCTCAGGTGCCATCTGGGCAAAGGGGGAACAATAAAAATGGACAGAGGGAAGGCTCAGGGTAGTGCAGGCAATTACCTGCTATGGGCTGAGATCCAGAGAGTAACACAGCCTTCACAGGCAGCCTGTGCTCTTTGTGCTTTTAGCAAAGCTGCCTTCGAGGAAAGAATGGTGACTTAACCTCAAAGCTGAAGGCACAGAGGAAAAAGATTTGCTGTCATTACTGATGAATAGGCAGGAGAGAGAGCAGACACTGCTTCTGCCCCTGGATGGAGCAGTCTAGTAATTTTTCATAGAATCCTAGTGGTGAGCAGGATGGGGTAGTGGTGGGTGGATGCAATCATCTTACCCCTATGTGACTCTATTGGTAGTTCTGTTGCTAAAGTATCTTTATTCAATTTTCTCTTTTCTTGGGCTGTTTCATCCTTCCTGCATTCTTTTATCTGGCTCATCATCCTTTCCTTCACTCATGCCATAATGCATTCATTCTTTCACTCATTCAGCCAGTGGGACCTCTGAGTGCAGCACTGTTCCCAGACATCAGCAGCCTGAGTGGCATGCAGAGGAGGTGTGGGCAAGGTGACAGGGCAGGGACCAGGAGAGCCAAGATTCATGGCTGAGCTTTTACTCCTTGGGTACAAGAACTCAGTGGTGAGGATTTCAGTTCAAGCTGTTATTTCAGAGTCTGAGATAGGAACAAAACCTCTCTCTTGCTACAGACACAGCACTCACCTCTGCCTCACTTTGCCAGAAAATTTGGCCCAGAGCCATGAACTGTGTGGGGACGTAGGCCAGTCTGTGAGCTCCCATAGACAAAGACTGGTTGGTAGGAGGTATGGCAGACATGGAGATGCCTGGCTTAGATCCACCTTCCAAAAGACTGGCTTCCCTAGTGGGAGGGGTGTGGCTTCCTGACAGCCTCTGGCTGGTAGCTTTTTCAGGGTCTGCCCCAGATTCTAACCCAAAGTTTACTGCAAGGACATGGATCATGGAGGGCTGCATGGAGGAGGAGGGATATCTGAGACTTGAAGAGGGAGCTCCCTGAGGACACAGGTACAAACCAAAGCCCATGGCGTACTCTACACACATGTATTTAGAAATCTTAGTGAAGAACAAGGTATCACTCAGGCCTCTCTGGGCACCAGCAACAGAAACTGATTCTGGATAATGCAAAAGAAAAGATTTACATGGAGGCCACAGAGAAGCTAAAGAACCAGGGAAGGGACAGACAGAAACCTGGCAGCTCTGGGGCCCTGTGTTGTAGGAGCTCTTCAACAGTTCCACTGTGGCACTGCCATGAAAATGGAAAAAGGCCACTATTTCAGTAAACTAGTTTCTCTGATCACCATTCAACTTCTAGGGAGAAATAGAGTGTCGTCCCATTAACTAGAATATGGTCTGATGCCTTGATTAGTAGACTTGGCAAGACAGGATGCATATGGTGAGAAGAGAACCAGGAGGATATGAGGGCACAGAGCCAAGGGAGAAATTTCTATGAAGGCAGTGGCCAACATTGTCAAAGGCAGCACACAGGACCAGGCAAATGAGGACAAAGATCTACCTGCAAGAATTAGCAATTAGCAGAATGGTTTTAGTGTGAGAGCAGAGATGGAAGCTAGACGCTCTGGGTTGAGGAGTCAATGGGAAGAGAGAAGATGTGGACACACCACTCCTTTGAGGAGTCTGGATAAGAAGAGAAGGTTGTTAGGCCATTGGTCAAGGGTGTATTCTTCTTAGGGTAGGGGAGACTTGAGACTCTTTATAAGCTAAGACAAAGGAGCAGAGAAGCAACAAAGGTCAAGAGACAAAGGAGAATGGTAGTACAGTCAGAGCCCGGGGATGGGAGGATGGCACAGGGGCCTGGACTGAAGGGCTGGCCTTGGAACTCTGTCTTTGCCATTGTCATCTGTTCTTTACTGCTCAGAATGTCTTTATTATACATCACGGGTTCTTGCTGTCTACTTGCTTTAGAGCATTGTTTTAATTTCAATTCGGCCATCCGCTTCGTAAAAGCGGGAATCGTGTCTCTGTAAGTAGGACAGGAAAGGTGCTGCACAGGAGATGGAGAGACCAGAGTTTTAGGCCCAATTTGTCTTATCAGACTGTGCAAAGCTGTGTGTTCCTGATACCCAGCTATAGTGGCCTGGCCAGATAGGTTTTTAATTTTCTTACAAATTAAGAATTCAGCAGGTAAGCAGTTCCCAGCTGGTGCAGCAGCCCCATGTTGTTTTTAGGATATCAGACTTTTTCTATTTATCCACTCAGCCAGTGGATAAATAACCTTAGCAAGCGACTTTGGAGTTCATGCTTGTCACCTCGTAGACTCAAGATGGCTGCTTGGCCTCCAGGCTCAGGTTCACATTCCAAGACAGAAGAAGGAAGGAGGAGAAGGGCAGGGAGCTCCTGTGTCTGGAAAGCACCACCTTCCTACTAATCCCAAGCAAACTCCCATTTGCTTCTCATCACCACGCTGTCTCCCACTTTAAACAAAATCAGCATTTCATTGTATCTGGGCTTCTCTGCATCCCTGGCTTACTCCTAACAGCATCTTTGGGGTTCCTTTTGGGGATTTGCCTCTCTCCACCATGAAAGCCTTAGCAGAAGAGTAAGTTCAGGCACTTTCTTCTTCAATAACCAAAGTTGAAGGGGCTTGCCAACATTTGCCCCAGGACAGCCAAGGGAGCGTGTCCTAATCTCGGCCACTGAGAGGGTCCCTCCCAGAACCTTGGCTCACACATGAGTGCAGTAAAGACAGAAGAAGTGGCTACAATTTAATCACCTCTCCCTGCCGTGACTTCCTGACTAGACCATTTCTGCTAAGAGATAATTCCTAGGGATTTCACTTTCTAGCTTTTCAGAAGTGCTTTCTTTCCATCCCTTTCTAAGCCTGGGTTTTCAACCTTCCTGTAAATTCTGAAAGCTCAATCCTACCAACAAATTCTCTTCTACTCAGTTAGCAGAGACTTTCTGTTGTTTATAACACCAACAAAAAAATCCTGGTGATTCTCCAACCCCATCTCTGACCAGCTACATGTGATCATAAGAAAACCATTTAACCTCTTTGGGTACACTCTCCTCTACGAAAACAATGGGTTATTCCTAAAGTGCTTTCTGATGTGAGACATCATGATTTTGACCTCTTTCAGAAGGCCTGCTTTATAACCAAGTGGGCCCAGATGGACAGCACAACCTGGATTAGAGTTTTTGTTTCTTTTTTTTTTTTTTTTTTTGGAGAGGGAGTGTAATTAGGTTTGTTTGTTTGTTTATTTATTTATTTATTTATTTATTTATTTATTTATTTATTTATTTATTTTAATGGCGGCACTGGGGTCTGAACCCAGGACCTCATGCATGCTAAGCACACACCCCTACTCTACCACTGAGCTATACCCTCCCCTTGCATTAGAGTTTTAGCAACAGGGGTAGACGATAAAAGCTCCATTAGGAAAAATAATTTATAGCATTGGGGAGCTGCTATCAGCACACTCCTTAGACAATTAAGCCTAGGTGGATGCTCAACAAAATCACTCCACTGCTGGTGACACCAGAGTGCAACGTTTTCCTTAGCAAATAGGCACTATTTTGTGTCATCCTGCTGTGAATTTTAAAGACCCACTGTCCAATTCTATGGTTTCAACTGTTCTTGATTCTAAGACTGCTTCATTGCATCAGTGTAAAACCTGTTTTTTAGGGAGTCTTTGTTTTCACTTTAAAGTCTCTTCTGCAGCAGACATACATCTGTTTTACAAGATTTCAGAATACAGGACAGAGGACTCTGTAAATTCATAGGTCATACCTTTAAGGAAAAATTACTTTGTTAGCACAGCAAAGTGGCCTCAGTTTGGCCTTCTGTTCTAGCAAAAGCTCATTGCTTAGCTGCATTTAATAATCCATGAGACATTTCTATTAACTTTGGTGGGTGAATTGTGTGCCTGCAGAATGGGTTAAAAAAAAAAGTGGGAAGCAGGAATAAAAAATATGAAGAAAATGAAAATAAGTGAGATCTTAAATATTTGATCAAGGCCTCTATTTTCAGGTAAGCAGTTACCATCTTGGGCCCTCAAATGGTAACAGAAGCCACAGAACACCATTCTGAATTATTTAAATGACTAGGGGAAACTTTTTTCTTACTACTTTTAAATGAGTATGTAGTCTTTCAAGCTAAACTTCGCTTAAATATTTAACACAGACATTGGGACAAATGTAAAATAGCAAAAGTTCCCAGTCTACTCACCTGTAATTAAGAATCAGATTATGTAAAGCATCTCAACCAGTCCTTTTTATTTTTTCTCTCTCTGCTCCCACAATTCTTCCCAGTTTCAGAGGAATCCAATCTGGATTACTTGTGTCAGCTGAAAAAGTGCACAATCTAAAAGTTGAGAGTTATGTTTTATTTGGCTGACATTTCTGGGGTCTTAAGCCTGGGATGACAGCTTCTCAGATTGCTCTGAGGGAAACTGCTCCAAAGAGGCAGGGGAGGAGTCAAGATATACAGGAATTTTTGCGACAAAGACCAGGCAGTCAAAATACCAAAAAAATTAATTTTTTAAAAAATTTCTGGGTTTTTTAAAAAAATAGAGTTTTTAAAAAGGAGGAAAAATTATCCCCGTACATATAGATATGAAGCCGCTTACTGCTTCCCAAAATACTGTTACCTCCAATTTCAGAGAAGGATCCTGAGGCTTGGAGAAGTGACTTTGCCCAAGGTCACCATGTGGAGCCGCACTTCACACCTGAAGGGAGTTACTCCTGATTCTCAGGAGCTGAACTTGGGAGGAAGGGCAGTGAGCAGGAGAGACGGGAGGCAGAGCAGAGGAAGGGGAAGGGCTGAACTCTCTGAGGAGAGAAGGGATGTCAGGGAGGGTCCAGACACTGCTTCTTCCATCTGAGTAAGAAGCGGGGACCAGCCCCTACATCTGTGCGCATATTGGGTGCTAGCTATGTACTCCCTGGGCTAATACAAGAGGGGCAAGTACAGACCCTCCTAAAAATGGGGACACTATGCCTGTCCAGCCAGCCTCATGGGAGCACTGTGAAGATCTGGTGACCAGGCAGGGGCTGTGAATCTCAGAGTCAGCTTTACAAAACACTCCATGCTAAGAACCTATCACCAATACCTGGAAAAGCTGGGAATTAGGTGTGCAGCAATCATAAAACCCTGACATCAACCTTGATGTCTCTTTTTTGCACACTTTGGTTCACTCCATTAGGAAATCCTATTGGCAGAAACTGATGCATCCTCACTTTCACAGCGCCCCCCACCCAGGGGGAGGGGGGAGAGTTATGAAGGTTCTGGGTGGGCAGAGGAAGCCAGGCCACTCTGGGGAAGCAAATTCAGGAAATAAATTACCTGCGAAGATCTCAGAGGATACGGACCTGAATCTCCAAAGGCCCCAGGATTTTGTTGTGATTGCTTTTTTGATTCTAAATAAATTTTCACTCTCGAGCCTTGAATCTGTAGGGCTTTCTAAAACAGTCTTCCTCTCCCCCTCCCTCCACAGTTGTATAAGCTTCAGGCCCCAGAAAACCTTCATCTGCTCCTGGTTTGAGGTCTCAGAGCTCACCAGGGTAGAACTTGAGAACAGAGGTGTAAATTTGTCAGGAGAAGGGAGGCAGGGGCACAGTAAGAGAGTAAATCCTCATCTAACATGGCAGAAAGTCAATAGATAAATCAAGAAACCGCCATGTAAGCTTATTTTTTAGCGACAAGGGGGTAACCACTAAAAGAACTCAGCGGAGGAACGGATATAAAGGGCTGTATGTGAGGCACAAGGGAGAGGGCCCTGTTTTCATTATAGGAACATCTCGATAATTTTATTTTGTAAAAAGCGCTCATGCATTACTTTGATATATTTTTTAATTCGAGCTTTTAAAAAAGGAAGTACAGTTAAATAAAAATAAGAAATAAAATGGAATAAAAAATGTAGAAATTAAATGCAAACTGGCACATGGCACAAAAATGCCCGGAGTGAAAGGGGGGCGGGTAATAGGCGGGGCTTGGAGCAAAGGGGCGGAGCACAGACCAGGTTTCCTTAGGGCCCGCCCCCAGTGAGGGATCCCGGCGCAGGCTGTTTCCCTCTGACTCCGCCCACCGCGGGGAGCCCCGTTAGCGCGGGGTCAAGTTGGTCTTTGCCCCGCCCCCCAGCGTTGGGGCGGGGCGGACAGGTCTCGGGCTGCCCCACCGAAAAGGGCGGTGCGTGCGGAGGCCTGGCGCGGTCCCCGCTGGGCCTTGGGTGCTGGGCCGGGCACGGGCGGAGAGAGAGCCCGGGTTCGGCGCGGCCAAGTCCCCAGTCCTCTGCAGTCCCCCGAGGCTCACCGAGCGCCTCTGTGGAGTCCCGCGACGCGCAGGTAAGCGCCGCCAGGGCCGGGCCTAGTCAGCCCGCCTTTCCCCTCACGAGACCTGGCCGGCGCCAGGGCGACAGGTGGCGTCCGGGCGCGGAGCTCGGTAGCCTGTCCTGGGTCGGGTGGACCCCAGAACGGCCCCCTCTACCGCCGCCGGTACTCGCCACAGCGTTATCAACCTAACCCCAGCGCCCCTGTGGCTCAGGCCCGAGCCTCGCCGAGTGAGTTCGGACCCCACCTTCAGCGCCCTTGCGGTGCACTCAACAGAAACAGATAAGTATCCAACAAGTCCTGCGTGCGGCTGAGTGCCCGCCACTGGGCTCAGTGTGGGGATACAGTGGCGGGCCAACGGAAGGTGCCCGTCGCCGTGGAGCTCGGAGCCTGGTGGGAGAGACCCACAGCAAATAGGTAGTCTCCACACGTAAGTGTAGAAGTTCAAACTCTGAAAGGGCTGTGAAGGTGTGGGGTGCAGGGTCCCGGGAGTGCGTTCAGCCTGTGGTGCCCGACTGTAAAGGATGCTGGAGCTCACACTTCAGTTTGAATGGCAGGGTTCCCAGGTGGAGACCCACAGAGCAGACACACTTTGTTGGAGAGAATGTGGCTTATCTGAGGAAAGGAAGGTCAGTGGGGCCGGCCCACAGAGGGCTGGGAGGAAAGCAAGTACCTTAACTTCCTCTGTAAAACAGGACTGTTCTTTCCCAGTGGTGTTTGAGAGGTTGAATGTAAATGACTTTAGTGGTGTTCCAAGCATGTAATAAGTGAAGTAAAAGTGGAGATGTTCCTGGACGGAGCAGCTTGTTGATCTGGGCTGAACACAGTGTGTGGCCTCTGGGCAAACTCACTTGCCCTCTCCTGGAGTCCTGTTTCCTCGTCTGAGTAGAATCTCTCAACTTGTTCTCTGAAATGATGACTGCTTTAGTCATTCATTCTTGAAATATTTACCTGGTGCCCACTTAACACTGGCCTAGCCCTCCTGGAGCTGGTATGGGGTGCGCCAGGTGAAGTACACTGACAGTTCCAGCCTGGTGGGTGTGGTGCTCCAGGAGCCCAGAGTAAACGGTCTGACCCTCTGGACTTGCCAGGGAAAACCCCCCTGCTTCCGGCCAGGACCAGGTATGCATTTCCCAGAAAGCCTCACCTGTTGCTGCCAGCTCCACGAGCCCCCTGAGAACATAAGGCTCACACTCTTCAGCTGAGCATCAGTTACTTCCTTACTTTCATTGGTGGCATCACCCTGTAAATCTGGCCAGAAAACTCCCAAGAGGCAGCAATCCTGCTCGTCCCTCGCTCAGGACCCCCAGGGATTTAGAAGAGATTTGCAGGCTTCAGAAAACACCTGGCTGGCATCTGCTTGGTGTATTTTATTGGCTTTAATGATGCCAATTCCTTCTTTGGCTCGGTTTATACTGTTGGTGTAGCTTGGAAATTTGAAACATGAAATTGGATGGAAACATGGATTCTCCATGAAAAGAGGCAGGGAGACCCAGAGAGTGGGAGAACATAGTTGAAAGGAGTTTGGCAATGTTTGTGGGGAGGGGTAAAAAAAAACAGGACAGGTGTTAACAGAAAGTGCTGGAGGGAGAGAAGGAGAGGGCAGGCTTTGTGCAGCCACTCCGTTTCAGCTGGCAGACCATGCACCTGCAGAGAGCAGCAGGGAGCCCTAGGCTGGGCTGTCACAGATCTGGGTTCAGATCCTTATTTGTTACTTCCCAGCTCTGTACCTGAGCCTAGGCAGGTCACTTCTTACCTGACTGTGCAGGCTGTAGACAGTACTTGGCCTCTAGTTGGCCCTAAAGAAATATTACCTCCCTCCCTCTTCCTCTAAATGAATTAAAATAGGAGTAATAATAGTGCCTACATCAGAGCATTATTATGGGGACTTAATGAGTTAATGTACCTAAAATACACAGAGCAGTGCCTGCCTTGTAGAAGTCACTGCTGCTGCTGCTGCTGCTGCTACTGCTGCTATTATTCCTTATTCTGGGCAAAAATTGGTGAAATGAGGCAGGCAGAGGGTGGGAGGTGGGGTGAGGGGGTGGTTCTGAGGGCCTGTGCAGGGTGATTAGTGGGAGAGTTGGGTTATCTGTTGTAGTGGTTTCACCAGAAATCATCAGCCCTGGCGGGAGAGAGGGGTGTGCTGCATGATAAAGGGCCTCTCAGGAAGCCAAGCTGTCAAAAGGCCTGAAAATTCAGGCTAAAGAAAACACGGCAAAAGCATGGGGGGAGGGGAACTAGGGTGGCAAATGATCTACAATTGTCTTGTTCAGGTTGTCTTTAACCCACAGATGGGTGTGGGCTCCCTGTGAGGGGCTGCTCCTGCCCCCATGCTGACCCCTGCCCTCCTTTGGGTATGGTAATTGCCTGAGACTGGTCCAGGAGCTGTGGAATCCAATTCTGTAAACCCTGTACCCAGCAGAATACTGGGTCCATAGTGGATGAATGAACCTCAGGGCAAACATCCCTGTGTGTAAGGGTGCTGTTCAAAGACAGGAGTAGGAAGATAGGGAAAGATAACTAATGTTTTTAAGCCCTTGCTAGGGGCCAAGCGTTTTCACGTATGTGTCAGCTTAGTGGTGAACATTGCAGCATTGGAGTCAGATGAAATTGTGTGTGACCTCACAGAAACCCTCTGAAGCTCAGTTTTGCATCTGCAAGATGAGAATCATTGTACCTAACTCATAGGGCTGTATTGAGCATTAAGTAATGATCATATATGTATGTATATGGAATGCTGTCCTCAGTGCACTGCTCGAGTTATGGTAAGTACTTGATCAATGATAGCTGCTGTTATGATTACTTATTTATTAATCCTCCCAATGCTATCCACTGTGATGAGGAAACCGAAGGCCACAGACACAGATGGGTGGTGTTGATTCTGAACTCAGTCCCATCTGGAAGCAGAGGCGCTCTGCAGACACTAACCAGACAGCTTTATGTGCATTTCATTCACTACTTAAGGCACTTGACTCTGAAATCTTGAAAGGAAAAAAAACTGTAAAATTATAATTTATGTGCCTTTCTAGTTCAGGTATTTTATCATCTAGATAAATCTTCCTTGCATCTATGTTAAACCACTTTGGGCTGTTGAAGCTTTTAAATAAAGTGGCTCATCCTGACCAGTGTCTGTCTTTGCTCGTTTATCATAGTTCCCTGGTAAAGACAGACATCCCATTTTGCAGGGCAGGCCTCAGGACGGCGGCTCCTGCCCCACTGTTTAGCCGTGCAGTTCTGCACGGTGTGTTTAACAAACCACAGTGGACTCATGATTCCCTCATCACGTGCACATAGACCCACAGCGCCAATCCAGGAACTAGGAATAGAAAGGCATTCTGTCCCTAGTGTGAATCTGGGGAAATCTCAGTTTCTCAGTACTGGGTTTTTGGGTGAAAGTGCCTTGGATGAAGATGGGATGTCTTCTAGAAGTCAGAGCCGTCTGCCCTTTCCACCCAGGAGCACCATCCCTGGGTCTGACCTGCCCAGTAAAAGTCTGATCTGTATCCCTGTGCCTCCCTGCTGTCCCTGCCTCTGACCAGAACTGCTCCTAAAGCCAGAATCCCTGCATCACCTGCCTCTTGCAGGGAAGCCTATCTGAATCGACCCTGCAT
Organism: Camelus ferus; assembly: GCF_009834535.1. Classification (NCBI taxonomy): domain Eukaryota; kingdom Metazoa; phylum Chordata; class Mammalia; order Artiodactyla; family Camelidae; genus Camelus; species Camelus ferus. The sequence continues at coordinate 105,175,558 of NC_045696.1, forward strand.
TCCCATAGTCCCAGTGGGCACCTCTGCCAGGCATCCCTTCTCCAGCTGCCCTGGAATTACCTTCTTTACGAGACTGTAAGCCCTTCCACAGCTATTAGACCAAGCATCCCTAGTACCCAGCACTGTACTTGGCTCATTATCCTCCCTCCTTCTCCCCCTTTCTTCCTTCTATATGTTCTTCAGGCAGTGTCCTGGGGATTAAAATGCTGAGACAAATGACACAGTGTTGACCCTCATTAACCCCAAAGACATCACAAGACAGATTATTAATAAAGATGGAATTAAGCACATGAACACTCACACAGCATCAAATTAGAAACTGGATTAACTGCCATGAAGGCGAAGCCCAGCATGTCACAAGAATGTGTAGAGGTGGGACAGATACAGAAATGTAGTCAGTATCAGTCTAGATAGAGTGGGCCCCTAAACGTTGGTTAGAGGCTTAGACTCAATTATAAATATACCTTTCAAGACCATTGGATGTTATTTTTCTATAAATGCTGGCAAACAATGTTTCATGTGGCCAAGGTAATCTTAAAAGAATGTGTGCTTTGAAAAGTCATCATGCTTTGGCTTCAGAAAGGGAGAATAATGCTCACGCTCCAATTTCCTGACCCTTTAGAGTTACAGAGCCCCTCCTCGGCTGGTGTCCCATTGGATGCTCTAGTTCTCAGCATCCTACTTCTCATGCTGGGTGCTGGCCGTAAATGGGCGTCCAGCTCACCTGAAAGTAGATCTGGTGCCATGGACATCGAAGCTCCCTCCCTTCTGAGTGACAGGTCCACTGAGAACCTGTTTTTTTTTTTTCTCCTTTGACACCCCTGGGTACACCAGACTGCAGTTCCAGCACGGATCTCATCACATTGCATCCAGTGACCATTCAGGGGGAAAGAAGGGCAGAGCTCACTTCTGCCATCCAGGCTGGGGGGACCACTGGTCTGCACACAGCTGAGGCAGGGCGAGATGGCAGCGACCTACCCCAGCAGAGCCATGCCGTCCCTGTGAGGTCCCTCGTGAGGAACCAGCATCCTCCAGGGGGACACCACACCTGCTTGCAAGCCCATTCACTTCCTCTGAAAACAAGGAGAAAGTAATACTAAAGTCCAGTTTTAAATAAGACATGATCCAAACAGCCCCAGGAAGCATTCTGTCTCCATGACTGAATGTTATTGGAGAGTTATTTTATTCATCTGGCCAGTGCTAATGACAGAATACCTCTTCTGTCCCCACCTGCCTCAGAGGTAGACCTTATTACGAAAGGTGAGCTTCCACCTTCCCCGGAGCAAAGGAAGGAAACTCGCATCGCGGAGCAGACATTGAGAAGGCCTCGTGCCGGTCTAGGTGGGGTGGGGCTGATTGCTGTATTCTCAGGGTACGGCTCTAATAAGGTTGTAATCGTGTGGCTCTGAGCCATGGAGAAAAGAAGTGGCTCTGAAAATCTCCCTCGCATAAGGCTGACACGCAGCAATGGTATTTATGCCTCTTGGAAGTGCATGTTAAGTGGTAGGTATTTATGAAAAGGGTTCTGAGGAGTAAATGTGCCCATCCGTCAGCCTGGAACTCTTTAGAGCTCCTAAGATGGTTTTAAATTAGAGCCAATCTTCCTACCTGCCTTCCGCCTTCTGTCAGCACCCCCCTCCCTTTGCTTCCTGTTATAGAAATGAACTGTCAGGGCAGGACATAGCCCAGGTAGGAGTGTGGGAACCAACTTGCAGGCTTAATGTATTAAAGGCAGATGTGTGAGGGGTTAGTGTCTGGAATCCTGTCCTTCCCACCTAGTCACAGTGTCTGGAAGAGAGGCATGGGGAGCAAGCCTGACCAACAGGTTCAGCCTAACTGCCCCCTGCCACAGCCATCAGCGGCTCTGCTGTCAGCCAGTCTGCTCACTGAAAAAGGTTTGCAATTGGAGGCATTTGAGGGCGCGGGGAAAAATGATGAAAACAAGTGAAGCAAACTAAGCCAAATTTGGGCTCAGTAAGTGGCATATGGGAGAGGAATGAATGTCAGTGTCAGTAAGGGAATCCCACCAGGCCAGGTAAACAGTAGGCTTCAAAAGGTTAGAAGTTTCTCTCTGAGCAGGTGATCATTAGGACAGAATGCCTGTTGCATGAATTAGCATGCAGGAGTCTAACTTGAAATTCTTACTGACTTTAAAATGTTCATTTTAAAGATCTGAAGTAGGTGTTGATTGCATAGACCCTATACTTAGTATTAAAGACTGCTTTGCTTTTTAATTCTCCCATCTGGCCTTCTTCTGTGTAGTAACATACACACACACTCACACACACTCACACACACACACACACACACACACATATGTACACATACTCCCTCCCTCCCTATTGGTCAATATTATCTCTTGTTTTGTATATATATATATATTTTTAATTGAAGTATAGTCAGTTTACAATGTTGTGTCGATTTCTGGTGTACAGCATAAATCTTGTCTTAATATATTTTTTGTAAGGAAAAGGATGCCAGTGTCCATTACCTACTTTATATTTTGTGAGTAACCAAAGACAATAGGGGGTTTCCTGTTTCAGGTGTCACTGAATTGCCACTACCTTTTGGCTGCTTCTGGAATTCTGTCTTAAGAAAATAATTTGAAAAGTGGAAAATGCCACTGTATAAAGATACGTTTTTATTTATAATGGTGAAAACTTAGAAGTGACTAGAATATAGAATAAAGGAGGAGAGTCAAATTACAGAACACCATGTTGGTGGAATATTATGCAGTATTTAAACATATAAAGATTAGTAATGCAGGAAGTTACTACTTGCTCAGTGAACAGAATACCATTTCATGAAAGATGTGTTCAGGAAAGTAGGCTGTAAAGGATGCCCCAAAGGGATAAGAATCGCATTTGAAGAGTAGAACAATGAATAACTTTTTTCATATTTTAAACTTTCTATGTTGTTTTACTATTCCTATAACTTTTTTTAAATCCTAAAATGAGGCAAGTTAAGTAATGATCTTTATGCTGTGTTTGCAGTTTTGAGGTCACTGCATTCGAAACCTTATCCTGATTAAATCTTTTTTGTTTGTTTGATTGCCTTTTTTTTTTTTTTTTAAATGGAGGTACTGGAGATTGAACCCAGGACCCTGTGCATGCTAAGCATGTGCTCTACCACTGAGCTATACCCATGCCCCTCTGATTAAATCTTTCTCTAAACAATTTTTAACACCGGGCTTGGCTCCCGACCTCCGTGTCTCTGATCAGGGGTCCACTGGCTGAGTTGCCCACAGATAGGCTCCCTCTGGCCCTGAAGACTCCAATTCTCAGAGTTTTTACGTTAGAGAAAGCTCCTCCCCTCCCTGCCCTGTAGCCTCAGGACCCTCTGCCAGTCTCTTTCGTCCTTGTTCCCTACCTGGTCCTCACTGGTGGGGTGGGGATGGGGAGTTTGGGTTTGCAACCTTTGGGTCCTCATTTGGTTGTTTCAAACTCTGCCCCCATCTCACACACATGCATACGCATGCACACGCACACACATGCACGCACGCACACGCTCCTTAGATCAGCACTGGCCTCGGGCAGCCCTACATCACTGGGGCTTCTTGTCCTGCTCAGGCCTTGGTACTCCAGCACCTCGGGGACTAGAGTTTACATTCTTAATACCAGCCCCTCCCTGACTCAGCCCTGTCCCCATGCATCCTCTGCTGCTCAGTGCTGGCAGGGGCCTAGTGTGTGGCCAATGGCACATCCTAAAGCAGCAGTTCTTGAACACGATTACCATACATTGGGAAATCACGACACGTGTCCTTATTTGAGACAAGGATTCCAGTCTGCGTGATTTATTTGGGAGGAGATCCCACATAAAGAAGTAGGGAAATGAGCCAGAGAAGCACATCATCCAGCAGGTCACCAGTGTGGACCACCAGAGTTTAAACCTGCTGGGGGTCTCCAGCAGCCAGCATAGAGCACCCATCCCAGAATTAACCTTTCATGGGGATTGGTGGCTGGGTATATATACACCATTGCTCATTAGGGGGCAATGAATTCTCTGGAATTCTCTGGCAGCCTCCAGTCACCAGGTAAAAAAAACAAAAACAAAAACAAAAAAAACATCAGGGCAAAGGGATGAAGATGTCCACACACAGAAGTCAAGCCGGCTTGGTCTAAAACGATGAGTCCTGAGAACTCAGGGCACAGCATTGACAGCATCTTCCCTAAACACCATAAACATCATCAGTGCACTAAACTGGGAATAACCAAGTCCCTGATTCTGTGCTGAGTCGGAGACCCGTTTGTGTTCAATTGAAAATTACATTAAGTAGTAACCAACCACAAAAGTTAATGTAAAATTATGGGAAGAAAACTTCTTTGAGTTAAGAACATTACCGTATTTTCCCCCGTGAACTGGGCTAGACTACCCGTATTTGTCTGAAGTGGCAGAACACTAGTGTTCTGCAGCCGTGCACTTTGAAACCCAGTGCTCTAAGAGAGCCTGAGTATATAAGATGTATCTTTATCATGGCAATGCTTCCCCCTCTGTTGTAGCTTGATTTTTTTTCTGTTATTTTGCAAGTACATGAAGATGATCCTAAAAGAAAAACTCACTGGGAAAAAACATCTAACCTCATTTGTTTTTGTTTTTGTTTTGTTTTAAAACATTTTTTATTGATTTATAATCATTTTACAATGTTGTGTCAAATTCCAGTGTCGAGCAAAATTTTTCAGTTATACATGAACATATACATATTCATTGTCACATTTTTTCTCTGTGAGCTACCGCAAGATCTTGTATATATTTCCCTTTGCTATACAGTATAATCTTGTTTATCTATTCTACATTTTAAAATCCCAGTCTGTCCCTTCCCACCCCCCGCCCTCTTGGCAACCACAAGTTTGTATTCTATGTCTATGAGTCTGTTTCTGTTTTGTATAACCTCATCTGTATCAACCCATGATTATGTCTTCAATGCCATGTTTTAATATTAATACCGGATTCACCACACTGATACTAATACCAGAGGATGGGGGAGAATGTACTTCCAGCTTTAGGCACTGTGATAAATGTTTTGTGGTCATTGCCTTTATATACAAACACTCCATCTCCAATTAAAGATCTAGTAAGCTCTTTATCAAAATATCTGTTAACAATCGAGGCGTACAATTTGGTTGTGCTGACATTTCAACTTAATTCACTCTGTAGTTGGAGTCGCAGTCCATTTTATTTGCTTGTTTTTTCTATGCATGCAGGAGAAATAATGGCAGAAATCTGGGGGCATAGTGCAGATTCTAGAAACATTTCCCTGTATTTATTGTTATTGTCTGTTGGCATACTTGTTACTACAAATGAAGGCCTTACTCCAAGAGGTGATTTAAAATTGTTCCAGTAGCATGCTCAGTAAGATTTAGTGGTGAAATTTCATAAGCTTTGAGTTATGGGCATTTTAGTATTTACATAGAAAGGATTCAAGATCCCGGTATTTTAGAGAAATAAGGCCATTTCCCTTTAAGGTATGGTTCAGTATGCATACCATAAAGACATAGATGGCGAATGCTCGGTGTCAGTGCCAAATTCCTGGGTCCTGTGCTCACAGCAGACATCACTCCCTGATACCCAAGCCTGCATCCTCCTGTACAACGTGCTTCTGGCAGCCACTGCCTTACATCAGTACCGGCTCACTACATGAAGCCGGTAGACTCCCCGATGCTGTTGCACACTTCTTTACCCAGCCTTGCTACTGGTCTGAATGGTCAGCAAAGGAATCTTCCACAATCTCTCTCTCTCAAAAAAAAAAAAAAGAGAGATGTATTCAAGAGGCAGTTGGTTTTATCAGCTCGTGCCTTTTTAGTCACCTCTTTGTCATGCAGACAGTAGTTACTCAATTTGTCAGTGTTTGTCTCCCCTCCTTTTTTCCTTCTATTTTGTGCATTTTTATTTTTTCCTTTCTTCCTGTTGTTCCTCTAATGTTGCTCAGAAGAAAAAACAGGGAGCCTTGAATTATTTGCTCTTTGACCTCATCAAGTTTGGCTGAAGTGACTTGTATTGATGGGAATGCACTGATATTTCCATTTTTTCCCACCCCTTCAGGATGACTATAAGTAGGTCACCAGTGACCTCTGCGTTGCCACGTCTTCTGGGCTCTCTGTATCTTCGCTGCAAAATCTGACACCTCTTGTATTCTTCTTTCTTGCGTTTTCTTCCTCCCTCCCTGATGATGATTGTTTGACTTCTTCCTGCTCCCTTTCTTCTGCTGGCCTTCTCAGCGGGGGCATCCCCAGGGCTCTTACCTTGGGGTCTTGTCCGTCCACTCCATGTGGATGATTTCATCCCCCTCCCCCACCCCCTGGGTTTTAACTACCACCTTTACGTAGATGCCTCCTGCATCCTCATCTCCATCACATCCCCTCTCTGGAGCCCAGACCTTGATATCAGCAGCCTGCTACATGGTGCCTCTTGTGGTCCCCCTAGGCACCCAGAGTCATGTGTTTTGTTTGTTTGGACTATTCCTACTTTCACAGGGCCAACTAAATACCTGGCCCCTGCCCCCACCCTGGGCAGTTTCTGTTCCCTCCTTGGGGTTTTAGGTAAACTGTTCTAAGAATGTCAGAAAGCTTCCATTTTGAAAATTCAGTGTAAGACAAGGGCACAAACCAAGAACTGCTCCTCATCACTTAGGGGCTTGGAAGAAAACAGTTATTTGATTGTTGTCTCTCCCAGTTCTGGGGCTTGACTGGGCTCAGAGAGGCAGGTCCTCCCACCCCAGGGCTCTCATCCAGTGGCAGTTAGTTGGTGGCTGGGGCTGGAGCCGTCTCAGAAGGCCCCTCGCTCAGGGCCTGGCGGCTGGACCTCGACTAGGCTGTTGGCTGGAATGCCTTGTCATGGCTTCGGTTCCTCATGGCATGACAGCTAGACTCTAGGAACAGGCATCCCAAGAGGACTGGGTGGAAGCTTCGTCACCTCTCATGACACATCCTCAGAAGTCTCATAGCATCACTTCTGCCGTATTTACTGGCCTGCCCTGGCTGCAGAGGGATGCAACATAGACCTGCTTCTCAATGGAATGCACATCAGTGTCACATTGTAACCATGCTGGAAATGCATCTAGCCACAGTCCCCAAACATGTCTAACCTATCCCTCTGTGAACTACCCTAAATGTCACAGGAGCTTTACATTTTATTAAAAAAATTTTTTTGAAGACGTAACATATTTACATGAATGGAAAGTTAAGAAAAAATAAAATGTTATGTACGACTGGGACATTGTTCTGTACACCAGAGATTGACACATTGTAACTGATGGTACCTCAATTAAAAATAAGTAAGTAAGTAAGTAAATAAATAAATAAATAAATAAAATGAAAAATAAAATGTGTACAATGAAAATGGTCTTTCTCATCCCATATCCCATACCCCTACCTCCCCATAGACAACCACTATTATGTTTCTTTATATCCTTTTAGAGTTTATAGCTATTTTTACATTTCACCCTTCTTATACAAAACATAGTATTCTATACTCACTGTTCTGCTCTTTGCTTTTTGTTTTTTCTTAACAATATGTCTGAGAGAGATTTCCTTATCAGTACATAGAGCGTTCTCTCCCTCCTCTCCCTTCCCCCTCCCACCTTCTTTCTCTCCTCTCCCTCCTCCCTTCCCCCCATTCTCTTACAAATGCACAGTATTCCACTGAGCAACTTTACCCGGGTTTACTCCACCAGCTCTGTATGGGTGGACACCGGGCTGTTCGTAGTCTTTCGCTGTGACAGATGTCCCTGCAGTGCGTGACATCCACACGCCGTCCTTCACGTGGGACAGTAGACTAGCAAGCCTCCTTGAGAGCTCTCACTCGTTACATGTATCCTCTTCCCACAGGGCCTTACATCTCCTTCCATCATGCACTTACCTGCCTCCTCTCACTGGAGGTGGGCTCCCACAGGTCATGGGCTGTCGCGGTGAAGCTCGTTTCCCCACTGCCTGGCGCAGGGATCTCGGTATCCACGCTGTGCAGAGGAGGCCTGTGCTGAGGAGGGAGAAGAGCAGGGGAGGGTGACTGAGAACAGGTTCCTGGATAGCCTGTGTTCCACCTCCTCTAATTTCATTTGTAGCCTTATCTCTCTGTGGCAGTTACCACTTGAGGTCTAAGGGGGTCCTCCCTCAGTCTGTCACTGAAACTGTCACCCTGTCCTGCCGCTTCATGGGTGTACGTCAGGAGGCCAAGGCCAAAGCCCAGTTTTCATGGAATCTCCTGGTCAGCCCAGGAACCCTCTCTGACACTCAGCCTCATGCCTTGGGCTGCCTTTATGGCCTAGAGGTGATGACTCCCTCCCTTGGGGCAGCAGTGGAACTTCGTGAGCTCCTTACGGCCCAGCAGTGTGCTAGGCGCTCTGTGACAGAGCCTGTGTCACTGACCCTTTCCGTTTTCATGACAGCCCTCTGAGGCAGGCCTAATTTCCCATATTACAGAGGAGCAAACAGAGGCCCCAAAAGCCCAGGCATCTTGCTCTGGGTCAGTTTGTCAGTGGGAGAGCCAGTGTAGTCAGTGACCACAGCTAGGATCGTCTGACTCCAGATCCAGCCTCCTGGACAAGACTGGTCACTGGGTGGGAGAAGGCTGACTGGAGGGGTTTTGGATGCAATGGAACTTTGGGAGCGAGGTGCCTGAAGTCTCCAAAAGGAGGCCCTCACTCGAGGGGATGCCCCTCCGCCCTCCTACACCTCTGAGAATGATGGAGCCCCCATGTGGGACGAGTTCGGCCCATCTGCTTCCTGGGGGCCTTGTGGGGGCATTCACATCTGCTCTCTCTCTTTCCATAGACATATGCTGACATTTAGACTGGTATTAGATGATACTGAGGACTTTTTGTTAATTGTAAATATTGTCAGGTGTGAACATGGTGTTATGAATAAGTAAGAAAGTGTCCTTGCTTTAGAAAGTGTCCTTTATTTTTGAAGTGTTTAGAGGTGAAGTGTCATGGTGTTTATAATATGTGTACTTCAGTATACTTCCAGGGGAAAAAAGGTTAAATAAACATGGAAATGTGTTAATGATCATTTGGAGACTGCTGCATTGCAGTCCATGACACTATTTCTTCTACTTTCCGTATGATGTAATTTTTTATAATAAAGTTTTTTTTTAAGTCATTCACTGAGGTCTTAGATTGTACTCGGTCTTAGGCTGAATTAGACAGCTCTGCACTCAAAAGACCCACAAAGAAAGAGCTTGGGAGGGAGAGGCGGAGGGGCGTGGCAGGGGCGGTCCTCCGAGGGGGCGGGCTCCCAGAGGAAGTCACGCAGTTGCCTGGATTCTGGCTTTCCCAGTTGTAGTTGCTCCTGCCCAGGCTATTTGTAGTTAGTCCCCAGTCAGGTAACTACGAGGCAGCTGGAGTCTTTTTTGATGTCTGATTATGGAGAGAGTCCTCGCAGTGTGTGACTGTCCTCAGGCGGGCTGATTTGTCCTTCGCAGTGGCATTACTCCTCTGTGTTATATGATACGAGAAAACGACCGTGGTGTTTTGTCCAACATCTCCCGATACATACACTTAATAGGAATTCCATTTGTTGCTGCTGACTCCTTAGCACATTTTCTTTGGCAAATCCTGTAATCTCTTTGTTTGTATGTGAAAATTCCATTTTTCAAACTTAGCATTGGAAGAGATAATCAGATTCCCTGATCTTCCATTAGCCTCTTTTTTTTTTTTTCCCTTCTAGTAGCCTCCTCTTTCTTTGCATTTTTCCTTATCAAAATAACCAGCTGGTGAAGAGAAGCAACCCTTAGAGTGTTTGTTCTTACCTTATCTTTTCAATATTTTCAGAGTCTTTGCCAAATCTGTAGAACTGGGCTGAGCATCTTTTAATACAGACATCACTGGCAGCCAAGAGGCCAGACTTGGCTAATGTACTGGCTTAGCTCTCTAAATACAATGTTATTCTTCCACTAACCCTCTTTTTCTTCCCTTTAGACTTTGGACATTGGAATGCGTAATAGGTGACCTCTGAGTGGTAATTTCATAAATTCCAGGTGAAATGAATTGTATCAGATCAATATACCTGTAGACTCATCACATTTTTTGAGCTGCGAGGGACTCTAAGATGAATCCGGTACAGCTCTGTTAGTGGAGGAAACATTCATTTTAACTGCATAGTCAATTCTCAATTAACAAGGGTAATGGAGTGGAAGGAGGTCAGTGATAATCAAAAATCATGGTGAAAATAAAATTACAGTCAACAGTGGATTTTCTAGGGGCTGGTTTGTGTATTAATTGAGGTTAAGACACAGTGGACCCTAGGATGTCATCGCCTTGGTAATTGGTCAGCAGGCTGCTCACCACCTGGCCTCCATGCTCCCTCTCTGTCCCAGAGAGGAGAAGGGCTTTCCAGAGGCTGGATCAGGCAGAGCTGACTGACTTTGGCCAGGTAGGTACCATGATGGCACAGACTTCAGTCTTGGGAGCTAAATGAAGGCTGCTTTTAGAATTTGTGGCCCTCGCCCCTTGAGAAGTGGTTCTCAAACTTGAGCACTGTCAGGCACATCTGGAGGGCTTGTGAAGCTCCAGACTGCTGGGCCCAGCCCCAGTTTCTGACTCAGTAGGTCTGGAGGGGGGCCTAAGGATTTGCACGTCCTACAAACGTCCAGGTGATGTGATACCCGCCAGCCCAGGAACCACGCTTGGAGGCTTTCCAAGCTGTTCTTGTCAGCCCAGCTGCACATTAGAATCACCTGGGGAGCTTTTTCAACCTATGGATGCCTGGATACACCTTGGCCAGTTATGCGAGAGGCTCTGGAGGTGGCGACCCAGGCATCAGTGTTTTTAAAGCTCCCAGGTGATTTGAATGTGTATCCAGGATTGCGTACAAATCTCATGATTTTTTTCCCTATCTTTACCCCCTGTATATTTACTATTTCTTTAAAGGTTTTTTCTTTTTTCTTTTTTTTTTTTTTAGTAAATAAACTTATTTAAAAAGCAACTATGAGGGGAGGGTATAGCTCAGTGGTAGAGCTCATGCTTAGCATGCATGAGGTCATGGGTTCAATCCCCAGTACCTCCATTAAATTAAAATAATAATAATAATAATAAATAAGTAAACCTAATAACCTCTCCCCCCAAAAAAAATTTTTTTAAAGCAACTATATATCCTCTTCATGTAGGGAATCTAGTTTCACAGGCCAGATACAGGAACACACCTGTAAAAACAAACATATTAAAGTTGTGGCATTCCCTCACATTTTATGAGTCTCTAGAGCTGTGCTTTTCCTGGGGCGATAGGATGTTCTGTGTCTTGGTAGGGGATGGAGTAACATGGGTGCATGCATCTGTCAAAATTCATTGACTAGGTACCCTCAAGATTTGTGCATTTCATTCTATGTTCCAAAAAAAAGGAAAAAGAACACTAAACCAATACTGAACTCCAGTCAGTGGTATGCGTGCTGAAGCATTCAGGGAGAAGTGTGCTGCTGTCTTCAGCTTACTTTGAAAGGTATCAAAAAAGTAAGCTGGATTGACGAATGGAGGGAGAGCTAGATATATGATAAAACATAAAACAGACATAATAAAATATGAATGTTAGAGCCCAGGTGGGAAATATCCTGGTGTTCATTTTTAAATTCTTTCAACTTTGTGGTATGTTTGAACATCTTTCCTTTTAAAGATTGAGGGGAAAATGGCATCTACATTCAAAACAGCAAACAAGTACTTCCCGCACATGCCTGAGCCCTCTGGCATCTGCCATTCCAATGGCTCCTATGGTCGATCGGAGGGCTGAGCCAGGCGTGGAAGGGCAGGGTCCTTAAGAGAGGCTGCTGCTCTGGGAGAGAGGACTGTGGCTCCCTGTGCTGGTCCCCCTGCAAGAGGAGAAAGCCAAGGGCACTCCCTCCTCTCACGGCGCTGTGTCCTGAGTGTTCCCTGGGAGGGGCTGTGTGGAGGCTGTGTCAGATGTGACCTGAAAATAGCATCTGGACCCTGCCACTGAAAGGCAGGTGTGAGTGGGTGAGGAAGAAAGGGGCTTCCCGGGCTCCTCCAACCAGCAGAACTCCAGAACATGCCACCCCAGTGTCTCCCTGGGCATCCGGAGCCTGGGGATGTGGTGGGGGAGGTGGGGTGCTGAGGCATAAGCTTCCCATCATGGGGACCAGGCAGGTGCAGTGGGCAAGAGTGGCCTTCTCAGGCCTGGTCTCGGGCCGTCTAGGGTGCCCCACAGCACTGACCAGGGACCTGAGGCAGCTCTCTAGCTGCAGGGTCCTCCCAGTACTCCGCACACCCCCACAGTGCACCCCCCAACAGTGCACCCCACGATACACCCCCATACCCACGATACACCTCCACAGCACAACACCACAAGACATCTGGAAAGAGACTTGGGGGAAAATGTACGATGTAAGTGCTGTGAGTTGAGTTTATTCAGTGTCTTCCTGACACTGACACTTCCCAGGAGACGTCTTCTCAGAGAGCTCTGAGGAACTGTTTCAAAGAGGTAAGGGGTGAGACCAAGTGTGTATGTGATTTTTGGCCAAGGGTTCATGTAATCAGGCACACATCTCAGTAGAAGGTTGCTGCCAGACACAAGGAATAGACATCTTGGTTGATGGTTTCAGTGCTTTTCTCCATGTGGGATGATGCAAGATTGGGGTTCATGAAATTTTCTCCTGAAAACTGGCCTGTTCTGCCAGTCTTCCCAGAGCACAGCAGTGCCTCATGCCTGATCTCCGCCCTGAGCTCCTTTCAGGGAGTGTTAAGGTCAGTGACTGTAGTGGCTGGTGACCTAATCCTTGTGGAGGCAGATGGTGACACATCCCAACTGCAACCCGAGAGCAGACCCCCACTGCACCCCCCCATGATACATCCCACAGTGCAACTGCACAGCACCCTCCACATCACCCTCTAACAGCACACTCCACAGCAGAGCTCTCAAGAACCCCCCTCCAGTGCACACAGGGCTTCATAGCTCCTCTGTCACCTGCCCTTGACTTCCCCATATCCACCGCACACCTCCCATGAGACACCCCAGAGACCCATCCTCCATCAGACCCCTCCATGACACCATGACACACAACCCAACACAGCCACAGCACACTCCCCACTGCATGAACTTGCGCACACACACACACTTCCATGCACACACACACACCCTGCCAGACTTTGGAGTCCCCGTTACCTTTGCTATTGAGGGTAGAGTTAACGTGCTCTCACCTTTCCTTACTCACGCAAGGATCTTGAGATTCCCAGAAAGGCGAACCATTTACTCTTGAGGGAAGGATTTATAACTAAAGGATGGTTAATGTGCTGATTACAGCTATTGTTTCCTGCCAAAATGAATGAGCCCGTCTTGAATACCAAAGAGCCCAGGGCTTGGGTGGAGGGGCGGTCTGGTCCCCTGCTGGCTTCTGCACCTCTAAGGAAGTGGGGAGTGAAATGACCCGGTCTCTGTGCTCAGAGAGGAGCCTTGCTCTGCATCTCCAGGGACCTTAACTTTGGATGAGCCCTGAGCTTCAGCAGCCCTGTCAGAAACAAAATGATCACACGTACTTCTCTGCACAATGTTTGCAAAGATTACAGATAACACAAAGGACGGTGTAGTCACATGCACGGTGTCGGTGCTGCCAAAACAAACTACAAAGTGCCTACTGCACAGTACACTGAGTAACTTCGAGCTGTGGGCATTATTCGTATTATTGATTTATGATGATTGTGATTTATTATTGTCATCCATGAGGGTTTAAAATGTGAAGAGAGCGTTTAGAGCTTCCACAGCTACGATGATGAGTCTTTGCTTTGACCACAGCTGTCACTTTGAACATTTAAGTAGCTGCTTGTTATTTTTTCCATGTCTGACCACCTACGCGAGATCAGGGACTGGGTCCTCCGTGACCTCATCCCCAGGACTGAGCACAGTCCCACATGGAAGATGTTAGGAATTAGGATGGTTGGCACAGTTTCTTGATGAGCAAGTCATCCCAATAATGAAACTATGTAGCTCATCAGAGCTGAGCTTTCAAAACAAAGCCACCACCATCACCTTTCAACGCCACGAAGCCATGGCCATGTTCTCATTTACATGCTACTCTGTCAATTAATGTTACGTGCCAATTAAATGGGACATTAAGCTGCCAATGGGCACACAACTCTGCACACTAACATCCTCTCCATTTCACTTAGTGACCTGAATTCCTTCCCTCCCATCCATTCCCAAGGCCTTCCTCACCCGCATCCCAGCCAGCCTCCACCCGACCTGGCCCTGTGCTGGTCTCCTTTGGAAGAGGGGTTCGTGACAACAGTTAACCTGGCTAGACCCTTGTGGGATTCCAACCAGAATATGACCAAATGTTTTAGTTGCTGGGGTGCATCTGAATTAGCGACGATCCCATCCTAAAAAATTCCTCCCAGAGACCGAAAAAGCAAGAGTTAATACCTAAGAGCGCAACGGACCCACCTACTCCGTAAAGTAGCCAGTTTTCAGGGAGCCGTTCTGCTGCCAGCCCAGCTTTTCCTGGTTTGCTGCAGACCAGGCCGTGTTTTAGGTAAACTGATCACGGTGAGCAAACGCACCTGTTCAGAAAGCCAGATCTGACACAGCCCATAAGCTGGCATGCCATTTTTCAAACCCTTACTATTATGTTGCTATTGGCAAAAGATGCGGCAGTGCTTAATTCTTCCCTCCTTCTGTGGCTCGGGCACTTTAGTCACTTAAAAGCACTTCTTTTCCTTCTTCCTCTAGAGAAGTAAAAATAATTAAAATAGAAAATGGGTAATTTGCAGCTACAATGCCAGGCTGATAATCAAAAACTTGTAAAAGGAAACATGAGCATATGTTTATCACTTCTTGATATTAGAATGCAATAGAAGGTAACTGTGGCCTTAAAGAGAGGGCGTTGTGGAAGGGGAAGCAGGCTGAGTTGTTTGTTGGAGACGTGCCTGCTAATGAGGCTTGTAAGTTGCTGTTGTCTCAGGATCAGCGAATAAAGGAAGGTGTCCCTGGGGCTGCTCAGCTGTTCAGGAGACCCTCAGGTAGTCACGCGTGGATTGATCACCCTGTGTAAAGCCATGCAGGGGCTCACCAGCCCCTACCATCGGGATCAAGTTTGACCTTGTCAACATAGAACACAAGGCCTTGGCAACCAGGCCCTGAATATCCCTGTCATCTCCCCCACCACCCCTACATCCCCCTCCACCAACCTTAGCTACTCTCTTGACCCCTTTGCATCCCTGACATGCCCCATGGCCTCCCACTTTCAGGCTTTACAAACAGTTTTCTCTTCCTAACTCATTCACCTGCCCAACTCCTATTCATCCTTCAAAACCCAAAGCACCTATTACTTCCTCTTGGAACCCTTCCATACCCCTTTTGCACACTCTATACCTGGCTGGCAGGAGACCCTCTTCTGTGCACTCAGGCTCCCTCTATTTCCATCTATGCCAGTTTCAATATGCATTTTGAACATCAGGTATCCCATCTGCCCCCCATCAGCCCAGTCAGGTGAGCCCTGCAGGCAAGAATATGGCTTACGCTTCTGACTCCCTGGTTCCTGGCATACTGCCTGACACAGAGTAGATGCTGATTGATATTTGCTGAATGAAGGGATTATTAATGGCTGTGAAGGAGTTGGAAACAATTTTAAAGTTTGTCTTTAAAACACAGCACATTGATCAAATAAATCCATAATGCTTTCCACAGCCAACTGAGAGATGTAGATCCTCTGTGTCCACGTTTCGTTTTGTGATGAACTGTCAGGTGGATCATGAGGTAGGCCCGCCCAGTTTTCAAGTCAAAAGCAAAACCGACCCAAGAGACATCAGTGGTTTTGCTTGTGTCTTAAATTCCATGTGCCTCAGTATCATAATGAGGACTGAAGTAAGCTTACTGCTTTGCATCTTATTTTTGTAATATTATAGGAAGTATTGAAGGGCACACAAATGCTTTCAGTGGGAAAAGAAGGTCAGTCTTATAAATGAAGCATTTGTGAGCCCAGGAAGCAACTTTTTCTCCACTTATGCCCTTGTTCTGCTGTAACCCAGCGTCTAGCGCTCTCTCTGCCTGCCGTCGGCCCTCGGCTGACTTTCTCATCACTGCCCTTATTCTGAGCCGGTTCCAGGCTCATGGGCTATAGGGATGCAACGTTTACATGGAAATCAGCCCCCTGGTTTAAAGTTGACTTCAAGGTTACCTTGCTGAAGGCTCACTTTCCAGCTAGTTACCTCTCATGCCCCAAGCCACAGGGAAGAAGGGAGTAAGGTGTGATTCCTGCCCAAAGGATCTTGCCTATAAGACGCTCATATAGAGTGGGGATGTTCCAGAGCCATTCTTGGCCTGGGGCTGTACCATCATGGGACTCTATGTGTGCTGTGTGCTCTCCCAGCTTCTGGGACCCAGGGGACGAGAGAGGAAAGGAATCTGGACTGGGAAGTGGGAGGCCCTGCGTGCCCAACTGGATCCCCTGGCTGGTCTCCATCTTCCTGACCCGTGAACCATGCAGCTGCACTAGCGAGTATCTCTGGTCCCTTGTATCCTCATCTGGCTCTGAGATGCGCTCACACCCTGGGTCTGAGTTAGAACTCGGTGTTGTCCTCTATGTGACTCTGGCAGTGAGTCCAAGTAGGGAGAGGAGGGGGTGTCTCGGCCACCTGGTTTGGTCAAGGAGGTTCTGGAGCCAGGGTAGGGCTGGTCTATGGGGAGGCTCATTTCTCCATTCAGCCAGCATCTCCTAAGCCCAGGTTATGTTCCAGTCCCATGCTAGACACAGAGATCCTCAAGGGCACGAGCTGAGCCAGGCTCTTCTCATGTGGAGTGCATAATCCAGTGGGGCAGGCAGGCCACGCTATGCGCACATGCCCACTGGCCCACGGTTCCCACCCCCAGGGCTCAGCCAAGCCCCATGCACGCAGTCTCCCGGCCCACGTCATGCACGAGGTGCTTACTGGTCAGTTGTGTTTGTCTTCAAACGTGTTGCTGCTCATTGTACTTGTCAGTAAATCCAATACGTTATTAAATATTACCTAAACTGATGGGTTATGAGGATAAAAGAAAGAAGGTTTTTTGAGGAATGAATTGAATCCATGAAAAGACTCAAAAAGGTGAGAGTGGCTGACCTCCCCCGACCGCCATCCCCGTAGGTGTTGGTGAAAGAACTAGACCATAAGAGACTGGGGTGGAGGGGAGCAGGGGAACCGGGGAAACTGAGACAGATCCCTGTCTTTGTCTTTAGGTTCCCTCCCCACTCGAAAGAAGCTGGCCTGGGGAACTGTTGCTGATGGGTGGGGTTTGTGAAAGCTCCAAGCCCCGCTCTGAAAACAAAGCCTTGGTCCCACATCAGACCACTTACTTGTATAGGTTTAATTTAAAGATAAAGTTCGCCTGGACATTTTTTGAGCGAACCAGTCTTTGACCATTCCTTTCTGCTGTAGCGGCCAGCCAAGGTGGGGTAAGGGCTTCTGCAGCAGCTGGGGTGGGACCGGGGGCTGACTGCTAGGAGCTGAGTCCTCTGGGGTCAGCAAAAGCCACGTCACGGACCACCTCTCTGCCTTGTCAACGTGCTTGGCTCCATCCTGAGCTGCGGAGGGGAGCAGGGGAGGGAGGGGCTCAGTGTGTATTCAGGAGAGGCTTGATAGGGCAGCAGGGAGCCAGGGAGCCATGCGATGGCCCCATTGGCCCCATGGACAGGAGGAAGCCCAGGGCCAGCCATTACAGGGGGATGGAGAAGAAAGGAGGTCAGAGAGAGATCTGGGAAGTGGAGTGTACAGGATTCGGTGACGGATGAATTGAGAGGAGGGTGGTGGTGGGAGGAAACTGGAGGGCCCAGAATCCCTCCCACACAACTGCCTGGATGGTGGTGCTGTTCATTTACGGAAAATTGGAGAAGGTGGGAGAGATAAACTGAGTGGAGGAGGGCATTCCAGGTGGAGAGAAGAGCTCAAAGGAAGGCAAGGAAGGCAAGGAAGCAAGGGGCTCCCGGCAAGATGATTAAACACCATCCATGTACCAGGTTGAAGGCCAGGAATGCTAGGAACAAGCAGGTGGGTCTCAGACACAGAGGAGAAAGGGCCAACCTGGGAGGTGCTTGGCTGCTTGGTGGGCAGCGAGGTGTGAGGGTTCCACCCACAGGGCCATCCACAGGGTCAGTGATGTGGGAGGAGGGACCACTCTTGTGGAAAACAGTGAGTCATGACCAGTTGAGTTCTGGGAGGTGGTGAGCGGGCTGTGGGCGGGGGCAGTGTGCTGGGCCCTGGACGGAGGCCAGAAACTCAACTTAGGAAGTGGAGGAGAGGGAGCAGAGGGAGAGGTCAGCAATTTATAGTTTTCTATTATTTTTTCATTAAACCAGTTTTTTAAAAAATCCTTTTTATGAGGTTTTTAACAATATCACTTACCTTTTACATCATTCCATGACACATTAAGAGATGTGAGGTTTTGTGCATCAGAATTTTTTTTTTAAAAAACCATCTCTGAGTCTGGTTTTATTTGCAGAATGACCGCACAGGAACCTTTTAATCCAGGCATAAATCTTTTTATAAACTGGAGTTGACACAGGAAATGACAGAATAACACCAATAAGGTGACATTTATGAAACCAGGATTCCTTAAACTGACCATCTTGCATTTTTTTCTCCCTTTATTCATCTGTTCCTCTAACATTTTAACTCCGTTGTTTCAATAAAATAGGGGTAAGATGCTTATCATGAAACCCTGTTTTGTACTTTGAATTTGAATGTTTTTAATCTTCTATTGAGTGAGTGGGCATCTTCATGGTTAAGAGCCCAAAGGTCAAGTTTTTCTTTTCTTGCATTTCTTCTGGACTTCTAGAGTTACAGCCAAGGCTGTTCATTCTCGGAGAAGCGGGCTGTGTTTGGTTCTCCAGTGGTTCCTGGCCTGTCCAGGGAGGGAAGGGACAGGGGTTTACAGCCTCCCCATCCCCTTTCCCAGGGGGAGAGGCTGTAGGGCATCTGTTCACTCTTGCTTTCAAAATTAAAATGAATTTATGTTTGAGAATTTTGAAGTTCCGCTTAAACATTGTGCTGTTGGGGACCTGGGACCCAGGCTGTGAAGTCCCCCAAGCATGCACTCACAGATCCACGCTGTTGTCACCTGGTTCACACCCAGGAGACAGCTGGAGAGCCAGTGGTGTGGGGTCAGATCCCAGCTCACGCCTCCTTGCTGTGTAACCATGAACAATTAGGTCACTTCTCCGAGCCCCAGTTTCCTCATCTGCAAAGGGGAGATAATAGCATCTAATTGAAATAATATGTGTCAGCAGCTAGCAGCAGTGCCCCATAAATAGTTAGTGACAGTGTTCTCTAGCTCAGATGCTAACTCCTCCGCTCATCCACTCGGAGCCACTTCGCCTCATTTCTGGGCTCCCTTGCATTTTGTGGGCACCCACACTTCACTGGATTGTGGGTGTTGACTCACAGGGCTCTTACACCAGCCGTGGGCTGCCTCCAGGCTGAGATGCTGCTGAATCTCCCCTGGTACCCCTCACCTGGCCTGGGCACTGGCTGGCTGAGGACAGATCCCAGGGTGCAAGTCCTCCCCAGGCCTGTGTCCTCCAAGCATCACCTCCAGCCTGGGCTCTAGGTGAGGACCAAGACCTTTCCCTCTCAGGCCTGAAGCTGGGTGGAAGATGAGGACTGGACACAGATCAAGGAGTGGGCCCCAGATACTTCATCAGTGGATGGGAGAGTCCTGAACACCTTGGGGAGGGGGATGGAGTTCAGAGTGTTTGTTCTCAGACCTGCCAGCTCCGCACACAGGCAGCCAGCTGGTACTGTGTCACAGGCTTGGACCACCTTAACTCCGGCCGCTGCCTTTGAGATGCACCCCTTGCTTCTCGGGAGACTGGAATCTCATCATCTGATGGAAAAGCGGTTCAAAGCGGTTGGCGTTGGGTCAGCGATACCATCTTCAGATAAAGTGCCACACATTATTAGCTTCCGCTTTCTTAATCTCACGGATATTAGGCAGACTTCCTTCTTCCAGAATAACCTCTGGCTTTTGACTCATTTGGCATGAATATATGTGGAATCATTGATGAAGTTTTTAATCAAAAATTTTTCCCCTTCAGATTACTTAGAAATGTACTTTCTCCAGCTAAAGCACAGTACAAAAACTGCTTTGCAAAAAAATGGGATGCCTTACAAAACTTAAGAGATAAAAATCATACAGTGGGAACCACTGCATAGTTTCTAACTCAGGAGCTTCCCTGTTACAAGTGTATTATGCTCTGCAGGTCTATGTTATCACTTCTGTCAGGGGTCTTCATACAACCAGACCCGAGTGAGCCTCTTACATTCTTACAGATTCGTACAGAAATCTTAGTTCAGGTGTCAGGACAACTCCATACTTCTTATTTTCCAAAATGTTGTTCTTTTCCAGTAGAAATGTTCACACTGGGTTAAATTAGGAAGTGATTTTAAATAATCACTTCTGAGGTATCGGGGTGAAGAAAGTCTTATATTTTCTATGTGGTGGTTTTCTGTGGTTATTTCTTGGATTCTATTGTTGTGAGGAAATCAGATACTCCTTTTTGTAAGTGGAGTTATGAAATCTTCTCTGAAGGGTTTTAGAAATAAGATAGCTACTTCTCCCCTGAAACGATGTCAGCGACTTCTGCCTCCAGGAAAGGAAGTGGAGTAGAGAGTCCCTCCAGGTCCTTTCCCACCTCATATTTCTCTGAATTTATTACCTGTGCTAAAGGGGACTTCCACATGCCCCCACTTTTGTTCCAAAGTACCAGTCTCATTAGGTCTAGTGATGAGGATTATATGTCAGGATGCAGTCCTTGGATAAAACTTAAAAATCTCCATAACCAAAGAGCTTGGCTTATAACCCAGTGTCACAGTGTGATAGAAGCCCCAGCCCAAGCTCTGATTCTGACTCTGTTACTACTTTACTGTGTGACCTTGGATCAGCAACTTTGCCTCTCTGGTCATCAGTTTCCTCAACTGTAAAACAGGGAGTTTGGACCAGATGTTCAAATTCTGAAAATGGAAGCACCAAACCACCAGGGCTCAATATTTTGATTACACATAAGCCTTCTAGATACACTAGCCCCTGTGCTTAAGGAAAAATCTAGCTCCCAATCTTTGTTTTGGGGACAATTTCATTAAAAAATAGGAGATGAAAGTCCTTTTTTGAACTTTATAATAAGGAATCATAAAATGTCATGACTTTTTAGGATTTGCAGCAAATCTTGGAGATACACACTTTGAAAAATAAACACTTCATATGATACAGGGGAGAGAGATGATTGGTTCTTTTCATTTCACAAAAAGCAATAATTTCCCAAAGAGCCATCACTGCAGAAGTGTTTGCAGAGACTTGTTACCTTCAAAGCACCGTTATCATGTGGCGTGTGTTTGAGATAGAAGTGACCCGCACCCCTGCTTTTATCCAAAAGGGAATTGAGTTCGTAGTTTCTTATTGTCCAGAAATCTCATCTCTGCTTTGGCATCCCGGGGCACACTCCCATCATCTCTTTGGCGTCCTTGAATTGAATGGTGGGAGGTCAATGCCTATATGCCCCAGCTATATTAATGTCTTTTTGGTGCACAGTTGATCAACCCAATTGTACATTAATCCAAGAGTGTTTCCAGTGGGTAAGTAACTGGGGGACTCTTGATCCAAGAACCCTGCTTTCCTACATGGTGGAGTGTGGTTGGGGTGCACTTTGAGGTATGCTCCAAGGAAGCAGGCTGAGGGGTCCTTTTCCAAGGCATAGGCTCCTGTCCTGCTGGGCAGCCCACCAGCAGGAAGAGGGCTGTGCTCAGACAGTTCTGCTTGCCAGTGAGAAAAACCACCCTTCAAGGGGGCGAAGTAACCTTTAGAAACATCCTCATGTAGAATTAACTCCTCAGGAGGAAAGTGCTCCCAAGACAGATTTTCCTTAACTTCGGTGTGAAATGGTTGAGCTGATGAATAGAGACTTTGCCCCGCTCCTGTGGAACAGACAGTAGACACACTTGCCTGGGACTGTGATCTACTGACTGTGCCTTTTTTTCCTTTATAAATAAAAATATGGCAGCAGCACCACAAGGGAGCGTGCTGTAAAAGCCAAGGTCTTTGCCTCCAGTGCTGCGACATTAGCTGGCTTACAGGCAACCTCAAGAAGCCACAGACAGTCTCTAAAGACCACTGGCTGCCCAGTCCTTCCTCAGGCCACAGTTTACCTGGCACCATACTACACAATGTTTTCACGGCGTATCTTTATTGCATGTCCATCTTTTTTTTTCTTAAAACTACAGAAAGTGTACACACTTAAGGAAAAGGCTCATTTATGTAAGGTAAGAAGTCCAAGTCCATCCACTCTTACTGCCATCCCCCCAACAACCTCCCGCCTTTCCTTGACTTACGTTTGATGAGTATCCGCCCAGTGGATCTATACATATATATAGGTGTATATACCATGCAATGTTCATGTATATTACAACAACATAGGTGGCTTCATTCAAGCAACATGAGATAATACTATAGTACTGTCTGCATCGTGCTTTTTTCTCCCTCAACATTTACTCATTAATAACCTCCCATGTCAGTATTTATATAGAAATGTTACTTTTTGATAGCTGCATGGTACAGTATGGGGTTTAACCATTCCCCTGTTGGTAGACATTTGAGTCTCTAATTTTTCACTATTCCAGATGTACCTTCAGAGAACAGCCTTGTAACATATGCTCGCAGGCATCTGGCCATGTTTGTTAATAATTACACCCATTTATTTGAAGATATGCTCCCCCAGCGTGCACACACGCGCACACACACACACACACACACACACACACACAACCTACATAGCCCTATCTGAGCTATGAGTTTAATTTATGGGAATTTTCTTAAATCCTTGGTATCTCCATCATACTTACCTATTCAGATAATAGCTTTAAGGACTATTCATGTTTTCTTCAATGCACTCAGCCCCCTGCTTCAGGAGGGGAATTGCCCAGAGAACCCAGGAGGTTCCCAAGGACCCAGGAGCATGGCTGCCTGCTTTTCTTACCCTGTGCTTCACGGATCTGGATGCCCTGCATTCACCCCTCTCACATCCCACTTGCTCAGAAGCAAGAAGATGAATTCTGCCAAATACCATCAAAAGAACCACAGACTGTTTGGGGTGGTTTTGTACAAACCCTCCCCTGTAGCACCTCTATGGGTGTATTAGTTTCCTGAGGCTGCTATAACAAAAGACCACAAACTTGGTGATTTAAAACAATAGAAATTTATTCTCTCAGAGTTCTGGAGGCCAAAAGTCTGCAATTAGTATCACTGAGCCAAAATCAAGGTGTCAGCAGGGCCACATGCCCTTTGGAGGTTCTGGGAGTGTGTGTAAGAAGGAGGCAGGGTCTGTTTCTTGCCTCTTCCAGCTTCTAGGAGCTGCTAGCATTCCTTAGCTTGTGGCTGCACCACTCCAGTTGTCAAGGCCAGCATCTCCAGATTTCTCTGTTTCATCTTCACATGGCCTTTTGTCTCTGTGTGTGTCAAATCTCTCTTTCCCTCCTTACAAGGATACATGTGACTGCATTTAGGGCCCTCTGAGTAATTCAGAGTAGCCTCCTCATCTCAAGATCCATAACTTAATCACATCTGCAAAAACTCTTTTTCTAAATAAGGTCATATTGATAGGTTCCAGGGATTAGGACCTGATACATTTGGGGACACCATTCAGCCTACTACTGTGGGATCAGCAGCCTCTTTCCCATCATACTTTAACTTACTGCTGGGGCACACTTAGTGTTTCGTTTGAACTTCAGAAGAGTGTATTTTCATTCATAGGGAAGACAGAGAGATATTGTTTTGCTCTGTGCATTGAAAACTGGGCTAGAAAGTCAAGGTCAGATAAAATCTCTGGCTGACGAGCTCTTTAAACTGGAGACTACACGGCATGAACTGCATGTACAGCTGCTAGGAGTTAAATTACAAAATGTCTGTCTTCCCTTTTTAATTTGGAACTATTTAGCCGTATGATAGTTTGCATGCCCCAGCTAGAAGGAGACGAGAAGCCGTCTGTTCTACCTTCCCTCCTGCAGATTAAACCATGAAATTCATCTTTTAAACCTGCCCAGAGGACGTGCATACAAGTGTTCTACTGTTGTGAAAACAACAGGAGACGTTGGGCAATATTAAGAGCATAAGACCAGGAGAAGCACATACCTCTCAGGTGGGTGGTGGCGTCAAAATACAAGGATGCGGTTCGTGAGCGCACATTTAACTGACAGAGTGTTGGCTCCTTCAAAGTCTCCAGTGTGAAAGGCCTATTACAGTTTTGGACTTGGCCCTGCCCTTGCCATGTGAATGCTAATATCTTGTACTTCCATTTCCCAATTTCACAGCAGACCTGCATGCTCATAAATTAAACTGCATCGCTCAGCATTATCGTGTGCGTTTTAGGATTTAGTCTAAAATAGCCCAAACTACTGCCTATTTCAGCAGAACTCCCTTTGGCCACCGCCTGTTAATATAGAGACATTAGGACAGCGATTTGAGACTGCAGAGCAGGCAGGTAGAGAACACACTTCCTGCACAGAGATCTGCCAGCAGACGGGAGACCCAAGGGGATGAGCGTAGGGAGATGCTGGCTGCCGCCTTTCAGGCAGAGTGTGGGGCTCAGGAGGACTTGCCCCACCAGAAACAATCTGCCTTCGTGTAAAGAATCTTGAATGTAAATGGCTAGAGTTTTTTTTAAAAAAATCAATTTAAAGAAGTGAAATAAAGCCTGGAATTAGGCTGGGTTTTGTCCCTCTCTAAGCCAGTGAGGGGAATTAAAAAACACCGTTGAACCAGGTTGTCGAGGATAAAGGAAATAGAGTGATGCTTTGCTTCCCAATATAATAGACTAAACACTGATACTTTTGTAATCAAAATAATGTGAGCACATGATATTTTAAAAATTCAACTAATTCAGAAGGACTTTTAATAAAAAGTTAGAGCTCTACCGCTACCCCCTTGCCTGCCTCCCAAAGGTAGCACCTCTTTAGTCTTTTTGCATTATTTTGGGGGTTCAGTGCAAAACTCTGAATTGTATCCTGGTAAGAGAGCCACTGAGTCCCATTGTGAAAGATTAATTTCACTCATTTATACTCTGCACCCTACCCTTCCTCCTTCCTCTCATTTTGGATGATTCTATCAATTTTAATTCTTTTATTGGTTATCTTTTTACTTCAAATAATATACTTTCTATTTCTTGCCACAGAATTGCTTTCTCAATATCCATCCCTCTTCCTTTCTTGCAAACCGAGTTTTGTTGAAAGCAGCAGTGTGCCATCTAAAAAAAAAAAATACTACACTTTTCAGTTTTCCTTGTCATAGGGGCAATTATATCACTGTGTTCTGGCCACTAAGAAGTAAGCAGTTGTTGTATGAAGTTTCAGGAAAGCTTTTAATTAGGGGGCTGACCCAGCAGGTAGGCCTCTTTTGCCCTTCTCCTCCTTCCTCCTTCTTACTTGGAACACAGATATGATGGTTGGAGCTGCAGCAGCCATCCTGTGACCCTGAGGCAATCTTGAGGGTAGATTAGAGTCATGTTCCAAGAATGACAGAGAAATCTAGAGAGATCCCGAGATGCTGATGACATCAGAGCTGTTGCCCTGTCCCTGAACCGCGCACCTTTCTGGCTTGATTTTATAGGTGAGAAGTATGCCCTGTCTTATTTAAAGCACTACTTTCCCCATATCTATTACTCACAGCCAAATCTCTTGTTTCTTATTCATAAACTGTAATCAGTATCTAGACTGTCTATGAGGTAACACGATAAACTGGAGCTTCTCCTGTTTGTCCCATTATCCTTTCCCTGACCACTTCCCTTGTGGTAACTTTATTCTAACGTTGCCAAGGGTGTTAACATTGTCTTTCTATTCTGCATTCACAATTGAGTCTTCCGTACCTTTCACTAGACTGACTATAAAAGTTGAAAACCATTACATAGCATTTAAATCATTTGGATTGCATGAATGTTCACTCCAGGGTCAGGTAGCCCTGGACCACTCAAAGGGAAATTCCTAATATCAGAATCAAATGAATTTTGTTTTCTCAGATTCCATCAAGGGCTTAAAATTGTATCACATTTTAATTTACATTATATTATTATATAGGATTTTGTTTTACTTGAACTTTTTTTTTTCCAGTTATAGTTGAGAGAGAAATACTCTCACTGTAAGCTCAGTTTATCCAGCCTCTCGGCGTGCACCTTTTTCTTAGAGGCCCACCTTTTCCTGTTCTGCCCTGGGCTGTGCTCCGCTGCCAATTCAACTCTCATGCTAGCTTCACCAGTCTCTGAGGTTGGATCCTTTGTCCTCTGCTTTATTGTTTTTCTCCCTGGTTTTCCTGAAACACACTCTTAAAGAACTTCTTGAGAAAGAGTGCCTGAGAGGAAAACTTTGAGTCCATTCAAGTCTAAAATGTATTTACTCTTTCTTTTTATACTTAAATGATAGTCTAGCCGTTTAGAGAATTCCAGATTCAAAGTCATCTTCTCCCAGAAGCCTGCAGCCATGGCTCATTATCTTTTGCATCTAATGTTGCAAAGGAGAGGTCAGATACCAGTCTTATTTTCATTCCTTTGTGAGCTTTCTTATTCCCTAAAAATCTTTAGCATCTTTTCTTTATCCTTGGTGTTCTGCTATTTCAGATCAAGTGTATTAGCAATTAGAGTGATTTTGGTTGAAGTAACAAGACACCAGCTCAAACTTGCTTAATAAAGAGGATTTATTGGCTCACATAATCAAATGCCCTAGATAGGACTGACTTTAGGAGAAGTTCAGTCAGGGCTCTGGCTCTATTTCTCTGTGATTCTTTTGGTTTAAGAACAGGGTAGGTCTGATAGAACAGAAAACAAGGAAGCAAGGCAGAGGTTAATGGGCAATGCAGCGCAGTCAGAGCCTGGCAGCAGAGAAGGCTCACCAAAGGAAACCTTTTACTTTAAAGTTGTAATCTTGGTAAAATACACAAAACATAAAATGTACCATCTTAACCATTTAACCAAGTATATAGTTCAGGAGCATTAAGTGCATTCACACCATTATACACCATCTTCAAAACTCTTCATCTTGCAAAACGGAAACTATACCCCACTACACAACTCCTCTTTCCCTCCGACCAACCCCTGGCCACCGCCTGTTCTGCTGCCTGTCTCTATGACTCTTTGACTGCTCTAGGTCCCTCATGTAAGTGGAATCATTCAGTATTTGTCTTTTCCTGATGCTTTTTTCATTCAGCAATGCCCTGGAGGTTTATCCATGTTGTAGCATGTTACAGAATTTCCTTCCTTTTGAAGACCGAATAATAGTCCATTGTATGTATAGACCACATTTTACTTATCTGTTCATCCATCAATGAACACTTGGGTCGCTTCCACATTTTAGTTATTGTGAATCATTCTGCTGTGAACATGCACGTACAAATATCTCTTTGAGACTCTGCCTTCAATACTTTTGGGTTTTACCCAGGGGTAGAATTGATGCGTTATATGGAAATTATATTTTTAATTTTTTGAGGAACCTCCATACTGTTTTTCACAGTAGCTGCACCATTTTGCATTCCCACCAGTAGTGCACAAGGGTTCCAGTTTCTCCACCTCCTCACCAGCACTTGTTATTTTCTGTGTTTTTGATAGTAGCCATCCTTATGGGTATGAGGTAGGATCTTATTGTAGTTTTGATTTGCATTTCCCTAGTGATTAGTGACATTGAGCATTTTTTCACGTGCTTGTTGGCCACTTGTATGTCTTCTTTGGAGAAATGTCTATTCAAGTCCTTTTTCAATGGGGTTATTTGTTTCGGTTGTTGTTAAGGCGACCTTTTATGTGGGCCTAATATATGATGAGTGCTGGGGAGCAAAGTTTAATAGGTAGAAATGGGTAGAAAGGGGATTCTAGGCAGAGAGACCAGCAGGAGCAGAGGCACAGAGATGACAGTGTGGATGTGTTCAGGCTTCCTTGAGTCACCAGGACCATTCGGCCAAAGGCACAGATAGGCAAGCAGCCAGCACTGAAGCAGGAAGGGCAGAGCTGTCCCCGCCTGTGGAGAGCTGAAGTGAGGAGGGTGTTCTCCTTAGGAGCCATCAAAGATGCAAAGACAGTCCCACCAGATACAGAGGTTCCCCAGGAGGTCCCTGCCAGGGACATGGGGACAGTGGGTGAATGCAGTTCAGAGGGTCTGTTAAGAGCCTTAGCAGGCAGCTTCCCCTGAGATTAGGTTATGAGGGCCCAGTGTCAACCAAAACTCATGTTTGTTCAAAACAGTCCCTTGAAAGTCCCAGTACAGTGCCACACTGGGGTTCAACATACCAGCCTTCCCTGGGTCCCACAAAGCAGAATGTCCTCAAGCACAGGGGCAGTCTCTCTTCAGCTTGCAACCCAGATGACTTGGCCACCTTGACTTCAGGGACCATGTCATGCAGAAGGTGTTCACTCTGGAATCACACTCGGCCTGTGGATGTGCACACACTGTGAGGGGGAGGCAAGAACCAAGGCCTCCTGAGGTGTATCTGTGTGGATACCTTGGTCCACTGAAGCCTGACCGGCAGCAGCTGTAGCAATAAAGGTATTTTAGGAGCTCGCGTAATAAAGCCTAGAGAGACATAGGACTAGGTTAATTCAGTGACTTGATGAGATCAGGTCTCTGGGTGGCCTTTGCTCTCTGCTACACTCTAGGCCTTCCCTTCCGGGGCAGCAGGAGAGCTGAGGCAGCCCCGAGTGTCACATCCCTACACCCCAGTGTCCAGGGCAGGAAAGGGCAGAGAAAGAGACTTCCTGTCACTGCTCTTTCATGGGGTGAGGACATCTTTCCCTGAGGCCTCCAGGCCCTTCCTCTCGCATCTCATTGGCTGGGACCAGGTCACGTGCCCACACCTGACCAATCACCCAAGGGGACAGACTACCCAGGTGGGCATGATGCCGTGGTTCCAGTCTGGATCCGTGCTTCTTGTCTCTGAACAAAATCGGGGTTTGTTAGCAAGGGGAGCTGGCAATCACTATGCCACAGGAAGGACCAGCCAAATCTCTGCCACATCTCACTCCTTCTGGAACATCTGCTCATGGAAGACAGTGAGCTTAAATTATTTCATTTTTGTTCCATTTCCTTTTGCACTTAAGTTGTTATTTTGTTGATTTAGCGAGGCCAGCACGTGCAGGAGAATTTACATGAGCCAGAAGCCTGTGGGATGAAGCTTCACTGTCATAATTTTGAAGGTGATACCTCCAGATGTCTGTGTCTGGCTTTACCCTAGCTGCTGGGTGTGGGGTGCTCTGTAATTCTTCCGGCCTGACTGAATTCTAGCTCTGCTCATTACCCGTGAGGTCCCAGGATGTTCTTGTTCCCCAAGGACCCTTCTTGCCCTGGGAGCCTCTGGGCATCCTCTCCTTTCCAGCTCCTAGGAACCCCGTGCAATGGCACGTACACTCACAGATCACTGTGTATCACAATGGTCTATAAAAAAATGCCAGCAGCCAGAGTGAACCAGTTAAATGCATTTAGTTCTTCAGAACTCATGGGAGCAAATTAATGTCTTGGCTAGTTTTTTAATTCATGCATAGTAAAGAAAGATAGCAAGTACTGACTTTGTGGGAGCGAGCCTGGTACAGGTCACCCAGAGTGCTGTATGTGACGTGCTGGTGGATATGTTGGGCCTCTGACTCTCCCAGCCTAGGCCCGAGTCGGCTGGAACACTAGCTTCATTAAATCCCTGATTCTGTGCATCAGGGCTGGTGTCCTCAGACAAATAGTGGCTTCATTTGGTCTGCTCTGGCAAGAGCAGGTTGAATCTGTCATGGACAGTGGTGTCTTTACCTAGGGTTGGCACATGTGAATCCTGTTCCCTAACTTCGTTACAGAAGACTTCCTCCTCTTGAAGCCGTGTAGGAGGCCTGGTGCTAATGCGTCTCTTAAGTTCATCATCATGGCGCCCCCACGGATCATGGGTGTGGGGTTATCCTCACTTTCTGGAGGACTGAGGGCTTATTTGGGGTCACAGAGCTTGGAACGAAAAACCAAGTTTTTTCCATTTCAGAGGCCCCTCAAGTGCCAGCACAGGCAGCCTCAGTTCAAGGCCAGAGGAAGTGCCCCATGGCCTTCAGTGTTGGCGTGTTCACGTCCTTGTGCATACGAGGAATGTTGTCTTGTGTGTGAGCTTTGGTGGGGACATGGACAGGGCCTGTGCTGCCAGTCCTACTGGATTCTGAAGGAGGAACTGGGGGAAGAAACAAGACAAGTTTTGTCTGTTAAAGACTCACAGAGACGGCAGTTGTTACTATGAACTGCCCACCGTTTGGGCCTCATTTCCGGCCAACAGTGATTATGCATAACATTAAATATATGTTGGATGAACTCAGCTAAAAATTTTAATTCATCACAGCCCCAAACCTGGCTCAGGTCTGATCTGACTTCGTAGATCACTGCACAGATTTGCAGTTATCTGCTTATGGCCATCGCGTTCTGCTTATAGCACAATAAAGAAGGGAAGATGGGCGGCTTGGCTTAAAATTTCTAGAGGAAATTATATTACATGAGATAGGAAAGGATTGCTCTGGACTTGCTTATATTATGTCCAGTGAAATTCTCCTATCCTTTAGCAGCAAGACTTGCCTGCATCTCCCCTGCTGTGGGTCACTGGGCCTCCACTGGCCTGGCCTGCCTTCACGGAGGGCCCGGCCAGCTCCTCGCCTTTCCAGGCATTTCAGGAGCTCCCTGTCATCCTCCTGTTGCCTGGAGGAGCTTGATAGCAGTGGCAACTTGTTTTCTTTTCTAATGAGTGAATGAGCAAACGAGCTAAACAAGATTGCCTTCTTTGTTAGAATTTTTACATTTGATTTTAAGGCTGATCCTAAATTTCAATCCAAGGGGACCTGGGATGGAATGGAAAGCAGTTTGATGGATCAAGCACAGAGAAGGGTTGGCACATAAGTGATAAGACTGGTGAAACAGGTCATGACTGGATTATAAGGACCAATGGATGCCATGCTAAGGAGTCTCAGCGTTATCCAGGATGCGACTGGGTGGCAGGGGATTAAGCAGGGACCAGATATGTGTGTTAAAAGGTCCCTTGGGCAGCTGAGCCGAAGATGGATCAGAGGTGAGACTGGAGACAAGAGACAGGTTAAGAGTTCACTCAGGTCCAATTGAGAAGAAATAATGAGCCCCAATCTAAGGCAGCAACTGTGGAATTTGAGAGAGGGCTGGAAAATAAAGATATTACAGCATTGTAACTGACAGGCTGTCAAGGCCAGGGAGAGGGAAGAGCCCAGATGGCTGCCAGTTTTGTGGCTTGGGCACTAGCAGGGTTTGGGCACATCCCCTGCCATCGTTATGATCGTGAAAAGTTCTGCATTTTGCTGCCATATAGGAAAACCCCCAGGGCTATGGAGAGTGTGAATCTTCTTTCCCAGCACTCACTGTGGCTCACTGCCCCCTGCCAGACTAGAGTGGGGCCCTGGGCACTGCACCCTGGACAAGGCACGGGCAGAGACAGGGAGAGGAATCAAATTATGCCCTTGAGGTGGGAGTCAGGAATCAGGATCCTGGGTGGGGCCCAGTCAAGGCAACAGACACAGTTCATGGGGTGAGTGCAAAATTCCAGTCAGGAAAGGAGCTGACAGCCCAGATGGCGAGACAGAAGTTTGCACGGGGTAAAATAAAGCCAACTGGGGACCAGGAAGACTTGGGTGTTGGAAGCGAGAAGCAAGATGGGAGGGTGGATGAGCCTGGGGCTCTGCTGCTCTGGTTTAGGGGATGTTTCCTCCTCAGTGACTTCTGCCTGCTTCAGCCAAGACCATGCCATGAAGTGGCCAGTGCTCCCTGGCTCTCATTTTGATCTACTTTTCATTTTTATCTTGTCCCCCAGTGAATAAGGTGAACATTCCTTGTCTGCCTTCCTGTCTGCATTAGAATCCTCAGGGATTTACAGTGGGCTAGGTGAGAAGAGTGAGGGGGCCGGACGATATTCAAGACTGACAGCTTGAAGAGGTCAAGGAGGAAACACTGACATCCAGGCAGGCCACTGAGGGGAGCTGTGTGGGAGGGTTGACATGGAAGAGACCATTCTAGCTCCAGGAAGTGGCATCAACAGAGGCCTCAGAAGCAGGAAGATTCAGAAGGCACAGCAGAGCTTGGCAGGCAGGTGGTCTCATCTTGGTGAGGATGTGGAGCACTTGTAGGGGCCGAAGCGGGTCGCTAGGAGACAGTTAGGAGAGGTCGGAGGAGGCCAGAGCCGCCGAAGTTCTACACCAGTGAAGGACATGGGCAGTGGAGAACAAGTTACTGAAGACTTCAGTCACTGGCTTAGCATAAAGGCCCAGATTTTATACAGTGCTTGGTGCATGGTAAACACTCGACAGTTTATCACATCAGTTTGAGTGATTGAAGCCAAACTTTAAAACTGGTTAATCTGTTCAGCATATTGAAAAAAGGTTGGATTGGGGCCAAATTGGTAGTGGGGATGAGATTCCATAGTTTCTCCCACTTTACCAAATGTGGAAGCCATCCCCAGGGGGCAAGATCGAGGCTGTCCAGCCCACATCAACTGCCTTTCCCTGGGATCAGCACTGTCCACTGGTGTGAGCCCCAGTGACCATGTCTGTACCATGGGACCCTGTCCAGGCTGGGACCATGGCACTGCCCTGTCTCCTGTCCACCCTGAGATCTCCTGTTCAGCTCTTCCTTTATTCCGAGTGATGGCCTGGTGGCCTTCAGATAATTCCATGCTCCTTCACTGCTTTGCCTTTGGTGGGGAAGGGAACTAAGATAACCAAAGCTCATTTCTCATTTGCAGTTTCCCTAAGTGATACAAGAAAGTGATGAAATCCTATAGTAGGGAGGGTCTCAGTCGTGATGGAAGGTGAGGACCTTATGCAGAGAATATTGGCCGTACCTGGAGACTAGTTGTATTGGGGAGACATGATGAAGGATGGAGAGATGTCATAGCTAACTGGCAGGTTTTGGTCACGGGTGACTAGAACACAGTGGAATCTTTTTCAGGTGAGGGGTATGGGCAGCCAGAAGAATCTGTGGGAGGTGGTGAGTTCTGTTTTGAACACAAAGAAAGGTTAAAGGAGGTAATATTTCTGGAGAAAGTCATATGGGCCAGGCACTGGCCTACACAGTGAACTGTGATAACCTCCTTCACAATCTGAGGGGTATGTGTAATAATCTCCATTTTCTGTGTGGCTCAGAGTGGTTGGCTAGCTCACAGGCACAGGGCTGTTCACCAAATATCTCTGGGTCTCCACCTTCAGGACACAGAGTCAGGTTGTATTTTCCAGCTCACCAAAGGTGAGTGGGGTTGTTGGAAGCAATATGTGGCCATTTGAGGTCAAGCAACCTTCCAGAGCCTCCTGGAAGTGACTGACTATATTCCAGGTGGAGACTTCACTAGCTTGAGTCCTGGATTGAGAGACAAAGATGAGGCAGAGCAGTGCCCCCAGCCAGCATGGACTGGGCAGATAAAGGTACATGAAATAAACCTTCATTGTTTTAAGCTACTGAGACTTGGGGGTTATTTGTTAATGCACCTCGCCTGTCTTCTCCTGACTGATACACCCAAGGTCATTCAGTTAGGAAATGCTAATTGGCTTTGAATCCATGTCTGTCTGCCTTGTTATCGAGCCAGTGCCAGGTGACTACTCATGGACTTGTAGGGGCCATCAGCAAGGTCAGGACTAGAGCAGTAGATTCGGGTGTCATCTCCACAGATGGGATATGGAGCAGAGATGAAGGGCTAAGGAATTAGTGTATAGACTTTGGCGTGAGGCTCATTTCTCTCCCTCATGTTCTTTTTCTCTCGAGGGTTTGTGGTCTGCTCCACATGCTGCTTAAGTAGGACATCTCTTCTGCCTGCTGGGTCTGGTAGTTCAGAGATGTTGGCTTGAGCTTGTCGACAGCTGCACACTCATAACATTGCTAAAAACTTCATAAACTCTGAAGCCTGGAAATAGCCCATGCGATTTGAGGTTTTGCTCACTTGTAAATGTTTGAGTATTGTGTCCACAAATTGCAAATTGAGTAACTCAATTTTGAGGCACAGCTGTTATTTGGAAAAGACCCATCTAGGAATGCAAACTCCTTGCAAAATGATTGGGCTTCATTTTTGTCAAGTATCAGAAAACTATTAAACTGCCAAGCCATATGGCAAATGCCCACTTGAAGCAGAGTGTGACAATGCACCATAATGAATCTGTTTTGGGGGAAAGGAGATAGGACAGAGTCTGGCTTTTGTGATCTACAGAAAAGCAGATTCTCCGCTGCGTGTTTCAGCCTTGTAGAGTCCTGAGTAAGGACTTTTCCTCCCATGAAAAATTCGTATAAAAAACTAAGTCTGGTAGAATTTTTCTCTTAGGTGTATTTTCCCTTTGAAACCATATCCATTTGAGTTTCTGCATGTAAAACAGGTTTAACTGGGGCAATAGAAACTTCTAAAAGTTCACTCACTTTTCATTCGTTTATATCCTAAGTCAGTTAACATTCATTAGGTATCAGTATACCAGTTAGAATTAGGTTGAGCTGCATATCACAGACAATAGAAAATAGTGGTGGCTTAGGAGATTATTTCTCCCCCTAGTAAAAGAAACCTGGGGATCGGCAGTCTGGGTCATCAGGGTCCTGGCTTTCTCTTGGTTTATTCTCTACCAAACCTGGGTGGTCCTTATCCTTAGGGTCCAATCTAGCTGCCATACTCCAGCAATCACATTCTAGACAGCAAGAGTGGAAAAGAGGGAAAAGGCCTGCATCTTCCCTTTTAAAGAGGGTTCCTGGAAGTCTCACCCAACACTCTTATACACAGATCCCTGGCCAGGCCTTAGTCACATGGCCTCATCCTGCTGCAGAGGAGACTGGGGAATGTAGCAACATGCCCAGCCAAAGATGGGGAGAGTGGATGTTGGGAGCTCACCAGTAGACTCTGCCCTACCTGATGTCCTCGATGTCTGTTCTTCCTGTGAGACTGTGACCCTCTCGAGGACAGGGGCCAGATTTCATTTATCCCTGTACTTCCAAGGCACTAGCACAAGAGCCAGTCAGTTGTGATTTTAATTGTCTGCTGTTTTGCACTCCTCACAGCAGACCCCAGGTGCTGCTTCTCACCTTCTACCCCCTCTTCTACCTTCTTTGTTCCAAGTTGGCAAGTTGGCTGTGATTTGGGGCTTATTTCTTCTTCATCTTCAGAAGATCTTATTTCTACCAGAATGACATTAAACTACCCATTCCTCTGTTTCTCACTTAACTCTTAACTCAATTCTGGGGATAAGTGATGCTTATTGCTGATGGTTTTGGTGGAAGCCAGACAGAAACCACAGCAGTGATGTGTGGAAGTGGCCTTTATGGAAGCACTCTTCTGTGAAGACATCTCAAGCTGGTCTGAGTGAGCTGCCTCCCAGGAAGGGGATGCTGATGTGGTCCTAAAGCCTGCCAGGTTTTAATTGCCTGTAGCGGCAAAACGGTGGAGCTTTTTCACACATGGTAAACAGGTATATGGAAGCAGATGTGGGGATGATAAATTCTGTTTTAAGTATAATGAAAAGAAAGAAAAAAGAGCTAATATTTCTGAAGAACCCCCTATGGGTTCTGTGCTAGGTGGGTCAACTCCCGTAACCCTCCAGACAGCCCTAGGAGGTACGTGTAGTTACCCGCATTTTCCATGTGGTTCGATGCGGCTCGGAGAAGTTGCAAGCACCAGCCCTGGCTTCCAGGCGAGGTGAAAGAGTCAGCGCCGATGTGTATGATGAGCACAGCTCCTAGCCTATCACTCGATGAACGCAGTAGTGTTACTCCCTCCTGTGGCCGTTGAAATCAGTCCCAGCTCCCGAACGTGGGGTTGCAAGAGACCTCGTTCCATTTCTTGGGCTCCTCCAGATCTTTCGAAAGTTCTCAGAACTGAAGAGCCAGGCTGCCTGCTTTCCTGCGAGTCTCATAATTAGGACAAGCACTTAATTGGCATGTTTGTTTCCTCCAAGGGGTGGCTGGCAGAGGATCCTCACGTGACAGAGGAGGCTGGCTCTGCTTTTGTTCTTAGCAGCACCACGTGCCCGTAGCAACAGCGGGTGAATCTAGCAAAGTCAAGAAGAAAAAGTGCCCAGAGTCTGTGTGAAGGTTGATTGCCCCGGAGAAGTTAGCACACTCACACGGATGGAAACGATGTCCCCAGATCCTGAAAAATGGGCTCATCAACCCCACAAATATAAACTGCGTCTCTTGTTTTCTTTAAGATGAGGAGTCCAGTCAAGAGGTCTGCGTAATGAAAGATGTTTG
Organism: Camelus ferus; assembly: GCF_009834535.1. Lineage (NCBI taxonomy): Eukaryota > Metazoa > Chordata > Mammalia > Artiodactyla > Camelidae > Camelus > Camelus ferus. Next base: position 105,211,715 of record NC_045696.1, read on the forward strand.
TGGAATCCATTTCCATTCTGCCCGAAGCCATCTGCTTTATGTCTATAATAAACAGGGCTGTTTTCAGCCACTTTCCCGGGCCAGGTCCCGTTAGAGGCACTCACTGCGGGGAAAGGTAAATTGACTGTCTCCCAAGCAATGAGCATTAGTACATTACATCTGCAGTGACGGCACTTAACCTTCCCAGCTCGCCTTTCCTTTCTGTGTCTCTGCGATGGCCTGTGACAAATGGGCCGAGGGGCACGCACTTAGTTAGAATTTAGTGCGTGGGGGGCACTGGCCAGCATCACATTCCCTGGTGATTGAGGTGAAATGTAGGCAGCAGGAAAGGCCATCTTCTGGGAAGCTGGGGACTGCCTGACCTTCACCAGGCAGAGGGGTCCCAGGGGTAACCATCCTGGAGCTTCCTGATGCACCATCCTGGGAGCACTTGGGAGCTCTTTTTTTTTTTTTCCCCAATTCTTATTTTTTATTGAAGTGTAGTTGATTTACAACGCTACTTTCAGGTGTACAGCAAAGCAATTCAGTTATACATATACATACATATATATGTGTATGTGTATATATATATATATATATTCAGATTCTTTTCCATTATTGGTTGTTACAAGATACTGAATATAGTTCCCTGTGCTATAAGTAGGTCCTTGTTGTGTATCTACTTTATATACAGTATTGTGTATATTTTAATCCCAAACCCCTAATTGAGAGCTCTTTCTGAAACAGAAAAATGAGTAAATCACACCCCTGTTTAAAATCCTTCAGCAGGTCCTCATTGCTTGTAGGATGAAATCTAGACTCCACAGACCCCTGCGGGTCCTGCGTGATCCTTACACCGTAAGGATCCCTCATCTTGGGCCACCCGCACGTGAACTCACATCAACATGCTGTTAGCTCATCGCCCACCTCCAGTGGCGGTTTCTGAACCTCTGTAGTGCTTTTCCCTGGGCCTGACACACGTCCACATCCTCACCAGCTCAACCCCTGTGCCTTTCCTGCCCCAGCTGGAAGGCCTCTTCAGAAAGCCTGCCCCTAAATAGGCGAGTGTCTGAGTTTCCTATGTCTGCTGTAATAGTCACAATCATTAGCTTCAAAATTGTCACAAATCATTAGCTTCAAACCACACAATTTTATTTTCTTCTAGTTCTGGAGGTCGGAAGTCTGAAATCAGAGTGTCTGCAGGGCTGCACTCCTTCTGGAGGCTCCCAGGAGAATCCATTTCCTTGCTAATTCCAGCTTCTAGAGGCCACTTGCACTGCTCAGTCATGGCCCTTCCCTCCAGCTTCAAAGCCAGCAGCAGAGCATCTTTCCTCTGGGTCACTGCTTCAGTCCGTATGTATTTATCTATCTGACCCTCCTGCCTCCCTCTTAGTAGGACCCTAATCATGTTAAAATCAGGCCCGCCTGGATCATCCAGGATACCCTCCCCATTTCTGACTCTTAATCACATCTGCAAAGTCCCTTTGCCCAGCAAAGCTGCAACTGATGACCCCTAGTTCTCTGGGGTGGAGGAATGACCTTGGTGTGCAGTGTGCAGGAGGCCGTGGTGTACCCATGTTGATGGGATCCTGGCATCTAAGGTGGCACACCAGGGCAGGAATACTTTCTTTGATTTCGGTCTGAATTGGATGGAACAGGGACTCGGGGAAGGGTCTTACGTGACTCTCAGAAGTTGGAAGGGTCAGTTTATATCCCTGGAAGTCCCAGTCCATGGACTTCATAGGATAGAACCAAAGAGAGGATGTCACCGTCCGAGAAGGAGGATGCTTGGTTGGAGACATTCACTCCTCTCATTCATGCTACACGCATTTCTAATCACCTGCACCAGGCACACTGCAGGAGTGGAGGGGCCTAGAGGAATGAGAAACCCCCAGGAGGAGTTCCCCTTCTGCTTGGGGAAGAGTAATGTGGAAACAAAGCAATGACAGGTCTGCGGTGGAGGAAGGAAGAGGATGATACAATGTGTAACAGTACGGTTAGCACGGGGTCGGGGTTGGCGGGGAGTAAGGGGAGGCTTGGGTAGCAACCCCAAGGAGAAAACCTTGAAGGCAGGAGTGAGGAGGGCATTTCAGGTGGTGGGAAAGCGTTTACAAAAGCCAAGAGAAAGGAAGCTGCATGTTGCTGTTTGAGAAGCCGGATGAAATGCCGTCGGGACGGCTGTAAGCGGGAGGCAGTAAACTGGAGAGGGGACAGGATTAGAGGTTGACTCTTTTGGCCCTGACTCCAGTTTAATGATAAATTCCAAGAACGCCGTATGCCACCTTCTCAACGTGTTAAATCCTTCAGTGGCAGCGGCAGCTCACTCTGAGGACCCCGTTCAGTGCTTACTGATGAGGAGCCTTTCCCAGGAGCAGGAGTCCCCCGTGCTTGCTTCGTCTCGCTGGATGCCATGGCATGACAGAGGCAGATGACTCACTTGTATGGCATGCATCTGGCCTTGTGTCTGATGAGACTTGCGCTCAGATCAGAACCTGGTTTATCCTCCCGGTGGACACCTGGAGGGAGTCCATTTCAGCCCTATTATATTTCTGTGAGTTTGGGCTTGGGAGGGTGTTTAACTGAAGCAAGTTGGAGTGTACAGATGATGCGGTTGCACTGACCTCGGTTCTGAGCCTGGGAACGTGCACCCACGGCAGCCTCCTGCCTGCGATGCGACTGGGGTAGGGTAAGTCACTGTAGAGCAGCGTGGCTCGGTGTGCCCACGCGAGGAAGAAGACAGACAGACACTTCCTAAATGTTGTTTACTCTCCTTCCCAACATCACACTGCACCGCCACTGATGCCCCCATACAAACTAATGTTCTGATTTACAATTTCTGGGAACTTTGGGGAAAATAGATCAAAACCCCAGGTTACCTGAGATGCTACAGTTACATGTTTTAAGGGCTCTAAAAAAATGATATTTTGCCAAAATGAAATAGAATTTCGAAAGGCTTCCTAACAGTGGTGGAAAACAGCCACCTCTTTGGATACACTCATCACAAGGCTGCCCTGGCGAGTAGCTCCGCACACCCTGCACATACTATCTCTCTAAAGCATCCCCCTCCCTGAGAAGAAGCCGGCACCAGCAGGCTGCTTTCTTCTCCATGCTGCCTCAGAGTAGGCGGGAAGAAACTACAGCCCGCCTGGGTTGAGAGTTCTTTATCTTCACGCCATTTCTCGGAACATACCCAGGACAACTTCTCTATGGACCTGAGGAGGTGCTTAGGGCTTGCCAGTACCAGGATACAGGTCCACTCCCCAGCTGACCAGTGCCCTGTTCAGTCTCCACCCAGCCCTCCTCTGGGCCAGGCTCTGTGCTTAAATCATAGAGGCAAGTTACTAGGTCCAGCCCCTGCTCAATGGGAGGGGTCTACAGGGGACTACTAGGAGGTGAGAATCACCTGGAGCCTTTTTTGAAGCTGCTGATCACAAGCACACTGCCACCATCTTTTTCCTCTACCCTCCTTACTCTGATCATCAGTAGCAGCAGCTTTTCCCTCATTGTGTCATCATCACCACAGCCACAGTGATTATTTATTAGATGCTCCTTGTGCACCAGACACTTTCCACACACAGCTCACTTATTCTCACAACACCCCTGTAAGTGTAAGTCATATTATCCCCATCTTGCACATGAGGAAACTGAGGCTCAGAGAGGGACTGTGATTTGCCCTAGGCCACACAGCCAGTAAGAGATAGAACTAGGAGTCAAAGCAAGGCCTGACTCCACCAGAGCTCTTCACCACCACTCCAGGAGGCAGCGCCTCAGGGGAAGGGGGCTGGCCTGCCCTGGAGCCCAGGCTGTTTTCTAGCTTTATGCTCACCTCGCCCTGGTGCTGAAAGCTAGAGGGAGGAGACAAGAGGGTGGGCTGGGCCCTCCCAAGATGCTTAGTCCCTGATAAAGGACAAAAAGATGTGTAGATTAGATAATAGTCGTCTAGCAATGTTGATTTTCTGATTTTAATCATTGCTCTGCAGTTATATAAGGAAATGTCTTTGCTCTTAGAAAATACACACTGAAGTATTTAGAGGTGAAGAGATATTATGTCTACAACCTATTCTCACACATTTCAGAAGAAAATTCTTACAGGTGCATACAGATCTGCATGTGTGCGTGTGTATGGAAAGAGAGAATGAATGATGTAGCAAATGTGGTAAAAGGTTAACATTTAGGGAATCTGGGTAAAGGTATATAGGAATTCTTTGTACAAATTTTGCTACTTATTTGTAAGTCTGAAATTATTTTAAAATCCGTTTTTAAAAAGTACCAGTCCGTTCTGGAACCTTGTGACTTCTACTTGGCTATCAGCGATGACATTTTGGAGGTCTCATATAACTCCTTTTGACCCCAAGGTGGCCCATCAGGGCACAGGGAGGGTGTCGAGGTTATGAGCAGAGCATGGTCTCTGGGTCTGGCCTGCCCAGGTTCCAGTCCTGGCCTTGCAGCTTCCGAAGCCCCTGAGCTGTGTAAGTAACCGCTCAGGATTGAGCTGAAAGGATTTGGTGAGATGGGGGCTTCCCTTGGCGTAGTGCTTGGCACAGTTCCTGGCCTGTGGTGAGCCCCCCGTAAAGGCTGTTATTCTTGCCTCCTCGATCATCTTACGACTGAGAAGTAATGACCTATATGTGTTTTAGAGACACTGATCTGGACACTTGTCTTAGCATCACCTCCCTGACATGAGTGTTTGTCCCCTTGAAGGCAGGGTGGCTGCTGCAGCAGGTGTCGATGTGCCTGACGAGATGAAGAGCCGGATCCCTGTGGTGCTCCTGGCCTGTGGCTCCTTCAACCCCATCACCAACATGCACCTCCGCTTGTTCGAGGTTGCCAGGGACCACCTTCACCAAACAGGTCAGTCAGAAGGCCCGGGTCCACTGGAAGAACTAGTTGGTTGGACCTCATGGGGCTTTGTTGACTGCCTTCATTATCCCCATTATTAAAACTGCTCAGGTGGGGAGGATATAGCTTAACTGGTAGAGCGCATGGCTAGCATGCACAAGGTCCTGGGTTCAATCCCCAGTACCTCCTCCAAAAATAAGTAAATAAATAAACGTAATCTCCCCCCACAAAAAAAAGTAAAAAATAAAATAAAATAAAACTGTTCAATTTATTCATTCACATTTCCTTCATCATAATCAGAGAACTAATACCCTTAGCCACGTTACATGTGTACAAGTCATATCCCTGGCCATAGAGTTGAAATGCTTCTCAGGATCCACTTCCCCTCTGTTCACTTCACATAGTCCGTGAATGCTTAAAAAAAAAAAAAAAAACACTGGACACATTTTAGAACCTGTGTCTCCATCAGGGCATCCTTCCTGGGGCTCCAGGAAGCATTTACCCACACATTCAGGTGAGTAGGTAGCCTGTGCCTCTGAGAACTCCTGCAACTCTTCAGTGGGTAAGCAAATGTTCTATAATGGAGATTTTGACATTTTCTCCTCTGAAAGAATAGATCTTAGACAATTACAAATTAACAGCCTTGTATATAGGGCATTTCTAATACAGATGGCATGGCTTTGCCAGAAATATTTAATCAGCTGAAAACATTTAATCTGGGAATGTTTCATCTCCTTGACTTTCAACTTCATTATTAAGAGAGTAAAATGGCATTTGGAATCTGCATGATTATTTCTAGAAAATGCAAGTCATTTATTTGTTGGTGTCAGATAACTATGAAAGTTTTATTCATTATGTATTTATGTATATTTTAGGTATTCATATATGTATTTTGTGTTTTTATATTCATCAAAAATGCCCTTTAAGGGCATGGGTTTTTTTACACCACAATCAATTTCTATTTACTTTTAATGTAGAAAAAAAGCATTTGAATAACATGTAAATTATCTCTTCAAAGAAATTACATACAAATGTCAATTTATTTTATAGAAATATCTTTGTTTACAAAACATTTTTTATTATTCAAAAAGTGAAAACAGGAGTTTATTCTTTGTAAATAAATAGCTCTTACATAGGAATAAAAAAATCCAAACAACCCAGTTAAAACTGGTCAGTGAACATTATTAGGCAGTATACCAAAGAAGAATCTAAACAGACTGATAAACTTGAGAAAAGCTGCTCAGCATCACTAATAATCAATGCAAATGCAAGTAAAACATAAACACCACAGGGTGATAAGCACCACGAGGGCAGCTGCTGTGGCTGCTTGAGCACCACAGAGTTGCCATCATCTGTCACTGGGCTTATGATTGATGCTCAATAAACAGCTGTTGTGGAGGGAAGTCACATTAGCCCATGAAGCTGGCAAAGATGAAAGACTGTCGACATTCAGTACTGGAGGGACAGGGAGGGGAGCATTCTCATGTACTGGTAGTGATGGGGTGAATGATAAAACATTTTTGGAAGACAAGTTGGTTTTCTGTGGGGAAAAAAAAAAAGTTAAAGTCTGTACTCATATCTGTAATGAGAGGAAAACTGGACCAGAACTGATATAGATGTTAGAATTAACAGACAGAGACGTTGAAAGTTACTCTAGTTATGTTCAGAAATTAAGCAGAGACATGGAAAACATAAAAAAGGACTCAAATCAAATATCTAGAGATGAACACTACAGTATGTGAAATGAGATACTGGATAGGATTAACAACAGATTAGACACTGCAGAAGAAAAGATTAGTGAACTTGAAGATACAGCAGTCTATCCAAACTGAAACAATCCGAGATGAAACAGAAAAAAGGGATTTTTAAAAAGAAAGAAAAGAATATCAGTGAGATGTGGGATAATTTAAATCATCTTAATATACTTGTAACTGAAATCCTAGAGGGGAAAAAAAAAAAACCAAAGGAAGGACAGGAAAGAATATTTGAAGAAATAATCACTGAAATGTTTTTAAATTTGATGAAAATTTTATCAAGTAGCCTGACAAACCACAAGCACAAGAAACATGAAGACAACAACACCAAGGTATATGATAATCAGATTTCTCAAAACCAAGAATAAAGAGAAAATCTTAAAGGCAGCTACAGAAGAACAAATAAGGAAGATAACAGATGTCTTGTTTCTGAATTTAGCAAAAGAGGAATTTCAGTGGAACAAATCTTTAAAGTACTGAAAGAAAAAACTGTCTATATCTGACAAAAATATCTTTCAAAAACAAAAGCAAAATAAAGACATTTTCAGATCTACAAAAGCTGAACGATTTCACCACCAACAAACCGGTACCACCAGAAATGCTAATGTCCTTTAGGAAGAAAGAAAATGATACCAAATGGGAAAATGGATCTACACAAAGGAATACAGAACATTGATAACCACATGGCCAGCTATATAAGGTTTTCTTATTATTTAAATAACTTTAAAAGATAATTCACCATTTAAACAAAAATAATAATAATATATTGTGGAGTTTATAACACATGTGGAAGTAAAATCTATGACAACAGTGTCAAAAAGACTGGAAGGGGAAAAACAGAAGAATACTATTGTAAGGTTTTTATACTGTGCATGAAGTGGTATAATATCACTTAGAGATAGACTGTGATAAATTAAAGATAACTATTATGAACCCTGATGTAACCACTAAAATAAAAAAGTAAACAATTATAACTAATAAGCAAACAAAGGAGATAAAATGGAATAGGAATATATTCAGTTAATCCAAGAAGGAAGAAAAAGAGGAAAGGGGGACCAAAGAATAGATGGGACAAATAGAAGGCAAATTAAAAAATGATACACTTAAACCTAATCATCACATTAAATCACATTAAATATAAATAGTCTAACAGCTTCTGCTAAAAGGCATGCATTGTCAGACTGGATAAAATAAGCAAGACCCAACTACAATTATTTGATGCCTTTAAGAAATGCACCAAATATAAAGGCACAATTAGGTTCAAAGTAAATGAATAGAAAACTATCCCATGCTAACACTAATTAAAAGAAAGCTGAAATAGTTCTAGTATCAGAGAAAGGAGGTTTTGGAGGTAAGACTATTTCTAGGGATAAAGGGGGTCATTTCATAATCATAAAGGCCAGTCAGTTCTTTAAGAGGAAGTAATAATCCTAAACCTTTTTTAAAATTTAATTATAGAATATTAAAATACAAAAGAAACAAAAACTTACAGAATTCCTTATCAGTAATCAGTAATTACCTTAACTGTAAATGTATTAAACTCTCCAGTCAGAAGATGAGAGAGGCTGTGGAGAAAAGGGAACCCTCCTACACTGCTGGTGGGAATGCAGTTTGGTGCAGCCACTGTGGAAAACAGTATGGAGATTCCTCAAAAGACTAGGAATAGACTTACCATATGACCCAGGAATCCCGCTTCTGGGCATATATCCAGAAGGAACCCTACTTCAAAAAGACACCTGCACCCCAATGTTCATAGCAGCACTATTTACAATAGCCAAGACATGGAAACAGCCTAAATGTCCATCAACAGATGGCTGGATAAAGAAGATGTGGTGTATTTATACAATGAAATACTATTCAGCCATAAAAACTGACAACATAACACCATTTGCAGCAACATGGCTGTTCCTGGAGAATGTCATTCTAAGTGAATTAAGCCAGAAAGAGAAAGAAAAATACCATATGAGATCATTCATATTTGGAATCTAAAAAACAAACAAACAAATAAAACAGAAACAGACTAATAGACATAGAATACGAACTTGTGGTTGCCAAGGGGGCAGGGGGATGGGAAGGGACAGACTGGGATTTCAAAATGTAGAATAGATAAACAAGACTATACTGTATAGCACAGGGAAATCTATACAAGATCTTGTGGTAGCTCACAGTGAAAAAAAAAATGTGACAATGAATATATGTATGTTCATGTATAACTGAAAAATTGTGCTCTACACTGAAATTTGACACAACATTGTAAAATGACTATAACTCAATAAAAAAAGTTAGAAAAAATAATAAAGATGAGGATGTCCATTCTTACCACTTCTATTCAACATTATACTGAAGGTTCTAGCCAGAACAATAGCAAGAAAAAGAAATAAAAGATATCCATATTGGAGTAGGAAAAAAATGATTTGTAGACGATATAATCGTCTATGGGAAAAATACATAGAAATCTACCAAAAAAGCTTCGTAGAACTCATAAGTGAGTTTAGAAAGGTTGCTAGATATAAGATCAATATATAAAAATCAATTGCATTTCTATATATAAGCAACAAAGGATCATAAATTAAAATTTTAAAATAATACCAATTTACAATAGCATAAAAAAAGAAATAGGAATAAATCTGGCAAAAGTGTGCAAGACCTATCTGCTAAAAACTACAAAATGTTGAGATGAATTAAAGACAACCTAATTAAAATGGAGAGATATACCTTGTTTCATGAGTTATAAGACTCAACAGTGTTAAGATTTCACTTCTCCCCAAGTTTAACTGTAGATTCAACTCAATCTCAATAAGCTTTTTGGTAGAAATTGATAAGCTGATTCTAAAATTTTTTATGGAAATGCAAATGACCTAGGATAGCCAGAGTAGCCTTGAAAAAGTAGAAGAAAGTGGAAGATCAACACTATTTGATTTCAAGACTGATTATAAAGCTGCAGTGCTTGTTACAGTGTGGTATTGGTGTGGAATAGTTAAGTAGATCAATGGGACAGGATAGGGAGGACCAAATTTGACCCCCGCTTACCTAGACAACTGATTTTTGACAAAAGTGCAAAGGCAATGCGGAAGAGATAGGATAGTCTTTTTTAAAAATGGTGCTAGAACAATAGAATGTCTGTTTCCCACCCCCAGCCCCCCCAACAAAGCACTCAGCCAAAGCTTGCACCGTATACAAAAACTAACTCAAAATGGATTATAAACTTTAATGTAAAACCTAAAACTATGAAATTTCTAGAAGAAAATCTTTGTGACCTTAAATTAGATAAAGATGTCTTAGGTAAGACACCACCGAAAGCATGATCCAAAATCGAGGGAAAAAAAAAAAACGAGGGAGAGACAAATTAGACTTCACCAAAATTAACAGCTTCTGTTCTTCAAAAGACACTAAGAGAATAAAAGACAAGCCGCAACCTGGGAGAAAGGATTTGCAAAGCATTTATCTGTTAAAGGACTTGTATCCAGAATATATAAGGACATCTCAATTCAGTAATTTTTTTAAAAACCCAAATAACCCAATAAAAATTGAAAAAAATATATGAAGAGACTCTTCACCAAAGAAGGTACATAGATGGCGAAGAAGCACATGGAAAGATGCCTAATTGCATAAGGGAAGTGCAGACTAAGACCACAGTGAGATACCACTGCACCACTATTAGAACCGCTAAAACTAATGACTATTTAGCTATAGGTAGAGGGGCCCCACATGTGACCTCGAGCACCATCTTGCCTTTATTCTCAGCCATTCCTCCATGGAAAATGCTTGGCCATTTCTGAAAGTCCAGAACGGATTCTGCTGCCTGTGTCTTTGAGTGTAAGACAACAGATTGATACCTTTCAATGTTCCATAGATATTTACTGCACCTTCTCCAAGCCAGGCACTGTCGCTGGAAATAGAGTTGATTAAATTCCATCTCCTGCCCAAAAGGGATGCACACTGTAGGTGGCGAGAGACGCATGGCAGCAAGTGATTGTAGCACTATGTTCCGAGGGGGGGATGTCTCCCACCTGGCAGTTGGGGAAAGCTTTTGGAAGAGGTGACACCAAGTCTTGAAGAACATGAAAGACTTAGCCAAGCACAGTTTAGGGAGCATGATAGGCAGAGAAAGCAGCGTGAGTGAAACACAGAGAGGGAAGAGAATCACAGTCCAGCACGCCAGAGAGAGGGGAGGCTGATAAGGTAGGGAGGACCCAGGTCATGGAGAGGGGTGTGTGGTGTGTTTCCCTTTCCCGCACAGCTGGGCTCTGTCTCCCCCTACCCACAGCCCCCATCACCGGCTGCAGCCTCCCTCAGCCGGTAGATCTGTGCACCAAGCCGTCACCCAACCCCTCGTCTCTCCAGGGACAAATTTTAAACCAAGCCTTTTCCCTCACTCAGAATCAGCTCACAGTTAAGTCTGGATAAAAATCTGGCCTCACAGCTGACTTTCTTTTTTTCCATGAAGAAAATGCAAACTCCCTTCTGTTAATGTATTTTCACTAAAACAACTCACAATTTTAATTCGATATCGCGTGCATATAAATTGAACTAAACAAGCTGAAGCAATTTGTTTAGTACCTTTAAGTAGAAATTAATAGTGTCTTCCTGGTTTCCTGCCGCAGCTCTAGTTACTTTCTGGTGCTGAGCACTTCCCCCTTTCCCAAGCATCCCTAATTCAGACTGCAGCTGTCCTCCCTTCCTTTTACTCCTGAAATAGCAAAGCCTTAAAAACTGACAAGGCCCTATAACATGTCCAAACTTTTCACCATCTTTAGGCCTGTGACAACGCACCCCTTGACAGTGAAAAAATTACACATTGGGTGAAAACTTCGATCTGAAAGTGTTTATCGTTAACAGAGTGACAAAAGATTGTTAATACACATGCTCAGAGGATGAGGTGTTGAGCCAGCTGTATTGTTTTACCCTCCTGTACTTGAAATCACGTTGAGGAATGCGACGCGGGCTGGTAGGAGGGTGTGGTAAGTGTGGATTTTCTGTGTTTTATAGCATCATCCTCTAACCGTGGGGGCTTTCTGGCCTTGTGTTGTGTGCCGTGCGAGGACTCTCAAAGATGGTTCTCAAAGGCTTGTTGGATGAATTCATGTAGTGGGTGTGGGAGCTTCGAAAAAGTTCATTTGGGATTTTTATTCTTCGATTGCTGATTTGTGATGGAAATGATTCAGCCCAACATACGGCTCATCAGTAGCATCAGACGCACCTGAAGTTCCCGTTGAATAGATTAGGAATTCGAGCCCACATTTCTCTTAAGGTGTTGGATGTCTTCCCAGTTGTAAGTAGTTGTTTTTCCAACATGTAGTCACAAACTTAACTAATGGAGGTTAAATTGAAATTTAAATCCTGTTTTCTGTTATTTAGACAGTCTGTTATTTCTAGTCAACAGAATTTGGCCATTGGCCTATATTCCAACAACAGTCCACTTGTTTTTCTTTTTGAAAATCAGATTTTCTGTCAGCTTAATTAATACTTATTCATGTAATGGCTGTTTAGCACCTATACGTTTTATATACTTAACAAACATACTTCATCCCTACTATCTGTCAGGCAGTATTCCGGGGGCACTGCGTGCATGAACTCATTGAATCTTCATAACAGCTTTGTGAGGAGGGTGCCATCACTCTCCCTGTTTTACAGAGCGGGGAGCTGAAGCTCAGAGAGATAGGGTAACTTGCCAGAGATCACACAGCCAGTCAGTAGTGGAGCCAGTCCCCCCCAGGCTCTGTGCTCGTAGCCATCACACCACACTGCCTCCAGTCACTCAGCAGACGGCCAGTGCTGGGAACCGTGTTAGAAGCAGGCAACACCAGAGCAAAAGCGGACCCTGTGCTCCCGGGGGAGAGCCTTGGTCCATTTAGGCTGCTAAAAGCAAAAGTGCCATAGACAGGTAGCTTGTAAACCAGAGAAGTTTATTTCTCCCTGTCTGGAGGCTGAAAGTCTGAGATCAGGTTGCCAGCATGGCTGGGGTCTGGGGAGAGCCCTCGTCAGAGATGCAGACTCCGACTTCTCATTATGTCCTCACGTGGAGGAGAGCAGAGGGAGGAAGCAAGCTCTCTCATGACTCTTGGACACAAATCCCGTTCACAAGGGCTCCACCCTCATGACCTTGACTAATCCCAGTCACCTCCAAAGTCCGCATCTCCAAATACCATCACATCAGGGGTAGGGTCTCAGCACATGAACTTGGGAGGACACAAGCATTCCGTCCATAACAGGGAGGCAGACATTAATCACATCCCACAGAGGTGAATGACTCAGGTGACACATGCCCCCGAGGGGAGGTTCCGATACTATCAGGGTGGACAGTGAGACAGTTTGACAGAGACAGATAGTCCAGGGAAAGTGTTTCTGAAAACGTAAGGACTGAGCTGGAGAAGAATAGCGAGGCACATTTTAGTTTAAAAGTGATGTTGGCCAGCGGATGCAGGGAAAGAGCAGTCTTGGGCTGGGAAAGCACGTGTACAAAGGCCCTGTGGGGGAAGAGGACATGGCCTCAAGGGATGGACAGGTGTAATGACCAGAAAGCAGGAACAGAGGGGAGCACTGCGGGAGGGAAAGGAGCGGGGGCAGACCATGAGGACCTTCCCGGCCACTGTTAAGGAATCTGTTTTTCATCCTAAGAGCTGTGAGAAGAGCTGCATTTCCTCCCTCCCTTCCATACCTTCCCCGCCTGCACCCCCACTAAAGAGCCCAGGGAAGGAAGCCAGTCACGGGGCTTTTTGAATTGAAAGGGGGAGGATATAGCTCAGTGGTAGAGAATATGCTTAGCATGCATGAGGTCCTGGGTTCAATGCCCAGTACCTCCATTAAAATAAATGCATACATATATACATACATAAATAAATAAAAAGAGGCAATTGAGGCAATACTTCTGATGAGAGGGTGACAAGGCAATGAAAAGAAGTTGGCAGATGGGGAAGGTCATTAGAAGGCAAAGCTGACCTGATAACAGATTGGGTCTGAGTAGGGGAAGGAGAGAGTCTGGAGGTGGAGCTGACTTGGGCCAGGGCCAAGTTCAGTTTCAGACCTGTTGACTTTGAGAGACCCGTGAAACGTCTAAGAGCAGGTGGTGGCTAGAGCTCAGAGAAGACAGACCTGGAGATGGACGTTTGCAGGTCCCCTGTAGACAATAAATGAAGATGTCCATGGGGGTAAGTAGAACCCCAGAGAGTGCCGTAGGAGGTGAGCCCTGGGGAGCCCCACAAAGGAGGATGGGCTTGCACAGGGGTCCAAGGAGTAGGAAGGAACCAGAGCAGGTTTTTTTCACAGAACAGAAAAGACCAAGCATCCCAGCATTTAACGTGACTAAGCGGTCAAGTTGGAGGAAGACTGAAAAATCACATCTGTGGGGTTGGCAGCATGGAGCTGGTTCCCTGTGAGAAAACTTCTACTGCAGCGGTGGACTGATGACCAGGTTGGAGGGAATGACAGAAAGGGAAAGGAGGCCCTAGAGGAGACAGCCCTTCCGGGAATGGCATGGGTCCGGGTGATGCGGGGTTCGAAAGTGCAAGAGCACGGAGGCATTATTTGCAGAGAGGCAGAGAGAGCAAACAGACCGCAGCCCTGGGGCAGCGCATGTGCCCGGTCCTGCCCTGTCCAAAGGGGGCAAGAGCCATTCTGACTTCTCAAGAGAAGCTGCAAGTATGAATTTTCATGTTTAAAAGGTTGTTGATTGCTGCATTGTTTGTGATCGCAAAATATGGGAAATAAAACATTCAAGTGTAAACAAATATTCAACCCTAATAAGTAGGTTTCTTTCTCCCTGAGTTACGGGCTAGCAATCCTGAAACTACTTTCTGTGTATCCTAGGATTAAGCAATAATTAAATATCCTGTGGACAATGAAAGTCAATGAAAGTTTCTCACTGTTGGACAAGGGAGTTACAGATATGGACAGAGGGAGCTTAGAAATATCCCAGTGATGTGAGATTGGAATTGAAGGTATTAGTGTGAATTCATGGATAGTTAAGATAGATTAGATAGATAGATAGATAGATAGATAGATAGATAGATAGATAGATAGATAGATAAAGATGGATGGATGGATAGACAGACAGACGGACAACATGTCTGTCAGTATGCATACACACACACATACATCTATATCTTACCCCTAATCTACTGAGAGGCTCTAGAAATTACTATACCTCAGTACAATAGAACAACCTAGCATTCTAATCTTGGTTTCTTAACACCATTCTGTATGAAAAGGGCTCCTTGGAAAAATGGTCGGTTCTGGGGCTGGGGCAGGGCAAGTAGAAGATGAAGTTGGAACATCTTGTGGTGCCAGAAAATAAGGAAGTACTCAAATAGTGGGGACAACAAAATATCCATAGTGCACAGGAGCCAGCTTGAAGGGGTTCCCACTGATAAAATATGGGACAATTTGAGCCTAAAAATAAATAACGAAGTTAAGGATTACATATGACTCATTGAATAAAGTAACAATCCATAAGCCTAAGCTGATGTAAATCAATTTATTAGTTAATTAAATGAACAAGTGGATAAATGGGAGAGAAAGGAAACTGTTTCTTACAGTAGAATGCCAGCTAACCAACACAGGAGGAGTGGTGGAGTTAGAAAATCACCATTTGGCAACTATAAAGTTATTGATTCATGCAAGAACCATGAATGGATTCTAAAGCTAGCAGGTTGAAATAACAAGTAACTCCTGATAAGAAACTCAGTAATTAGAAAGGAAAAAAATGATTACAGTGGAGAAACCTGGCAGACACTACCTTAATCAAACGACCAAAGCCAACACCACCGGTCTGGGACATAATGACACCCGGTGTTTCCTGCTCCGGTGTGCTGAGAAGGGCACACCATCACTCCTGTGTCTTTCCCACTGGAAGTGCTCACCCTGAATCTCTCCTGAGGAAACAGCAGACAGACCTAAAGCATGAGACAGTCTACAAGATAACTGGCCTGGATGAATGTCAGTGTCATGAAAGACAGACTAAAGAGCTATTCCAGATGAGAGAAGAGCTAAAGAGACATGACAACTGAATGCAATCCATGATCATGGACCAACTTATTTATGTATTATTGCTGTAATAGACATCAGTGGAAAAATTGGTAAAATATGAGTTAGGTCTGTATGTTAGATAATAGTATTGTATCAATGTTCTTCATTTGGATCATTTTACTGTAGCTATATAAAAGAACGATTTTGTTAAAGGAAACATACTGAATTATTTAGGAATAAAGGGGCATCATGTCTATAATTTACTCAACTGGTTCAGAAAAAATACACGGGCATACCCCCAAGATGATAAGGGTTCAGTTCCAGCCCACCCCAGTAAAGCAAATAACAATAAAGCAAGTCATACGAATTTTTTGGTTTCCCAGTGCATATAAAAGTTATGTTTACACTCTACTATGGTGTACTAAGTGTGCAATTGAATTATATCTTAAAAAATGTATATACCTTAATTTTAAAATATTTTATTGCTAAAAAAATGTTAACCGTCTTCTGAGCCTTCAGCAAGTAGTAACCTTGCCTGGAGGTTGATGGATGCTGACTAATAAGGACGGTGGTTGCTGCAGGTTGGGGTGGCTGTGTTAATTTCTTAAACTAAGACAATGAAGTTTGCCGCATTGATTGATTCTTCCTTTCATGAATGATTTCTCTCACTATGCGATGTTGTTGATAGCATTTTACCCACAGTAGAACTTGTTTCAAAATTAGAGTCAGCCTCTCAAATCCTGCCACTGCTTTTCAACTAAGTTTGTGTAATATTCTAAGTCCTTTGTTGTCATTTCAACCACCTTCACAGTATCTTGACCAGGAGTAGATTCCATCATAAGAAACCAATCTCTTTGCTCATCATTAAGAAGCAACTCGTCATCTGTTAAAGTTCTGTTGTGAGGCTGCAGCCGTTCAGTCCCATCTTCAGGCTCCACTTCCAGTTCTAGTTGTCTTGCTGTTTCCACCACAATTGCAGTTACTTCCTCCACTGAAATCTTAAACTCCTCAAAGTCATCCATGAGAGCTGGAATCAACTTCTTCCAAACTCCTGTTCATGTTGACATTTTGACCTCGTCCCATGAATCACAAGTGTTTTTAATGTTTCCTTTCCAGAAGGTTTTCAGTTGTCTTTGCCCAGATCCATCAGAGGAATCACTGTCTATAGCAGCTCTAACCTTGCAAAACGTATTGCTTAACTAAAAAAACTTGAAGGTCAAAATTACTCTTTGATCCATGGGCTGCAGAATGGACGCTGTGTTCAGCAGGCATGAAGACAACGTGAATCTCTCTGTCCATCTCCACAAGAGCTCTTGGGTGACCAGGTGCACTGTCAAGGGGCAGTCATATTTTGAAAGGAATCATTTTCTCTGAGCAGTAGTTCTCAACAGTGGCTTAAAATATTCAGGAAACCATGTTGTAAACAGATGTTCTGTTATCCAGGCCTTGTTTTTGCATTTCTAGAGCACACACAGAGTAGGTCGAGCATAATTCTTAAGGGCCGTCAGACTGTCAGAATGGTAAATGAGCATTGGCTTCAGCTTAAAGTCATCAGCTCCTCTAGCCCCTAACAAGAGAGTCAGTCTGTCCTTTGAAGCATTGAAGCCAGGCACTGATTTCTCCTCTCTAGCTATGAGAGTCCTAGATGGCATCTTCTTCCAATATAAGGCTGTTTGTTTTGTGTACATTGAAAGTCTGTTGCTCAGTGCAGACACCTTCATGAACGATCTGAGCTAGATCTCCTGGAGAACTTGCTGCAGCTTCTCCACCAGGACTTGCCTCTTGACCTTGCACTTTTATGTTATAGAAACAGCTTCTTTCCTTAAACCTCATGAACCCGCCTCTGCTAGCTTCAGACTTTTCTTCTGCACCTTCCTCACCTCTCTCAGCCTTCACAGAATTGCAGAGAGTTCTGGCCTTGCTGTGGATTAGGCTTTGGCTTAAGGGAATGTTGCTTCTGATTTGATCTTCTATCCAAACCGCTAAAACTGTCTCCAAATTAACAAGGCTGTTTTGCTTCCTTGTCATTTGTGTGTTCACTGGAGCAGCACTTTCCATTTCCTTCAAGAACTTTTCCTTTGCGTTCACAGTTTGGCTCACTGTTCGGTGCAGGAGGCCTATCTTGGCTTTCGACATAGCTTCCTCACTAAGCTGAATCATTTCTAGCTCTCGGTGTAAGGTGAGTGACATGCAACCCTTCCTTTCACTTGAACACTCAGAGGCCATTGCAGGGCTATTAATTGGCCCAATTTCAATGTTGTCATATCTCAGGGAATAGGGAGGCCCACGGAGAGGGAGAGAGAGCAGTCAGAACACACACATTTATCAGACAAGTTCGCTGTCTTGTATGGGCATGGTTCGTGTCACCCCACACAATTCCAGTAGCAGCATCAAAGATTACTGACCACAGATCACCAAACAAATATAATCAATAATGTGGCAGTGTGAAATATTGGGAGAATTACCCAGATGTGACACAGAGACATGAAGTGAGCAAACTCTGTCGGAGAAATGTCGCCAATAGACTTGCTCCACGCAGAGTGGCCACAAACCTCCAATTTGTAAAAAACGCAATTTGTAGTACGTCCAATAAAGTGAAGGGCAATGAAACAAGGGGTGTGTGTGTGTGTGTGTGTGTGTGTGTGTGTGTGTGTGTATGTGTGTAGAGAAAGAGAGAAGGATAAAGCAAATGTAGTCTGTGTTACCATTCAGGGAATCTGGGTGAAGTGTACATGAAAATTCTTCATACTATTCTTGCCACTTTTCCTTAAGCCTGAAGTTTTATCAAAATAAAAAGTATTTTTTTAGAAAGCTCCAAAATATTACATATTGGGTCATTAAAAAATAAAAAACAATTACACAGCATGGACCAAGTCAGGCACTCCTGCCATGGGCAGCTTCAGGCTGCAGCTGACTGTGTTTGGCCTCCATAGTATCGTTCCGTGGAGTCCAGAGGGGCTGGGAGCCCAGGTGCACGAATGGCCCCAGGCTACTGCTCTGCTTTTCCTGGCAGGCGGACGGGCTGGACAAGGAGGGATGTTGGTCAGTGGTGTTTGGCTGCAGGGAGATGGGGATGCTCTCTTGTATGGCTTCTCTTGTCCTTGGAGGTAGGTGGCACGGTCCCCAGCTGAGAGTGAGGGTTGCTGGGAGCTCAGAGGCTTGAGGAAGGAAGATATTGGATGTGCTGTGGGGACCAGATGCAGGGCAATGTGGCTAGTCTCTCTGGGGTCAGTGCTGCCATAGTCCCCATGAGGTGGCTTTTCCCAGTGGCTTTTGGCTGCTGCAGGGCAACTACAGAGAAAGGGGGTAGCTAGGTTCAACCAGAAAAGAGTTTGCTGGTTGAGTGTGATGGAAGCATGGAGAAGCATGGGACTTCGGGTACCACCATGAGCATCCTGCAAAGGAGTGACCTGGGATCCCAGGTGGATGAAAAGTACAGTGCAGGAGGAGAGACTGGGTGGGCTGGGCAGGGTCATCACAGGCTGGAGGCCCCAGCATCGTCGTAGAAGCACAGTCTTGTCAGAAGTGGTGGAATGAGTGACTGTGAAGAGCTGGAGGGACAAGGATCAGTGACTCTGGAGCAGTTTGAGGGGTGACAGCATCCAGTGTGTAATGGAACCATTGGATGTCTTCAGGGTGCCAGGGGAAGCCCTCAGAGGTGAGGGGGCAGAGAACAGATGTGTTAGAAAGGTTGTCGGTGTGGACTTGGAAATTGCCCCAGGTAGTGGGAAGATTGCAGGTGGAGAGGCTCACGGTGTACAAGTGCTAACACCAAGTGTGACCATGGTTTTGTGGCTCAGTAGATAGAGGGTAAGGGGGTGACTGGAGCTCTCAGTGAAGGAGGTACAGGAGGGTGGGCAGCTGAGTCAGGGCGGGGAACTACAGAACCTTGTGAAAATGACCATCGGGTAGGAGATAAGAGCCTGATCATGTGCAAACCACCAAATGCAGAAGGGTTTTACTAAGATAAAGGTACTTCTAGTCCTACTGTGGAGAACCTTTGAATCAAATGGGACAAGGGGAGCGGTCAGGACGAGAAGGAAAACTTTGAGCACAAGAGTAACAGCAACGTGCAAGAGACCATCACAAGGGCTGTAATGATTAAAGGAGACCATGTAAGTGCAAGACTGGAGCACCTCGCATGTTCAGGGTCCAGAGATGGTATGGTCCCTACCTTTACAGACAGGGAAACCAAGGCTTGGAGAGGTTGTCACTTACACAGCTAATACGCGGGGAGCTGGGGAACCCAGGCCTCGGGCCCCCAGGCCAGCATTCTTCTCGCTGCCCTGTGCCACACAGACGCACCAGCAGACCCTTGTGAGGCCTCCCGAGTGTGCGAGTCCCAAAGACAGCTTTGGTGAGAGCAGAGTCCGGGGGGGCTAGCAGAAAGTGGGGAAGTGGCCAGGGCTTGATGCTGGAGTCTGAAGTGCTAGGTAAGGAGTGTAGACTTTAGGCGAAGGGGATTCACTGAAAGCCTTTAACCAGCTGCCCCGCCAGATGCCCAGCAGGTGAGGTCTCCGCCCTGGAAGGAGCCTTGGTCCAGGAGTCCTCAGATGGCCTCGGAAGAGCACCTGCCAGAGTACTCTCTGCAGCCTGTACCCGGCTAGCCCAGACCCCAGCCAGATCCAGGACTGGCTGGCTCAGAGGTCAGGCCCTCTTCCCCAGAGCAAGCAGGACTTGGCCTCAGGGGCAAGCACACGGCCCTGGACAGCTCCTCCTGCCTGCAGCTGGGCCCAGTTGCAAGGTGACCTTGTGAGACCTTGGTAAATGCCCAGATAAGGTTCTGCCTTCATGGCTGTTACGTTCCTGCCCATCTGAAAACTCTACCAAATAGGGAAATGACTTGTTCTTGGTGAACTCTTACCAACTCTGAACAGTCAACATTTTTTTCTAAGTGCTCAGAAGCTGTCAGTTTCAGACTCTGTTCCTGATTTTGCTCTGGTTTGCATTCTGGGTCCCAAACTATAGTCTCCAGAATTTATTCTTTATAGTTACTCTATAATCAATGCAACAGATACCTTCAGAAAAAAAGAAGAGTATCAACTTACTAGACTCACAGAGCCAAAGTGGGCACAGATCTGCTCACAGCCAAATCTCTGTCCCAGCCCAGGCAGGATCCCGGAGGCCGTGTCTCTGCCTGGCAGCCTGCCAGCACCCCGCCCAGCCACGCTCGGCTCTGACTTAGTTGCTCATGGGTCCTGAGAGTCTCACCTCGGTTTCTGCTTTCCCTTGGATGCCACACCCCACAGAAGAAAGAATCTCAGAATGCTGAACCGTAGAAAGGACACTCTCCCCTCCCTGTGACCGTGAGGTCCCAGGAAGAGCAGCGGCTCTGAAGACAGCCTTGGGGTCCAACCCACCTGCTAGTCCATGACCCTGAGCAATTTACTTCGCCCCTCCAATGTGTGTTTCCTCAACTGCAACATGGGAAAAATATTTCCCAACCTTACAAGGTCATTTATAATAAGGCCTAAAAGAGATGATGTCCATGAAGGGTCTAATCTGTGCGAGAAATCCAGTACATGTTTGGTCTCTCCACTTCCACCATGAGCAGGCTTTTCCCAGCGCCGGCTCAGAGCACCCCTGGTCCCGTGGCCACGACCAGACTGCTTAACACAATAGTCTCACATCTATGCATGAGAGCGGGAAAACCGCAAAACAGTTCCTTCTGTTTTCTTTAGCCCTTTCCTGATGCTTTATGATGTTGTTCCCTAACAATCCTGCCCCCACGTGTTTGTGGCATCCCAGATTAAATTGCATCGTAAAGATAACAACCCAGTTGAAAGCCTTGTCCTTTTTTTCCCTTTGGACAACCTTGAGGAGGGGAAAGGCATTTTTATGGCTCCCAGGTTTTCCTCTCAGCAACTTGCATTTTAAATGGAAACATATTTATTGCAATATCATCTACACCAGCAGTTTTCTGTGTTAAAGAAAAATGTCTAGTCAGTGTCCAGCATGAGGCACAGTCACTTTTGTTACCCCTGTGACTTTAATTTTGATTCTCTATTACACCCTGAATATAGAGAGAATTAAATGCACCGTGATATGGTGGTGCAGTACAATCTGAGATAAGGGGGAAAATTAAGCTGTAATAATTCTCTTTAAGGTAGTGACAGCCCCAGTTCCAGGTCTTCTGGGCTTTAGTAGATAGCATCAGAGCGTGAGTAAATATTGTATAAGCTCAGCATGTTACTTTAATCTTGGGCCGACACGGACATTTATTAATCAAATAGAGTGATTTTAATATATATTCATGGGCAATCCTCCAGCCTGGTCTGAAAAACCGTTCATTTTCACATTTCTAATTTAAGAGATTTTTCTGGAGAAGATAGATTTAAGAATATTGGATAACTCCAGCAATTGTTTGGAATTTGTTCCTTATCTTGCGAGGCTCCAAGGGTTTGAGGCTGTGCAAGTGTAACATTCCAAATTCTTTTGAAAGGAGGTGCTTTTCTGATTTAATAACAAATCAGCATTTTCCTCATCCTTCTATGTCTACCTTGAGATGTGGCTTAAAGGAAACAGATGCCGGTCTGGCAGGAGCTGAAGGGGAGGCAGTTTCTTCAGCATGAACTCTTGCCCCAGACTCAGCTGCGCCAGGTTAGGGAGTGAACAAAACCTCACCCGAGAGTATGCATCATAGCGAGACCCTCAGATACTTGGTGAGCCCCCTGCATCCTAGTCTCCATCTGCCTCACCACAGCTCATACGCACACGCTGTGAAAAATGGGAGCCATTGCTCGTGTCCTCATAAACTATAAGATGCCAGCCACCTTTTCCCCTTGTTTCCCACCCTCTTCTCCTTTCCCCCAACCACATGGTTTTTGTTGAACTTTTTTTGCTGTTTTATTCCTCAAAAAGAGTTGAAATTGCAAACCACATATCCAACAAAAAAAACTAGTGTCCAGAATTGTATAAAGAATCCCATCCTCATTCACTGTTGATGGGAATATAAACTGGTATAGCCACTATGGAAAACAGTATGGCGGTTCCTAAGAAAATTAAAAATAGAACTGCCATGTGATCCAGCTATTCTACTTCAGGGTATTTATCCAAAGAATATGAAAACACTGATTCAAAAAAGGGTGATACATGCACGCCTATGTTCATTGCATCATTATTTACAATAGTCAAGATACGGACACAACCAAAGTGCCCATCAACGAATGAATGGTGAAAATGTATAGATATATAATGGAATACTACTCAGCCATTAAAAAGAAGGAAATCTTGCCAACTTCGACAACATGGATGGACTTTGAGCATATTATGCTTAGTGAAATAATCCAGACAGAGAAAGACAAATACCATGATTTCACTTATACATACAATCTAAAACACACCAAAAAATGAACAAACAAAGCAAAAACAAACTCATAGACACAGAGATCACATTAGTGGTTAACAGGGAGGAATGGGTTGGGGGATGAAAAATGGGAAAGGGCATCAATTGTATGGTGGTGGATGGGAACTAGACTTGTTATGTTGATCCCTTTGTAGTGTGTACAAATATCAAATTATTGTGTTGTACACCCGAAACTAATATAATGTTATATACCCATTTTACCTCAATTAAAAAAAAAGAATTCTCAAAACTTAATAAAAACACAAACACCCCCTTAAGGAAATGGGCAAAAGACACAAAGGGACATTTCACTGAAGAGGATACACAGATGGCAAGTAAGCACATGAAAAAGGTATTTGACAACATTAGTCATTAGGGAAATGCAACTTTAAAAACATAACAAGGTATTACCATATACCTATCAAAATGGCTAAAATAAAAAATAATGACGACACTAAATGCTTGAAAGGATGCAGAGAAACAGAACCATCCATAATTGCTGGTGGGAACATAAAATGGCTCCGCCACTCAGGAAAACAGTTTGGTGGTTTCTTGTAAAACTAAAAGTGCAACTACCGTATAACCTAGCAACTGCACTCATGGGCATTTATCCCAGAGAAATGAAAACTTACGTTCACACAAAAACCTGTACTCAAATGTTCATTACAGCTCCATTTATAATAACTAAAAACTGGAGACAATCCAGATGTCCTTCAAAGGGTGAACAATTAAACTGGGATATATCCATACCATAGAGTAGACTCAGTAGTAAGTAGCGAACTATACACACAACAACTTTGATAACTCTCCAGGGAGTAATACTAAGTGGAAAAAGCCAATCCTAAAAGGTTACATATTAAATGATTCCATTTATATAACATTCCTGAAATGACAAATTTACATAAATAATAAACTGGTGATTGCCAGGGGTTAGGATGAGAGTTGGGGGGCAACAGGAGGGAAGTGGATGTGGTTATAAAAAGACAACATGAGGGGTCCTTGTGGTGAAGGGACCATTATGTAGTTTGCTATTGATGGTAGATACATGAACAGGAGAGAAACAAATTTCATAGAACTAAACACACACACACACACACACACACACACACACACGAGCAAGTAAGTACATGTGAAATGTGAAATCTGAATAGGATCGGTGGATTCTATCTGTCTCAGTGTCCTGGGTGTGATATCATAGTATCACACTTAGGTCACCACTAGGGGACACTGGGTGAAGGCACATGGGATCGCTCTGTATCACTTCTTACAACTGCATAAAAATCTACATCTCAAAAAGTTAATTTAAAAAACAAAAGAAAAAATTGAAACAATATATTTTATGAATATAAGGATGAAAGGATGAAGTGGGGCAGTTTCCTTTAGTGGACCTCTTCCATGCCAAGGGTTTTCCTTTTTTTTCTGTTTTTTTTAATTGAAGTAGAGTCAGTTTACAATGTTGTGTCAATTTCTGGCAACAGCATAATGTTTCAGTCATACATATACATACATATATTCCTTTTCATATTCTTTTTTATTATAGGTTACTACAGATATTGAATATAGTTCCCTGTGCTATACAGTAGAATCTTGTTTATCTATTTTATATATAGTAGTTAGAATCTGCAAATCTCAAACTTCCAATTTATCCCTTCCCGCCTCCTTTCCTCCCTGGTAACCATAAGTTTGTTTTCTATGTCCATGAGTCTATTTCTGTTTTGTAAATAAGTTCATTTGTGTCTTTTTTTCTTAGATTCCACATATGAGTGATGTCATACGGTATTTTTCTTTCTCTTTTTGTCTTACTTCACTTAGAATGACAATCTCCAGGTCCATCCATGTTGCTGCAAATGGTATTATTTTATTCTTTTTTATGGCTGAATAGTATTGCTATATATATATCTCACATCTTATTTATCCCATCATCTTTCGATGGACATTTAGGTTGGGTTTTCACATAGAGTTCTGTCATCCTCAAAACAGTCCTATGAGTATTAATATTCCCATTTTACAGGTATAAGGAAACTTGAGGCCTGGTGAGGTGACACATTTTACATGAGACCTCCCCGGCAAGTAAAAGATAAAGCCTCAGTCTCTCAGAATACAAAGCCAGTGCTCTTGTCATCTCTCCATGGGGGCCCCCCTCTCCTGAGCACACCATGCTGTCCCTACCTGCTGCTGCTGCCACCACCCCAGCCAGTTAGGTGAACCTTCAACTCCCTGAGGAGACAGCTCCAGAGTTAATATGCCAGGACTTGCAACCTTCTCTGTCTTCCAAATGGGAAGCAAAAGATCATTCAGAATCAGTCACCAGCATTTGGCTGCTTGCTAAGCAGATCATAAAGAGAACTCATGCAACAGCACTCAGAAAACCCCGGCCAACATCAGATAAAACAGTCAGCGAAGTAACACTCCCAACAGCACAAAGGGCATTAATTAAGACGAATTGAAAAGATGTGTCTGTATAAATACTTCTAAAGATGAGGTTGTCAAGAAAGAGTTCGACCTTGGGAAGATTGATGAGTTCTGATAATTATAGGGAAAATAAATCTTGGGAGGACAAAATCATTTAAAAATGGATTTTATAAGCTGATGAGATTGGTTCTTTCCAGTGGGTGGATGGGAACAGAGTGGAAGAAATGTGAGGATGGGAACCGGGTAGAAACAAGAATGAGGGAGGAGACAGCCTTCTCTGAGTTCACCTCTGTTTTTAGTCTGACTCTTAGAACCGTGGAATCTCATACCACTCCCCCTCAAAAAAACTATATAATTAAGGTCAACCAGGATGTGAAGGGAACCCAAGCTGTAGTAAAACAGTAACAAATGAGCCTGTCTCTATAACAAATGAAGACATAACCACACTGAAGTCAGTGGGAAAGGAAAAAACCAACCCTCAGTAACTTGGAAAGCAGCATTATGACCGGATCCTGCAAGGCCAAAGACAAAAAAAAAAAAAAAAATGTACATAAATACGGTTCTCTAGTTAGCAAATGTGTTTTCCACAGGAGTATAGGTGAGCAATTTTGAAACTGTTTTTATATAAATACTAGAATCAAGCAAATGAGTAAATTATTGTGAACAATAGAGCCAGATTTCTCACTGTGGAAGAAAGAAGTTACAAAAAAGGAAAGGAGGGGAAGCCCAGAATGAACTCTGTGGTGTTGGAAGAGAATTGGAGGTATCAGTATGAACTCATGGTTTTTAATATATATCCAGATGGGCAGCTATAGAAATAAATATGGTGAGGTGGGTATACACATGTGTAAGTATGTATGTGTATATAATTTCCTAGCTCTGTCTTCTAAGAGGTGCCTAGAAACCACAAAACCCCAATAGCAATGAGCACAGCTGGCTCTCTTGGTTTCTAAATACCATTCTCCAATAAAAGAAGCAAGTGCTTCTTGGAGAAATGGTTGATTCCAGAGCTGGAGCTGGGGCAGAGAAAATACAGGATAAGCCTGAATATCCTGTGGTCCTGGAAAACAAGGGAATGCTCAATAAATGATGGGAGCTTGTCGCAAAGGCATAAGAGCCGATTTAAAGGAGATTCCATTGGGCAAATCTGAGATAATCTGAGAAACAAAATAAATGATGATAATGGATCCCACCCCCTATAGAATAAAATAAATATTCATGAGTCCATATTGATGTAAATAAGTGATTGAATGAATAAGTAAATGCAGGAAAAGGGACATTTCTTCCTTCCAGTAGAATTCTAATTCTTTCTACAAAGAATGTTGGAAATAGAATCACCATTTGGCCAACATCATAGTAATGAATGTTGCACACCAAAATCCTCAATGGATGCTAAAATTAGGGGGGCAAACTATAATATTTGCATAGTCTCAAAGTATTTTCCCATGAAATTCTTACTAATTACAGATACACAGGAGAAAATAGTAATTTCACAATAGAGAAATCTGGCAGACACTACCTCAACCAAGCATCACTGATCAGAACAAATCAACACCGATATGATGCACCTGAGAAGGGCACAAGGTCATTTCTGAGACTTTCTTGGCTGAGGTTCATAAGCTCAATCTAATCATGAGAAAACATCAGACAAACCAAACTAAGGGATGTTCCTCAAAATAACTGGGCACTAATTTTCTGAAATGTCCAGGTCATGAAACACTTAGGAGCTGTTCCCAGTTAGAGGGGATGAAGGAGACAAGACAGTTACATGCAATGTGGGATCCTGGATCAGACCCTACATTAGAAAAAAAAAAAGCCATCGTGAGACAATAGGGGAAATATGAACAATGTAGATTAGTGAATGGTGGTAATGTTATATCGTGGTTTACATCACTGTACCATGCTTATGTAAGATGGTTAACATTAGCAGAAGCTGAGTGAAGATACATGGGAAGTCTTGGTACTGTCTTTTTTTTTTTAATTGAAGTATAGTTGATTTACAATGTAGTGTTAGTTTCAGATGTACAGCAAAGTGATTCAGTTATATATACATATAGATACACAAATATAAATATATATATATGTATTCTTTTTCAGATTCTTTTCCATTATAGGTTCTTACAAGATATTGAATATAGTTCCCTGTGTTATACAGTAGGTCCTTATTGTTTATCTATTTTATATATAGTAGTGTTGTACTATCTTTGTTAAGTCTAAAATTATTTCTAAATTAAAAGTTAAAAGATATAAAATTACCAAGGAAGCCAATAATTATATTGTGAAATCCTTATCTAGATAACTAAGCAAATTTGTTATATAGTAAAAAATATTTAATCTTATTGCTTGAATTCAAAATAATAATAATAATATTACATTTGAATGTCTTCTTGCATTTTATAAAATGTTTTTATGTACATTCTGTTATTTAATCCCCCAAACAAACCCGTAAGATAGCATTATTTCCCCCCACTTTAGAAATGAAGAATCTTGATCTAAGAGTTACTTGGTATGGTTAAAACAAGCACAAAGCATGTAAACAAGCAAAACTTCAGAGCCAGACAAATGGACCTGCTTTCAGACCCCAGCATTGCCATTTCCATCCTATGCAACCTTGGCCAAGACAGTTAAGAAAGCTTTGGGGATTTTGAGATTATTGTGAGGATCTAAACCCTATAAGCACTCTGTCCAGAGCCTGGCACACCCTGGGCACTTGATAAGAAAGAGACAATGAGGGTGGTGGTGATGATTTCTTAGGCTGAGGGTGCCTTCAAGTTCAGCTCAGCAACCTCCCCTGCTACAGGTGCCAGAGCATCCCTGACAATGGTCTAGGCCACGCTGTAGACACTCAGAGTGGGGCACAGCTTAACGCTATTTGAAGGAGTCCATTTCTTTTTTTAAAAAATCTACCTAGATGTATCTGTTTACATGTAGACGTAAGTCTGCACATATATGTATATCTTTAAGAGTAAGTAGGTACCTTTGCAAAGTGACCATTTCTAATATCAAGATGTCTAAGGAACAAACTAGGGTGAGGAGGAAGGATGACGGTAACTTGGCAGGCACCCTCTGCACTGCCCTCAGAATTATCCCCTATCTGCTGCTACTGTCTTCCAGTGCCTGGAAAACTTCCCAACTATTCAAACCTAGGATATCTTTTCCTGAGAATGCTCAGAACTTCAACACACACAAGCTATGGGATAAGGATCAGGGCTTTGGCACTGCCTCGCCCAGTGCCCTGCACACCGCAGCCCCTCATCACATACTTATTATATGAATTATGAGAACTTTGCCTAGAGAGAAACTGTCTCTCTACCATTGTATTTTGCACTGAATTGATTTGCACTTAGTGGTCTTTCGTGTCTCTTCTACCACTTAGGATTTAGTGGATTTACATCTCCTCTGGGTCTAGGCTCAAAAATAAGCACATGAGACAAATCACACATCATCAACAATACCCTCGAACACCCCTTAAATCACTCCATGCAGGATGATGTGTGTACAGCTGATGTTATACACTGCATATGGGATAGGCAGTGTGCAGACTGTGCATTAACAGCTTAGAGTTTCGGCTAAGACCATCCCTGGAACTAGACTACCTAGGTTAACACCTCAGTGCTGCAGTGAATCTGCTTTGTGACCTTGGGCCAGCCACTTAATGTCTGTGATTCAGTTTGTTCATCAGGAAAATGGGAATGACAATCACAATCACAATCCTCCTTTCACAGAGGAGTGTGAGGGTTAACGAGACGGTATATGTAAAGCCTTTGGCACAGTTCCCAACACTTTGCTAGCAGTCAATATGTGCCACCCATGACAGATCCTTCTCCTCTTACAATTGGTTACATCCTGATAAACCCACTGTAAGTTGCAAACGTTGAAAGTCAAAAGTGCATTTAAGACACTTAACCTACCAAACATCATAGCTTAGCTTAGCCCACCTTAAGTGTGCTCAGAACAATTACACTTACGTTAGCCTACTCTTGGGCAAAATTCTTTAACACAAAGCCTATTTTATAATAAAGGGTTGATAGTATCATGCAATTTATGGAATACCATTCTGAAAGTGAAAAACAAAATGGTTGTATGTATACAGAATGTCTGTAAGCGTATAGATTGATCCTGGTGATCACGTGACCAAGACAGCGCTGTGTCTGCCGCTGCCCAGCATCACGAGAGAGTATATACTGCATGTCACCAGCCCGGGGAATGTCAAACTTCAAAATTCAAAGTGTGGTTTCTACTGAATGCATATCACCTTTGCACCATCATAAAGTCAGGGACTGTCCAGATTATTATAATTATCATTACCCACTTATATATGTACAGTAGATACAGTGGCGTGTACATAACGTATAACTTGAAAGTAATTTAATTACATAAGCTAGAGCATATATAGTTGGGTAAATTCTTTTTTGCTGTGACCCCCAGGACTGGCTCCTCAAGGAGCAGCAGGCTTCATTTTGTGCTGGGTGTGAAGCCCTCCACGGTTACCACATGGCTAGCACAGGGACTGTTCCCCAACAACTCAATGAAGTCCAGCTTCCACATTTCTGAAAGCAGATTGAGGCTGCATCTTCCCATCAGCTGAGCTGGCATGGCAGCCCTGTGTGGCATTTTTCATTCTTGTCACAGAGGTCACTGAGGGACTCTGGCCTTGGATCGAGATTATGTTTGGACTCTAGACTTTAGATTCTGCTGGGACACCGTGTCAGGTTCTGTTTGGTGGTTATTGAGGTGACACAGTGATGAGGGATAAACACATGCAATTATATCTAGCCTTCCAACTGTTGAGTGCAACCTGGAAGAAGAACATTGTTTTTGCTCTTCAGACTGGACGTAGGAAAGATGATGGCAACAGTGGGGCAGTGGCGGTAGCTGCTCTGACAGAGTTCTGGTGGCTGCGGTGGTGGGGATGGCTGCACTAGTGGCTGTGGTCATGTAGATCACAGTAGAGTAATGGTAGTGGCGTTGGTTGCTCATAGTGTGGTGGTGGTGGTGGTAGTGATGGTTGGTGTGGTGTTGGTAATGGTGATGGCAGTGGTATTGTTGGTCATTGAATGGTGGTGGCGGCCCTATCAGTGTGATGGTAATGGTAGGGATTGTGGGGCTGGTCAGAAAAGCTGATCATGATGGTGGCTGTGAGTACTGGTGATTCCCAGGTAGACCGTAATTCCCAAATTAGATCAGTGCTTAAACTTGGATGTCGAGAGTGGGAGGTTTGTGCTGGAGGGAGCTCCCCTGTGATCTGACATACACCCCCAGCTGTAGAACACTCTCCTAGGTCTGGGTCTTAAGGGCAGCACATTGGAGTGAAAGCAGCCTGATTTCCCTCCTATAGTTTGCCAGTGGGTTAAACTGAATATTTTACAACTTGTGGTCCTCTGAACGCTCATCTAGCAGAATGTTTCATGAAAGCTAAAGGAGCTTGGCAAACTCTAAGATTTCTGTCCCCTTCTTGGAGAGTTGCTGGGCACATCCACATATTAGGGGCTCTCAGAGGATCTGCAGTCTACAGTAAAAACCTCTTTCATTTTGTCTGCCCCAGCATTTTCCAAGCTTTTTGGATCACGGAATGCTTTTTCTTTCAGGGAGCTGCTAGGTGCCTAGTAACCATTACACAGAACAACTACAGAAGCACTAATCTAAACAACACTTGAAATGAAAAGAAAAAGAACACTTTAAGAAAAATGTTCCCCCCAGAGGGATTAATTTTTTTAGTGCTTTCTGAGAATGGTTAGCTTTAGGTTAGTTTTGCAACTCTAAATTATGTCCTATTTTGCAAGTGAGCAAGATCATCTATAATTTACATAAATCAGAATTGACTGATGAATATGTTAGACACGTAAAGTAAGGGTATTATTGGAAACTAACCTCAAAAATGAAATTTCATTAAACTCTAAAACATTTACAACCTAAGAACTCCTTTTCTTTTTAATGAAATATTTTTGTTGAGATATAATTAACTTTATCCTCTTAGTCCATATGCATAAAATTGGTAATTTGGTCATTATAGAAGAGTGGTCCTTCTTTACCACAGAGCCCGATGCTGGGTCAATCAAAGAACCTTGGATAACTGAACGGAAGTGATCCCTCTATGGCCAGGGCTGACCCACAGTTCTCCACTGGCACGTAAGAATCACCTGGGATGCTTGGGAAAAAATGAAAGTTCATAAGCCTCTCTGCCAGAGAGCATGTCTGGGTGCAGCGTGGAATATGCATTTTTCACAGTAACATGAATGCAGACCTCACTTTGAGAAGGACCAGAAAAGTACTGATGTTAAAACATCGTCATCTCTCTCATTCCTCCCAATGTCGATCTTGGGGGAAATTCCAGTTGCAGGCTCCTTCTCCCAAAGCAGTTTTAGGAGCAGCCCCAGTGGTGGAAGTGGGCTAGTGGGCTGCTCTGGTCTCTTCCCTGATGTAAGGTCTGTTAACCTCAAGGGCAAAGTCCACAACCTCACCAGATGTGCTTAAAGAACAGGAAGATGGCATCCAGATTCCTACCTTGATCTCTTCCCATCCACTGAGCAATCGTTAGTCTTAACACGATTAATGCAAAAAGGCAGCTAAGCAATTTAAATTTTATCCATAAAATTAAGCCCTAGGTTTCGCCACAGCATTTAACTCCATGACCTATTTCATTGAATCCCTTAGCAGATCTTGGACAGTTTCCTTGAGTGTAAATTACCATGAAGGTAAATTGAAAATGTATCAAGAAATGGGCAAGGATATTAGTGCAGAATCAAAAAGTCATCAAGCTTCAGTTGTTCTGAGGATTTTTTTAAAGTCTCTTTTCAATACAGTGAAAATGGAAAGAATTGATTTGATTAACAAGACTTACCTTTCACAGGTCACCGTCTGCCTTCTGCATGGTGGATGACTCAGTTTAGATGTCCTCTCCTCCAGAAAATCTACTCCACCCCTTCAGAGTCTCTGCGGGGCTCCCAGTGCACCTCAGCCCCACATTAGCCACCCCACAGTGACAGTCTGTCTCCCCAGGGTTAAACCCCCATGAGGGCAGGGCTGCCCCATATTTATTTCAGATTTACAGTGCTGGTGCGCCACCCAGCTTAAAGTGCCTGCCAAGCTGGCCCTTCTTGCCTTAAGAAGAGAAATGGTGTTTGTAGTGAAAACGAGAGAGAAGTATGGGGAAATTCAAATTCAGCTGATACTTCTAGCATGTTCTCCATCCACGTGTTCGCCCTGAACTTGTCTCTGTCTCCTGCATTAGCTCATTTGATTCTGGTGAAGAGAATGGGGAAAGAGAGGCCAAGTGATTTGCCCCGGGTCGTACAGCCCAGCAGCTACAGAGCTGTGTCTCAAGCTCAGGTGAGCCTCTGCCTGCTAATCCTCAAGTTCCTGCCCCTACAAAGCCTGTCTTGAGAGGACAGTTGAAGGGACTGATTACCCAGGACCAGTTATCCGTTACTCAGAAACAAGGCTGCTTTGCATAGATTCCACACGCAGAGGTTGCTGGGAGCAGCGATCCGGCAGCTTTACAGTCACCCCTTCAGCAGATTATACACCGAGCCAGAACTGCCCCTACTGCCTTTCTTCCTGTGTGATGTTCCTGCCGGATATAAGGCCCCAGCGAGTCGGTAACAAGTTTCTGAGGAGCCATGAGACCCTAGTATCTGGGAGTTCTGGTGAGTTCTTTTTAAAACCCACCTCCTCTGAAAGGACACTCATTCCGTTCAGCAGGCAGAGACGCAGTTACTGGGAGTTAAGTAATGGAAAACAGGGGCATGCAAAAGAAAGAGGTTCTGATACTCTGAAAGCACATTGGACCCCGAGGAGCCAGCCACCTCATTGGAGGCTTTGTCAGGGCTCAGACAGATTGAAGGCACTGCCAATGGACCAGCACCAAGTGCCTGAGGCTCTGGGAGATTGTAGAGAATGGGATGGGAGAGGGGGAAACCAAAAAGTCCTTTCTATCCAGGACCAGAGGGAAATTTAAACCCTATGAAATGTTGCCACTTTGTTGTTTACTCTGCCAAGTTTTTAAGAAATTGCACACAAAACCAGGCATTTGGATATGAAAGAAAGAGAAGCCTCAAGCTGACAAGCTCAGGCATTGAAAGACTCTGGAGACCAGAGAGGGCTTTGTGTTTTGAAAGAGTCTTTGCACAGAAAGAAGTGAGGGAAGTGGAGGGCAGACAGAAGAGGCGCACACTCCAAGGGAGGGCACTGAAGAGGGAGGGAAGGATGGTTGCACTTCTAGCAATGGCCACTAAGGTCCCAGCCGGCCCATGGTACTTCCAGAGGGCCGCCGCACTGCTGGGGTAATGGGAACACTGGATCCCTTCTTCCCACCGCTGCAGACTCCCTGGTCCAGGCCCATAGTGGACATCAAAATTGATGGGAGCTTCTGGCCAGTGGCGCACAGAGCAGAGCACTAAATAGGCAAGCTCAGAGCTAAGAGCAATCCTGCTGAAGAAACAAACAAACCACCACAACAAGAAGAAAGGAGCAAAAGTTGTTAAATAAGCTCGAGGGCTGATGGGAAAAATAGAGAAAAGGGGCCTAAATGGCCTCAAAACTTCAACCGCCTTAGCCAGGTCTTGTTTGCTAGGCTTAGGTTGGAGGCCCAGGCAATCACGCCAACTGCTTTTATAAAGCAGGTAGATCCGTTTAGTTGAGAGCGTGGTCTCTTTTTAATTTTTTCCCTTCAACCTGCTTATCATCCCTCCAGCTTCTTTTCCTTGTTTACTTGATTCCTAACAGCGCTTTTGCAACAATTGCTCCTGATATTTCTTAAAGGATTCCTGCCTGCCAGGGCCTGGTTCCCAGGGTGCTTTTCAGCAACAACAAAAGAAGGAAGAAAATGGACACTAGGGTCCATGAAGTGGGTTCAGGTGGGACTGAGCCTGTGCCCAGTGGACACCGAGCCTCTCCCAGCAAAAGCCCCAGAATTGGAGGTGGTCGCATTATCTAAACTTTTCTCAGCTGTTTCGACCACTGTAGTTTTGTTTTAAATATGTACAGTAATTCTTAATAGAACGCTGGTAAATGTGCCAAGGCATGCTCCGTGGAAATAATGAAGTCTTTACAGTTTGGAATTCTATTAAGTCCTTGCTTCATGGTTTGTGAGGCTGCTGGCATTTTGAGCAGCAGTAATATTTTACTGTAGCCCAGTCTTGCTGGGAGAGATGGTCTCGTCTGTCAGGTCAGCTCTGGAGGGTGCGGAATCTCTGTCATTCGCCCAAGGGATCTGATCTGGGGATACCCACAAACAAAGGTGGGGCTACTTAGCATTACCCTTCTAGGCCTGACTGGCTTAGGGGTTCCCAGGCTCAGTGTCAGAAAAAGTACAGGCAGACCCATGTTCAACAGAAAAAGTACAGGCAACAGAAAAAGTACAGGCAGACCCATGTTCAAATAACAGTCCTCATGGAAACAACCAAAATGTCCATCAACAGATGACTGGATAGAGAAGTTGTGGTATATTTATACAATGGAATACTACTTAGCCATAAAAAATAGTAAAATAATGCCATTTGCTGCAACAGGGATGGGCCTGGAGATTGTTCTAAATGAAGTAAGCCAGAGAGAGAAAGAAAAATACCATATGATATCACTCATATGTGGAATCTAAAAAAAAGACAAGTGACCTTATTTACAAAACAGAAACTGACTCACAGACATAAAAACAAACTTATGGTTTCTAGCGGGGAAGGTACTGGGAAGGGATAAATTGGGAGTTTTGAGATTTGCAGATACTAACTACTATATATATAAAATAAGTTTCTACTGTATAGCACAGGGAACTTTACTCAATATCTTATAGTAACCTATAATGAAAAAGAATATGAAAACGAACATATGTATGTTCATGTGTTGACTGAACTATTTACACTGTACACCAGAAATTGACACAACATTGTAAACTGATGATGCTTCAATAATAATAATAATAATAATAATAATAATAATAATAATAATAATAATAAAAAGATCCTGAAATCACAGTCCTGCCAGTTCCTGTTAGTAGAACCGTGGGAAAAATCACATTACCTTTCTGAATCTCTGCTCCTGTTCTAGTTATTATTACTATTAACAAACCACCACAACCTTAGTGGTGTAAGTTGACATTTTGTGATGCTCAGAGTACCATGGGGATGACTTTTCTCTGCTCCAGGATATTTGTGAGCTCAGCTGGGAAGACTCAAAGACTGGGAGAACACAATGCCGTAAACTGACTATACTTCAATAAAAATATGTATATACAAAAAAATGCACACTACAGAAAACACTTTTGAAATATTTACAATTCATGTTGCATACTTTCTTTCTTTCACTTTGTCATACAGGCTAGAAATGCAGAATATCACCAAAATAATTTTATCTTTTGAAATGCCAAAGTTTCATTAACGTCATGGCAATGAATCTATGCGCAGTTTACTTATTTTGTTTATTATTAGTTTTATAATTAACAACAAAAAAAGACTGGGAGAGTGTGGACGGGGGGAGCAGGGATTGTCTGGAGACTTCTTCACTCACATGTCTGGCAGTTGATACTGGGTCCTGGTGGGGACTCAGATGGGACGTTGACATTGACTTTATTCATGTATTCACAGCTGAGCTGTGGGGACTCTCTGCGTAGGCTAGTTGGGGCTTTCACAGCCTGGTAGCTGGGTTCTAAGACCAAGTGTCCCCAGATCACAAGGTGGAAGTGGATGCACTTTAATGACCCAGCCTTGAAAGTCATACAGTCTCACTTTTGCCACAAGCAGAGGTGCCCGGCCAGGTCCTCCTCTCGATGG
This sequence comes from Camelus ferus, assembly GCF_009834535.1. NCBI lineage: Eukaryota > Metazoa > Chordata > Mammalia > Artiodactyla > Camelidae > Camelus > Camelus ferus. The sequence continues at coordinate 105,247,771 of NC_045696.1, forward strand.
AAGACTGGCCAGGTCTAGAAGAGCACTCCGGCTGGGAGATAATGAGCTGACCATCTTTGGAAAATACAATCTGCCACAGTTCCCTCCCCTGCTGACCCACCAGCCCAGGGAGTCACAATGGCTGAGCACCAGCCCGGCGCCATGAAGTGTTCGCATGCTATCACATTCCTACCAGCATAAAGCATTTAAATAACTCTGGGGTCCAGGAGAACACAAGGAGCAGTGGCTACCTCGTGTACTCGCTCTCACAGGGGAGACACAGGCACAGTATGGGCACCAAGCAAGCAAGTTTTAAGTCTCTGATCACGTCGCATCTGCTAATATCCCATTTGGCCAAAGGAAGTCTCCAGCCAAGCCCAAAGCCAAGGGGCAGGGAAGTATGTTCTGCCCTAGGGAGGCTGCAGAGGTGTGGGTGTGCAATATCATAATGGCAGAGTGAGGAATTAAGACGAATAATTCAATCTACCACAGCCATTTTGGAGAACAAAGAAAATTGGATCAGGATATTGTGGCATTACAGCTAGTGTTTAACAATATAATCTTGGATGCAAAATACCCATATAAAGTAGTAGGTTATCAAATTGCTACTAAAAGAATAATTCAACATGACCAGTAGCATGTATCCTAGTCTTCAAGGCCAGTATACCATAAAGATATCTATTAATATATCTCATTACTGAGACAATATATTTTTATGAAACCTAAATCATCATCTCAGTACACACTTAAAAGTCATTCAATAAAAGCCAGCACCTACTCAGGGATTTTTTTTAAAAGCTCTTAGTAAATTAGAATCTAGAAGGATAGTTACCTAGCACAATGCATGGTGGCACTCCCACAGAAGCAAGGAAATAGAAAAGTGTGCCTACTCACCACTGTTACTTTCTGATGGCATCAGTCATAAATAAGATATATGGTTATAGAAAGGAGACTCAGTTTTCATTATTGCAGGTGGTGTTAGTGTAACCTTAGAAAATCCAGGAGTGGCATTTGAAACACTGTTAGAACTAATAAGCTCAGTAACATAGCCCAGATTCAAAATAAACAAAGTACAGAGTTTTCTATGTAACAGTTGCAATACAACATAATGAAAACGTGTGTGTGTGTGTAAAATAAACTATGAGGGAAAAAAAGATTCACTCACAAGAGCTCAGGACACCTGTTCTTGGGGCTAACGTGAACCAGAAAACGTGAGGGGCGCTGAAGGCAGAGGCTCTGCCCCCTGCTGAAAGATTTGACCAAGTGAAATATGACCAGCTCCTTGGGGGAATGGGCGTTCATTGATTGACTTTTCAGTGAACATGCCACTGGGTATGTTTCTTTCTCTTTTTTTTAATTAAAAAATATTTATTGAAGTATAGTTGATTTATAATGTGTTAGTTTCTGGTGCACAGCAAAGTGAATTTTATATATATATTCTTTTTCAGATACTGTTCCATTATAGGTTTTTACAAGCTATTGAATATAGTTCCCTATGCTATGTAGGAGGCCCTTGTTGTTTATCTGTTTTATATTCAGTAGCATGTATCTGTTAATCCCAAAATTCTAATTTATCCCTCCTCCTCTTTCCCCTTTGGTAACTATAAGTTTGCTTTCTATGTGCGTGAGTTTATTTCTGGTTTGTAAATAAGTTCATTTGTACTGTTTTTTTAGCAATGGATATTTTCCTCTATTTGAGAACCAGTATCCCAGGTTTCTCATGGAAGACTAAACTGGTGCTCAGAAAGCTCTCTCAGACATTAAAATGTGATTTTTTTTTTAAAAAAGTGATTAAATGAGTGTAATAGTGACTCAGGACAGCACAACGATACATAAAGTCTAAGTGAAAAGATAATATAAGACAAGGGAAAAACAAAATGTCAATGGTGGGGGGTACAAATTATTTAATTAAAGGAAACAGACAGTCACCTAAGTATTTGAAGAAAAAAATCCATTTTTTCCTACCTTGTACATTTCAGTCAGTAAAATACTATAGGTAAAACTTAGAAGTGGCGAATATCCTGTCAATGGCTGTTTCCTTTGACCTGTACCTTGAAATATTTCTAAGACGCAAAGAAAAATTACAATAAACCTAAATGTTGCCTTTATCCTTTAGCTGTGAACAAAATAATTAAACGAGGACCTACCCAGACTCTGACAGGGCTGCCCACCCTTCCATACTGGACAGATGGACCTTTCTGGAGGCAATTGACTGGCTAGAGAGAAGTCAGGGGTCATCTGAGAAGGAACTACACTTCCAAAGATGCCCCCAGCCTGCAGGTTTAGGCCACAGTGACCCTCCATTTGAGATAAAATTTTAAAATCTCTGGTTCTCGTGAGAGACAAGAGGAGAATGTGATAAAGCTAAGAGCAGCCTGTCGGGGGAAAGGAGCAGTCTGAGGACAGGGAAGGGCTTTTGGGATGAAAAATGTCGTCGCCACATTAGAGCTCAGTGGAGACAGGTGGCAGAGGCTATTTCTGGCAACTGAACAGAGAATCAGGACACCAGTCCAGACAATTCTCCCAGAGCACAAGAAAAAGGATATGGATATGAAATGATATGGACAAGAATAAGGATATGAACATTATGAGACGAGACAGAGGATGGGTTCGAGAGGATACAGCAGAGGAGCAGCAGCAAAAAACAAATGACAGAACAAAGTACAGATGGCCCCTGACCTGTTAACATTTCTCTACTTGACGTTGATGTGAAAGAGATATGCATTCTGTAGACACTGGACTTCCAAGTTTGAACTTTGCTCTTTTCCGGGGCTAGCGGTATCCGTATGGTCCTCTCTTGTGATGCCAGCCCAGGGCAGCCAGCCGCAGCTCCCAGTCTGCCCACAGCCACGAGGGTAACAACCCATACACTTACAACTGCTCTGTCTTTCACTTTCAGTACAGTATTCAATCAAGTACACAAACAAGTCAAAACTTTATTATAAAATAAAATAAACGGGCTTTGTGTTATAGGATTTTCCCCAACTGTAGGCTAATGTAAGTGTTCTGAGCACATTTAAGGTCGTCTAGGCTAAGCTGTGATGTTCAGTAGTTTAGGCATATTAAATGCATTTTGGACTTAGCGTATTTTCAACTTTATGATGGGTTTGTATGGACTAGCCCTGTTGTAAGTCGAGGAAGATCTGTATCCCTGAGATGAAGACTTGAGGCTTCATGGATGTGGGGAATTTTATCTGGGCCAATACCTGGACCTAATTCCTAGCCACCAGACAGGAGTCAGTGAAGGTCCATGATTTTGAGGAGAATCCTCTCCATATGTTTGCCAACAGACCCAACAGGCAAACATTTAACATACTTGTTTTCAAACAGTTCATACAGGTCAATAGATAAACAAGCAACAAATCTGAGCAGGGGTTCACAAAGGAGAACTGTAAGTAATAAATAATAAAAATCACATGAGTAATTTAAGTGCAAAGTTTAAACCAAAAAAAAAAATTCCCTACAAATTGGCCCATGTTTTTAACTGAGCAGTCCCAGTACTGGCCAGTATGGGGTGAGATGAACCCTCTCAGGCTCTTGCTGGTGGTTCTCTCCCCTTCTTCAGAATTTCTGGAAAGAAGTTTAGCAAGATGTAACAAAAGCACCCAAAATGATAAAGCCAGTCGTTTTCCTTTCTAATAATTCATCTTAAAAATTCACCCAGATTTTGCAACCAAGACCTACAAAGATGGTCATAATTTATCGATTCTAGCACAAAAATTTTTTACTATTACAATGCTGCCATTGCAAATGGTGTTTTCAGACTACTAATGGCCAAGACGAGTGCTTATGATATTGTCTAAACAAAGAAGATACAAAATTGAATTCATACTATGTGAAAAATAGAAGAAAAAGACAAAGAAATTTAATCAAAAATTAACCAAAATATAAACAGGATTAACCTCTTTGTTAATTTTCGATTCTTTACACTTTTCAGTATACTAAAGTATTTCTACCAAATGCATTAATTTTTAAATTTACTTTATATATTTATAGACATATATATAATAAAAGTTAAGTCACTATAAAGTTTATAGTAGTATTTGTTCCATCCTTCGCCATGTCTGATTCTTGGTTCCCAGAGCAATCGCTTTTGACTTTTTTAGCTGTTTTCTGTGGTATTTGACTCCCTATTTCTAAATAATAAGCTTATACTGTTACTTCTTGATTTTTCAGATTTAGGCATTATCTGCTGGCTTCCAGTTATGAAAGAGGAGAATTTAGCTGTCACACCTCCACCCTCACTCTCACACTTAGCCTCCACCACATGTTCCCAAACTGATTAGCTCACAACTTTGGGTTAAATTAATATTTATTGTTTACATTTATGTCTGTGTAAATAATATTAACAAAACCATGTGTTACATTAAGATTTCATTGCCTCTCACATAAACTTCGGTTTTTCCTAGAGCTAATAATTGCTTCATTTATTTGTTTCCTTAGGCTCCTTAGACCTACCACTAATTCAGTCCCAAATTTTCAAAAAAAAAAAAAAAAAACTGTAAAATCTTCGAAGTACAAGCAAACTCACAATAATCTGTTCCATTTTGCTTCTGCTCATATCCTTCCTGGAGTCCTCCAGCTCCTCTCTGGACGGCTAGCACCCTATGCCTGCTGCGCCACTGTCAGCTGGGATTTCCCATCACTGTTTGCCTGGTGATTTTTGCCTATTTCCTGATCTAGAATCCTTGTGTCTTGGATCCCATGCCTCCTGCTTGTTTTGGTTTACTCTCTTATTTAGGTGGAGTGCATCCTGTAGCATCTTTCTGTGAAAGACTCCATGGGAGATAAATTTTCTGAGATCTTCCATATATGAACACAAGTTTACTCCACACTCCAATTCACAGGTCCATAAACCACAGCCCATGATTCAGATCTGGTCCATAGCCTGTTTTCTTGCTTTCTGGGAGTTAAGAATGATATTTTTACACTTTAAAAGTGTTGTTTCAAAAAAAACAAAAGGGAATATGCGACAAAGACCATACACAACCCACAAAGCCTAAACTATTTAATATCTGTCCCTTAATAGAAAAAGTTTGCTGACCCCATCCTGATTGGTTGTTTGGAGAAATACAAAGTTCCATGCTGGAAATAATTTTCCTTTAATGTTTGGAGGGCCTGCTTCACCATCTTCTAGTTCCCCGAATTGGTGTCAGAAAAGCCAATGCTCTCCTGGTTCTGTGTATTCAATCTCTTATCTTCTCTCTGGGAACTTTTAAACCTGGGTGTCTGAAAAGTTATAATGGTTTGCAAGTGTGTGGACTTTCTTTTATTCAAAGTGCTAAGTACTCAGAGGGCCTCTGACTCTGAAGACTTATGTCCTTCTAGTCTGGAAAGATATTTGTATCATTTCTTTGATGTTTTCCTCCCTCTGTTCTCTCTTTCAGGGATGTCTGTGAGTTATTTTTGGGACCTCCCAGATCAGTCCTCTAAGTTTATCTTCTTTTTAGCGTATGATTGCCTCGAATGTATCTTCTGGATCTTCTCCTAACGTATTTTGCTGCTGCTCTCATCCAGCAGTGTTAGTTCCTTGAGGACAAGAGTCGGTCCACTCTATCACTGCTGTGTTTCCCCAGTCCCCAGCACAGCCCCTCACATGTCATAGGCAACTGATGAATGTTGTCAAGTGAACAAGTTATCTTTCATTTTCCAAGAGCTTCATCCTGTTTTCCGATAGTTCCTTTATGGAACGTTCCAGTCATGTTTCATGGATAGGATATCATGTCTTACTTCCTGAAAATATTATCTGGAGATTTTTGAAGCTGCCTTTTGCTTTCTGCCTTGTCTGTGTGTCCTCCCAGTTCCTTTTCTCCTCCTGGCCATTTTGCTCTCTATCTTTCATGGTCAGCACCTGTCTAAAACTGGTCTCTTCCTGGGCTGTCCACTCCCATCTGCAGGTCAGGCCCTCAGTGTCATCTGGAAGCTCTGGGTGTGTGGGTGAGGCTGGTGGGGCTCACAGTGTGTGCCCAGCCCCAAGGTCCAAGACCTCTGAATGTGGGGGTCTGTAGGTGTCCGGAGAGACAGCTCCAACCTGGTATTCGGGGAACCAAACTTAACCCTCCTGTCTTAAAGATAGCACTTCCTCCTCCCCTCAGCTGTGCCTGGGAATCAAGGGTCTCTCTGGTCCAATCTCGGCAGAAAGCAGAAATCTGGCCTTCTGCAAGGATGGGAGAATAAGTTAGATCCAAGGGCTCCTCAGACAAACCTTCAAGTAGTACCCCTGCCTTCAGGTCCTCTGGCATCCGCACTGGAAGGTTGCTGGCCCCTCCAGGTCCCAATCCCCTCTGGGCTTCTGCCATGCATGGCAACACGCCTCTTCCTGCCTCTCCTACCTGCAGACTACTGGCTCTGGTACCACTGTTCGTCAACTCTCCAGCTTCCAAACTTGTGTTGACCTTTCCCACCTACTGCTGCCTCCTTTCCCACTCTCTTTGCCCTTGTCATTTCGTACTTCCTTTATTCCTTTATTGCCATTTTATTAGAGTTTTCAGAGGGGGTGGAGATAAACAAGGAATTCTGTCTGCCGTGTTAAACACACACAGCCACGTGTTGCCATGACAACCCCTAGGTAAGGGTGGTATAGCTTCATACTAAGCGATGTGCTGGATGTTACCCACAATGAAAAGATAGGTTCACTTCCTCAAAGAGCTACCAGCCTCAAAGGAAAGGCAAAGGTAAAGACTTCAATATCGTGCAAGTCCTGTAACGGAGGTGTACCTGGGCCACAGAGGGGTCACCAGAGAAGGACCTCCCTCTAACAAGAGGGAGAAGGGGTCACGTAAGAGATAACACTGGGATTGTAGGATTGTGGGGAAGGAGAAAGACTTAAGCTTGTGACCATTTGGAGGGCAAGAAGGAATTTGCTCAAATTGTTATTTTCATTGACTCTCCTCTCCCGGGAACTATAACAAAGTATTGATTTCTCAGTGTACAGCTCGACCTCCCCTGTCAAAATGAGCTAAACCTTCGCAGATGACATCTGAGTATCCAAGATGCCCAGCAGAGCTGCCTGGAGGAGCCCCTGACCCCCACCCCCAGTTTCCTCCTGTAAAACAAGAGATTAACAGGAAGGTTAAATGTATGTAAATTTCCCAAGAGGGTTGGCACCCACAAGGAGTTAGTCCTCCTAGCCCCCATCTCTTTTAAAGAAGAAAAGAGAAAGAACTAACATCTTCCATGTATAGCATGGGACTCACATGTGCAGAAGTATAACTTCTTTTGCTTTCTTTGCTCTTAAGCCACCATTTTCTTGAATGGTGAAAAAAATTGCCACTTTAAGGTAACTACTTTCTGATTTTAAGCTTATTCTCTTATAGGTTAGTTTGCAGTCAAGTTTATCTTTTCCTGCTCACTTCCCCGAGAGTGAGTTAAGCATCCTAAGTGGCTTATTGCCCTGGCATCTGAGAAGGCGCATCTGGCCCTTAGTGCCCTCCAGTTGAGGACAGGGGGCAGAGGCATTTTTTTAAAGAGATAATAACTAGGAATTTTCCAGCTGTAATCAAAGATACCACTCCACAGATTTAAGAGACCCAGTGATCCCAAAACAAGATACACTTCCCTATGTAGATGAAGAAGGAATTGAAAGCCACCAGAGAAATACAGATTACCTTCCCAGGAATAGCTGTTAGATTATAGCTGACTTTCCAACATCATCAATTAAAGTCAGAAAACAGTAGAACCATAACTTCAAAATACTAAAGAAAAATGTTTGCCAAACAATGGTTTCATACCCAGTGAAAATAGATTTTGAGAACAAGGGTGTAATATTTTGAAAATGTCTTCCAAGGACTAAGTCAGTAACTTAAGGAAATTCTACAGGATATATTTAGCCAGAAGGAGTGATTCCCATATAGCAGGTCTGATGTGCAAGAAGAAATGGAGTGCAAAGAGAGTGGCAAATAGGTGGGTAAATTTCAATGAGCATTGTTTGTATAAAACAGAATAATAAGGTCTAGTAGGGTTAAAGGGAAAAATAGGCTTAAAATACGTACAAGACTAGAGCTCTCCTGTCCCCATGTTTTTGAGGAAGAGGGGAAAGGTCTACATTTACTTTGGATGTGAGACTATGTACAATTCCACTCTGAGACACAGGAAAATAAAGTAAAGTGTGAACATAGGCAGGACAAGAGAAAAAAAACATAAACTTGTGTGATAAGAAAGAAAATACTATATAAGATGGAAGCTTTAAACTTAAATCTACGAGCATTCACATTAAACGTAAGTGAACTTAATGTTCAAATTAAGAGTCAATAATTGTCAAACTTGACCAAAAAAATTTTTTTTTAATCCAGCTATAGGCTATTTACAAAAGCTTTGCCTAAAACAAAAGTACAGAAACATTAAAAGGGTAGAAAAAATATGACATACATCTAATCAAAATAAAAGCATTAAGGCTGTGTTAATATCAGGCATATAGAGTTTAAGTAAAAAGTATGACTAGAGAGTAGAGAGAAAGAGGCTTGATTCAAAGGAAGATATGTAAGAATCATAAATATGTATGCACTTAAATAACATATCCTTAAATATATGAAACAAAAGTTGAAAGAACTAAAAGGAAAATTAGAAAAATTCACAATCACAGTGGGAGGTTTTAACATGCCTCTCTTAGTACCTAATACAAAAGCAGCAAAAAAAAATCAGTGAGAACATAGATTTAAACAAAACAATTTAGCAATATTGAGTAAATGGACAGAACATCACACCCAACAGTCATAGAATACACATTTCTTTTTAAGCACACATGGAACATTTACTGAAACTGGCCATATCCTGGGACATGAAGCAAGTACCAACACATTTCAAGTGATTGAAATCAATATAGAGTATGTTCTCTGGCCACAGTGCAACTAAGCTAGAAGTCAGTAACAAAAAGATCACCAAAAACCTCAATATGTTTGGTAATTCAGAAAAATACTTCTAAATAACTTATGGATCAAAAAAGGCATAATAATAAAAAATTAGAAAGTATTTTGAACTGAATGATCATGAAAACACTACATATCAAAACTTGTAGGATGCAAGTGAAGTCATCCTTAGAGGGAAATTTTACAGCCAGAACTGTGTATATTAGAAAATAAAACAAACTGCTAATTAGCTAGCCAAGCATCCATCACCAGAAGTTAGAAAAAGAACAGCAAAATAGCACAAAGAAAGTAGGAGGATAGAATTAATAAAATTAAGAACAGAAATTGCTGAAATGGAAAACAAACATTCTGTAGAGAAGATCAGTAAAGCCAAAAGCTGGTTCTTTGAAAAGACTGGTAAGACTGCAAACCTCGAGCAAGACTGAACAAGGGAAAACATGGAAACACAACCAACATTAGGAGTGAAAACAACATCACTGCAGGTGGTGCCGACACTAAACAGATCAGAGAATATCGGGAACAGCCTTCTGCCAATATGTTTCAAAATTTAGATATAATGGACAGAATCCTGGAAAAATGTCAATTGCCAAAAATTATAATGAAGAATTAAAAATCTGAATCGTTTCATAGCCATTAAAGAAATTAAGTCCGTAGTCCAAAAATTACACACAAATTAAAACTTCAGCCTCGTAAGACTTCACTGGTGAGTTCTACCAAACACCCAAGGTAGCGGGGGAATGTTATTTCAATCCTACACAAGCTCTTTTAGAGCGTAGGAAAAGAGGGAACTCCCAGCACTCGTTATGAGCCTAGCAAGACCTTGATACCAAAACCTGATTGGGACATTTAGAGAAAAGAAAATTGTAGACTTCTCTTACTTCCTAAAAAGAAAATTAGCAAAGCAAATCCATCAACACATTGAAAAGATAATATATCTTGACCAAACAGAGTTTATCTCAGGAGTGCAATATTAAAGATTAGAAAGTTAATCACTGCAATGCACTATATTAACTGATTGAAGGAGAAAAACCACACAATCATTTCCAAGAATTGCAGAGAAGTCATTTATGACAAAAGCTCTTAAACTAGGAATAGCTGGGAATGTCTCTCTTTTTTTAATTTTACTGAGGCAACATTGATTTATAACACTGTGTAAGTTTCTTGTGTACAACGTTATATTTCTACTTCTGGATACCATAACCATGTGCTCACTACCAACAATTTAGTTTCCACCTGTCACCATACCATTGATCTCCTTTACCTTTTTCACCCTCGCCCACACCTCCGCATCTGGTAACCACTGCTGTTTTCTGTATGTACATGTTTGTGTTCATGTTTGTTTTTGTTTGTTTTGTTTATTCATTGGGATTTTTTTTTTGGTTTATTAGTTTCTTTATATTCCACATATGCTTGAAGTCATTTGGTATTTGTCTTTCTTCATCTGGCTTATTTTGCTTAGCATAATACCCTCAAGATCCATCCGTGTCGTCACAAATGGCAAGATTTCATCTTTTTATGACTGAGTAGTATTCCACTGTATGTATACGTGTGTGTGTGTGTGTATATGGTATATACATAGTATGTATATATTTGTGTACATATATATGTGTGTATATGTGTGATATATATATACACACACACCACAGCTTCTTTATCCAGTCATCTGTTGACGGACTCTTAGGTTGCTTTCATATCTTGGCTATTGTAAATAGTGCTGCAGTGGACATAGGGGTGCATATATCTTTTCAGATTAGTATTTTCATATTATTTGGATAAATATCCAGAAGTGAGATAGTTGAATTGTATGATGGTTTTATTCTTAATTTTTTGAGGAATCCATACTGTCTTCCTCAGTGGCTGCACCAATTTGCATTTCCACCAACAGTGCAAGAGTGTTCTTTTTTTTTTTTTCACATTCTCACCAACATTTTTTATTTCTTATCTTTTTGATAATAGCCATTCTGACATGTGTGAGGTGGTACCCCATTGTAATTTTGACTTCCATTTCGCTGATGTTTAGTGATGTTGAGCGTCTTTTCATGGGCCTGTTGTGTCCTCTTTGGAAAAATGTCTATTCAGCTCCTCTGCCCATTTTAAAATCAGGGTGTTTGTTTTTTTATTGTTGAGTTGTATACATTCTTTGTATATTTTGGATATTAAACGTCTCTTAAATAACACATATGTCAGGCTAGACCAGGATAGGCTGCAATAAGAAATCCCCCAACTTGAGGAGCTTAACACTTACATGAAGTTTACCTCTCATCAGTTAAATCCCACATAGGCTCAGAAGGTCTACAGGGCATTTCCCTTCCAAGCTGTCTCGGGGATCCCAGTAGACCCCATTTATGGCTTTGCTATCTTAATTGTAGCTTTCAGATTCACCATGAAGAGCTGGAAGGTCGTGCAAGAGTTCTTATGGCCAAGTCTAGATGAAGCATATATCCCTTCCACCCACATCCCATTGACTATAATTTAGTCAAATCACATAAACCCAACCTAATTTCGAGAGAAACAGAAGTGTTCGTTTTCTGTATGCCCAGAAAGGGGAAAAATAAAAATGAGTCTTAATGAACACATGGCATGGTCTCTGCCACCACTGAAAAAGGGTATCTGTGGAAAACTTGCAGCAAACATCATATGTAATAATGAAACTTGAAAATTTTTCTTCTGATCGTGGGAATAACACAAGGATGCCTGGTAACACCATCTCTATTCAGCATTATACTACAGGTCTTAAACAATACAACAGGTCTTAAACAATATAACAAGAAAAAAGTGTAAAAGGACTGAAAATGAAGCAGCAAAACTGTCAGTATTTTCGGATGGTATTATTTTAGACATAGAAGATTCAAAAGACTCTACAGATAAACTGTTAGAATTAATGAGAGAGTTCAGCAGGTTTACAAGATACATATTCAGGATACCTAGATCAATTCTATTGCTACATATCAACAATAGGGAAAATATTTTTAAAACACCGTGTATAATAGCATCAAAAAAAATCAAATATCTAGGAATAAATCTTACAAAAGATATATAATTGCTCTACAAGAAAAATTGGAAGACTTTTTTTAGAAACATTTAAGAAGACCTAAATAAATGGAAAGATATACCATGCTTGTGGATTGGAAGGCTCAGTGTTGTAAAGATGTCAGTTCTCCCTAAATTGAATTATAGATTTGATTCAATTCCTATCAGAATTTCAGCAAGTTTTTTGTTTGTTTGTTTGTTTTTATTTGGGGGACTGTTTCATTTTTGTGGAACTTGACAAGTACTTTCTAAAATTTATACAAAAAATGCCAAAAGTCAAGAATTGCCAAGATACTGTTGAAGAACAAAGCAGAAGGATTTGCTTAACCAGACATCAAGATGTGTACCAAAGCTCTGTTAATCAAGGCAATGTGGCGTTGTACAGGGATGGTAGACGGGGCCACAGAACAGAACATAGAGTGGAGGAACAGCCCGGTGCACAGATGGACACCAGGTGTTCCGCACGGGTGACAAAGCACAGCATCGGGGCGGAGGAATCTTTTTGGTAAACGATGCTGGAATAATTGGCTCACCAAATGCAAAATAATTTAATAGGACTCACATCATGCACAAAGACACAAATGTGAAAAACAAAACTATAAAGCTTTTATTAGATAATATAGAAAAATTTCTTCATGACACAAAATGCACTAGCCGTAAAAGAAAAACCTGACCACTCAATTACATAAAAATTATGAACATTTGTTTTCCAAGGATCCCATCAAAAGAACAGTAAGACAAGCCATCAGGTGAGAGAAGGCATTTGTGACACATAATAACCAGCCAACAAAGGACTAATATTTGGAATATGTGAAGAACTCTACAAATCGATAAAAAGGCAGATAACCCAAAATACGGGCAAATGATTTGAACAGGCACTTCACAAAAATAATTAAGCTTGAATATTTAATAATATCTATGAATAAATGTGCAGGCTCCTTGATAAGCAGGAAAATGAACATAAAAACCACAATAAGGTATAACTACACGTCTATCAGATGGGAAAATCCTGACAGTAACCCTGTCTGGTTATTTGCTCGATGGTGCAGAACAAATGAAACTCTCAAACACTGCTGGTTGGAAGGTTAATATATACAACCACTTTAGAAATTGCTTGGCATCATCTGGTAAAGCTGCAAACACATCTACCAAATGGCTCAGCAGTTCCACCCTTAGGTACGTATCGTAAGAAATAGATGCCTGTGTGCACAGGGCGACTTGTGTGAGGATTTTCATAGCAGCATTGTCTGTGATTGTCTAAAGCCATAATCAAACCAAGTCCAGTAAGAATGAGATGAATCAATCATTTGGTATAGAATCACACAATAGAACATTATGCAGCAATGAAACTGGTTGGATTACATTAATTTTACTAACAAAGTGAAAAAAGCTTAACAAAAGAATACGTTCAGTATGATTCCATTTATAAAAGTTTCCGAAGCAGGTGAAATGAATCTGTTTTTTAACGTTGTATAAATACATGGTAAAGCTATAAAGGAAAGCAAGAGAATTAATATTATAAAAGTAAGAACAGTGATTAGCTTCCATCAGAGTGTGGGGGCTGTGATAGGGAACTTCTGTATCATAATCTAGGTGATGATTAAAAGAGGATATACTTTATAATTTATAACTCTTTGTCAAACCCATATGTGTTTTATCCCCTTTTATGTGCATGTTAAATTTTATAATACAATTTTTAATATATCATATACTAAGTCAAAATATTATCTCACCACATAAACATTATCTAATTTCATCTTTAACATAAGGTCCTGCGAAGCAGTTATTAACCCATTTTACAGATAAGCAAACTGAACTTCAAATGGCTAAACGTTTTATTTTTTCCAATAGTTTGGTAATTTACCTGAGGCATCCTAGTGAGGGATGGAACTAGAGCTTCCACCCGAGGCCCACTCCATATCTCTCTGAGTCCCATTCCTACTCTTTCCGTGATGATTCTCTGTAGCTTCTACAGTTCACTGGAGCTCTAAGCCTAAAATGCCTCATTCTCCAGCTCCTGAGCCATGAGCATCGCCCATCAGACAGCCCACGTCCTTTCCAGAGTAGGCCTTCTGTCCCCTGAGCAGCACAGTCCTCCGGAGCCCACAGTGAGCCTGTGCAGTGGGTCACATTACCCATCCACATGGTTCAGGCTAAATCCCATCCCTCCATCTTTGATCCATGAAATCCCCTATCTGGGCTGAGATGTGTAACTCTTGCCCCGCACATGATTAGAGGACAGCAGGGCCCTGTCAGTCCCACACAGCGGGGAGCCATCATGTTCTTCCAACATATTCCGACCCTAATTGTCTGCACTGCTGTCTGGGAGCCTTGACTGGGCTCCACCCTCACAGCCTCTTCTCGGCTCCCCTGGGTTGTAGAAGTCTCTGGAGGAGAGGCACATGGTTCCTGAAGTGCATTTACCAGGCCCACAAGAGCTGGCCCACCCAGGAAAGAATTCCAGGGTCTGCTCCCACTTGGGATGAGGCCCAGAGATTGTTAGCACCTGGCTGAATTCCCGCTGCCAGGTGGCGAGCCTGTACCAGAACACCACTGCTCTCCCCGCCTAGGAAGGTACCAGGTGATCGGGGGTATCATCTCTCCGGTCAACGACCACTACGGGAAGAAAGACCTCGCCGCTGCCCGGCACCGGGTGGCCATGGCCCGGCTGGCCCTGCAGACGTCCGACTGGATCCGAGTAGACCCCTGGGAGAGCGAGCAGACGCAGTGGATGGAGACGGTCAAGGTGCTGAGGTACCGGTGGGCACGTGCTCATGGGATAAGCAGGGGCCACGGTCACATCTGCAGAGCCCGCGGGGTGGAGGGCAGGGATGGACTGTCGAGGGGGCTTCAGCCAGACCTCACCCAAATCTGAAAAGTGTTTCCCCTTAAAGGAGGAGAGACCAACAGATTCACATTCTCAAGGAGGTCCTGAGTGAAAACAATCTCAAACCACTGCCCTTCAGGGTTCACTTTGTGAAAACACCCAATCTTGTTTTAAAGGGCTGCAGGAACCGGGCTCCAGGGCCACCACCTAGTAGCGGTGTGACATTAGGTGCATGACAGCTTCTCAGGGACACAGTTGTCATTTGCAAAATGGGGACAATACAACCTAATGAGGATTAAGAAAATGTAAATCACTTTTCTGACCCAGAACCACTTAGTCGTATTTAGTGAGACCTTTTGTTATGGTCATAACTGACTAGATTGAAACCTGTATTTACATAATAGGCCATCTTTTCTAATTGTACACATTCTGGGTTCTATAAATCTCGACTTAGAAAAACAGACTATGAATCTAGAAGTAGTTACACAGGATTTTTTTTTTTTTCTCTTGAAATTACTATCAGCATTCGGCTTAAGTACAGTAGCTGTTTAAAAGCCCCGGCCAGCCCTGTATGTTAGACCAGTGGGTCACTGACTTGTGTCTGGGAAACTTTACTGGGAGTTTTCTAGAAAAGCAGGAAGTCCCACCTGTCCTGGCTGTCAGAGGGGATTGTGAGGGGGGCCTGCCTGTCGCTAATGACAGCCAGCTCTGCTCAAGGGATTGCAAACTCTCGGCTGTGCCTTTATCTGTATGAAAGCACTAGGATTGTCAGGGAAGAGGAGACACAAGTGACGAGGTTGAATAACTGGCAGGCCTGCCCATAATTTGTTTGGGTTTTCATTTTTTATTTATCTTCACAGTCACGTGGGAGAAAAATATATACCTGTTTAGAAAAGGCAAACATTTAGTTTCCATATCCTGGTTCTTATTCCTTACCCTTTGCAAGGGAAGAAACAGCTAGAAGCAGACAGTGCAACTTCAAAACCTGTTGCCAAATTAAAGGGGAGCAAATATGAAATAATTGTTAGGGTGTTTGCTCTTTTTTTTTAACATAAGGGACAAATTTACACCCAAATTGTCCTTTCAGAATAAGCAATCTGTATAGTCAGCTCCCATTTATCTAGGCTGATAGGAGTGGAAACAAAACAGGTCACCCAGCAAATCATTTAGCTTTAACACATAGTTAGAAACAAACCAACACTCTCCTTCTCTGCCCCGTGGAGGTAGTGTGGCCTGGGACCCAGATCTTGGAGCCAAATTTACTAGCGAAGTGACTTGATGTGAGTGAGTTAGCCTCTTTGAGTCTCAGTTCCTCACCTAATAAGATGGGGATGACACCGCCTACTTCACTGGCATACTGTGTGAATTAAGTGAGATGATGTAGGAAAAACCTGGTTTATAGTAGGTGCTTAATCACGTTAGCTACCTTCCCTGCATCACTAACCCTGGCCCGTAATTTATCCTCAGAACAGATAAGCCATTCACGGATAAACAGGATTTGACCACAGTACCACATAATCAATATTCTGTTGCAAAATGCAGGCCTAAGATTTTCCTGGACACATTCTTTTTCTTCTTTTACTGTATCCCTTAGCCTGGTGCTTTTCAGCCCTGGCTGTGCATTGAATCAACTAGGCAGCTTTCAGAAGCACTGAAGCCTGAGTCTTACCCCAGAGGCTGGGATGTCCTTGGTCCAGCATGGAGCATTAGGATTTTTAAGAGCTCCCTGGTGATTCTAATGCGTGGCCAGGGTTGAGCCCCCCAGCCTCAGTCACCAAGTGTGTGAACCGTGCTTATGATTAATACCAGTGGTCTCAGTCCTGGGAAGCTTTTGCAAATGCTCCACCTTCCCTACCCCAGGATTATGGTTTTCCTGGGGCAGGGTCTAGATGTGACTATTTTTTTAAAGATCTCCAAATAATTTATTTTGTGCAGCTAAGGTTGTGAATCCAGTGATACAGTCGACACCATTTTAGCAGATAGCTGATTATGATTTTTTTTTCAATATTTGTAGTGGGCTTCATTACTTATGTTTTCCTAAAATTACCAAAAGCATTTTTTTAAGGTTGAAAAGCCAGTTGAAACTGTAAAGTTGGGTGATTCTAGCAGCACAGCAGAAACCCACCGCACCCTTTGCTCCATTTAGTGTCTTCTTGGTGGAGTCAGCAGTGGCTCCACATCATGGTGACAGTGATGTACGTCACTATGAACTAAATTCACTCTAGGGTTTATTGAATATTCTTCTCTTTGTCAGATTGCTTCTTTTTACTCTATTTTTTTTTTTAATATGAGCCAGCTTTCGTGCTTTTCGGGCATTTAGGAACTTCTTTCGCTCTCCTTTTCCCCATGTTTGGGGGGAGGTCCTTTGTCACGATGCCATTTGATGTGGTCAAATCAGCAGCAGCATCTCATGTACCCCTTTGCAAACATGATCATGTTCCCATTTTACAGATGAGGAAACTGAGGCTCAGAGAGTTAATCACAGTCACACAACAAATAAGCTCGTGGTGGAACCCCAGGCTGTTGGACTCTGAAGCCACTCTTAGGGCCATCTTCAAAACCAGTCATCTTACTGGTGGGAACACAGTGTGGCTGACATTGCTCCTGCCACAATGACTCTCTGATTGAGCATCCCTGGAGCACAGGGGCTGCTGAGGACACAGAGAACATGCTTCCAGGGTCAGTCATCAGGCCCAGGGTACCACTCAGGCAGGCAACAAGAGGAAGCAGTGACTACTGCCCCACAAAGGCAGAGTGGAAGTCTGGGAGGAAGATGTATTTGGCACGGAAAGTAATCATTTGTACACCAGCGTTCAGAGCTCCAGCTAATAAACAAAGTAGGGTCGACTTGAACTAGGGGCTTCAAGGTAAATAAAATTAAATGATAGTACCACCTTTTATTGATCACCTACTATGTGTGTCAGGTGTATAAAATCTGGTCAGCTCAGCAACTCTGAGCAATTGGTGGGTTTGACTGCATTACACAGATGAGGGAATGGAGGCTCTAAAGGGGTCAGCAACATACTCAAAGTCCTACAGTTAGAAAGTGGAGGTGAGACTCAGACCTACTTCAGTCCAATGCGAGATTCCAGACTAACCCGGGACTGAATCCTCAGAGATGACATTTACCAAAACCAAAGCAATAGGACAATAACGGAAACACAGACGAATCCAGTGAGGCCCTAAGAAGACTCAGCTGAGTCTCTGACAGCATCAGGAAGGATTTTGGACCAGAATGAAATATATTTATTTATCCACCCCTTCTACCATTCCTGAATTCTGCTGACTTTAGGTAAGCAGTTTTCTCAGGACCAAGAATATAAGGATGAATTAAACGAGCTCCCTGTTCACCGTCTGGTAGGGAAGATAGACTGAGAGTAATGATGCTAATAACAGCTAGTGTTGATTTGGCACACTCTGTGTGGGGGATGTGCTAAGCTCTTTAATATATATTTTTTTATTGAAGTATAGCCAGTTTACGAGTTGTGTCAATTTCTTGTGTACAGCAGAATGCTTCAGTCATACATGAACATACATAGATTTGTTTTTTTAATATATATATTTTTACTGAATTATAGTCAGTTTACAAGCTAAGCTCTTTAATTCACCCTCACAACAGCTCTCTGGAGTGGTCCTGTATCATCCCCCATTCTACAGATAAGGAAACTGGAGGCAGATTGCCCGTGGAACACCAAGATTCCACAACTGCTAGTTGGAACCAGAATTCCAGGCCATTTCATTCTAGAACATGACCTTTCCACTGCACCTTCTCCCAGTGACAGTCAGCATCAGCCACTTGCCCAGCCAGGAAGAAGCACTTCTCCTCCATGGTCTTGTGATCCCAGTGTAGGCAAGGCGGGCATTAACTTTCCTTACCAATTAACAGAGGTCAAGGAGGCTCTGAGAGTGTTAGTGATTCACCCAGAGTCATACAAGCAGGGGAGCCTAAACTTGAACCTGGCCACTCTGGCTACAAAGCACCTGCTGTTCATACCAGGCACTACTCCCTCCCAAACACAGCTCCAGTAGATGCATGTTACAGCTGGTGGAAGATTGAAGATCAAATTGATACAAGACGTAATGATTATCTGTGCTTGATTAAAAAAAAAGAAGGCACGGGTACCTCTTGATTTGCAGAAGACAGATTACTGAAAGAGCCAGGCCTGCCAAATTGGTGTAAGTCAGATCATATTTGAACTGCTAACACGTAATGAGATTTGCTCTGTGCTGCACGTCGTTTCGTGCACGTTGCATGTGTAACTCCTTTCATCTTCATAACCACCCATTGGAGGCAGGCACTGTCATCATTCCTCACTTTGCAGGTGCTGGGACCGGAAACCACCCACCCAGGGTCCCACATTTGGCTGGTGGGGGAGCTGGGATTCAACCCAGACAGCCTGGCCCCAAGCCAGGCTCTGAGCCATCACCCTGTCAAGTTCTGAAGTACTAGCTTCCAATAAGAGCGAGCATCCTTTTGGAGCAGCAACTGTAGGCCATGCACTGTGCCAGTGCTTCCTGTGTGGTAGCTCATTTACTATCACAAAAGTCTAAAAAGTAGGTGTATTATCCCAGCTTTACAAATGAGCTCAGGTCCATCTGATTCTAGTAGCCCAGGTCCTTAATCCCTATTCAGCTTTTTTTTTTTTTAAGTGAGATACTGAAAGGAAATACTGAAAGAGTAGAAATATGCCCATTTCCTTCCCTCCGCAGGGCTCAGGGAAGGCAGTGAGCTGTCAGATAGGGCCCTCTGTGAGCTCCCAGCCCTGTCTGCTTTAGGTCCCAGCCCTGGGCATAGGGCCTGGCCCACAGTAGGCACTCAACAAATATTTGTGGAATGAGCTGCCTAAAATGGACAAAAGCAGGTTGAGGCTTAAAATCAGAGACCCGCCCTGGGTGGCTTTGGGGGACTGTAGGTGGCACGGACACACCCTGAGCCCCTCTGCTTACAACACAGGCATCATCGCAGCGAACTGCTCAGATCTCTGCCCAAGACAGAAGGCGCAGACCAAGGCAGGGCCGCCTCCCCGGCCCCCGCAGGTGGGTGCTGACCCCCTCATCCGTGGGAGGGTGAGATGTCATGGTTCCCGGCGAGAACAGACGGGAGTCACAGCCCCCTGGACACAGATAAAAGTTTTTGAGACCTGCTTGGCTTCTCGTGTTAGAAGTTCAAAATAAGCAATCTGCCACCATCCCTTGTAAATTGTTACACTAATTTGGGATTTTCTGCCCCCAAGGGAGTTTACCTCCCCTTGTGACTTGTGCTTATGACCTGGATTACAGTCAGGGATAAACTGCGGGGTTCTGCTGGGCTGCTTTGGAAAACCTCAGCCTTTTCGAATACAAAAAGTGCCATTATAACCCTTAAATCGAGAGGCTAATACTTCAGAGCAGTGTTACTCAATGTTTTACTCAGAAAAGGAAACTTATTTTTAAGGGATTTAAAGTCAATTTGGATTATCCTTCTAATTTGTAGTCCTGAGTTTCTACCCTGTTGTCAGCTGCCGGTGTTTGACAGAACCGTGTCAGCTGTGATTTGCGGGTGCCTCCCTTCTGCACGCCAGCTCTGGTACCCGGGGTCAGATGCACAGCCCCTCGTGCAAATACACAGGAGCACCAGCGATGGGAGGCAGGATGCGCGCGGGCAAGGAATCACTGGTCCCACTGGGCTGAAATTCTGGCCGGCTCATCTGCAGGGTTTCCTAAAGCAGCTCTCCCAACTTTGGTTAGTGGGACACTATTTCCAGATCAGAAGGGCTCTGGAATTTCACAGTTAAACAAACTTAAAGTGGTGTCTTTACTGCAAAACTTTTCAGAGCCTTTACTGTGTTCATGTGTACTGTGACTCTGTAAGAAAGGGGAATAGGTCTCAGGCATTCTTAACACTTTTTAACCACAGGACTCTTTTTAATGCATTGTTAGTATTTCTCAGAACTGGTGCTCCCCAGAACACAGACTGGGAAATGCTTTTCTAAAAGGGTTTGAAAAGAGGGGAAGGTATAGCTTGGTGGTAGAGTGCATGCTTAGCATGCATGAGGTCCTGCATTCAATCTCCTGTACCTCCATTAAATTATTATTACTATTATTATTATTATTATTATTATTATTATTATTATTATTATTATTATTATTATTATTATTTTAAAACAAAATAAAAAATAAAAAGGACTTGAATATCCCACCAGGCCCTAAAGGATATACTGAATGCTGGTCAAAGGATCGCTCACAGCAGAATCACTTGCAAGGCTGGTTAAAAACACTAATTCCCAGGCCACGCCCCAGACCTCCTGAGCAGGGAGCGGGGCCTGGGAGTCTGGATGTTTAATAGGCAGTCCTGGGATTTGCTCTATCGCCAGTCTGGGGAGTGATACTGGAGGAGGAACCTAAGGAAGGAGGAGTTACAGAGTGTCCTATATAATCAGTGCATGCAGTCTTCATTACACGCCTCTGGTCTCCCTGTCCGCCCCTCGGTTGTCTGCATGGGCTCCTCCCTGCCTGTCCCCAGGTCATGAGCACAGCACAGTGTTCATGCTCAGTCCTTGCCTTCTGTCTGAATCACCTCTGGCTCCGCATCACACCTAAGAGTGTTCCAGAGATGCTGGCTGAGAACAGAGATGGCCTGCCCCAGCCCTGCCCTGAGCCGGGGACAGGCTGTGAATGGTGGTGAGTCCAGGCATGGATCAGGGAGGCCGTCTGGAGGAGGAGACCCTGCATCGCGGTGCAGACTCATCTGGGGTTGGGATGTTTGGGGCAGAGGAGCAGCTGAGTGAGGCACACAGGGGCTGGGCATTCCGTGCCAGTGGGGGAATGCTGGAGCCTCCAGAGGGAGTGGAGCGGAAAGGAGCTGGCAGCCAGCGAAGTGGGAGGAATGCCGCTCTGTTGCTCCCAGCTTCTTACACCTCACCTCTCTGCAGATGCTTCCAGAATCCCTGCCTCTTGTCCTGGCCTACCCCTCATCCCCCTTCCCTTCTTGGCTCCTCTATTGAAAACCTGTCTGTCCTGTGAGGCCCAGTTTGGAACCCACCTTCCCTGTGAAACCAGCCCCTCCCTCCGCCAAAGCTCACCCCACATTCTTTTTAGATTTCTTTTTCCAGGGGCTACTAGCCTGCTCTGCTTGGCCCTGTGATGTTAGGGGTTTATTCCTTACCCCCTTTCTCTCCGTTCAGACCCTAAATCCCACTCGTCTTGCCCTCATCCGAAGTAACTGTTAAAAACGGAAGTTTTAGAAAGTGGGCTTTTTAATTTACCAAAATACATCAGGGGTTTGAAAAATGTCTGCGCCCTTTGCTTGAGAAATTCCCCTTCTAGGAATCTGGCTGAGGAGGTAATTAGAAATTGGGACAAAGATTTATGCAGAAAGATATTGATCACAGCCAATTTTATAATGGCAGATAAAAGCATCCTCAGTGTTTAAATATAAGGAAATGTGTAAGTAAGTTATATTGTATATATCCGATGAAGAATCTACCGAAGAAGGTTTTCATGATAGGGAGAAACACTTAGGAGGTAAGTGGAAAACAATCAGTATACAATTACTGTATAATCTCAAGTACATAAAAAATGTGTAAATATACTTTCATATCTATTTGCATGTCTAAATAGAAAAGACTAAAGAAATACACTAAAATATTGAGTTTTTTGTAGAAAGCAGAACTGTTGTTAATTTCCACTTTAAATACGTAAATATTTTCCATACATTCCATAATTGACACAGATTTTGTTTGTAGTCAGAAAAAGAAAAAAACTAGAGCAACTAAGAATAGGAAGGTGGAGTTTTTCTCACCGTAAGTTTGGCATTTGACGAGGTTGCTTGTATGTTCCTAGTGACATGTTCCTAAGGGCCATTTTGTGTGCTGTGTGTTTTGCTGCCTGCTATCCTACTCTGGGACTGCAAACCAGCAGCTGAGCTCAGCATTTTGGGCTGCCAGAGCCCGGCTTTGCCCATCACTCCTGTGATCTGCAGTCCTCCTTGGACTCACCCAGAGCATCACACTGTGGGATGGATGATGGCTCAGTCCTTTCACACCCCGACTCTGTCTCCTGTGAAGGTGGTCCCTGCCTTGGCTGATGGGGCCGAGCAACCTTCAGAAGATTCTCCTCTCATACAACCAGAGCAGACACTCCACCAGTTTCCAGGTGGCCTTGTGTGGTTAATTTGGGTGCCGCCCTTCAGATTTGTCAATGCCTGGCTTCATCTCGGGTGTCCTGTGTGGACCCAGAAGTCCCACACTCCACACACCTCTCTCTGTGCCTGTGTTCATCTCCTGCTCTAAGCGGGAAATTTCCATTGCATTCTCTCCATCACTCAGCTCCCATAACTTCCAAAGGAGGCTTTATCATCCCCACCTAACAGGTCCATCAGCCGTAACTATCCCAGGGCCCTTGCAGATCTGAAATTTGAACCTAGGGCTGACTGACCTCAGGGTTGGTGCTCTTTGATGGCAAAGAGTTGGGACAGCTGGACATTCAAAGGGGAAGGTCCTGGTGGCCCTTCTCCCACTTTCTATGTTAATCTCTGCTTCATCTGCTTTCTAAAGCCTGCAGCTATTCAAAGACAGAGCACACTGTCCTAAAACACCCACGGACATCTATTTATGTCACTGTATCACCATTAGGACAAATGCAATTGGCAGCCTTTATTCAAAACCTCAGAGTTACAGTCTTTGGACTTGGACAGTCAGAGTCACTCGGTTTGCAGATTTGATAGCAGTGATGTGGATGGATTTGAAAGGGAAATGTAGGTGCCTCTGGAGGGCCTGATGACGGGACTGCACAGAGTTGGGGTCTGAGACACGTGCTGCATCGATCCAGCCCCACAGACATGCCTTTGACTTGGGGGAAGGGGGCAGGGGTGGGTACTTATCCCTTCTGAGAAAGGGCTCAGAGTGAATCATTTGTAATCAATCAAACAGTATCTAATATTGAAGCAAACTTGTGGAAGTCATCCCCACAAAAATCCACCAGGAGAAGAGGAACCTTTGACCTGTGGGAACAGGGGGGTGTGCCCCAGGCTCCAGGAGACCCTGGAATTCAGTGCACAGCACTTAACCTCCCCCATAGAAAGACCACAGAACTACTCAGTTGTTTGAAAGGTCTAATGCTGGTCTCTTGCTATATTACAATAGTCAAATAAATAAGAAATTAAAGTAAAACCTCGCAGATGCAGAACAACTCAAATCCCCATACATGTGGGAAGCATGGGACCAGCCCAAATCAGTGAAAAGTCTAAGTTACTGAATAATTTTTAAATGCAGTTTTACTGATATTAAAAGGCTGGGCACTGAGGAGACACTCCGCTGAGTGTTGAATGGATTGCTGGATAAGAAGGTAAATAGGTGGGTGGATAGCAGTTAACACATAGCACACTAACTTTGTTCCAAGCACTGTTCTAAGTATTTACATTTATAAGCTCATTCAATTCGAAAATAATCCTATGAGATACGTACTGTGAATATCTTCATTTTAAACTTGAGGTTACCCAGCTGTCTGCTGGTAGAGCCAGGATTTGAATCCAAGGAGTCTGGCTCTCGAGTTTTAGTTCTTCACCGTGGAGAATTCGTGAATAAATGTTTGAATATCATTTTATTATACCAAGATTATGCTGCTCAAGAGTTTGAAGTGTGTTTCTGTAATTACATCTGCTGCTTTAAAATGAGCAAACAGGTCCAGTGCCACCATTTTACGGATGGGGAGACTGAGGCCCAGAGGAGGAAGGATCTCAGCTCCAGCCCTCCTCCTGTGCCCGATGGAGGCTGGAACTCCGACCTCCCCGTGACACCCACAACTTCTCACTTCCCAGTCCACCACTGGCCTGATGCTCCTTTGTAAACTCATCTCTCTGGTCCAGATTCCTTGGAAGGTTCCGCAGTAGGTTTCCCTCTGCGGCTGGTATCCCTGAAGCCCCTCCCAGCTGAGGTTTCACAGTGCCTGAGAGATGCCAGTGCTCTGGGAGCCCAGCCTTTGCCATTCCCTGAAGCTAGCACTGGCTTCCAGAAGGACCAGAGAGCCTGCTTGCTTACTTCTAGCGAGGACTCGGTTTTTCCTTTTCGGAGCAGCCCATTCAAAGGGGACAAGAACAGGATCGGACTGGGGAAATCCAGGCAGGGGTGGCGCATGTCCAATTCCTGCCAGTGGGTGGCGGCAGAGCCCAGAAATTTCAAATGCCCCAGCTGGAGGCTGGCTGCCTGGATTTGAATCCTGACTTTGCCTAAATGAGTGACCTCAGGCAAGCCACTTGCCTTCTCTATGCCTTGGTCTCCCCCTTCGCAAAATGGGCACACCAATAACACCTACCTCATGAAATTGTCCTGAGGCTCCAATGAGATTACACACAGAGAGCACTTAGCAATAGTGCGCAGAGTAAGCAACCAATAAAAGCTCTTTTAACATCACGCTTATCATCCTCTGTTAGAGCAAAGCCAGAGGCTTATCCACATTGATCAGTTGTTCTAGAGCTTTGTTTTATTGAAAACAGATGAAAAGGTCGCCAGCTGGGCTCTCAGAGACCTTTTAGCTACCCAAAGATCCTTTATAATTAACCTTTATGATGAGATTTTCCTTATGAAAGTACCACGTGTCAGGGCTGAAATAGATTTTGAGAAAGGCAGTGTGGGTTGGAGCTTATTAGTCTCAGGGATTTAAAAACCTTATCTTCTATCAGAAGACAGGGTTTTGGGTACAGCACAGCCCCCTTTGGGCCACTCTGCCGTGGGGTCCAGCAACCACAGACAGACTTGTGGTATAACCCTGAAAAAAAAAAATCCATTTTGTATTACTTGCCACTTTGCCAATATTAAACAAACGATGTATTGAGATGTATTGATTAAAGTATTACTTCTACCTGTATGTTCCTAAAGTAGCTTCAGATTCATTTATATGCTTTTTCTTTTGAAGTCATGAACACGGAGACATTGAGTTCCCAATACATCCCAAGAAAAGCAGTTTGTGAATTTTTCAAACAGAATATGATGTTATCTTTCCAGGCCCTGAGCCCTCTGTAATTTTCTTGGGATCCACCCTTGTTTTTCCAGCTGTGCCTGAGCTGAAGCTCCTGTGCGGGGCGGATGTGCTGAAGACCTTCCAGACCCCCAACCTCTGGAAAGATGCACACATCCAGGAGATAGTGGAGAAGTTCGGCTTGGTGTGCGTGGACCGGGTAGGGCATGACCCAAAGGGGTACATCTTGGGCTCGCCCATCCTGCAGAAGTACCGGGACAACATCCACCTGGCCAGGGAGCCTGTGCAGAACGAGATCAGCGCCACGTACATCAGGCGGGCCCTGGCCCAAGGGCAGAGCGTGAAGTACCTGCTCCCGGATGCCGTCATCTCCTACATCAAGGAGCACGGCCTCTACACCAGGGACACCAGCACGGAGAGGAATGAAGGTTAGATGGGCTGGACCAGCCCCTCCTCCCCAACTGAACGCCTCCTGAGGACAGGCCGGCTAAGGTCTTGGTTTTCGTTCATTTTTCCATCTTTCATTTGGTCTGTTTCAACAGCAGTTTTGTTTCTGAGGAGTCTTCTGTGCCAGGAAGAGATACCTTCTTTTGGGAGGAGCAAATGTCTACCTCACAAGGAGGGACATTTATCATAGAAGTTAAAATGGTGTGTCAGGTCACTGGGGTTAGACAAGAGCTCTCAGAACCTCTGGTTAAAGAGATCTTATTTTGTAAATGGTAGTTATGGCTGCGCACTGAAGGTTCTGCACGTGACAGGGACCGCTGAGGGTCAGATCGGAATTGCCCACAATGTGTTTTTCTAACCAGGACCAGGTGCAGCTTGCCGGTCTTGATTGGAGAGGCTTGACAGGATGCTAATTACCAAACGGCAGGCTTTGTCAATGCTTTGCTTCAACAAAATAACACTCTGTCAGGGTGTCAAGAATTTGGAAGCTGCACTTTGCTGATTTACATTGAATCTTCCTTACGAACCATTGTCTGCCTGCCTACTGGCCATCGATAGAATTTAAACTAAAGTCTTTCTAAGTAGTGATACTCAAACAATATTTTTGATACAGTATATATATTTTTTTCTAATACAGCTAATCTATGAATGCTAGCACTCCCGATTTCCAGGTTTCTAAAAAGGAACTGAGGTAAAACAGAGGCCTTGACTATTTTAGAGGATCTTCTTGAATGTTTTATGACTGCCTGCCTGTTTGAATATTGGCAAAGGGATAAATAATAAATTGACATCAAAAAGTGCTAATGAAAAGTTTCTCTTTTTTCTTTCTTTGTTATATTATTCATGCCTGATGTACCAGCTGTTGCTCTTCTTTTTGGCTATTCCATGAAATTTGCTAGTGTTCCAATCGAACTGGCATGAATTTAAAAGTTTCTGTTCCCGGGGATGAGCAGTGGAGGGAAGACACTGCTTTCAACACCAAGCAGACGGTTCTCTGAGCTCTGGGTCGATGGCTGTGTTCAGGTGAGCCCTGAAAGGTACAGACAGGAGCCTTGTGTGTGTGTTCAGGATTTGTCCTTCCACCCCCAGTTAGGAAGAGGTGGTTTTGATTGGCCGAATTCAGTTTGAGTTTACTCTTTCTACTTCCTGACCAAACGACTGAACACGTTCAGAATTGACTTCTCCAGGATTTTACGCTGGTTCATCCTTGCTACAAATGTAATCGTGCAGAAACACAAAGGGTCAGTGGGAAGAATCTTGTATCTTCCGAAATATATCCCAGTGTTGGCAGGTGTGTCATGATGCACATGAGTGAAGCAGGAAATCATCAGGATTTCCTGCATCGAG
Organism: Camelus ferus; assembly: GCF_009834535.1. NCBI lineage: Eukaryota > Metazoa > Chordata > Mammalia > Artiodactyla > Camelidae > Camelus > Camelus ferus. The sequence goes on from NC_045696.1 coordinate 105,275,218, forward strand.
AGTAGTGGGACCCTCCAGTGAGGGTCCCCAGACTTCCGCCCCTGCAACCTCTGAAGCTGCTGGCCATTCCCCACCCTGATGAGCTCTGCCCTTAAGAGATCCTTAAGGACCCTGATGATTCAGGGGAATAGGGATCAAACGGCCTTGTCCAGGAGCTGCCACAGCAAGTTGACTGCCTCGCTTCCCCACCATGAGCCTTAGTTTCCCAGTCTCTAAAATGGGGATGTTTAATTAGACAGCCTCTAAATTCTCTTCCATTTTTCTAAGACTCTGAGTGCCTCTGACTTCAGCCTCTCCACCCTTCTTTGGGTCCAATACACTTCTGACCAGACTGGAAGCTCCCCAAGGGAAGGGTCTGTGTTCTGGAGGGTTATTTGCGGGGGGAGGGGGGCTTTTTTTTTTTTTTTTTTTTTGGCTGCTGTATCCTAAGTGCCAAGAAATTTGCTACTCCAAGTGTGGTTCCAGGCCCAGTGTTTGTCTGCTGTGGGAGCTGGTTAGAAATGCAGGCTCTCAGGCCCCACCCCAGACCTACTGACTAAGAATCTGCATTTGAATAAGCTTCCCCCACCATTCAATGCACTTGCCTAGAATAGTCCCTGTTATGATAAATATTAGTTTTGTTTTGAATAAACTGTTTGTATGAGTGAAATTGCATCGCATTTACTTTGGTGAATAGCTTCCTCCTTACTGTCTGAGCAACACTGCCCACCTGTTCTGTGTAGGGTATAGAAGGCAAAGGAGGAAAAAAAACAAAAAACAGCAAATAGCTGTAGTGCCCAGAAAAAGTAAGAGAGGGAGGCTGTGGGTTTGAGGCAAGGCTTCTCCCCTTGGGCACTACTGACTTCCGTGCCAGATAGTTCTTTGCTGTGAGGGGCTGTCCTGTGCATTGCAGGGTGCTTAGCAGTATCCCTGGCCTTGATTTGTTAAATGGCAATAGTACACGCCAGTTATAACAACAGAATGCCCCCAGGCATTGCCAGATGTCCCCTGGGCACAAAATAATCACCTTGGTCCAAGACCCATTGGGTTAAGAGCATGGCTGGGAGGTGGAGGGTAGTAGGTATGTATATGAGGAGGGGTCTCAGTTTCCCAAGAGGGAAAATTAGGAAACAGAAGCATAGAATCTTATGAAGGTCTAGTCTAGGGGTGGGGAGATACCGACCACTCACGAAGTTATTCTGAGGGACACAGTGCTGTTGACAGTAGAATTAGAAGCCACGTCCTTAACTCAGAGGTGCTCTCCCCTCAGTTTCAATCTCCCTTTGCCTCCCAGTACCCATACTGGTTTTCTCTTCCATGTTTTACAGGCTGAAGCTTCCAACGTAGCCCGCACCCTCAGTGCTGATGTTCAGGGCCTGGCCAGCGGAGACCCCCAGTGAATGGGAGCTAGCAGTTCTATGATTCTAATTATGATTCAAAGTTCAGGATTCATTTATTCAAATCCTATTTCTTGAGGACCTCTCCTGTGCCAGGCACTAAACAGTTGGAGAGCGATGGTGAGCAGGATGGACACAGTCTCTCCCCTCCAGAAGCTTCCAGGCCAGATAGGAATGGAATAATATTCACGCAACTAAGCAGGATTTCTAACTGGGACGAGGGCTCCGAGGGCAAGTACACCACACACTCTGACAGCCAGAAGCAGCCAGTTCGCTGTGAAGTAAGGAGGCTTAAGCTCCAGCGCCTCGCTGGCCAGGCCCTTTCCAACACACTGGAGGGACCTTAATTATGTAGATCTTTCATTTCACACTCATAATTTTTATTCTTTTTCTGGAAAGGGGCCTTCAAGATTGTACAAAGTTTAGGTCCTATAACATATCAGGGATTCACCCTGATGATAGAATGCAGATGGGGGAAGAGAGGATAGATTTGAGACCTGAAAGATGAGTTCACAAGACTTGGGGATGAGGGGAGGCCAACTGACTTTTGGGCAGAATGAACAGTACGTACAAAGGCCCTGTGGCAGGAGAGGGCAAAATGAACATGATGAGCTAGATTCATCATTACCTCCTGAAGAAGGGGTTGCTTATGACGCTGTGCACCTGACACCAGGCATCTTTGCTTGCCACCATCTGTCTCCCTGTCCTGCCTTTCTGTAGGCTCAGGGCACCGGCCCAGCTGGCCTAGAGGAGATGCCTTCATCTCTCTGATTCATGTCTGTATCTTGGGGCTCCCACCAGGCAAAACATTTATTTCTTAGCCTTTACATACATTGCCCCTGAAATAAAACAATCCAACAAAACCTACTATATATATACACACATACACATACACTACATGTAAATTTCTGTACTCTCACTCTGTCTCATTGATTCATGCCACCTCCCTTTTTTAGTATCAGAAGAGAAAATGTGTATCACTGCTGTGCTCCTGATTTATTGCATTGACATTGACCTGCACACCTGATTTCATATTCTTCTCCATTCCGCAGGGCCTCCTCTGCATCTCGTTTGCCAGGGTGTTTTGTTTATTTTGCAAGAACAGATAAAACAGTGGTTTGGGCTCCTGGGTAAATAGAATTTCCAACGTTAAATAAAGGTTTTCCTATAATAGCACATGCTGTCCAAATGAGCAGAGCTCTGTATCCCAGCCTGAGGAGAGGATTTTTCATTTATAATACTGTCTGTGTCACTTGGGACAGAATGATGTGAAATCCCATTTTAAACAGCGGTCCAGATTTGCAAGGTACCTGTGGTAATTGGGTTAATACATGAATATGAGTTTCTTCTCCCCACCCGCCCGCTTTCTATGCTAACAGTGCCTTTGCTTTTTGCAAGGGTCTTCTTGCATCCATGGCGTTCCCTTTCAGTCATGAAGTTATTTTCTTGGACCAAAACTCAGGATTTTAGATACGTGTGTGTGACTATGAATCTATAATAATGCACCTAGGCACACACCTCAGAATATTTTAGAATTGTTCAAATAATCCCCAAAAGGTTTGTACATGACACTAGAAGAGACCCTAAAGTTCATCTGGCCCCACCTTTTCCAAATTATCAGAACACTAAAATCCCACCAAGTCATGGGAGTGTCACTATTACTAATAATAATTATGTCTTGTGGACAAGTCTTTCTCCTGTAGGAAACGCATAATGAGTGTTTCCATGCCTTGGCAGTCTTACTTTCTATACATGCCTCCTATGCAGCCTCTTTTCTCCATCCCTCCTGTCACCTCCCAATCCAGACTACGATCGTCTCTTATCTGGACCACTGTGATGGCCTCCCCAAGTCACTGCTGGCCCCTGAAATCCATTCTCCAAGTCAAAGTCAGAGCAGTCGTGTGCACAAATCTGGGCATATCCCTCCCTTGCCCAAGCTTCTTCCAAGGGATGCCATTAAGAAAATGGAAGACACAGACTTGAAGAACACATTTGCAAAATGTATTTCTAATAAACGACTTGTGTCCAGAAGATGTAAAGAACTCTAACAATTAAAATGAGAAGAATATGCTACAGCCATTATGGAAAACAGTATGGAGATTCCTTAAAAAACTAAAAATAGACTTACCCTGTAATCCAGCAATCCCACTCCTGGGCATATGTCTGGAGAAAACTAACTTGAAAAGACACATACACCCAATGTTCATAGCAGCACTATTTACAGTAGCCAAGACATGGGAGCAAACTAAATGTCCATCAGCAGATGACTGGGTAAAGAAGATGTGGTATATTTATACAGTGGAATACTACTCAGCCATAGGAAAGAATGAAATAACGCCATTTGCTGCAACATGGATGGACCTAGATATTATCACACTAAGTGAAAGCAAAAGAAAAACTTACGGTTACCAGGAAAGGGGAGTTGGGAGGGATAAAACGGGAGTGTGGGATTTGCAGATACACACTACTATATATAAAATAGATAAACAACAAAGACCTACTGTAAAGCACAGGGAACTATATTCAATAACTTGTAATAGCCTATAATGAAAAAGAATATGGAAAGGAAGATATATATATATATATATAGATATATAGATATATATCTATATATATATATATATATAACTGAATCACTATGCTGTACACCAGAAATTAACACATTATAAATCAACTATACTTCAATTTAAAATTTTTTAAATTAAATTAAAATAAAAGACAGAAAGAATAAAAACCCAGTTTAAAATAACCCAAAGATTGGACTAGACACGTGCACGGGAGGGTCAACACAGCAGCTCAGTGCTGCTCAATAGAAGGCTGGCCTTTGGCTGGCATCTGAGAAGTTGGCTTTTGGAATATTGCCTACATTGCTAACTGATAAGGCTGTTTTGTCTGCCTGGGGCACAGAATCCGGGTGTACCAGCTTGCCTAGACGGTTTGTACAAGCAGTGTGATTTATAGCAAACACCTGCTTTCCTTCTAGGAGTCTGGAATGTCAGTAATCATGGCTGGTTGTGCAGGCAGAGCGCTGACATCACCAGCCCACGATGAAAACCATGGAGCCTGAGTCTCAGGCAGGCTCCCCTGGGCAGAAACAAGGCACGGTGTTGCTGTGCTTCGCTGCTGGAGGAAGAAGCATGTTGTGTACGTCTTCCCCCCAGGAAGGAGAACTTTGGAAGCCTTCACCTGGGCTCCTCCGGGCTCCACCCCATGTGCCTTTTCCCCTGGCCAGCCCTGTTGTGCATCCTTTCACCATAATAACCCTTTGCCTCTGAGACTTGTGAGTGCTTCAAGCAAGTCATCAAATGTGGAATCCCAGAAACAAGACACCTCACCAAAGATGACGTAAGGATGACAAATAAGCACAGAAGAGATGCTCAGCCCCGTCTGTCTTTAGAGAGCTACAGTGAGCTACCAGCTGGAATGGTTAGAATCAACCCAGCAATCCCACTCCTAGGTATCCGCCCGAGAGAGACGAACTCGTTTATCCACTCAGACTTGGCTGTGAATGTTTATGGCAGCAGTATTCATTATAACCCAAAACTGGGAAAATTCAGATACCCATCAACTGGTAAATGGATAAACAAATGTGTTACATACGTCCATGCAAGGGAATACTATTCAGCAATTAAAAGGATGAACTAGTGATAGATACTGAAACAAAGTGGATGAACCTCAAAGACATGCCAAGTGAAAGGAGCCAGGCATATAGGTTGATGTGTTACATAATTCCATTAATATGAGATTTCCAGAAAAGGCAAAACTACAGAGGCAGAAGGCGGACCAGTGGTTGCCTGAGGGTAGGAGTGGGGATTGACTGCACATGGGCACGAGGGAATTTTGGGGGGTGACAGGAATGTTTTAAAACTAGATTGCTGTGACAGTTGCACAAGTATATAAATGTACTAAAGGTCATCAAACTACACACATAAAATAGGTAGATTTTGTGGTGTTTAAATTACACCTCAATAAAGGTGTCTTTAAAAAATCCTCCTGAGCTTCGTTACATGCTTTACCAGTGAGGATCCTGCTCTTCGCATCCTCCCCCTCAACTTTCCTCCTGCCCCACCCGCCCCAGGCCCTTGGCCCTTTCACTCTGCTCCAGCCTGGCTGACTTTTTGCAGTTTCTCACACCCACCCTTCCCTGATCATCAGTGCTTCTGCATATGTGGTTCCCTCTGCCTGCAAGCTGTCTCCCTTCTCCCCTCCTTTGGGTTAATTCCCATTTCTTCTTCAGTTCTCCGCCTCAAGTCGCTTCCTCCAGGAAGTCCTCTCTGAATCCCAACTAAGTTAGACTTGCCCCCTGTACTCCTAGCTCCTTGCTCTCCTCTTTTGTAAAAGAGTTTCATCACTCTTGAAATGACTCATTTGGCAGTAACTCCAAGTTCCCTGAAAGCAAGAATTTGTTCATTGTTCATTTTCCCCAGCACAACTCCTGGCTCACAATGGGAGCTTAATAAATATTTCATAAAATAGTATCTGAATAAGCATCTTAATAGCTCTGAGAAGCCCATGATAAACACACCTGTTTAACTTTGTATAAATCAGTGTTTTTGAAGCACATGTGCACTCGGAATCCTTTTATACACACACACACTTAATAATATGAGGAACACGAACTCAAAGGAGCCATTTACAAAGCTCTTGTCTAAAAAGTTTCTTTCCCAGATTTTTACTTCAGTAAACACCCTTATACATAAACCCATACAAGCCAGTGCTTTTGTGGGATAGATTCCCAGCAGTGGTACTGCTGGGTCAAATGGTATGTGTCCTTTTTATTCTAATCGATGTTACCAGATTGATTTTTTTTTTAAGTAAATTGAATTTTTTGAAAAAAGACAATCTCATAGAGCGGCTTAAATTTTCATTTCCTTACTCCTTTGCAGGGAGGCACCTTCATTTATCTTTCATACAAGCCAAAGCAGTATCTCTCTCTTCATTTCAGTAGGTAATCTGTGAGGAAGAATTTCAGGAGCTCCGTCTCCACAGAGAGACCCAGCAGTCAGTAGGTAAACGTTATTCCCGGATTGCTGGGTGCCTTCGTCAAGGATTCTTTTTTCTTTTTGTACACAGGAACTCCTCGAAGTCACCTAAATAACATGTAAACAAGGTTCTCGAGAAACTAGAGAGAAAGAGGAAATTGACATTCCCCCACCTCCCCCCCCCGCCCCCTCCCCATCCCGCTCCTCCTCCTCTTCCTCTAATGCTTCCTCCCTCGCTGCCCCCTCCCCGGACTGGCTTCTAGGAGCCTCACCTGCTGCTCATCACCCAGCAGCCGCACACCTGCGTCCACGTGACCCCCCCCCCACCCTAAACCCTGCCTCAGTGTCACAAATCTAGAATTTCAGAGACTCACTGGCCCGGGATGGACTTGTCCACCTAGTCCACGTGGCGGTGATTTTTCTGCAAGGGCAGAGGGTGGTCAGGGAGGAAAGGGATGGACACTTCCAACACCCAGGTAAGCGCCCACAAAATCCCAAAGTGACCCGGCCGTTTGGGTACGCCCCTCCTGCTCCTGCTCTGCTGAGGCCGTGCCACAGGAAGGGATGCTGGTGGGAGACACATGCTCCTGGAGGGAGAAAGGGAAGGAAGGGTGGGATGGCAGCCGGGTGTCAATCACTCCTTCTTCACTCCCCCCTCCACTGTGGGCGGATGGGCCGGGGTCAAGGGCAGGCTGGGCAGAAGCTAGATGGAGTCCACTCCACCCCGACCCCTACCCCTGCCCCAGGCCCACAGGCATGGGCTTGAGTCCTGTGGGTCTGGGAGAGCCTGGCTTCCCTGGGGAAGGCAGAGTAAGTGAGCTGCAGCTGGACTTGTGAGTCCCTTAGCGGGATCCTGCAGAGGACGCAGGTCTTCCTTCCCGAGGAGAGGCTGCATCAAGGCTCGGGACATGGCGTGTCGAGCCAGGTGCAGGTCTTAGTCCCCTGCAGCAGCCCAGGGCATTGTCTGGACCCTCACAACACCCCTAGGAGCCCTAACTTGGCCAAAACCCAACTGGCTTCTTGGCAGAAGCACGGCAAGTTTGTGCAAACGGATGTTTGTGAAGTGAGGGTGGATTTCCCTGGCATCTCAAGATGTCATGTTGTCCAGAGACCTTCCTAACCTCTGCCACGACCTCCCTCCCACCAAGCCGGGGAGCGCCTCTGCTTTATAACCCTACGGCCCCTGCAAGCCCCACTGTCACAGCCCCAGCCGCCCTGGTTGCCCCCGTTTCCATGGCTGTCTCCCCACCCTGACTGCACCCTGAGCCTGCTACCGAGTCCAAGCTCATACTGCTCACAGCACAACAGGCCAGTAAATCAAGAGACAAGGTGTTGGGGTAAGGAAGGGTGACTTTATTTGGAAAGCTATCAGACCGAGAAGATGGTGGACTAGTGCCCCAAAGAACCATCCTCCCTGAGTTAGAATTCAAGCTTCTTTTACACTAGAAGAGGCAGGGGTTAAAGTCCTGGTTGGGGGATGTGTTCATTGCTTCCTTCCTGCAGCCATTCACAAGTAAGCCTGGTCAGGAAGTTTCCTGTGAACTAAACAAAGGTATTTTAGCTTAATGCTCATCACCTGGGAGGCAGGGTTCCCAGAGATGGGCCATTATGTATAGTTTTAACTTACAGGCAACATCCCTTTAGTGATTAACTTGTAGCAAAAGCAATAGAACACAAAGGTTAAAGTAAAAGAAACAGATCCAATATGGGGTCAGATCTGTTCCTCCCTAGTGCAAGAGGACAAGGCTCAGGGTCTCACAGTGCTGGGGCCACGTGCCCCACAGATGGACATCCAGATGACCTGGTGAAGGCCTGGCGCACACTGCCCCTTCCTAACGGCACCTTGAATTCCTTTTAAGGATTTTCCTCACTGGCTTCAGTCTGGCCAGGCATATCCAGGTGCTCACTCCCCAGAATTTAAATCCGGAACACAGCTACCACTAAAAACGGCTGGGGCTGGTCTGTCCTGGTGGTCTGGTCCTAACCAGTTCCCCACACAGGGTCCCATTTGTCTTTCCTGTCTCCTGTCCCAAGATTCTTCGTAATCCTTCCAGTAAGTTTCCTTATTTCCTAAATTCTCCATAATTTGTTTCTGTTGCTTGTAGCTAAGGGAAGAGTGGGGGAGAGGAGGAGGAGGAGGAAGGAAGGAAGGAGGCAGGGAAAAAAGGAAAACTAACTCAAACACACAGTGAGTGAACGAGTGAGACCAGAGCACAGTCCAGCTGGAAAGCCTGGCAGCAGTGGACTGGGTGATGGTGGCAGTGATGAGCAATAGTGTCTTCCTGGAAGAGCCAGGCCAAGCCCATTCATGTCCATGTTAACACTGGGCCAGCCATGGACATGATTTCAAATCTTAGCACTTACACATGCTCACAGGGTCCTCCCATGGTGCTGATGACTAACACTACCAAGCTCCTGCTAGTAGAGGCAGGAAAGCCAAGGCCCTGCCCCCAGGTTGCTCCCAGGCTCTTGGGAGAGCCCAGTATCCAGTGCACACCCAGCATCCTCCAGTGCTGAGCCAGGGTGCAGGGAAGGGGCCAGGACAACAAAGCAGTAAAGAGGCCAGAAGTCGGGTCTTCAAAATACAGGGAGCACAAGAATCCTCTGCAGAGCCTGGTCAAAGTGCCCTTTTCTGGCCTCACCCAGACTGTGAGTCAGTAAGCTGGAGTGAGCTGGGGATCCAAGTTGTCACAAAACCCCAGGACAGAGACAAGTGGTCTCTCTTTGGGATATACTATCTGAGAGTCGGGAAAAGGAAGAAGAAATGCAGAAGGGTGTGTCCTCTGTAGAGCTTTTAGAAGATGCAGAGCATCTGCCCTTCACCCCTTCCAAGGCCATTCTTCCTAAAATTTCTTTATATGGAGCTGCTGTCCCTCTGGTATCAAGAACCGTCAGCATCCTCTCAGCACCTCACAGGAAAAGACCCAGCTCCTCAGTCAGCATTTGAGCCCCCAAGCCCAGTCACTCCATTTTGCTCCTGCCTGTCTTCTGATGGCTCATCCACGAACCCTCGCCTCTGACAGCTTCAAATCCTGTCTGCCTCTATTAACAGCCACAGGTTTCCCACTTCTGAACTTTCGTGTGGGCCGTTTCTCTAACCTGGGACACCCGGCCCGCCTCTCTAAGCCTCTCTGCACATCACTCACTCCTCAGGATCCTCTCAAGCTCCACCTCCTAGAACACCCTCCCTCCTGATCTGGTCCCCGGGGACCTCCCCTCCTCCAAGCTCTTGTTGGGACTGCTTTGTATTAGGTGACTGAGGCTGACAAGGGATTTTCTGTCCCTCTGAATCAGAGAAGGGTCAGAGTGTCAATAAGGAGAAATTCATTCAAACTGCCTGACCTGGAAAGACTGGAATGTACTGGGGGTGGTCAGGGTAGGCAGATTTCCAGACCAACTCTGAGTTGGACTGTGAGGGTCCCCTCCCCTCACCCCGCATGGATTCTCAGTGCACACGGGGCAAGTCAGCCCAATCCCAAGCCCAAAGTTGACCAGCTGTACTCCTGTTTCATTGCCCCTTTCCTCCCGGAACCTCCTTCCTTGCTCTGTCTTCTCTGCCGCAAGCTGCATGGTGCCCCCCTGACCTTGGATCCAACATGGTTGCCCGGTCATCCAGAGACCCAAACACCCTGGTTTCCTCAGTTCCTCAGGTGGACCCCAGATCAACAGAAAGAACTCACTGGAAGATGTGAGCTCAACAAAGATCGAAACCCACCTCACACCTCCAAGGAGGCAGCACAGAGAAATCCCTCCAGAGCAGTAACCACAGAAAAGGACACCGCCTTTGGGATTACACAGAACTGAGTTAGAACCATGCTATTTTTTGACTTAAAACTGTGTAGACTTGAGCCTTAATCTCTCCAACTTGGTTGTTTATATCTGTAAAAGAGTGATGGGAGAATACCTACCCATCATGAGGCTCAATGATTAAATCAGATCATGGTCACAACACGTGTCACAGGAGCCCTCACACAAGGGCTGGGTTCATCGTCACCATCATCTTCATCAGGCTTTGTGGAAGGGAAGATTTCAAGCTGCTCCTTGATGCTTCTCACACCCTGTTGTCATGCAACCATCTCTCGTCTGGGGCTGCTCTACATCCGCTCAACGTCTGCTAAGGAAAGTAAAGGCAAACGCCTTGGCCAGGGCCCCAGAAGTCCAAATGCAGAGACAGTTCCTCCAAGCAGAGGCAAGCAAGAGTTTGAATATGCTACTCCCTTGAGTCTTTGCATCAATGAGCCTTTAATGCGAAACAAATCAGTCTACATCTCAGTGGCTTAAAACGAGAACCATTTCTTATTTCTCATGAGTCTAGCAGTTAGCCAGGTGCTTCTGGGCCACGATCAATTGATCTTGGCTGGTCTCACTCACATGTTTGGTTCCAAAAGGTGTCTGGAGGCCTCGCCCAGACCTACTACAACATCCCTTCTGCCACAAAATCTATTGGTCAGAACAAGTCATGAGGCCACCCCAGATTCAAGGGGTGGGGAATCACCCCCCTCTCTCCATAAGTGGAGCAACAAAGTATTGTGCATTGTAGCCACTTTTGCAGTTCCCCACAGGCCTCCAGCTTTTCTCTGCATCCTTTATAGTTCCTAGTTATGCCCTGAAGTGAGAAACTCTGTGTTAAAATAAAAATGGATGGATGGTTGGAAGGATGGACAGGAGGATGGCTGGGTGGGTAGGCAGTGCTGGCTAGGAGTGAGTGGGCAGGGAGACGGGCCAGTGGGCGGTGTGCTGGAGCGTGGGTACAAGGAGGAAGTTTAGATGGTGGAGGATTTGTGGATGGTGGGCAGATGACTTCCACATCCTGCTCTCATCCCTAGAGCCCAGGGGCGTGGCGGCACAGGAACAAGACTTGCCATTGTGCACCCCGGTGATCCTCTGGAAGGCGGATGAGTCATTCCCTGCCCACGGCATCCACCGTATGCCCTGTTCCTCCTGGGCTGGCTGGCCTGCACAGAGGCTCATACCCAGGGCCCATTAGCATGACTGCATGTCTCTGCCATCCTCCTCTCCTTCCTGGTGACACTCTTGTACTGTACTTTTCAGTGGCTCCCCATTTCCTACAGGATAGAGGCCAAGTATCTTGCTAGGGTGTCTAAAGCTCCCCATGGCCTGGCCCCCCTTGTCTCTCCAACATTTCCTTCCACTGTGTCAAGCCATGCCATCCCTCCCACCCGCTCTGCTCCCCCTTAGCCATGCTGCAGCCACACGTCTCCCTGGAAATGCCAGGTTTTCCTACACCTCCCTGATTTTGCATGTGCTCTTCCCTCTCGGGAGTGCCCTCTCCACCCTCAGTCAGGCAAATGCCTACTTGTCCTCCAAGACTTAGTCCCTGAGCTCAACCACCATCTTGTCCTTGAAGCATCTTGTACAAGCCTCTACTTGTTACATTTATCCTTCACTAGCCTTAAGGTCCTTGGGGTTGTGTCCGTGGAAACGTGGCAGTATCTTCAGCATCCAGCCCAGTTCCAGGCACCCACAAGGCGCCCAGTGAGTGTTTGCTGAAAGCATCCATCACTGGCAGCTTTGACATGTCCCCCTGTTCCCTCAGCGAGTGTCCACTGTGTGTCCAGCTCACCACCAGGTGCTGTGAGACACAGGCACTGACCACAAAGCGCTGACAGCCTCGCTGAGCTGAAGCAGGCAGGCTCACATCTTTGCATGCAATTTCCTGGAAATGAAAGCTCTGCCCGCCTGAGGCAGTGTGAACAAACGCACCAGGACTGGGAGGGCTCAGGGCGCTGGGGACTCAGGGGGAGACCACAGTGAGACCGGAACGTGGGGGCTTTGATGGACGAAGAGGAGGAAAAGAAGGGTGTCCGGGCCAGGGATCTACAGGAGGGGGACTTGGCTGTGAGGACACAGAAGACAGAGCACAAGAGGGTGAGCTGAGGGGAAACTGGTATAGAGTTGAGAAAAGACGTTAAGGACACACAGTCAGAGGCCTCAAATGACAAAGAAGAGATGGAACCTAAAATTTATTGAGGATGTGTGGGCCACACGCTTCAAAACTACGCTATGAGTTGATGGCTCAGAGACATTCAGCTACTTACCCACGATCACACAGCTAGGAAACAGGAGGCCTGGGATTCAAAACCAGCTCTTCATTCTACTGGGCTCTATCAATCCAGAGACAGTTGGCAGTTGGAGCAGGAAGGAAGGTCACAGATGAGCAGGGTATTTACTATGAAGCTTGCAATAATGCTATTTGGAGTGTGTTCTCTGTCCCTGAATCAATGAGCTCCTGGACTATTTCTTCAGTTGTTGGAAACACAAACCCACTAAAAACTGTCCACCTCCACTGCTTCTAAAGAGACAGGACAGAGACTTTGGCCTGGAGGCTAGCCCTGAGCTGAACCGGTGATCCTGGCACCCCCAGACCCCTGCCAGCCTCCCCTCCTAAGCCTTCCCCCTTGTCCAGGTCAGGACAGCCCAGACCCACATTCACTCTCTGGATTTCCCTCAGAGTCCTTGGTCATGTGCTTCCCAAAAATCAATGTATGTCTACCCAGCTGCCTCCTTTTCATCTCTTCATTGTAGAATTTGGCCCCAAGAATGCAAAAAAACATTGGTCTGGCAAGATTTGTTCTTTTTAAACCTGGCCAGAGCCTCACAAAAGTACATTAACCTTTAACTGTTTATAGATTTTTTTCTGCCTAGAATATATGCCCTGTGCTTGCATGTCACATGGGGATTCCAGTCCTGCTCCCATATTGATAACGGCGGGGGAGACTTACATCCTCTCTAGGGTTTTCTTCTGCCGGCTTATTTATCAGAGCCAGCCTGCCAAGAGCCCCAGAGATCTCTGCTTCACTCAGGAGATAATAGGGGGTTTAGACCCTGGGTTTTGGGTCACGCAGGGCCAGACGCAAATTCAGTCCCATGTGACCTCGAGCAAGTCCCAAGCCTCTCTGAGCCTTATTGTCTTCTGAAAATGAAGACTCGAGGGAGGCATATCTTACCAGGGCAGTATCATCAGCACAAAACCCATATATGGTCATAACAATTACTTCTGAAAAGTCCTTGACTCTGCAAGGACTCCCGCCTCCTCACCCCCATCCCTCACCTTTTCCCAGTCTCCCCTTTTCTTCCAAGAGGATAGCTGCCTGCGCTTGCCCTGACCACTAACTCAGCCTTTCTGGCCACCTCCAACCCTCCCTTCCACTCCGATGAGCACCGCAAGAAGGCCTAGGATAAAATACACAAAACCACCGTCCTCCCTAAAAGGCAGGGGTGGGGGGAGTTGTGAATATGTATAATGCATTTTTTTTTTCAAATTTATTACTGGCCAAAAAGATATGAGTCTCATCAAGGTGAAAAGACAAAATGTATAAATCTTGTGTTAAATGTCAGTGCCTGAAGGCCAAGTACACCAAGTACTTGAGAAAGACTACTCCAAGAGAAAGACAAGTGATTTAAAAAATGTTTAAATAAATTGGCCACTTCGACCCAGCCACTGGCCTAATGGGCTTACTGAAACCAGAGCAAGAACCACGGGGGTTAAGAATCTGCCTACATCTGTCTTCTGTCTAAAACTTGCCAAAGGCTGCTCCTCATTGGCCAGCTTCTCAGATAAACTGCCTTACCTCCCACTTTAGTCCTTTTGTGGGCATGTCCCAGGGGAGGGATGTCAGATAAATTTCCATCTTTTGGTTACTCTAATACAACCTAATTGCTAATGACATCTCACTGAAAATTTCCTTTAGTAATTGCTTCTGACCAAAACCCATTCCCACATCACTGTCATGACATGGCAAGACATGGAATCAGGACATCTCCAGTCCTTCTATCCACAGTATCTTCCATCGAATGAAATGGCCACTTAAGACCAAAAGCAGACTGAAACTCTAATAAGACTGACTTCTTCATTCCCACCACTAGGAATCTATCCCAAAGATACACTCACAAAAATATAAAAAGACTTCACCTGCTTATTGCTACACCATTTATTATAGCAAAAGCCTGGAAACAACCCACATGTCCATCAGTAGGGGATGGATTCAATAAACACGTCCACACAGTGGAGCCCTCTGCCACTGTCAAAGGGGAGGAGGAAGGTCTGCCTGTGTTGCTGTGAGTGATCTCTAGGATATTGCATTAAATTTTTTCAAAAGTATTTGGTATGCTACCATTTATCTAAGAAAGGGAAGGTACTGTAACCGAGCGGGACCCTGTGAGGTCTTCCCAGGACAGGTCCCTCCCCTCCATGTCCTCTGCCTGCCTCCTGTTTGTAGAAAAGCTACAGTCTCCCAGGCTTCCCCTGAGTCACAAAAACCTGGCTCAAGAATTTATGATTCTTGTCAAGAATCAAGCAATCAACCAATCAGAATTCTGCACAAGCTGATTACATACTCTGGGACACGCCTCCCTCACCTCACCTTTGAAAATACTTCCCTGAAACCCATTGAGGAGTTTGGATTTTCTGAGCATTTCAATTTTTTGAGCAACTGCCCTGGATTCCTTGTCTGGTCTGGGGCCTTAAAATAAACCGAGTGTCAATCACGCAGACAAGCAGACCCAAGTTTTGTTTTGTAAGAATATGACTATATAATATATATGTATATATTTATGTTTTTTTAATGAAAGGATAAACCATAAAATAAAAGAGATATATCAGCCAATGGCAATGTTTGAAATTTGTTTGGATCTGGATTCAAACAAACAAAAAAAATTTTGAGGTAAGTGAGCATTTTCTGGACATTTGATGATATTCAGGAATTAATATTATTGGGTTTTAGTTGTGATAATGGTGTTGTGGTTTTTTGTTTTTTTTTTAATGACTCTATCTTTTAGAACTACTTCTTGAAATGTTTCCCAATGAAATGATAAGATGTCTGGTATTTGTCTCAAAATAATTTTGGAAATACAGGGTGAGTGGGGACAGAGATAAAACCAGATTGGCTGTGGGTTAATAATTGTTGAAGCCGATGATGAATCCATGGGAGGTCAGTATACAATTCTCTTTATGTTTATGGAGGTTTAAAATTGTCCATAACAAAATAGTAAAGAAAGCAAAAAGAGAAAGGCAGAAAAAGAAAGACTTCCATGCAGTGTATATCAAAATTTGTAGACATGATTGTCATGTCATGAAAGACAGCTGATCCACTCTGCAGAACCATTTTCTAGACAGAACTAAATCCCCAGGCCACTACCTCACCCCAAAGAGGGTTTAAGATTCTGGGGCTTGTAGACCTGGTGTTTCATTTGCATATTTGCATGTTCATAAATATATCCAAGAAGGGCTTCCTGGGTAGACCTCGGTGCCCCTCATCCCCTGTGGCCTCTAGATAAGCCCTCTCACTCCCAAGCATGGTAGGCACGGGGAGGCAGCTTTGCTGGGCTACCCTCATCTTTTCTGACATTAACCGCACAGATGGCAGGGCGACAGGTCGGTAATTGGAGCTGGGTCATTCTCCACAACATAATTCCAGAGACTTATTTGAACACAGAAAAAGAGATTTCACAAGTCTCCAAAATAAAACTAGCCCTTGAGAAGAGAAGTGGGGATGAGGAAGATTTGTTTTATCAGCATGAGGCCACCTGTCCCCTGCTAGGAGACTCTAGTCTCTGGGTGCAGGGGACCCAGCAAAGAGGACGGGCACGAGGCTGGAAGGCACGGTCCCGTTCCTCCTCCTTGTGAGGGGCATCTTTTTGGGAGGGACGGAGCCTCAGGGTCTGTCCCAAGGATCTCTGCTCCAACCCCACTGCCCTCGGGAAGCTCTGCTTCCCCAACAGCTGGCAACACGGGGCAAGCTGCTTGACCACTCAATGATATAGGGACAGTACTGCCCACCTCACCAGGCAATTGTAAGAGTGGCCTCAAGTGGGGTGAGTTTGCTCTCCACCTCCCATCTGGGGCATTTGGCAATGTCTGGAGACATCTTTGTGGGAGGTGCCAACTGGGATCCAGGATGTAGAAGCCAGGGATGCTGCTAGACATCCTACAATACATAGGACGGCCCCCCTCCCCCCACAAAGAATTACGTGGTTCAATGTGGCAACAGTGCCAAGGTTGAGAAACCCTAGTGTAGAGCTGGGCGGGTAAGAGAGGCTGAAATCCAAGCCACTCCCTGGGATGAAGCTATCCCTACCCTGAAGAAGAGACATTTTATCCTAACTCAGCCAGAGGCAGTGTGAGCCCTGAGGAGGGAGGAGGTGGGGATATTGGAGCCACGGTAGTGCTGGAGGTGGAAGAGAACGTGCCTGCTGTCACCTAGGCTGTGAGTTAAGCAAAAAGCAATTTAAAAGGATATTTAGTCTTTCACAGAGGGTCAAAAAGTCAACCCACATGATTATGTCATCTCCTTGCTGGCAAAGACAGAGGTTTTAAAGCACGATGACATACCCTCCAGGTGGGAAATGAGATGCATTCAACGATCTTCACTGCCGTACTGCTTCTAATAGTAAAGAATTGGAACGACATAAATGTCCATCAGTGGGGTACAAGCTGGGTAAACAATGGGACTTCTCACAAAGGAACGAGGATATTTCCTCTGTACAGATATGGAAAGGTCTCTGGAATATACTGAGTGGGAAAAGCGAAGTGCGGAACACTGGAGTACTGTGCTGCTGCCAGGGGAAAGGGGAGGGGAAATCAACGGTGTATTGGTAATTGCTTACATTTGCATACAGCAGTGGATCTGAAACTTCACTGGGCATCAGAACCACCCAGAGGGCCTTTTTAGCCATACTTACTTCAAGCAACATCAACCTTGCTTTCCTTCCGGGAAGGGACCTGGAGAGCGCCCCACTTTTCTTTCTCGGAGTGGAACTGCCCAGCTTTCCGGATTCTGGACCCCCACATGCCAGGCCACCAGCGCAGGGTTTAAGACAAAGGCTATAAGTCCCTAATTACTCCAGCAAACCCAGGAGTCTTTCCCAACCCTCAAGTGGCCGCTGAATGTGAGTTCAAGCCATTTGAAGGAATCTCGCAGGAACCGAAGAGTTGGAACCGATAAAGCAAACCGCACCCCAACCCCCCATCTCATCTTCCTTCGTAGGGGAGCAAACTGAAAGTCTGAACCAGGCGGTGTCGGGCCCGGGACAACCTGGCCCTTCGACATCCCCGCCCCCACCCCCGCCCCGCTGAGTGGGGAGGAGCGATGGCTACAATGGATCCTCCTGCCGGCTTTGTGAGCGCCTGGAATCCAGCTGTCGCCGCCCCCCAGCCCCCTGCCCCCGAAGGGCGCACAGTTCCGGGCCGCCCACCACCCGGATCGCACCGCCAGCCCAGAGCTGCTCCCGCCCGTTCGGTCCCCCGTCCGGCCCCTGCCGTCCCCCGAAATGCCGGTCGACTTCACCGGGTACTGGAAGATGCTGGCTAACGAGAATTTCGAGGAGTACCTGCGCGCGCTGGGTAAGCGCTGCCGGCCGGCGCACTGGGCCCCGGGCGCCCGGCCGGGCTGCTGGGGGTGGGGTCCCGGCGCCCTCGCGGGCTTGCCGCCCGCCCACCTCCGCCGGGAAAGGGCAGCCACGGCCACCGCTCCAGGGGACCAGCGGGCTGCGAACTGGAGGACGGGCGTTGTTAGGGTTCACTGGTGGCCAGTGTCTGATAGTTGGCTTTCGATGTGGATAATTCATTAGGAAAGCTGGGCATGGTTTGCTTTTTGTTTTGAAAGAGTTAGCACATGGGCAGAAAACTTTGTTGTTAAAAAAAAAAAGGAGGGAGAGAAAGAAAAGGAAAGAAAGAAAAAGAAAAAAGGCACAGACCAGCTGCACGCAGAGACCGCGCTACGTGAACAGGGAACCTCAGTGGTCTTGAGGGGGCGGGGATCGGGTTCCTGGAGCTCCCTTATCTTTACAACGGTCCTCTGACTTTTCTGGCAACTCTCCGTCCCTCTCTGTCCTGGCACTCCCTGCAGATGTCAATGTGGCCTTGCGCAAAATCGCCAACTTGCTGAAGCCAGACAAAGAGATTGTGCAGGACGGCGACCACATGATTATCCGCACGCTGAGCACTTTCAGGAACTACATCATGGACTTCGAGGTTGGGAAGGAGTTCGAGGAGGATTTGACGGGCATAGACGACCGCAAGTGCATGGTGAGGGTTTGCGTACACGTGGGCATCTCCTGCCCAGGGTTCCTGACCAAAGGCGGGGCTAGTTCATCTGAGAGGGAAACAGGGCCCTGGTGTTCTCAGGGATGGAAGGTCTTCACATTCCCAGCCCGCAATGTAGGCAGCACCTGACTCATCAGGCATCCAAACTGGATGGGAAGTTATGAAAGCTGTGGTTTGTTGAGTCTCTGCTGCCTCCCGGCACTGAGCCTGGTGCTTTATACACTAGACATCATCTGAGCCTAACAACAACCTCGAGAGGACTCCCATTTTACAGACTCAAAGAGATAAAGCAACTGCCCAGAGTAGCACAGCTCCGGAAGGTCTGGGCTGGAATTCCAGGCAAATGTGTTGACTCTGTTCTCTGGCTGTACTGTAGGCTGGGGGGAGGGAGGAGAGAAGCGGGAAAAGCAAGAAGAAACGCAGGGAGCCCTTTTGAAGTGTAAACTTCCTACATGACCTAGCATGAAGCCACTCCAGGAAGCAAGGGCCACTGCCAGTGATCTCTGCCTTCTGACCTGCCCCTCCCCATCCTCAAACTGGGGTTTGGCTCCTGGCCATCCCCTTCCCCATCCTATCCTCCACTGCCCCCTGGGCTTCCCTTGAACATTGCAGCCAACACCTACGCTGTAGGTCAGTGCCACTGCAGCCCAGGCCAGAGGAAGCTGCAATGGGGAAGGGGAGTGAGCCGGCTGCTCCCAAGGTGGGAAGCTGGTGGCCCGGAGACCCCAATTAGAGCTGCCACTGTAGCTTCCAGCCTCCGGAAGTTCAGCCCCAGGCCTCTAGCAACATTCTCGGGTCGCCGGCAGGTCAGGGTGCTCCCGGTCTCCCTTTCACAGTCTTGGGTCCAGAGCTAGCTCAGGCCCACCCCCAGGGAGCCAGCCTGCTTACTGATGAAGTTCTCCCCCCGCCTCTCCCCCTCCCACCATTGACTGAGGGTCTGCTCCATGCCCCGCACTGTGCCAGCTATTCTCCAGCTCATCCCAGTGAGGGAAGGATTAGTAAGCTGATATTTTGCAATGATTGAGGCTCCCAGAGGCTAAGAGACTTGCCAGAGACCAGACTTTGAGGCCCACACTCCTGCTCTGGGCCAGATTCCTCTGGTAGCCTTTGCAGAAACCAGATGGCTGGGGTTTGTTAGGACTGTGGTTGAAGGAGTGCCCGTGTCTGGGAGTAAGGAACCCGAGGCCTGGGTGACTCACTCCCCACCCCGCCCTCTGCCCCTCATCACCTCCTTGTTGATCCATCTGATAGAGACCAGGAGTTATTGTCTGAGTCTGCCGGTGAAATGATGGTGGAAGAGGAGTAGCCAGCAGGGGGGATCCTGGGAGAGGCCATGAATGAGAGAAAACACTGTTACACAAAAATGTCAGGTTGTGCCTTTAAAAGCCGAGGCCTCAATCCTCTGAGAGGCTCATGGTGGGAAAGGAGCCCTTCAGATAGGGTCTGCCTTAGTGAGGAGGGTCCCTGCCTGTGGGACTACGGCCCAAGGTCTGGTCCCAGGCTCGCTGCCTGGAACTGCATTGTAAGAACAGTCCTTGTCCTCCCACTCTTGAGGCACTTACAGGGCACAGCAAACATCTCTGTTTACTTTGGGTCACTGCAACCTCTGGAATGTTCTGGCTTGTACTTACTTGGCTAATTATCTTTGCTCTTTCATTCTGTCGCTCATCCACTAATACGGGAAACACTGATCATGTAGTAACACTAGCCAATGCAGGTAGACCTTGGACATTTTGCAGGTTCGGCCTCAGACCACTGCAATAGAACGAACATCACAAGAAAGCAAGGCACACGAAGTTTTCTGTTTCCCAGTGCTCATCAAACTTATGTTTACACTATATTATGGTCTGTTAAGTATGCAACAGCATTATGTATGAAAACCAGCAGATATCCTTGAATTAAAAACTACTTTAGAGGTGGGAAGGTACAGCTCGGTGGTACAGCGAGTGCTTAGCATGCACAAGGTCCTGGGTTCAATCCCCAGGACCGCCATTAAAGAAAAAGAAAAAGAAAAAAAGAAGAGATAATAATAATTTAAAAAACTAAAAGAGCAAAAAAATGCTAACCAACATCTGAGCCTTTGGCGAGTCGTAATCTTTTTGCAGTAGGACCCTCAAAGTTCACTGATCACAGATCGCCATAACAAATATAATGATAATGAAAAAGCTTGAAATACTGCAAGAATTACCAAACTGTGACACAAAGGCCCGAAGTGAGCACATGCTGTTGGAAAAATGGCTCCAATAAACTTGCTTAAGCAAGGTGGCCACAAACCTTCAATTTGTAAAAAACACAATACCCGCAAAGCACAGTAAAGCCAGGTCTGCCTGCACCTCGCTTACTATGCACAGACTGTTCACATTTTAACTCACTGAATCTTCACAACACTCCTTTTTAACCCCATTTTACAGATAAGAAAACTCAAGCAGGATTTCTTGTTATGTGACCTTGAGGGGTTAAGGAAGTGGCAGGGGAGGGTTTGAATGTGGTCTGTCTGCTCCGGAGTCCCAGCTGTTAACCACTGCACCGTGCCTACTGCATTAGGACAGTGGTAGGTGAACAGATGGGGGAACCCAGCAGCTGGGCGAGCTAGATGACATTGGACGAGAACTCATGGCCACCCTGGCTGCCCTAGGACTCCCAGCAGCCCCTCCCAAGCGGACAGCACGCACTCACCTGGCTGTTGCTTTGGGAGGGTGGTGGGGAATGGACGACCCCTCTGCTCCGGCCTTTCCTTGGCCCCTGAGCTGTGGAGAAGCCTCGTCAGCTGCCCAGCTGGATGGGGGACTACAGGGAAGAGTATGGCTGGGCGGGGGTAGGATAACAGAACAATAGCAACAGTCCAGTCTGGTGCTTGTCAGTGGAGGGGAGCTGCCTGCAAGAGGCCACACTGGCCGGGGTCTCTAGGGCCCCCGGCGGTCCTGGGCAAGGTCGTTGCCAAAGATAAGGCACCACCACCCCTTCTACTCCTCGCGCTCTGCACACACCAGCCAGGGGCAGCGGCCGGAGGAGGCCAGTTCTCAGCATCAGGTTGGCCTCATTCTAACACGTTCTTCCCAGCATATTACAAGGATCTCATTTTTCATCTGTTCTGTTCATTTCTTTCTTGGTCATACAAGCATTTTATGGTGCTTACTCTGTCTTTGCAGCCCTTGTGTTACTGAGATGAATCACACAATATTCCTGCCCTTGTGGAATTCAGGGCAGTGGGGACGGCAAAACAGAGCAGCCAATGATACTGGGATGGTGTGCTGGTGGGGGATGGACAGGCAGAGAAGGAGCCCTCCTACATCTGGGCGGTCAGGGAAGGTTTCCACCGGAAGTAAAGTCTCAGCCGTGGCCTCAGGGATGGGCAGGAAGTAGCCAGGCAAACAGAAAGGGGACGAGAGGATGGCCAAGGCCAAGAGAAGAGCACTTGGTGATGCTATTTCCAACCTGTCCCACAACCTGAGTCCCCCTGGGCTCAGCCTGGAGACACAGAGGCAGCAAGGCCTCCTGGAGCACTCAGGCCAGTGGAGGAGACAGACCCATCTTATAACTCAGTGTAGTGATGGAAGCACAGCTGGGAGAACAGGGCTGGGGGAGAGGGGGCAGGGGAGGTGCCCAGGAAGAGAAGACAACTGAGGGGGTCCTAGAAGGACCAGTGAGAATTAGGGCAGATGAGGAGAGGAACAAGCATTCCAGGAGAGGGAACCACGTGCACAAAGGCCCGGAGGTCAGAAAAGGCCCAGATGGGGAGGGGTTCCAGAGGTGAGAATAGGGCAGTCTGCAAGACTTTATGGGGTGGAGTGCAGGGTGTGGCTGGGGAAGAGAGGAGCCCTGAGCAACCAGCGGGGAGCCTAGATGTCACCCCACGGGCCCCAGGGAGCCTTCCAGGAGAGGCATGGTCAGGCTGACATCCTCCCCAAAGGGCTTTGAGGGTTCAGAGGGCTCTGCTCCTGCCTCTTTCCATGGGAACCATGGTCGTGTTCTGGAACAGCAGCTGGAGGATGAAATCCGGCCTGCAGATGTGTTTTGTTTGGCTTGCACAATGTTGGAAAAATGTCAGAGCCATTTGCCAATGATTGTCAAAGATGATAAGATTTCACTGAAAAATCCATCTATCTGGCTGTTCTTCCCCCAACAAAATCGAGACTGCTGAACGCGCCCTTTTATTCCAGCATCGGGTAGATCTCTGGGACGCTGTCGCAGTTGCTCCCTTTAGATGGGACGTTCCCCACTTAACCCCAGTCCTCACCTTGCCCTGTGACCTGGAGCTGAGGATCAAGCAACCATTGTTTGCACTGTGGGTCCCTTAGAGCAGTGGTTCGCGGAGAAGCTGAGACCGGCTGCAGCCGCAGTGTAAGAACTTAGAAACAGATTCTCCAGCCAGACCCCCTGGCCTCCTGAATCAGAAGCTCTGGGGGTGGGGCCAGCAACCTGGGTTGCAATAAGCCCACCGAGCGGTTCTGGTGCAACTGAACCTTGAGAACCACCACTTTGGAGAAAAGAAACATCTCTCTGTACCTGCGTCTCTATAAAAAGTGGAAGGCAGTAAACTCAGGGTAGAGGGCCACGTGCCAACTGGCTCGTTTAGCCCATCATCAGACCTCTGTGGACACTGAACTCCATGCCCAGAACCACCTGGAATGGCTGTGGTCTTGCCCAGGCTGAAGGAGGAGGAGGGACCAGATCTGTGTGGCCCCGGTATCACTCAGCTCACATTTCCAGTCTTTTCTTTTCAGAGCTTTACATGACCACACCCACCCGGGGCTGTCGTTTTGGTAGAAATGTACAAAGACTGGGCTCAGTTTTTCTTCACGGCTTCATGCACGCCTTTATCCCTTAGAAAGAAATCCCAGGCCCAGTTTGAAACCAGTATTATTTGTTGAATCTAGCAGATGTAGGCTTTGGCAGGGTGGGAGACCTTCAGAAAGGGAGGTACTCCTTAACTTCAAATAGCGTTCCCCACGCCTGGGCCAGGGAGTCCTCCGGCATGAGGAATGATAATGATCCAACAGGAATCCCAGCCGGGAGCCCGGCTCTGTGTGGTGGTGGCAGAAGGGCCATTTGTCATCCCGCCGTGAACACCCGGTCAGCTTTTCCCTGGAGGAGGCAGCTTTGTTCGCTCAGGAGCCGGCACCTCCTCCCAGGCTGAGGCCTCGCCTTCGCCTTCTATCCAGCCTTGAACTCAGGATGACCCCTTCCGCAGAGTCTGCCTTCCGCTTCCAGC
Organism: Camelus ferus; assembly: GCF_009834535.1. NCBI lineage: Eukaryota > Metazoa > Chordata > Mammalia > Artiodactyla > Camelidae > Camelus > Camelus ferus. Next base: position 105,298,852 of record NC_045696.1, read on the forward strand.
CCTGGCCCTCTGATGCTTTCTTTGTTTTTATTGTAAAAGGAAATTCAAATGGCACAGGAGAAAGTGGACTGAAAAGGAAAAGACCCCTTCCCCCCCTTGGCCTCGTTCCCACTCCCCAGAGGTTATCAGTGGGACTGTTTCTGGTGGGTCTGTCCGGAAAGCTTCCTCGAGTATAGACGCCATCTAGCTGTGCAGCTGTTCATCAGGTAATTGGTCAGTACGGCTAGCTGAAGACCAAAAAGAGTGAGAGGGAGGGAAGGAGAAAAGAAAGGAAGGAAAGGAGCGAGGGAGGAAAGAAGGAAGGAAGGAAGGAAGGAAATCTATTCCTTTGCACTTTGTTTCCTCACTCAGTGATACTCCTTAGGCATCTTTCCATATTAGCGCTTATAGATTTTCTGAATTCTTTCTTTTTTAACCATCTGTGTGTCCTTCCCTTCCCTTCCTGACCTACCTCCTTTCATCCATCCATCCATTCACCTAAGTATATATGATAATACATGAAATCTACCAAACTGTTGTTAACGCTTTGGTTTAAATTCTTGCCAGCTTTCTGATCCTATTCTTGATTGAGTAAAGAGATTTTGGGGGGGGGTTCTTATTTTTAAAAAGACCACAATGTCAATGGCAGCATTAACTCCCTGGGCTGCGGAGCTGTGAATGCCTTTGGATTTGGGAGCCTTCAGAGAGCCGCCCGTACCCAGATCAGGCCCCCAGCATTTGGCTGGGTCCCTTCTGGGAAGGAAACACGGAGTCTCTTTCATGTCTTAGCTAAAGTTCTCCGACCTTTGAAATCAGTGTCAGCAGCATGCTTTTGAGGATTAAAAAAAAAAGAAGAATTAGAGCAACCCAAATAACATTCACAAAGTAGCTTTCAAGAGTCACACTTGTTTGTTAGGTTTTGTTTTTTGTTAGGCGAGAACAAAGGAAAATTATATGTACTAAGTCCTTGCTGAGTGCCATGCCTGCCCCAAGTGATTTGAGCACTTTTTCTGTTTTGGTCCCGACAACAAATACTGTTCTGTAAGTACCATTATGCCCATTTCACAGATGGGAATCTGAGGCTCTAAGGTGAGAAATCTTTTTTAGCCCAAGGTCACCCAGCCAGCTGGTGGCAGAGGAAGGATTCTAACTAGTCTGTTTGTAAAGCTGTCTATTACAAGTTCTCCCATGGAGCTCTGCTGAGGGCCACCTCCTTTCCTTATTTCAAGCCTCATCACAAGCTGGAATTCAGCACAGACAGAACTGACCAGGCTTAAGAGTGTGGAGAAGGAGTGCTGGTGTTAGAGTCAGACATCTGGTTGGGAATCCTCCTCTACTACCTAAGTGACAGTGACCTTAAATGACGGAGCACACTGTCTCTGTTTTCACGTCTGCAAAATGGGCATCATGACAGCTGCCTCACCTGTCTCACAGCAGATTCTGTTGCCATGGCAGCAGCACAGGACACAGTGCCTTGTGAGGCCACAGTACTGTGTGCAACAAGGGAGCGAAGGCCTTCTGATACCCTAGTCTGGGAGCAAAGCCTCCTCGCCTGTGATGGCCAGATGTTTACTGGGGGAGTTACAGTTGTTTGTTTTTCTACCCGATGTTGCTTCCCCATCCACCCAAAGAAGCACCTCCTTTTTTGGGTGGGAATTACCCCTACTTACCTTGTGGGTTCTGGTGGAGCTGCAGATCCCAGTACCTTGTCTCTCTGGGGATGAGCACCTTAAACCTGGGTGATGACAGCGTCCCATGGCCTGTCACACAACTGTGCATGTGACTCGCACTGGGCCAGTCATAACGTTTCTTGCAGTTTAATTCGGGGACCCTGGGAGAGAGATGGGTTCTGTTCCCTCTAAGGTTGAGAAACTTGTATGATATAAGTTTCCATGTCCCCCTCCATGGCTGCATGAGGAAATCCAACAGAAGGGAAAACTAAGATGAGGCCAGTAGAGAAGTAGAAATGAGGGACAGACAGACAGACAGGGAGAGGGGAAGCTACATCATTGGAGAGTTGCTGGAACTCCTGACACTACCGCCATTCCGAGACTTTTCATGTGTCCTTGAACCAGCCAGTAGCCCCTTTCTTTCCCCTTGAGCTCTTTGATCTGGCTTCCTGTCACATGCATCTAAAAACATCCTATGACATTCAGAGTCCACAGATCGTAGGTTAAGAACCACAGAAGTAGTTAGAGCAGTAGTTCTTGAACTTGAACTTGCCTACTTCCAGAGTTTCTGACTCAGAAGGTCTGGAGTAAGGACCCAGACCCTGTGTTTCTAACAAGTTCCTGGCAGGTGCTGATGCTGCTGGTTCCAAGGCCGTGCTTGTGCTAGACCATGGTAACTGCTAGGAAAGAGCACTGAGGACGTGGGCTGGGCCATTCCCAGGTTCCTGAGATGTTCTTGTGATGATTCAGTGTAGGAAGCCTATGCTGGAGCTGAGAGTGCCCAGGTATGGGGATTGAATGAGATTGGAGAGATGCAGTCCAGTCTCTGCAGGTGGAGTCTGCCCAGGGACGCCAACCTTGCAGCAGCCCACGATGGTCTGCACCTGAGGATCCGCGTGATAGCAGCAGTGTGTGAGCTGGACATCTGTGGGGTGCAGCAGAGCAACTGCGAGCTTTGGCTTTGAGATGTACCTGGATTTGAATCTTGGGTCCACCCTCCAGCTGTGTTTCCTGGGGAAGGCACTCTACCCCTCTGGGCCTCAGTCTCCTCATTTGTCAAAAGGAGCTGGGGGTGGTACCACTGATGGGATTGCTATGAAAATTAAATGTGGTGATGAATTATTTCAAATTTCTATTGCTATGTGACAAACCACTCCAAAACTTAGGGCTCGCAAACTCCACAACAATAACAGTTGTTCATTTTCTTCATGAATGTGCTGTTTGGGCAGGGCTCCAAGGGGCTGTCGCACAGCACGCCCGGGGGCGCTGGAGGGCCCACTTCCCAATGGCTCACTCATGCTCACTCTGCTGGCTGCCTGAGCTTCCCCGCAACACGGCAGCTGGGTTCTGAGAACGAGAGGGCGAAGAGGACAAGGCAGACACGCACGGCGTTCTCGTCACCTACTTAGCCTCTGAAGTCCTTAGCAAGAGTTTTGCCATACTTTGTGGGTTGAAGCAGGCACAAAGACCCCCCCCCCCAACCTTCCCAGGGACGGGGACGTGGATGTGGACTCCACTTCTCAATGGGGACATGGCAAGGTCCTAGAAGAGCATGTAGAGCGGAAGATACTTTAGGAAAGTTCCATGTGCTGTGCGCTTACTGAGCTGTTACCACAGTGCCTGGCGTGTAGGGAGTTCACAGCGGGAGCTAGAACATCATGCTCTGGCTACACCTCGAGGATCTGCCAGGGCTGAGCTCTAATTTCTTTTTTCTTTTTGATTTTTTTGGTGGGGAGGTAATTAGATTTATTTATTTATTGTTAGAGCAGGAGCTGGGGATTGAACCCAGGACCTGGTGCGTGCTAAGGACACATTCTACCACTTGAGCTATACCCTGCCCCCCGGCTCTTATTTCTGACTAACCTTGAGTCTCGGCAGAGCCTACAAGGACTCTGTGGGGGTGGGAGGGGGCGGCGGTGCCTGGAGCTGGGCCTCTGCAGGCAGGGCGGGAACGCCACCTCCCTGGCCCTGCATGGGAAGCTGGCGTGTGGGCTTGAAGGGGGAAAGGATGGCCTGGGGGGGTTGGGAGTGGTCCAGGACTTCACCTTCAGCACTGCACCCACCTCCCAAAGCCCCAGGTAGACGGGTCTGAACAGCAGCTGAAACCACTTTCCGCATGTGTGCTCAGCGTGGGAGCCTCCTTTCTGCTGGTTTACCATCCCAGTCTCTTAAGGACTCCCAGGCCCTCCCAGCGAACCCTGGCAGCACAGGGCCTGGAAGCAGGAACCCCCACCCCCACCCCAGCGCTCTCCTCCACGCACCCAGACGCTGCAAATGTGACTGCCCTTAGGGTCCCCTTTCTCCAAGGAGGTCTCCCCAGGAAACCAGAGCCTGCAGCCCAGGTCCTACTGCCCACATGTCACATGTGCTCAGGATTTGTTCATATTTGGCTTGGAGTTGACTGAAAACTCCTCTGAGAGCATGGACGGTGCTTGAGTCACAATAGCTTCCTTCCTGGGAAGCAATTTTGTGGCTGACTCTAATGTATAAATTGAGTTGTGCTGGAGCGCATGTGCGTGGAAACACACATACACACACCCCTTGTCTGAAGCTCCACCATTACAGCACATTTATTTTGGTTAAATATCCAAAGATTTCTCCTCTAATATGCAGAGGGCTAGCTGTCTTTAGACAAGAACAATAATTAGTCCTTCCTCCCTCCCTTCCCCCTTTCTTCCTTCCTCTCATCTTTCTCTCCTGACCTAAGGGTCCAAGGACAGCATAGGAGTTCTCTAGGGGGAAACTATAAAGAAGATGAGGTAGCAGTGCAAAGCTCAATGGTAGAGTGCGTGCTTAGCATGTACCAGGTCCAGGGTTCAATTCCCAGTCCCTCCATTAAAAAAATAAAGAAGTAAATCTAATTACCTCCTCCTCAAAACAAAAAAAAAGAAATTTTAAAAATGTTAAAAAAATAGTTGGACAAAACTTTTAAAAATTAAATACACTTTAAAAATATATATTAAATAAGTACTATATATAAAATAAATACATGTTTCTTCTGTATAGCACAGAGAACTATATTTAATATCTTATAGTAACCTACAGTGAAAATATGAAAACGAATAGATCTGTGTATATGTAGGACTGAAACATTATGCTGTACACCAGAAACTGATGCAACATTGTAAACTGACCGTACTTCAATTAAAACAAACAAAAAAAACCCAAAAGAACCAGGATGGGCATGAAGAGAATGAAGTCAGGGCTGGAGGAGAACCCAGACTGCAAAACCCATCTTTGCCAGGCTTACAACAGAACTGGCCCTGCCCTCAGAAAATGAGGGGGAAAAACCCCGTCTGACAATGTGCAATGAGTCAGAAAAATCATCTTACTCTTTGACTCAGAGATCCCGCTTATGGGATTATATTCCAGGAAAATCGTTCAAAAGATAAAAAGCTGTATCTATTTGTACAAAAGTGTTCATTGTTGCTGTGTGGTAATAATATTCTGCAACCCACATAAGCATGGCCACCCCCAGAGGGCTGTGAGGTGGCAGGCCCCACCCTGGTACTTCACATGTATTACGTATGTTATGTATTCAATCTTCCAACAATCCTGGAGCGGAGGGGCTACTCTCCCGTTGTACAGACAGGGACCCGAGGTCCTACCAGGGTCACACTCCTGGTTAATCACAGTTCAGATCTGATTCAACCTCAGACCTCTCTGACTCCGGACTTTGTGTGGTTTACAGAACGAGCTGCCTCCTGCCAGTGTCCCTGAGTGCCCCATAACCACAGGCGGTTAGAATGACTATGGCTTTTTAATTCCATAGACCACTACGTAGCCACGAAGATGATCACTGTGAAGATAAATGGAAAGCATTTACGGGCAATCAGTGCACAAGTTCCATAGATGCTGCTTCTTAGTCTCTCTCTCTCCTTTCCCCATCTTCTGAATATCTCTTGCCTGTAATAATAATAAACATCTTTTGTGCTTACTGTGTGCCAGGCTCGGTGCTTTCCATGGAGTATTTCATTTAATCACTCCAGTATCTTCACATTGATCTCCGTTCCACTATCCTTCACATTCTAAAAGGGGTACTGATCATGCTTCTCGCCAGCTCAGAACCCCTAGAGGATCCCAGGGCTGGCAGGCAAAGGCCAGACGGCATTCAGGACCTCAGGACATGACAGCACCTGCCTCTCCAGCCCCTTCCCTTCCCTCACACCTTACACTTGACCCCATCCCACCATCTGCAGGTGGCTTCACTTGCCAGTCTCTTTTTTTTAAATTGAAGTAGAATTGATTTACAGTGTTGTATTAAGTTTCTGGTGTACAGCATTGTGATTCAGTTATACACATGTATATTCTTTTTCATATTTTCATTATAGGCTGTTACACGCTATTGAATATAGTTCCCTGTGTTATACAGTAGGACCTTATTGTTTGTCTATTTTGTATGTAATAGTTTATATCTGCTAATCCCAAACTCCTAATTTATCCCTCCCCACCCTTTCCCCTTTGGTAACCATAATTTTGCTTCCTATGTCTGGGAGTCTGTTTCTTTTGTAAATAAGTTCACTCGTGTCATTTTTTTAGATTGCACATATAAGTGATATCATATGACATGTGCCTTTCTCTGTCTGACTCACTTAATATGATCATCTCTAGGTCCGTCCGTAATGCTGCAAATGGTACTATTTCATTCTTTTATGGCTGAGTAGTATTCCATCTTCTTTATCCAGTCGTCTGTCAGTGGACGTTTAGGTTACTTCCATGTCTCGGCTATTGTACTTGCCATCCTCTTTTGTGTCTCTGCTCACTTCCCTGGGATGGATAAGCCCCCTGCCTCCTCTCTCTGGGAGGATAATTACCCACTGGTCAAGACCAGCCCAGGCTTAACTGCTCCCTCAACCTTCTCCTGTCTCCCTACCCACCCTCGTCCTCTCCTTTGCCTCGCTGTCCCTCTCTGAGTGTGCTGCTCCTAGGGCACCTGTGATGCTTGTTTTAGTGCATTTGAGATTCTAGACAGAGGGGCCCACTACCTTTGTATCTCCAGTGCCTGGCGCAGTGGACTCCAGTGTGTTTGTCAAATGAGTGTTCAGTAAAAACAGCAGCACCTCAGACAGTGGAAGTGGCAGGCATTGACCATCTCACTGCAAGAGCCACTGACAAATAGCTAGTGTTCGTTGGGGATACTTCCCATGTGCTGGGAATTCTGAGCACATTCTGTGCATTAATTCTTTGAAACCTCACAATTCTGTGATGAAGATGCCAGAGTTCTTCCTAGATGATATGTGAAGAAAATGAAAGGTGAACAGGCATCACTTGTCTGAGATCAGGTAGTTGGTGGAGCCAGGATTTGGATCCTGGCCACCTGACTCTAAGTGGTTATCAGAGAAAGATGGAATCATTGATATGTTAAGGGGTCAGAGCTCTGGATTAATTTTTTTCTGAGGCTTTTGGAATCTCAAATGTAATGTCCCCCAAGGAAGTCATGGTGCCGTGGGATGGAATGGTCAGGGCAGGGGAGGGATGTCTGGTTTTCATCTCATTCTCTGTGGCAGGGGAGGCTTCCTTGCTGGCCGAGAGCCCCAGCTCCAAGGGCTGAGGGCAGCTGTTCCTGGCCCTCCTTTAAGCTCTTGCTTGTCCATGGCCCAACTCCCTCTGAGGCAGGGCCTGGCTGTCTGGCTGAGTCATGACCCATTCAGTTCTGGAGCCAGACCATCATCTTTGGAATCCCATCTCTGCCCCTTACAAACTGGGTGCCACTAAGCAAGTCACTTTGCCTCACTGTGCCTTTACTTGTCTGTGAAATGGGCATCATTATAAAGGGATATTGGCTTCGCAGTGAGGGTTAGATGCAGGGAAGCCTACAGTCAGCTGCTCCAACAACATGAGCCCATAATTCACCTTGTAAACCATGTCCTCCAGAAGACAGATTCTGGCGGTGGTGACATGTGGAGGGACACTCAGCCATCCAGAGGGGAGCTCGTGGAGTTATGTGTGCAGAGTGCCTCTCCACATCAGTGGAGATCAGGGTCAGGGGCAAAGGGCAAGGCCAGAAGCAGAGGGAAACCACTGCTGACTGAGTTAAGCCTTGAAATAGGTCCTTGTTTCATTCCCTCCTGATGGCTCTGTTCTGTGGCAGGACTCATTCGTCCCATTTTGCAGATGACGACCCAGCTTCAAAAAGGTGGGGATGGCTTGGAGCACAGGCCTGCCTCTATCCAAGGCCTCCTGAATGCCCGGCTCAGTCGGGCCAGCTGCTGTCTGGTGGCGGGGCCAGCCCCACGTCCTGCCAGCTACTGTTCAACGGTGACAGCGTCCATGGCAGCAAGGTGTTGGTGTGGGAGCAGTGGGCAGGCTGTGGGTTCAGAGTCAAGCAGAAGGGGGTTTAAACCATGACTCATGGCCTTCCTGGCCAGGTGGCCCTGGGCACAATGACTAAGCACTCCAGGCCTCAGAAACTTGGGGCCAGTGTCACTCCAATTGTTTATAAGGAGCTAATCTGTGAAAGAATAAACAGCCACATTGCCTAGGATATTTTGTCTTTAAAAAAAAAGTGTTCATTGCTGAAAAATTGTAAGAGTTCCCCTAGAATGTTTTTGGCCATTCCTGCTTTCTGTCAATTCAGCAAATGGAAACGTGCATTTTCTCTGCCATAAATTCTAAGCTGGGGGCTGGTATCCTGCAGTGAATAAAAAGATCCCAGACCCCAAGAAACTTGGTCAAGAGAGCCTGACCTGCTCGCTCTTCCCTGGTTATCAGCTACCATCTCTTATCTTCTGGGAACTGTTTGTTTCTGTTCACCTTGAAAGATGAAAAAAATAGAGGCCAGAGGCTCCCGTGGAGGTGATGAGGCCTCTGGTGGACTCTGTCCTTCTGAGCCCCTCTGAGCGCCTCTGGGAGGATGGCCCCTCCCTTACTGCATCCCCGCTGCAGGTGGGCCCGATACTGGGCTGACTCCGCGCACTTGCCCTAGGAGCAGAGCCAGCTGCGCCTGCCAGAGAAGCCTGCATCGGTTTTTCTATTGCACCAGGTTTGGCTGGTTGGAACCACAATGGTGTGAAGTGAGGAAGGAGAGATGCTAGTAAATTCTGGGGGGTTGGTGGTACAAGGTCAGACTCCACGGGGAGGGTCGTGCCGAGAGAGGCCAGCTGGCCAAAGCCCATTTAGAAGCCTCACTGATGCAGCCCCTGACCTCCCTGTGTCTGTCCAGGGTGTCCCCTCTGCCTGGGGTTCCCTGATTCCTCTTTTCCAACTTCTACTTCTTTACCTCACTCTCATGATGTTTTTCAGTGTCGATTCCAGCATCACCTCCTCCAGAAAGCCTAACCTGATGGCCTCTGTCCCCACTTCAGAGGCTGATGAGGCAGGCGCCTCCCCACTTCCATACTTGCCATCACCTTCCTCGACCCAGCACTTGCCGTTCTGCTGCAATTTTCTGTCTGCTTGTCTTCGTCTCCATTAGTCCGTGAACTCTTGGAGCAGAATCCTCAGCTGACCTGCCTCTGTTTCTTGTGCGAGGCTGGTGACAGGTGTGGAGCCCACCTTTGCTGAATGTTGTTTCTTCACATAGAGCCACGCTGCAAACTCCTACTGCTCATTCAGGGTTGGGTTAGATCAGCAGCTGCAGGGCCCAGCAACCAAGACCACGGGCCCTACAGTCAAATCTCATCTCCCCACTTCATGGCTAAGTGACTTTAAAGCCTCAGTCTCCAAATCTGTTAACTGGGGAGAAGTGTACCTGGTCCAGGAGGTTTAATGAATCAATTTGATATGACCCACGCTTTAATACCCTGTGCAGTAGATAGTATTCAGTGCTTGCTATTAGGGTGATGATGGTGCTGGTGATCGTTGACAGTGATGCTATTACTTCCAGCAGGAAGCCTTCCCTGACCCCCAGGCTGGGTTGGGTACCCATCCCACATCCACGCACACAGCACACGGGTGGCATCAATGCCAGTTTACACATCTGCCTTCCCTCCAGGCTGAGCTGCTCCACGGCAGAGCCTAGGCCCAGCCCAGCCTCAGGGCACCCTCGGTGCTGGGCCCCTAGAGTGACTGAGCCCAGTCCCACGGCAGCCCTGTGACCTCCTCCAGCCTCACTCCCTCCTGCCCATCCAGAACCTTGGCCTCATGGGGCCCTGAGCTCTCTGGCGGTTTGTTGTTTTAAAATGAATCCTGGGGGCGCTTCCTGGAATGTTTAAGGAATTTAAAAAATGACTTGTCAAGATTAGTCTTACCATTTTATCATTTTGTTTGTCCTAAGAATCGTGTTCGCATTTGCTCTTCGCTTCTTCGTGGTATTGGAATCACAGTCGCCTGTGCCCGCTAAGGCCTGCTGTGGTCTTACTGGTCTGTAGCTGTTGCTTGTAACAGCTTTTCTGTGTCTAGTTACCCGTTCATGTTTTAAGGCCTTGTTAGTTTTGTTTTAATCTACTTTCAGCGTGACTTGCCCCCGGAATGTGCTGCTTTTAGGTCACTGGCACCCCCCTGGGAACAGATCAGAAAAGGAGCAAGCCCTCTGCTCACCCAGCCTGGCCTCCCGGGTGGGGCGGGCTTCTCAGCCAGAAAGAGCAGAGTTCAAGTCAGGGCTCAGCCCCTGACTCCAGGGTGGCTTGGGCTGGTTACTTAACTAAGCCTGGTTGTGATCAGTTCCAAAGCCTGAAGTTCAAGTGAAACACAATGGCAAGCTCCCAGCACCATACCTGGCACTTGGCAGGTTCTCTGTTACCTTCCCCGCCCTTCTCATCCGCTCACGAATGAAACAGGCACCAGAGGCTAAGAACCTGCTGATTGTCCCAGGAACCCTCAAGAGGTGAAGAACATTTTAACCTTAGACTCCAGGAGGAAAGAAAAAGGCCAATTTGTATCTGTTAGTGATTCACATCACCTAGAGAAAGTGTCTAGTCACTGTCTGGTTTTGCCACATTCCCCTCAGATTTAAAGAGCACACACTTTGGAGTCAGACCGGGATCAGTGCTGGCTCTGGCCTTGGCGGGCAGAACTACCATGGCCAAGGCCTCCTCTCTTGTGACCTGGCTCCAGAACCACAGAGACAATGAGGTTCAGTCCTAGCCCTCCAGGAGGTGGCTCCGTGGGCAGAGACCCTCCCAGAGCCGGGTGGGTGGGTGCAGAGGGACCACCCATCAATCCTTAGCCTGCTCGTGGGAGTGGATGCTTTGGTGGGCATTTGGGTTCTTTCAGGGATGTCACCACTTCCTGGCCGCCATGTTGAATCCCACCCTTTGTGGTTCATGCCGGGTCACAGCCAAGAGACGAGTCCATTTGGTGGGAATGGTCTGTCACTCCCAGTGTAGGTTGTTCATCCAGGGTGAGGGGCCTCGAGACTTCCTTGGACCAAACTTCCTCAGGCTGCCTGTGGGAACTGAGTTTTCTGGGTCACCTCCGTGCCAGCCGGAGCTTCTAAGTGGTCAGGGAAACAGGATAATGGCTTTTGAAGTGACAGTCCCCTGTCAGAGTGACGCAAAGCTGTCTTCATTCATCTTGGTGCATGTGTTTCTGGGAAAGCTGCTGACAAGACCAAAGTGTTGGAGGTTATTAGTTTTTAATAGAAAAGTTAGACCAGCCTTGCTTTAAAACCAGCTGCCCTGGGCTCCTGCTCGTCTGCAGATTCAGACAGTCTGTGTGGTGAGAATTACTCTTAGGAGTGGAGCTGAAGGTGGCCATACATTCCCCCTTGTCCTTGGGTTTGTCTGGGCTTCATTTCTGAGGTGGAGTCCCAGAGCCCATGGTGGGGGTGGAGGCAGCACTGCCCATCCCCATGGTTTGCACCGTCCACCTGATTCCCCATGGGCATCTGCCTTCCCATACCATGGGAAAAGCATGGGGAGCATCCTCTTGCCTGAAAGTCTCCCATTAGACCCTGATTAAATGGAATAAGCAGTGGTGAGTGCCCAGGCTGGGAAACCTCTTAGAGATCCTTTCAGATCTGCATTCACAGGACAAGCTGTGCCTTGTCCCTGACTTGTCCCTGGTCTGGCAAAGGTGGCTGGCTGCTCACCACAGAGGGAGGTCACAGAAGGCGTCCATCCTTGGATTCCAAGAAAGGTTGTTATCAGAAGCTATGTTCTGTGTCACAGGAAAACCAGTGACCATTGCGTGTTATCCATTCCCCTCCCAGCATTACTTCTTTCCTTTTTACCTCTCATTCATTTGTAGGTGATCGTCCTCCTCCCTGACTCCCCACCTGCCTTTCTGTTCTTAGGACAAATCTGATCCTCTGGGAAATTGCTGCTTTATTCCCACAGGATACAAAGCTTCAAAAGAAAAATCCCTGCCCCTTGCAAAGTGAACACAGGGTAACAAAGTGAGATAACTGAATCACATTTTCGGAGCCATCACAGCTGTCAGTGGGGAGTCTCCAAATAGATCTTCTACTTAAACAAAGACTAATTAAATTTTAGGAGACACGGACATCACAGGGCTCCCTGGGTGCCCGGCTCAGCAGGCAGCCCCTGCATGGTCTCAGATGCAAGGCTCCTGGAAAGGAAGGAGCTTCTGAAATATTTAGCCTTGGTGAATAGCAGGGCCATCACTTCCTCACAAATCTCCAACTTGGAGGGAAAAAAAAAAAAGGCTTTTGTGATTGTTCAACTTGGACAAGCAAATCCATCCTTATCTAAGCTCTAGACGTCATGATTATATCATAATAGCGCCTCGTACACCAGCTCTCCGCGTCACGTATATTTTCTCTCATCCTCAGCGTGAACTGGTGAAGTGTGCCTTGCGGTTACCTAAAGCCGGCATAACAAACCAGCCCAGAATGCAACGCATTAAAATAGCAACCGATTCCTCTCGTGACTGTGGGCTGGCTGGGTGTTCACGGCTCCGAGGGGGCTGCATTCAGCTGACGGCCTGGCTGCGGCGCCTCCATTCTCTGGCAGTAACCTCTCTTTCTCTCCTCCGGGGCTTCTCACGTGGCCTTTCTCTCCAGTAGGATGGCCTGGACTTCTAAACGCACGGCAGCTGGGTCCCGAGAGGACGAGCCCAGCAAACAAATGCTTATGAAAGTGCTGCCTGGCTTGTGCTTGCTGCTGTCCCATTGGTCAAAGCAGGCCACACAGCCAAGGCCAGAACCCATGTAGGAGGGGGCTTCACGAGGGCGTGAACATTATCTGATCCACTGGGGGCCCCAATGGAACGCTTGGCCACAGTAGGTACCCTGAATCCCTCTTTTGTAGATGAGAACACTGAGGCTCAGGGAGGTTAATCCTGTTGCCTGAGGTCATCCCGCACAAGGCAGGACAGAGCGCCTGGGTCTGTTGACTCTAAGGAGCGTGTTCTTTGCAATATACTAGGTCAACCTGATCGTTACAGAGTGGGAGGGGGCAGGTACCAGGAGCCCATGTAAATGACAGCTGAGTTTCCCGGCCTCTTTAACTTAGAGCACAGCCCTGCAGACTCCCTGGCCCACTGTGCGTGCCTTCCGTGATGCTTCCACCCTGCAGATCAGAGCCATGGGACTGTGTGAGGGTATAGGCACGGTAGGGAGACAGTTGAAAACAGCCTCCAGGCCACAGGCCCAGTTATGGTCTGGCTCTGTGACCCTGTCTTCCCCCAACCTGTTCCTCCCTCTCCTTTAGCCCTGACCTGCTTGTTCTTTTTTTTTTTTTTTTTCCTTTTTATTGAAGTATAGTCAGTTTACAATGTTGTATCAATTGCTGGTGTACAGCACAAAGCTTCAGTCATACATATACATACATATATTCCTCTTCATATTCTTTTTCATTATAGGTTACTACAAGATATTGAATATAGTTCCCTGTGCTGTACTGTAGAAACTTGTTTGTTTTATAGATACCGGTCAGTATCTGCAAATCTCAAACTCCCAATCTATCCCTTCCCACTCCCTTTGCCCCCAGTTAATCATAAGTTTGTTTTCTATGTCTGTGCATCTGTTTCCATTTTGTAAATCAGTTCATTTGTGACTTTTTTTTAGATTCCACATATAAGCGATATGTGATACTTGTCTTTTTCTGTCTGGCTTACTTCACTTAGAATGATGATCTCCAGGTCCATCCATGTTGCTACAAGTGGCATTGTTTTATTCTTTTTTTATGGCTGAGTGGTATTCCAGCATGTGTGTGTACAGTATATATATATATATATATATATATATATATACCACAACTTCTTTATCCAGTCATCTGTCAGTGGACATTTAGGTTGCTTCCATGTCTTGGCTGTTGTAAATAGTGCTTGTCCTTTCTCACCATCTGGAATGCCCACTTTAAAAAACTAGCTGTGTTTCCTATGAGAGTGAGGGGCCACCCTGGGCACCGCATCCCCTGTGCTTCCGATAACCCTAGCACCTACCACACTGGGCTGTATCCACCTGGTCCTTCTCTGTCTGCCCTTCTCTGCGGTGATTAGGGCAGGGGCTTTTAGGACCCACCTCTGGCTCCCATCACACACAGCCAGCAATGGTTAGGCTGAAATGAAGGTTGTTCCTCCTGGGGGCTGCTCAGAGTCCTGGCACAATATCCATGTTTTCTCTACAGCCCCCAAAACCTAGCAGACCTCTGCTGGGTGCCCTGCCCTGGGCTGGAAAACAAGGGGGCACTAAGCCATGCAAGGCCCATGTTCCAGCCGAAATTCTTTTCTTCATTAGCTGGGTGATGCTGAGAAAGTCACTTAACCTCTCTGAGCCCAGCCTTTCTGTATATCCAGTGCAGATGGGAATAGTCTCTTTTCTGTCCAACCTACCCAGGGTCAGAGTCAGCAGGCACTCGGGGCTGAGAAAGTGCCTCCTCTGGAAACTGACATAGCATTTCTGTGTGAAGGGCCCTTCTCTTTGAGAGGCCTGATTTGTCAGGCTCTAAGAAAGTATTCTCTGCATCCAAAGAGCCTTCCACTCCCTGAATCCCTTGATTTATCATGATGCCTGAAATTGTGCCATCCACCATTCTTTTGGTAAGGTATTTTTGATTATCTATATCCAAATGGTCCTTGTTAAAAATGTCAAATGATCTGGAAACGGTAACACATTAGCCCAGGAGCAAAGCCTGCTTTACCACTCAGAAACATCTCTGATGCTCATTCTCTGGCACCGATGTTGGAAGGCAAGCAGCTGTGAGCCTTCTGGAGATCAGGGTGGCAAGACTTAGCAGAAGCTTTAAAAATATGCTCACTCTTTCCTGCAGCAGTTCTTCCTCTGGAAATTTATTCTAAAGAAACATTGTGCTCAAAACTGTATACAAGGAAGTCTTATTTATAGTTGTACAGAAGTAACCTAAATATCTGAGAACAGGTAATGGGCTAAGTAATGCTGTGTATGTAGAATGAAATAACACTGGGACCCGCTTCATGGGCCTGTGAGCAGAGCAGCCCCACAGGCTTCTGTACCCAGAGGGGCCCCTCACTTGGTTTAATGCTCTGCTGTCACTGTCTTAAAATTCCTAATCATTTTTTGCGGGGGAGGGTATAGCCCAGTGGTAGAGTGCACGCTTAGCATGTACAAGGTCCTGGGTTCAATCCTCAGTCCCTCCATTTAGATAAATAAATACATAAATACATAAATAAATAAACCTAATTACTTCCCCCCCCCAAACAAACAAAATTCCTAATCTTTTTTGAAAGGAGCCCTCATTTTCATTTTGTGCTAGGCCCCACAAATTTTGTAGCCATTTCCTAAATATTGTGTAACAATTAAAATAATGCTTATGAAGAATATTTGTTGAAGTGGAAAATTGCTTCTATTAAATGAAGAAAGTAGGGTACAAAACCATAAATGATGCAATCCTGATTTTTTAAAAACAGAAATATATATATATATATTTATATTTATATATATCTGCAATTACCCACCTCCCTTCCACATGGGGCAGTTCCGTTATGAGCCCTGCCTCCCCTTGTAAGGTAGATAGATAGATAGATAGATAGATAGATAGATAGATAGATAGATAGAAATACATATATAAATGTAGATATAGATATAAAGACTGGACAGAAATACACCAAAATGCTAGAATAATTATCTCTGTAGAAGCAAAATTACAGGTATTCTTTTCACTACTATGTTCTTTTCAAAGATTTCTTGCATTTTCCAGGACAAGGGTATGGATGTCCTCATTGACTCTAATATTTCCGGCAGAGGTAGAAATGTGTACATCGTACCTGAGAACCAATGATTCTTTCTTGGCCTCTAATTGAGTGGGGAGCCCTCAGGTAGAGTTCTGGATAAATACAGGAGGAGAAGTTCCATTGATGAGGAAGCCAAGTGTTCTGATGAGCTCCTCGAAGTTGAGGACCATCTGAACTCTCAGTCCGCATTTCCCTTCACAGGCCTGGCGTAGACAAGGCACCCAGTGAATGGGCATCTTGTCTTGTGGCGTGAGGTCATTAGTGGTCTTTACCCATGACACACCTCATCAGATATTAACGTCATTCTGCTTGGACTCAGAAACAGGGTCTTCTCTCTGGTTTGGGGCTGGACATGTGCCTCAAGTGATCTCTGGGCCAGGGAGAGGAGCCGCCTTCACCCCAAGTCCTCCTGGCCCTCTCTCCCTCTGGGAACAGGCTCCAAGGGCAGAGGGTGGATTGATTCCTATGCAAAGCTGGGGGAACACTGGCTCCACCTGTCACCTCTGTGCCCCCATCTCATTTCAGGCTTCATCCCAACAGCAGAGGGTGGTAGAGACCAGCAAGCCCAGGAAAGAGACTGGGGCCCAGAGGAGGGATGAACTTGCTCGGAGTCTCATAGCGAACAAGGGGCA
This sequence comes from Camelus ferus, assembly GCF_009834535.1. Classification (NCBI taxonomy): domain Eukaryota; kingdom Metazoa; phylum Chordata; class Mammalia; order Artiodactyla; family Camelidae; genus Camelus; species Camelus ferus. Next base: position 105,315,185 of record NC_045696.1, read on the forward strand.
AATGGCATTCTTACCACTACAGAGGGAGGCAGGGCTCATAATGGAACTGCCCCATGTGGAAGGGAGGTGGGTAGCTGCAGATATGGGAGATGCCCACTGCACCTGCACTCAGGTCCCTGTCTAGATCATGAGCTCCTGTCCGTAACTCTGGTGACACTGGGCACCTAGGGAGGCAGTGTAGTCCAGTGGAGAGGGGGACTTAGAGTCCCACAGATTCGTGTTCTGACCTGGCTCCACCACTGACACCTGGGTGAGCTTGGCAAGTCGCTTAGCCTGACCTGTAGAACAGAGATGCTAACCCACGTTCCACATGGACAGTCATTAGGATTCAGTCGGCACAAGGTGCCTGGAAGAGCTACTGTTTGTACTTACAGTTGGTGATTTATATCTAAGGTCATTCTCCGTGCAGTAAAAAGCTCTGTGAGGGAAGGCACGGGATATTTTTAGCCTTCCAGGACTGCAGAGGTTGAAACAGTGAATGAATGAAAGAAATGAATGAATGAATGTCTGGGGATGGGCTCAGCAACTCTGAAAAGTCTGCCTCTCACTACCAAGATGCAGGCCAGCAACCCTCACACCCCCCCACATCTGAGGGGCTCAACCCTCAGAAGCCCCCACTCCCTTCCCAGCCCTGTTCTCTGCCCTTGTACTGACAGCCCCACCCCAGTGACTTTTCCTCTCTAATTACCAATTTAAATGAAATTTATGAAGGTTTTTGTAAATTTCAAAACTGATTTGCATGCTTAAATAAGAACACGTGATGGTCAAGAAGTATGAGGCTGCAAATTTTCTATAATGAGATTGACTTGCACCCCCCCCCCCAAGATCCTCAATGTTGGGGCTGCCCCTCCCCCAGCCCCCAGGAGCTGCTGGCTCCAGACTGACCACTGTGTTTTTTGGCTTGGCAGACCACGGTGAGCTGGGACGGGGACAAGCTCGAGTGTGTGCAGAAGGGCGAGAAGGAGGGACGTGGCTGGACCCAGTGGATTGAGGGTGATGAACTGCACCTGGTAGGTTCCAGGAGTGGGGGGGCGTGGGCCAAGCTGGTCCCCAGAGTCCCTGGTCATGTTGGGGTCCGTATGGACCTTAGAAGAATTCCCTATGGCTGGGCTTTGGTTTTGCCCTGAAGTTTCTCTTCCAAGGCCCTGGAGAAGATGCCTTTAAAAACCAAGCAACATGTTTTCAAGGTCTAGGCTGACCCATTGTCCAATCAGAGGGAGGAGGTGAGGCGGTGCGTCTGCTAAGCCTGAGACGGGGCGCCAAGCCCTTTGGCATCCCATATCTCTTTCTATGGTTTCAGCAGCCCTATGGGCCAGGTGCTGTCATGTTCTTATTTTGGCAACGTGGACATGGAGGCTCACATCCAAGCCACATAGCTAGAAAACAGCAGAAGGAAGATTTGCTCTCAAATGATATGTATTTTCACCACACCTAATTGTGGCAAGCCAGAACCAGGGAGAGTTCTCTAAGCTTCTCAAGACATGATCTTGTTCCCCGAAAACCGGATTCGCCTCTTGATGGGTGTCGAGCCAAAAGACACAGCCACCCCAAAGAGCGGGAGGAGGAAGGGTCATTACTTGCAGCAAGTAAGGAGAACACTGGGGGTCTTTCCCAAAGCACTTTCTCCCCTAAGAGCAAAACTGGAGAAGTTTTTTAAGCTAAGGGCACGTGCATATTCATGAAGAGGCTTAAGCAGAGGAGAATTCTGCATAGAACTGGGGCAAAGGTTGACGGAGTCCAAGTCAGAGGGTCAGAAATGTCAGTACCATCATTCCGTCCTCACCTGGGCGGGGGCCTTAGTTCCTGCAGAACTCAAAGACTGTATCTGACTGTTACGTTCATCCCCTGAGGCGGGACTGGGACTCTGTTTTATCACTGAACTATTGTTTCTTGACTGCTTTTCCTTGGTTCCTGCCTTCCCACACTGCCCCTAAGAGCATTAGTTACTGAGGCCTGTTCTAGGGCCAGGGTGGTGGCCAGGCTTAGATCACAGAATGGCTGAGGCCCCAAATGGCTTCTCTTATGTCAAGAAAGCCACACCTGGTTCTCTTTCTCTGGAGACCCCCTACCCTATCCGCTTACAGTCTCAACAATCAAGGGCCGGGGAGGAGAAGCCTTTCTTAGGTCAGCTGTGGGCCCCGCTCACCTGTCCTCCAGCCTGAGACCTCTGGTCAAAGCCACTTGCACTCCACCCACTGTGTGGGAAGAGCACACACAAATCCAGAATAGAGAACTTAGGGCTAAAGTAACTCGTGCCCTCTGAGAGGAGACCCCCCCATCACTCCTTCTGCTTCCTTGGAGCTTCCTTCTGAGAAGGGAGCCCAGTCCAGATGACCTGGGTTCTGGTTCTGACTCTCCAGGTTCATGTCAGCAGGTACCTTCCTTCCCTCCAGCTCGCCTACAAGATGCCATCCTGCCACACAGGGCTTCTGCAGAGGTCAGGGTCTGCACAAGCTTCAGGACCTGTGAGTGCCGAGAAAAGGCACAAGGGCTCCACATTCGGAAGCAGCCTAGGCGTATGCAGAGCCGGGGCTGCAGTGCCTGACCCTGAAGCAGCCTCCTTCCTGGGCCTTCACTTCCTCAGCTGCAGAGCAGTGAGGGCAGGTTACGTGAGCTCCTTTGGCCCTTTCAGCTCCAGGATTCTGAGGCTCTACGCCAGAGGTTGCAAACTGGGGGCCTCTTTTATTTGGCCATCCAGGGGCTTCCATATTTTTCAGCCAACAATTTAAAAATTAGGAGATCACAAATATTCAGATTTGCAGCCTCCCTCAAGAAAAGAAAAAGCTCAGAAGGTGTGGTGAGTCTGAGCTGTCGGTCCCGCTGGCAGCGCTCAGCAGGGGCGGCCCCGAAGGCAGGTCGTGGGCTTTCTCAGCTGCGTTTTAGGTCTACCTGGGAGCTTTTAATAATAGCAGCTCCAGGACTCCACCCTCTGAGATACTGATGTAACTGATGTAGCCCGGGACCCAGGCATTTTTCAAACTCCCCAAGTAACACCAATGGGCAACTGCAGCTTGGAACCACTGCGCTAGTTTGCAGCCCTGGTCTGCAGTGACCCACTGAGCCCTTTGCGGGTTGAGCCTTGGGTCTAGCCCTGATTTCTTCCAAGCCTGCATGCAGACTCTGACCTGGGCTCAGGCCTGACAGTCTTAAAGCTTTCTGGCTCCTTGAGGGTAGCAGGGGGAGGGAGACACCAGAGGGTCCTGTTGGTCAGCTCTGAGCCACATCGGTCGCCCGGCCAGCTCTGTCTACAGGGCGTAGCAGAACCTGAGGGCCACTGATTCAGTTCACTCGACCCTCCAAGGAACTGGTGAATTCAGACCAACTCTTGGAGGTAAAAATAGCAATCATGGAGGATTTTCTGGGTTCCTGCCCCTGGATGCCCTGAGCCCCAGGTGTGACCTTGCTTTGGCCAATGACAAGAATCTGTTTTTGTTTCAGGAAATGAGAGTGGAGGGTGTGGTCTGCAAGCAAGTATTCAAAAAGGTGAACTGAAGCCTGAGCAGACCTGAGTCTTGAGGAATGAGTGGCGAGGACGCGGGGGCCGGGGTCCCCCTCTCTGCACAACATGGGGCAGAGAGGTCCAGCCCCCAACTTGACATCTCTTAGCAGAGTCTATCTCTTGACGTTATCCTTTCCTTTTCTTCAAACGAAACCATCCTAATAAAAGTGGTTTCTACCCCCAATGTCTGTTTCAGAGAAGCTTCAAAACCCGACTGTGCTCACATTTTCTCTGAAGGCTTCTGATGCTGGCTTCTCCTGAGCAGAAGGAGGAAATTCAGCCAAAGGCCTGCAGCTTTAGCTCTGACATTGCACCTGTGTGATCTCCCCCCAGGGCACAGGCTTGGGTCTGGGATGTATGGCCTGCCATTTAATGGTCCATGTATAAAGTTCATACCATGTCACATGTCCGGTCAGGGCCAAGGTGTAGTGAGTACCGGAGAAGTAGGCCAGGTTGCCCTCCACCCTGGGAACTTAGAGCCTTGTTAATGAGATCCAGCCAACAGTGACTTCATGACTGCACTTACATGCATACAGGAGATGCTCCTAAAATTGTCAATGAAATGGAACTAAATAGAATTTTAAGCTCAAAGCTTATAGGTGAACCTTAATCAAAGACAATGATCAATTGGATTTGATTTCAGAGGTGTCATAAACACATTCCTCACTGCCCCCAAACCATCCCCACCCCATTTATAGATTTAGCCTTCCTCTCTACTGCATAGATGAGACATAACTTGCCAATCCCCCTGGAAGAGGGAAAGCAGCCTCATGTTCGCACTAAAGTGTAAATGATGGCTAGCAATGCTTTTGCATAAAGAAACAGGGAAGAAAGGGTGAGTGAAGAGGTGGGAGACCATGGGTAGGGAGAACCACTGGGAAAGAGAAGACTCTCGTCGAGGACCCCCTTGTCAGGAGCACTGGGTTAGGAGTCAGATGAGCTGACTTGGAATTCCACAACCACCACTCACCGGGCCACCACACCTGCCTGGACCTCACTGCTCTGGTCAGAAACCCACAGTAATAATCTCCCTCCCTTCCTGCACAGGTGGGTCGTGGACCTTGCCGTGCATATAAAGCTTGTGACTGCCCAGTGCTAGACAGGTGCTCTCAGACTTGGCTAAACCTTAAAACCACCTGGGGAACTTTTTTTCCCCATTTTTTTAAATTGACATGTAGTCACTTCACAATGTGTGTCAATTTCTGCACAATGTTTCAATCATACATATACATACACTTATTTACTTTCATATTTTTCATTATAGGCTACTACAAGATATTGAATATAGTTCCCTGTGCTGTACAGTAAAACTTGTTGTTTATCTATTTTATAGATAGTAGTTAGTATCTGCAAATCTTGGGATCCCAATTTATCCCTTCCCCCTCACCTTTCCCCCTTGGTAATCATAAGTTTGTTTTCTATGTCTGTGGGTCTGTTTCTGTTTTGTAAATAAGTTCATTTGTGTCTTTTTTTTAGTTTCCTCATATAACTGATACCATATGATATTTTTCTTACTCTCTCTGGCTTACTTCACTTAGAATGACAATCTCCAAGTCCAACCATGTTGCTGCAAGTGGCATTTTATTTTTTATGGCCAAGTAGTATTCCGTTATATAAATATATCACAGCTTCTTTATTCAGTCATTCATCAAAAGACACTTAGGTTGCTTCCATGTCTTGGCTATTGTAAATAGTGCTGCTGTGAACATTGGGGTGCAGGTGTCTTTTCGAATTAGGGTTCCCTCTGGATATATACACCTGGCAAACTTTTCAAATTTCCTGTACCCAGGCCACTTCCCAGGACCAATCACATCAGAAGATCTCAAGGTGGGACCTGGGCATCAGGTTTTTTTTTCAAGCCCCTCAGGTGATTCTAGGATGCCACTGGAGCTGAGAGTCACTGCCCTACACCAGTGTTTATAACTTGGTAATCCAGCCCCTACCCAGGGGCATTTGGCAATGTCTGGAGACATCTTTGATTTCACAACTTGGGAGAGGGGGTCTCTCCTGGCACCTAGTTGGGTAGAGGTCAAGAACGCTGCTAAGTTTCCTTCAATGCCTAGGACAACTCCCACAACAAAGATTATCCACCCCAAGATGTCAACAGTGACAAAGTTGAGAAACCTTGCCTAGACAAAGGTAAGAAAATTTAATGTTTTTGATTACCGAGATCATTTTCTTAGCCTAGACCAAAGAAATGAGAACCCAGAATCATCTAAGATCCTGGAGACCCCTTTAGGGGTCTTTGTCCCTGAGGGCAGAGAACTCAAAGGCAAAGATTCTTGTAAAGACCATCCATTCATCACGCAAATGTTTTGTTTTGTTAATTGAAGTATAGTCAGTTTACAATGTGTCCATTTCTAGTATACAGCATAATGTTTCAGTCATACATATTTACATATTTGTCTTCATATTCTTTTTCATTATAGGTTTCTACAAGATATTGAATGTAGTTTCCTGCGCTATACAGAAGTAACTTGTTGTTTATCTGTTTTGTATACAGTAGTTAATATTTGCAAATCTCAAACTCCCAATTTATCCCTTCCGACCCCCTTTTCCCCCAGGAACCATAAGTTTGTTTACTATGTCTATGAGTCTGTTTCTGTTGTTCTGCGTATGAGTTCATTAGTGTCTTCTTTTTTCTTTTTCTAGATTCCACATATGAGTGATATCATAAGGTGTTTTTCTTTTCTTTCTGGCTTACTTGACTTAGAATGACAATCTCTAGATCCATCCATGTTGTTGCAAATGGCATTATTTTATTCTTTTTTATGGCTGAGTAGTATTCCATTGTGTAAATATACTAAAACTTCTTTACCAGTCATCTGTCAATGGACATTTAGGTTGCTTCCATGACTTGGCTATTGTGTATATTGCTGCTATGAACATTGGGGTGCATGTATCTTTCCAAATTAGAGTTTCCTCTAGATAAATGCCCAGGAGTGAGATTGCTGGATGGTAAGTCTATTTTTAGTTTTTTGAGGAATCTCCATACTGTCCTCCATAATGGCTGCACCAAACTAACTATATTCCCACCAACAGTGTAGGAGGGTTCCCTTTTCTCCATACCCTCTCCAGCATTTATCATTTGTGGACTTTTGAATGATGACTATTCTGACTGGTATGAGGTGATACCTCATTGTAGTTTTGATTTGCATTTCTCTGATAATTAGCAAAATTGAGCATTTTTTTCATGTGCCTATTGGCTGTTTGTATGTCTTTGTTGGAGAATTGCTTGTTTAGGTCTTCTTCCCATTTTTGGATTGGGTTATTTGCTTTTTGTTATTAAGTTGTATGAGCTGTTTGTATATTCTGAAAATTAAACCTTTGTCAGTCACATCATTTGCAAATAATTTCTCCCATTCCATAGGTTGTGGTTTTGTTTGCTTATGATTTCCTTTGCTGTCATTACGCAAATGTTTAATGAGGTCCTATTATGTGCCAGGCACTGAGCAAGCACCACACCTGTTGGGCATCCAGGCATTTCCCCTCCCATCCCAGGCATGGAGACCCCATCAGACTCCCAATACATAAATGCCTCACCCAATAGTTAGGTTCTGGTGGGGGTCTCACTGATGTTGTTGCAGGAGAATGGGGAGGATCTCAGCTGAGTCCATAGGATACGCCCCACCAAATGAGGGTCCTTGGTTTTGACCAAAAAAGAATTCAAGAGCCAGCCATAGTAAAGTGAAAGCAAGTTTATTTAGAAAGATACACATCCCATGGACAGAATTCAGTCTGTCTCGGAAGGGAGAGCAGCTCTGGAGTGCGGGGCTGGTTAGTTTTTATGGACTGGGTAATTTCAGATGCTAGCAAGTGGGGGGATTATTCCAACTGTTTTGGGGAATGGGTGGGGATTTCCAGGAATTGAGCCACCATCCACATTTTGGCCTTTTATGGCCAGCCTCAGAACTGCCATGCAACTTTGGGTATGTCGTTTAGCATGCTAATGTATCACAATGAGTCTATGATGAGACCCAAGGTCTACTGGAAGTTGAATCTTCCGCCATCTTGGGCTTAGTAGGTTCTAATCAGTATGTATCCTATCCTCAATGACTATGTCATTCTTTTAAGGGCTATGCCCTGCCCTCTTCCCTCCTGTCTCAATGTGGCCCTGCTATGTGAGTGTGCGTGTGATATGGGGGTTATGGCCCCACCCTTGGGAGCCTCTGGTCCTCTGAGGAGACTCAGCCCCACTCTGATTGAATAGCTTGAGTACCAGGACCTATCTGAGTGGGCAGTGGGAGCCATAGGAGGTTTTAGAGCAGGAGAGTGGCACGATCAGCCTTTCAACAGACCTAATCTGGCAATCATTCTCTCCATAGTAAGAAGAGAAAAGGCAAGGAATACCAGCTGAAGTTTAGCCCAGGGCAGTGACACTTAATTGAAATTTGCTTCCTGTGAGGTTAGTCTTCCCAAAGCAGTCCATGTAAAGCAGGAGGGATGGTTGTTATTGTACATAAGTCTGTAACCACAGAAACAGGCTTTGGGCTTTAACGCTGCTTTCCGTGTTCTCAGTACCGTCTCCAATAGCTTGCAGAGGGCTTGCTCCTAAATCTGCAGCAGCATGTGTCGCGGTGCTTGTTCAGCCCTCTGTGAGCATTTTAGCACCTCTCACCCCCAGTCCAAGGCGACTGATGTGGGCTTCATTTTTGGAACATTGCCACCACTTAACTGACACTGGGCTGCTGTTGTTATGGGATATAAAAAGATTTTTAATTCTAACAGCAATGACTGATAAGGGGGCACTAGTAATGGAGTCACTCACTGAATTTCCAAAGCATGGCAACAATACTGTGGTGCCCACAGAACTACAAGGGAGGACGGTTGTCTATTTACCAGCTCACTTGATGCCCCAAGGCTGTGGACATAGTGTCACCCCATCTCGCACTTCCCTGGCTGGCAACTTGGAAAAATTTGAGATTTTTTTTTCTCACATTTTTCAAACCGGATGGTTACAGTATTTCAAAAGACATTCTAAGTGAGACATTATTAATATATTTATATCACAAGACTTCAAATATTCAAAAACTAGGACTGTCACGTGTAGCAACTCAGGCAGGTTGTGCTGAGGCCTGGCATCAGGCAATGACAGGCCTTTGCCGAGAAGGCAGAGGGGTGAAGTGACTGAGCGGCCAAGCTTTGGTCACATGGCCTCAGTTCGAGTCCCATTTCTGCTACTTCCTAGCTCTGAGGTTAAGGCAAGTCAACCTCTCTGTGCCTCAGTCTATTCATCTGTAAATCGGCGCTAACAGTTCCTCCTAGACTTCTTGTGAGGATTAAATTGATCTAATGCATGTTAGCAACTCAGAGCAGATGTATATTTTATTTACAAGGAGATTTGAGCAGTACCTGGCATATAACAAGCCACTTTTTATATGGGTTAAGAAAAAACAAAACAGAGATCTGAGCATCACTTCAGGGGTAGAGTCCACATAACTTCATGACAACGTAGTGTAGGTGACGGAAGAGAAGGAGGAGGCAGAGCTCAGGAGGGAGGGGGTTAACAGAAGTCAGCAGGGGTGGGTCTCCTGGGCAGGCAGCCCCAGAAGCCTCAGCGGCAGAGGGAGGGGCCAGTGCAGGGCCCCCCAGAGCGCAGGAGGTCTGCCACCCTCCTCCCCGCCCCCCACACAGGCTACTGCTATGGCCCCCGGAGTTTCCAATGCAGACATGGCAACCCTCCGTCACAGGGCTGCCAGGAGGGTGGACTTCTGGCCCTAAACCCCTAAGGCCCCTGAAATGTCATTCTCTGAGCTGCCTCCAAAACCTTCCCAGAAGAAAATCTTTGCACATGAACCCCAAGGAGCTCTCTGGAAGCCCTAATGTATAACCTCTGTCTCAGTTAATTAGGAGACCGTGTGGCCGTCCCTTTCAGGTGCAAATTAAACAGCTCAACACTGCACTGCAATTCAACTCCGCTTAATGCTGCGAAATGTTCCTTATTCATGCCAACACTGACAGGAGCAATCCCCACCGCAAGCCACCCCACCCCACCTGCAGACCTGAGTCCCCAGGGGCTTCACCAACTCAGCCCCAGCCCCACATCCCACCCTGAACTAGGGACCCACAGTGCTGGGTCAACAGAGGTGGTGAGGACCCACTAATCACCCACATCACAGGAATGGCTTTTATCTCAGAGAGGTGGGACAAGGAAAGGGATGGCTGTCTCTCTGGAAGAGAGAACTTGATTTGCTCTGCGAAGGACACTTACCCCCCCCCCCATTTCTCTTCCAATAACAAAAACCCTATCAATCCTTCAGAGACAAGGTTGGGGTCTTTTCCCACCTCCAGAGCCCATAACCCCTGCTCCTTTGAGTTCTGGTCCTCTCAAGGCTGATCCTGGCCATTTCCCCTTTTTGAGATGCTCCTAATAGGGAAATACCAGGTCAGAATGACAGAAGTTGTGGTTTACTTCAAATGGTTGCATGTAACCAATAGTTTAGCAGACAAAACTACAATGTAATGTTGTACTGTTATGCTAATTCAAAGATCATTGCAGAACTTGTAAAATGAATGCATTCGTGGTGAGCCTGAGGCAGTCTGGTCCAATCATGATACACAGCTTTAAAGGTGAAGAATGAACTCCCTTACTACCTCTGTGACCTTCACGTGTAACTTCATTTGGTGATAATGTCAGAAGTTGAAAGGCCCTTCATGAATTTGATGTCTGGGTCGATGGGTCCCTTTCTCCCACACAGTGGGCCCCCATTGGAGACCCCGTTGGAACTCCTAACACATAACACTCAGCCCTACCATTGTTTAGACACCCCAGGGAGCATTTGCCATATTTGTGGCTGTCTGCCATCTTGTTAACAATTCTCCCATGTTTAAGCAACCTTCTTCATTAGGAATTCCATCTCTCCAAGGCATGAATAGAAGGAAGAGCTAGTTTTCCCAACCTGCTTGCACCCAGGCTCCAGGTATGAGAGGGGACTCCCTCAACTAGATGCCCTCAAGTGAGGAGATTTGGAAAAAGAACTACGTGAGGAAGGTTGGAGAATGCAGATTGGATTCTTTGGAAACCGTGGCAGCAGTGGGGTTGGCTTTGGGGCGGCATCAATGACAGAGCTTCTGATTCCTGGTGGCAAGTGTCATGGGCACTATTTACCCTGGCAGTGGACGCAAAAGAGAGAGGCCACCAGACCTATGGGCTTCCTATACACACCACCTTTGAAGTGGTCTCTCCACAAAATCAGCTTTGAATCTGATCAAGTCTCCGATCTAACTACATATTTACAGGCAATGCAGGGGCAAAAGGACATGTTACAGGGCATTTCAGGGATGCAATCTGCAAAACCCAGACTGTGAGAAACTGCAGGAAGAACAACCTGGTTTCTCCAGCAAATGAATTACAAGGAACAAAAACAGCTTACAGAGACGGAACCTACAGTCTAAAAGAGACTCAGGAGACACATCAGCTAATCATACCAAATAGCCTTTATTTGAATCCTAGTTCAAACAAATGAACTGCAAAAACAAACACCAAAGCAAACAAGAAAGGACAGGAGATAATTAGGGAAATTTGTGTATTGACAGTATTTGATGATGTTACCAGAAACACTGCTAAGTTTTTAGGTGTGATAATGGCATTATGGTCATGTATTTTAAGAGTTCTTGTCTTTTAGAGATACATACTGAAAGCTTTATAGATAAAAAGCATACTGTCTGGGAGCTGTTTCAAGATAATTGGGGAGGAGCAGAAGGGATAGAGATGAAATAAGCCTGGCTGTGACTTGATAAGTGTCAGAGTTGGGTGATGGGTATGTGGAATTCATTCAACTATCCTGTCTGCTTGTTTAGATGGTTGAAATACTCCACGATAAAAACGTTTTTTAAAACTAGTTAAAATAAATACAATTCTAAACAAATAAATGATCCCGTATAAAATCAAACTCCATCTGGCATAACTGTGAGTACCCTTGCAGAGCTGATGGGCAGGGTTAGCCAGGCACTTTCCATTTTAGATCAAAGGATGGGAGGTAATCGCTTTTCTTCTGGGGGCGATGAGGGTGAAGCTGCTTGGACGGGGAGGCTGAGAGGCTGTCGTACACTTCAGCCATCTGGTCTCCTTTAGCTCATAGATGCTCTGGTATCCAGGGCTGCATTCAGAACCATGGTGCCCTGCACCACGGCTACCATGCATCTCCACTCCATCCCAGCTACCTAACTCTACCACCCACCTCCAGCCAGATCTCTCTGCCATAAACCATCCACATAGACCTCTGTAGTCAAGAGAACACTGGAAAGTGTGTGGAGGTGGTGGTGCTTCCAGAGCCAGATTCCAGTTTAGGGGCTCTGAGAGAATTGGAGTGGGGTAAGTGTGACGGTCCTCCAACAATAGTGCAAGAGAGTGGCAGTGAGAGGCCACAGCAAGGCAGTGGGGTGGAGAAGAGGGGCAGTCACGCTTCAGTCCTCACCATCAGTGTAGTAGACCACTGACAATCTGCTTGTTCCGAGTCTGATCCCTTTTCTTCTGGTAATAACAGTCCTTGTGGTTAGAAGGACTTACCTCCTTTGCCCCCTGCCAGTTCCAGAGCTGAGCACACAACACCAGGCTGGCCAATCAAACCCACAGTCACTGGGCCTGGCACAAGGACATAACCTTGGGTTTTTAGTTTAAAGCACTGAGAAAGAGATGCTTTTTATCATTTGGGGACGCTAAAGAGTTAGAATGTCAGCCTGGAGCCACTAAGAGCCATCACATGGAGAGAGCCCTCCCGGAAGGAAGGCTTCATGGAAGAAATCCAAGGCAAGAGATGAAGAGATGCTTCATCACTGGAGAGTCAGGCTCCAGCCCTGTCTGGACTGGATCTCAATGGAAACCATGAAGGACAGCTATGCCTTGTGCCCCGAACCCCAGGAGTACGATTCATCTGCTGATGGTAAGACTTCCTTTCTTCTCTGTAGGGCTTTACAGCAGAACCCAGAGGCAGCACTGGGGTTGGCACCTGGGACTTTGTGAGGACAAAGGCTGTGCCCTTTCCATGAGGCCACATTTCAGAGTCTGGATGTCAAGGAGCTAGAAGAGCCAGAAGGAAGCTCTAAGAAGCCTCAGGTTGTTCTTTTGAATCCAACAGAAGCCAAGAATTAGAGGATAGAATAAGACGGAGTTTCTCTTATTAGTTTAATTATTTAAAACCCAATGGAGATGAAATCATACTGGATTAGGGGAATCCTAAATTTAACATGCCTATCCTTATAGGAGACAAAAAAGGGCACTCAGAAAAGAGGGCGATTTGAATATGGAAGCAGAAATTGGGGTGATGTGTTTTCACACCAGAGTGCCAACAACCACTAGGAGCTAGGAGAGAGGCACTGAGCTGATTCTTGCTCAGAACCTCCAGAAGGAACCAGCCTTGTAAGTATCTGAATTTTGAACTTCTGGCCTCTTGAAGTGAGAGACTAAATTCCGGTTGTGTTAAACCCAAACAAAAACAAAATCAAAACCCCTACCAATGTTACTAAATAAATAGTGGGGTGTTATCAGACACCAGTTTCAAAATGGCTTTAGTGAACCGAGCTGTTCCCTGACATCTTTCATTTCTCTGGATGTTGATCACCTGCTCAGCGCCAGGGCCAGGGCTGGACCGTTCACACGGAAATGTTACATCAGGGCCCAATGCACACCTCAGACGGCCCATGCTACAGGAGCTCGCCGGCACACAGAGGGCAGAGCAGGGTACAGGACTTAGAAAGACCCCCTGCAGGGGGGTGCTGAGCACACTGGGTAGATAATTGATAAGGTGAGAGGGTGGACATTTCTAGAAGGCACAGAGATGTAGTCCAGGTGATGCACTTCGAGACCTCCTTCAGATGTCCCTCCCCGGAAGCTCCCAGACACACCCTTTCTGTGTGAGCCAGGCTTGTGTCCTGAAGTGATGTGACGGCCCCTGCACTACACTAGTGTTCTTCCTGACACCCCTGAAAAAATGCCTGGTTCTTCCCTTTCTAGCGAATTTTCATGAACTTGCTCAAAAAGTCCCTCCTCCAAGAAGGCTTCTTTGACTGACTCTTCCTAAGAATTCCACACAGTTTTGATTGGTTTGGAGCTGCTGGTACCTTGGCAGAGAAGGGCCGGTCAGGTTGCTTATCTGGGAGTTCTCTCTCGTTGGCCCTGCACAGCCTCCATCAGACGCCCTCCAGCAGGTGGGACCTGGTCTCACACTGTGCTCCTCTCCCTCCTCACCGCGTCCGTGTTCTCTGAGCGACTGGACTGTGCAAGGAAGTTAATGAATAGACTGAACTTCACACACTGTGTTTATCAGCCCAACCTTGTCCACGCTTTCATTTATGGCCCTTCCACAGAGACCTCCAGACCAAGTGAAGAAACCTTCCTGCCACGCAGCTGTAGGTGGGGACCTTTGGCCCACAAGAAAGGCCACAGCTAAGAGGGTGCTACTCTAATGTGGGGTATCAAGATAAGGCCGGGGGATGTCTTAAGAATATCTCTACTATTTTGTACTTTGGGACTCTTACCATTTATAGCCCCTAACTGATAACCCTCAAGGGTGCTGTAATCACTACAGACCTTTCCCTCAAGCCCTAGTTATTCTTCAAGACTCAGCTGAAGGTCCTGCCCAAGCAAGACACCTTTCCCATCAGCCCTGGATGAGCTCTTTCCTAACTGACGTCGTTTTATTATTAAATTCCATTCTTTTTTGTGGCCCATTAACTCATCTGAAAAACTTTTGGTTCAAACAGCATATCAAAACTGAAACTGCTATATGTGGACTCAAGAAAATAAAACAAACAAATAGATATAACTAAACAGAAACAGACTCAAAGATACAGAGCAAACTAGTGGTTACCACTGGTAACTAGTGAGGAAAGAAGTAATGGAAAGGGGCAAGAAAGGGGAAGGAGATTAAGGGGTACAGACTACTAGGTGTAAAATAAATAAAACACAAGTCTGCAATGTACAGCACAGGGAATACAGCCAATATTTTATAATAACTTTCAATGGAGTATATGTTTTACACCTGAAACCAATATAACATCATAAATCAACTATATTTTAATTTTAAAAAGAAACTGAAATTGCAAAGTAGTTAGAAATCAAAAAAAAAAAAAAGACTGCATGAGAGAAAATATTTGCACATCGCATATCTGGCAATGGACTCATATACAAAATATGAAAAGAACTCTCTGAATTCAACAGTAAGGAAGCAATCTGGATAGAAAATAGGCCAAAGACTTGAAAAGACACTTCACCAATGAAGATACAAGAGTAGCAATTAAATACATTAAAAAATATTCACCATGATTAGCCATTGAAAAATGCAAATAAATCACAATAAGATATCATGAAGTACTTGTTAGAATGACTAAAATTTAAAATCTGACCGTATCAAGTGTTGACGAAAATGCAGCTCACTCATACATTTTCGGTGGGAATATAAAATGGTCGGGCCACTCTGGAAATAAACCTGGCAGTTTCTTAAAAAGTAAAACCTACATTTATCATACACCCAGCAATTGCATTCCTGGGTATTTTCCCCAGAGAAGTGAAACCTTATATTCACACAAAAGCCTGTGCATGAATGTTCATAGATGCTTTATTTGTGCAATCCAAAGACTAAAAAAAGCACAAATGTCCTTCAACAGGTGAAAGGTTAAACAAATTGTGGTACATGCACACAATGAAATACTACTCAGCAATTAAAGACACAAACTATTGATACTTAACAATAATCTGGATGGATCTTAAGGCATGAAGCAAAGTGAAAAAGGCAACCTCAAAAGTTGCATATTATATGATCTTGTTTTTATGACACATAAATGACAAAATTATAGAGATGGGGGACATATCTGTGGCTGTGAGAGGTTAGGGAAGGGGGCAGGAGGGTGTGACTATAAAAGGGCAGCACGAGGGACTTCTTTTGTGGAGACAGAACAATTCTGTGTCTTGATTATGCCCATGGTTGTATGAGTCTATACACGTGATTGAAAATCAGAGAATTGTACAGAAAGACACACAAAAACTGAGCGCATGCAAAAAAAACAGTGAAATCTAAGATCTGTAGTCAATTGAGTTAATGGTGCCAACCAATTTCTTGGTTTTGATAATACCAAGATCTTTTTTGCTCTACAATTATGGAAGACGTCACACTGGAGGAAGCTAGGTGGTGGGTCTGTGGAACCTATTTGTACATTTTTTGCAGCTTCTTGTGAGTCTATAGTTATATCAAAATAAAAAGCTTTAAAAATAACACTACCTATAAAATCCTAAGGATACAATTAAAACAGGGGTCAGAGGAAATATTCATATCCTTAAATAATACTCAACAAAGAAATTATGAAAATAATCAAATTACAAATTTAAAAGTTAGGAAAAGAACAGTAACATAAGCATAAGGATAATTGGAAGAAGGACTTGGTAAAGCAAAAAGCAGAAACTAATGACATTGAAGATAGAAAAATAGGACAAAACCAAGTGTTGGAAGTTTAAAAATAAAGTAGAGAAACCACTAGCTAACAAAAAATTTTTTAAGTGAGAAACCATAAGTAAACAAAATTAAAATTCAAATGAGGAAATAGCCACTGATACAAGGAAATAAAAGTAAGTGTGATTATTTCGTCAAGAAATGGAAGATTTTCACATAAAATATAAAAAATCAAAATTGACCCCAAATAGACAGAAGATCTAAAAAGATCAATTACCTTGGTTGAAATTGAGCAAGCTGTCAAAGAGTGATTGTTCCTCACAAAAGCACCAGACCCATTGATTTCATAGGCAAACTTTATTAAATCCTGAATGAAACAATAATGTTATTGCATTTTTTTCTTTCAAGGTTTCACAGGTTTGGGTTTTTTTTTTTTGGTGTGAATATATTTATTCTTTTTTATATTTGTACTCTCATCCCCTCTCCAATGAAAGCAATAATTTTAATAAGTTTAGTGTTAACATATTTTTGCAAGATGTGCAGTGTTTTGTGGTATTAATTTTTAATTTATGTAAACAGTATCCTGTTACATATCTCCTTGTGTTTCCTTTTTTTTTTTTTTTTTTTGCTCCATTCATTTCTTGGAGTCCATTCATGTATAATTCTGTAGACATTGTATAACGGCTTCTTTGTGCTGCATAATGCTTCATGATGTGCATCCACTGCGTGTTCCCTTGCCACCTCCCCAGTAAGAAATACACACACAGGTTTCCTACAACATCCCTGGACAATCCCCTCATGCATTTATGTGAGAATTGCCTCAGGATATGCACTAAGGCACAGAAATGCCAGGGTGCAGGGAATGTATAGACAATGTGTTTGAATGAATAGGGCCAGACTGTGCTCAAGGATGGCTGTGTCTACACGTCCTCAAGTTACCACATCCCTATAACCCCCACATTTCCCACCAAACTGTCTCTCTTGGGCTGGTTTACCAGATGTCAAGAAGTATCTCATTGTCACCCAATTCACATTTCTCTAATTCCTAATGAGTTTACACATTATTTTATATGTTTGTTAGAATTTTAATTCTTCTCTTCTTTACTAGTACTAATGCTAGTATGTGTCCTTTGATCATTTTTTAATCAATTAGGATTGCTATCTTTTTTTCATTGATTTGCAGGGAATTCCTTGTACATTCTAGATATTATTTACTTGTTGGCTTTAGGTATTGCAACTGTCTTCTCCCATCTTGTCATAAGTTAAACTTGTCAATAATGCCCTTTGTTGAACAGAAATCCTTAATGTATGTGTAATAAATATAAATACTTTATTTGCCTTATGGTTTGTGCTTCTGAAATTTTAAGAAGTCTTTCCTGGCCCTTAGGTCCAAAACCAGTCTCCTACATTTTCTTCCAAAAATGTCATCGTTTTACCATTCATATTTAGGTCTTTTCAGTCACTTACATTGCACCTTTGCATAGAGCGTCAGGAAGATATCTGGTTTTACTTTTACTCACTTTTTGTCCCTTTCCCATTGATTACTGGTGTCACTTCTATTGCACATTAACTTTCCATACACACAGGGATCTCCCTCTGAGCTCTCTATTCTGCTCCTTTGTTCTATCTGTCTGCACTTGTGTTAATACCACAGTGTATTTATTACTTCAGTATTGTAGTATATCTTAATATTGTTAAGACAAATCCTCACCCTTCAGCCTTCTTAGACAAAGCTATTCATGGACGTTTGTTCCTCCACATAAACTCTAGAGCAATTTTATCATGATCCCCCACCAAAAAAAAAAAATTCTTCCTGGAATTTTGTTTGAGAATGCATTGAATTTATAGATGGATTTGTGGGGAATAGAAGCCTTCAGAATGTTAAATTATCTAATTCAAGAGTGTAGCATGTCTCCCCTTTTAGTCAATCATTTTATGCGTCCTTTAACAAAGGTTTTACGATTTCTCCAGACAGACTGTGTGGTTTTGTTTCTGTTAATTCCTATAATCTTTGTAGATTTCTTGCCCTTGTGAAAAATTTCTTCTTTTTTCTTATATTTTCTAGTAAGTTATGGCTGGCAGAAGGCAATGCTATTGATTTTCATAGTTTGCTCTTCTATCTGGCAAACTTTCTGAACTCTCTCATCAGTTCTAACAGATTGAGTGTTGATCGTGATTTTTCCCAGGTCAATGATTATATCATCTCAAATAGTGACAGTTTTAAGTCTTCACTTCCAATCCTTACGCTGTTTATAAAAAGCAGTCTAGAGCAGAGTGAAAAAGAAGAAAAGCTTCCAAATTCATTTTACAAATTCATTTTACTGCATAATACAAGTGCAATATTTATACCCAAACCAGATAAGATAGTCTAAATAAAGAAAACTACATATTAATCTAATTCATAAATATCTATGTAAACATTCTTAAAAATATAATCAAAAAGTACATTAAAAGAACAATACATCAGCAACAATGGTGTTAACTCCTAGAACGTAAGGGAGGTTCAGTGTGATTCATCTTATTAATCTGTCAAAAGAGAAAATTATATGATCATCTCCATAGATGCTGAACATCCATTTCTGACTAAACTTAAAAATAAAAGCTTGGTAAAATGGACATGGATGGCTGACTTCTTAACAAGATATATTAGACTAGAAACTAACTAATCAGTCTTATTGGCAAGACATTAAAAGCATTTCTACTAAAGTCAGGAATAAGACAGGACACCACTAATACTTTTCTGGAAGGATTAGCCATTGCAGTTGGACAATCAAAAAGAATAAAGGTGTAAAAATTGGAAACAAGGAGGCAAAACTGTCATTATTTGTACATGATATTATTGTATTCATGAAAATACAAGAATACAAGCAATTAAACCAAAAAACTGTTACAGATAATAAGAGAATTTTAAAAAGTAATTGGTCACAAAATATGCCCAAGTCAGTAGCTTTTCTATATTCAAACAAGAAACAATTAGAAAATACAGTGGGAGATAATATTTCACTTATATTAGTAACAACTGACGAAAACATTTAGAAATAACTAACAAAAATATGAAAGATACATTCACAAAAACTTTAAACTCATTCTTCATATAAAATAAGATTTGGATGAGTGGAAAGCCCTACCCTGCTCTTCCATAGGAGAACTCAACTATTATAAAAATGTCCTTTCTTCCTAAATTAATATCTAAATTGAGTATGAAACATTTCTCACTTTCACAACAAAACGGAATTTTAAATTAGCGTGGAAATGATTTGAAGATAATCAATCACACATTTGGGAAAATAATTAAGCTGAATCAAAGTTTATAGGCTAAAAATGAAAGCGTAAGGGTTCTAGAAGTAAACATGTGATGTGTTTGTTTGTAATTTTTTAAAAAGTCTTGGGGTAGGGAAAGCCATTCTAAGACTTTAGAACCAATGAAGGAAATATTTGATATCTTTAGAGTACTTATAAATTAGGAGTTGGCACAGAACTTTCAGTTTAAAAATACGGATTGAATACATGAATTTATCACTGCTCTTTCCCAAAATTTCACTAAAATGACAATAAAAGTGTTGAAGATTAGATTTTTTAAAGAAGATAAAATCATGATCCTCATACAAACGTGAACATTTGGCAAAGATTTTATTTAACTTATTAATTAGTGAGGGAACCAGTAAGATGTTAAAACTCTTACAAAGGAGGATTTGACTTTCAGATTTATATTTCCTACCTAAAAAAAATCTGTCCACATTGCCATGTTCAGGAGTCATTTGCATAGCTATAAACTGGAAATATGTGCCTTATTATGACTTCTGCAAGTTTACTTCTATCCCTGCAGAGTTGGAAAATAGCCTAGATAAAGACATACAAGATAACTTGGATGGGGAGGCTAGACAGAACACTCTTTTTTTTTTTGCCATTTCAAAGTCTTTTACAAGTTTCCTGATAGTCTGTCTCACTTGTAATCATAATCATCTCAAGAAAGATTATTCTTGATGATAAAATAACACTGTTCTCATAAGGTTTGGCCCGATTATGTACATAGGTGCAGGAGGAGTGTTCAGATAGGTCTCTTGAAATTTGCTGTGTGGTAGCCAGAGCAGAACAAATTTGAACAATTACAAAATTACATTCCATCTGAAAGTTTTCATAAAGCATCTCAAATTGGGCTTTTAAAAACTTCTATGATTTGCTCTCCCAAGGCAATGAAATAAACCCAAGAAATTCTCTCTACCAGATTTTACTTGTAAAGTTAGATGAATTCTTCTGTTCTCAAGGTTCCCAAAATAACTTAGGTTTTTTTTTGGCCTGCCAGGAAGTGATCTTCCTTACCACCTTTGAGACTGGACCCTGTAAACCAGGCACCCAGACCAGTTTTCCTGGGAGCTTATAAGAGGCAACATCTTTTTAAGTACAATCAGACATTGTTCCTTAAAGTTACTTGTCATACCTGATTGAAAAAGAGCATTGTTCTCAACTATGGTACTGCAGGAAGGCCTTGATGTTTAATCAATGTGTTTAACTATGTTCTGGCAGAAAGGAAGACAGATTCTTACTAAACCTACGTAAATAACTATATTGCCATGAAAAGGAGACTCAGAGTTTCTGACTTCTAGGGACTTGGTAAAATTAGATATCACTTTCAAATGTTTCATTTTCGTTTACAAAAGCAGAGTCTACAAATTGGTATGGGTCACAAGGAGCATGAGAAGAAACAGAAAGGGCTTCCTTACATATCTGGAAAATAGTACCTTAACACAGCATCAGCAATATTCCAAACAAATAACCACAATAAAATTTTGCTCATTAATTCATTCAGTTCTCCGTAATTAATTCTTGTTCCACTGGATCTTGGGTTAGTAGTCTCCTGAAGCCATTTGTTTCTCAACTAAAAAGAATTCTAAAAACCCTCAATCAGCCCATTGATACGGTCTGAAAGTTGCCTAAGTGATTCTAGCTCAGATGCCTCCACCCAAGAGTTGAGTTCTTGGAAGGTTAATATTTTGAAGCACCTCTTTCCACAAGGCTCTGAGATTTTCCTTCTTTTTTGAAGACACAAACTCTGGCCTGTTGCTTGCAGGAGAGAGTTTAGCAAGCATTAGAATAAAACAAAAACTATTTACAAATGACAAAGCTATGGTTAGCTTATTACTGAAAATTTTCAAGTGTAAAATGACTGATAAGAATTTATAATAAATATAAAGTAAGAATAATGCAACTGACAAGGATATTTGGTTGTTTGGTTGGTGTCATACAAAACAAAGATAATAAACTCTTACTCCCCCAAAACTGTTTTAAACAAACATCTCTTAGATTGATGATGAAGTCTACTTTTTAAGAAGTCCATGAATGCTGCATCTGATTTACAAAATCAAGGGGAAAAATTTTGAGATATAACATATGATAATCCTTAGATATAATATGTATATAATATATCAAGATTATCGAATAAAGAGATTCAGTAAATCTAGAGTAGGGTCTAGACTTCAGTATTTCTGTAAAACTTTATGATTAGGTCTGATATGCACTGAGAACTACTGGCCTAAAAATTACTTGATTCAAAGTTTTTTTAAAAAGAAAGAAGACTGTGGCAATCAACATTTTAAACAATAATTGAGATATGTTGTTGCTCAATATCTTAAGGCAAAACACTACCAAGACTCAGATAAATAGGGAGGAAATTTAGCAGAACTATTTCATAAGAATTTCAATCAGTGTTTTCCCTGAAATTAAAACATATACAGAAAGCGAGGCATTGACAAATCTTCAGGGGCTTCCCATAAAGCATGAAATTTCTAAAATATTTTTATTAATAATATCTTACTGGGGCGAGAGTGTAGCTCAGTGGTAGAGCACGTACTTAGCATGCATAAGGTCCCAAGTTCAATCCCCCTGTACTTCCATTTTAAAAAATAATAGTAACACCTTCCCTATACAAATTTAACCTAGGGAAGGGTGAGTATCTCTTCTGATTTGACAGCTCTTACCATGCAACTCACCAAACCTGATTATTTCTAGCATCCCTTTTTATAAGATAAAAGGACAATTTTTTTGTGATTCTCCAGGAACCCTCTGGGAAATCTCAAGGACTATTTTAGATGTATACGATGACCAGCAAGTTTTATTTTATTTTCTTCTGTTTTTCAGATCTGATTTTTGGAAGGGAAAAATCAAAAGAGTTGTCAGAGGAGATCCGGACAGTTGAATAAGAAGACAGGCTCCTGAGCACCGGTGAAACAATACTTTGTTGCTTACTGAATCAAAGTGACAATGAAACATTTAAAAATAAATACAGGGGGTAACAAGATTGTAAAGAACAGTCAACATTTTCTTAAGTCACGAGTCTTTTTCCTTCTCTTTTTTCCTCCTCCTCTTCCTCTTCTTTCTTTTCTCCTTTTTTATAATTAAGAGTGTAAAGTCAATATATAGCATGTAAACTTATTCAGGTAAATCACAGGATCTTTGCTTTCTCGGCAGATCACAGAGCGAGTAAATAGGGCAACCATCCATCCTTGTTTCCCCAGGACTGTCCTGGTTTTAGCACTGAAAGTTCCACATCCCAGGAAATCCCTCAGTCCCAGGCCAATCAGAAAGGTAGGTCCCCCTAAAAAAAATTACCATTTGCACTGTAGGTGAAGACATTAATCAGAAAAACAAGGAAGCAAGTCTATCAAGATTGAGAACTTTGCAAAACGTTTAACACATTTTGTAGTTTATGAGAGCTAGTAGTATAAAACAGGACAAATAAAATTCACTTATCTGATTCAGGACAAATCCAAGTTTTATCCTTTAGTTTGCCCTTTCATACTCTGGTGACACTTTTATTCTAACATAGATCTCAAGGGGTCCACAAGTTCAAATCTAATTTCATAATAGCATTTAGATGGTATTTCTAACATGCTATGTATTCATCATTGCCATCTTCAAATGAATAAATGAGTATTTGAAGTATTTCTCAGTTTTGATTTTTGAGTAGACGTAAATAGTTGTAACCACACATAGAGGAGGTCTTTGTGACCCTCAGTAAGTGTGAAGCGGTCTGAGGAATAAAGATCCCGAGAACCACCACTTCTGGAAAAGCAAGAGCATATTGTTGGTTACATTTCTCTGTCTTTATTGCTCCTAGTGCAGCCACTCGTATTAATTATAACTTTTCAGCAAAGTAACTTCTATTTTGCAGAGAAAACTAGCGTGCAGATTATTGAGAACTTCCTGCCCTACTGAAGCATTTAGCAGGTTAGCAAAGTCTATAATACAATGATTTCACAGTCACGTGCATTCCCGTGTGGCAAAAACGAGCACATTCATTACCATGACTCACAGCTCTAGCTCCTCTTCACGTGTATACAAATAAGCAAAATGATGCTTGGTAATCAACGTGTCAGTGTTCTCTGCTACATAGAAAGCACCTAGCTATCCATGGATTACATAATTAATTTAATTTAATATCAGCTTCAAATTTTTTAAGTTACCGGGGGATCTGGGAAATTATCTTCGAGCTGACACACTACAAAACATAATTACTGTTGAAATTAAGTTTGTCAGAATAATGATTTGATTTAGTCAGACATAAATTTACCTTCTTCATAATCTTCAGCATTATGTAAGAATAATGTTAGCTAATTTGATCAGCAAACCTGTAAATGTTTGGGAAAAACATGCCCAAGTAGAAAAAAAAATGTTTGCTTGTATTAGAGTTGACCCTTGAATGATGCAAGGGTGAGAGGCACCAACCCTCCATGCAACTGAAAATCCCCGTGTAACCTGACAGTCAGCCCTTCCTACCCACAGTTCAGCATCCACGGAACCAACCAACTGTGGATGGCGTAGTACATAGGACTCATTTAGTGAAAAAAATCCATGTATAAGTGGACCTGCACAGTTCAAACCCATGTTGTTCAAGGGACAACTGTATACTTAACAATGATAATTCAGAGAAAACAGAGTTGTTTTTTACTAAACCCATATGAGTAAACTGATTGTGTTTGCCATTTACTTTAATTATGTGAATTTGTATTCTTAAAAAGTTTCCAGGGGAGCTTCATAAAGAATAATTTTTGTACATTTTTAGAGCACATTTAAAGTGTTAGAAGTCTAATTACCTTGTTTTTCAGGATTTTCTGTTGGCACTTATTTATTCTATAAACCAATCAGAACAAATCTCTTTTAATTTAGAGGACTTTGTAATCTAATTTATGTATGCCCTACAGAAATATATTGAGAGTTAAAGGCCTTTCCAAATTACAAACAGTTAGAGAGCTAACTTATTGTCTCTAAATGAACAAAAACCAAAACATTAAATTAATTAAGAGGGGGGAATGTTCATAGCAGCACTATTTACAATAGCCAAGACATGGAAACAGCCTAAATGTCCATCAACAGGTGACTGGATAAAGAAGATGTGGTATATTTATACAATGGAATACTACTCAGCCATAAAAACCAACAACATAATGCCATTTGCAGCAACATGGATGCTCCTGGAGAATGTCATTCTAAGTGAAGTAAGCCAGAAAGAGAAAGAAAAATACCATGTGAGATCACTCATATGTGGTATCTAAAAAACAAAAACAAAAACAAAAAAACAAAGCATAAATACAAAACAGAAATAGACTCATAGACATAGAATACAAACTTGTGGTTGCCAAGGGGGTGGAGGGTGGGAAAGGATAGATGGGATTTCAACATTGTAGAATAGATAAACAAGATTATACTGTATAGCACAGGGAAATATACACAAGATCTTATGGTAGCTCACGGAGAAAAAAATGTGACAATGAATATATGTATGTTCGTGTATGACTGAGAAATTGTGCTCTACACTGGAATTTGACACAACATTGTAAAATGATTATAAATCAATAAAAAATGTTAAAAAAAAAAAAAAGAGGGGGGAAAAAACCCCAGTGAATATACAGTTTGCAAAGTTGAAGTTATGTTGACACTTGGGATTCACTTCTAGGAGCCAAGAAAAAAACATGCTTTGGTTTAAGCTATTCACAAAGTATATGTCTCTGGACACATGGTCTACCTGACTCTGTCTATTGTGCATCTCAGCAGAGACTTCAAAACTGTTAGAAGATAATGTTTTTTGAAAGATGAAATCATAACTCATATATAATCATATAATCATAACAAATATAAAATAACTTGGCAAAGATTTTAAATTAACTCGTTGATTAATGAAGCTACCAGTAAGATGCTGCAACTGGCTCAAATGAGGATTTGACTTATAGAGATTTGTATTCTCTACTGGACAAGACCTATTTGCATCCATGTTGTTGCATATGGCAAAATTTCATTCTTTTTTATGGCTGAGTAGTATTCCATTGTATATATATACCACATCTTCTTTATCCAGTCATCGGTTGATGGACACTTAGGCTGCTTCCATATCTTGGTTATTGTAAATAACACAGCTATGAACATTGGGGTGCATGTATCTTTCTGAACTAGTGGTTTTATTTTTTACAGATATATACCCAGGAGTAGAATTGCTGGGTCATATGAAAAACTTCTCCATTGATTATAAGCCATGTAGTACTTTGATTTTTATATCTGCATGCACTGTTTTGAGAAATGAGAAAAGTATAATAAAGAAAGGTAAAAGACAATCAACTGAGAGAAATATTTGTAACAGGTGTATAGTAAGATTAATTTCCTTAATACACAAAAAGCCCTTTAAATCAATAAAAAAAAGACTAACAACCCAATTTATAATGAACAAAGCACATGAAAAGGTAGCTCATAGAAGAAAAAATGTTCTCAAATATTTGAAAATATGCTCCACTGTACTTATTAAAAAAGGAATCCAGTTTAAAACAACAAAATACATTTTTACAAAACTATATGAATGACAAAGATTTTTTCAATTATTTACTTATACACAGGATTGCCAAAAATGTGATGAAATGTAAACTCTCAAACACTGGGACAACCTAACTGAAAACCACTTGGACATTTTCCATAATGTGCACAAAAGCAAATGTACAAAATAGATCAGAATAGCACAGTTTGCAATTGCAAGCAATAGTAACAACCCAAATGGCCTTCAATTTTCAGGATAGGCTAAATTAATCATGGCACCTATAATCAATGGGATACTATAAAGCAGTCAGAAAGAATGAGAACGCTCTCTCTGTTGATATGGAAAGTTCGCCAAGATAAATTAAAAGAAAAACAGAGATTCAAATCTGTTGTATTTTCCTTTTTGGATAAACGGGTAAGAGGGAGATAATGTCTTCATGTTTGGCTTTTTGTGCATAAAGAAACTCTGAAAAGATACACGAGAAATGAATACCAATGGTTTCCTATTTGGCAGTAGCAGCAGTGCAACCTGAACTTAGGTGAACCAGAATTTTCATTGTCAATTTTTCATTATTACTTGAATGTTTAACCATGTGAATATGTTACCTGTTCAAAAATGCGATAGAATATGAATAGATGCATAAATAAAAATGAAGTAGATCGTATGTGCTGATTTGAAAAGATTTCCAAGATATATTAAATGGAAAATGTCAGACACTCCTTAGGGTCTGGTGGAAGGAAATGTCAGTGGGAAGAAGCTTCCTTCAGGTGGGATGGCCAAGGGCAGTCCAGGGATTCTTGGAGAAGAGGCAGGAACAGCCCCCTTGGGAAGAGGTGGTCTGGAGTGACCCCTGCAGCTCCCCACCTCCTCCTGACTGTTGGAAAGGGGGTGGGGAGGCTGGAGAACAAGAGAGTTGCCAATAAGCCCCTTCCGGGGCCAGAGCAATTTGACCCCTGTGGCCCGGGGAGGTATGATTGTCTGTGACCCCCAGCCCTCCCGGCCTGCCTTCTGTGAGCAAAGGTGGAGAAGCAGCACAGTTTTACATAAAAACTAAAACAAAGCCCAGCGCTGCCTGGTGGCTGAAGGAAGTCCCAGGTCCCCTTCCTTCTGTGTCTCCATATGAAGACAAATCCAATGACTCCCACCCCAGCCTGAGTAGCACCGAACATTTACTCAGGGCCCTGTGGGGATTTGAGTCTGGAGTCCCACCTCTGTCAGCAGGGGAAACAGACTTGCCTGACCTTGCAGCCTCCTGCCTGACCTGATAGCCTCCTGGGAGTGTCTGATTGGGAAGCATTCAATCTGATGCCCGCCCATGGCTGAGGTGGGCCGTCTGCCCAGTCAACGGCAGCATGACCAGGTGCTCCTCATTAGCCTGGCATTGGTCCAGACCGTAACATGCTCCCAACGGCTGCCTTGAGGCCCCTGTGGGCATGAGGGTGGCCGTGGCTGTGGCCATGGCCATTACTAATACCTGCTTCTGAGGCCTGGCATTCCCAAGTCCAGGGGGCAGCACCTGCAGACTGCAGGGCACCGAGGATGTCCTTTGTTAGCTTTAAAGGGCAGCAACCAGGTGCCTGAGGGGCCTTACAGCAGGAATCTGCCGGGTGTCTGTGGACTCCACAATTCTAATAGGATACAAGTTGGAGAATCACTGCACTAAATTTTTTCAAACAACCAATTTAATCCTCTACATCACCTTAAGAGGTAAATATTATGTTCGACAATTAGAAAGCAAGGCTCAATAGGCCAATTAAAAAATGTCTAGGTTCAAATCCATTGTCTTCCTACTAGCTGTGTGACCTTTGGGAAGGCACCTAACCTCTCTGAACCTCATCTTCATTGTTCTTATAGGACATCGCCTCTCTTGAAGGGTTGCTAAGAGTGTTAAAAGAAACAAACCAGAACAAGCGCTCAGTGCTCACAAAAAAGGTCACAATTTTTTTTCTAAATATCTATCAAACCACTTATTGGAAACAAAACACTATGTGATAAAAGTTTTGAATGAGCATATCTTCATTGACTTGAACACATTTGATAAATGGTGGGAGAGTATATGGGCCAATATCTTATTGATTAACTCACCAGTGCTTTCATTTAATTTGAAGTCTTAAAAAGACAGATTGCTAGTAACACATAGCATCACTAGTAGTCAAAGTCCTGCCCTTTCTTCCAGAGAAAATTGGGGATTTCTGCTCAGGAAAGGCCTTCCCCCACTCACACTCAAGACACACAGTGTTCACTTGGCAAACATTTGTTTATCTCTCATCTGCCATGTGCTAGGCACTGAGGATGTGGTGGTAAACAAAATAGAAAAAGGACCCCTTAGTCTCAGAGAGAGAGACAGTAAATAAACAGATTTGCCTAATCTGGGGAAAGTCAGACATTCCTTAAACCTGGCAGAAGGAAAGGTCAGTGGGAAGAAGTTTCCATCAGGTGGGATGGCCAAAGGCAGTCCAGGGATTCTTGGAGAAGAGGCAGGGATAGCCCCCTTGAGAATAGGTGGTCTGGGGTGACCCTTGCTAGCTCCCTACCCTCTCCTGACTGTTGGAAACGGGGTGGGGAGGCTGGAGGACAAGATAGCTGCCAATAAGCCCCTTCCGGGCCAGAGCAATTTGATCCCTGTGGCCCTGGGAGGTATACAGTTTGTAAGCTCCTGCTCTCCTGGGCCTGCCTTCTGGGATCGAAGGTGGAGAAGCAGCAAAAGTTACATAAAAACTAAAGCAAAGCCGGGCGCTGCCTAGTTTATATCTGATTGTTGTTATTATCTGAAGCTCTTAGAAGCCTAATTTGACTACATGTCTCTGCTGATGCTTACTTTCTGGTGGATTGTTTTCCTGTGTGTTTTATAATTTGGGATTATGAGCTTCATCTGGTATGGCTTCATCACAGGAAGCCTGCTTGGCCTGGTTGGAGGGTGTGTCCTAACAGACAGTTTTTACATTTACTTCCTGCCAGCAGCCTGTAAGTATTACAAGCTCAAGACTCCATTTATTTTAATATATTGGCTACCAGGAAGCATAAATTCAATACCCAAACCAGTCGCACCAGGGAAGAACTTTTTTTTTTTAACTTACATAGAAACCAGGCCAAATAAACAAACTTTCTCGTTGTCTCTAGGTGGATTTTGGCTATTTCACACTCTCATTGAGGCACTAGTCCATCAGGTATTTTGGCTTTATGCGAGTATCACAGTTTCTACTTCCTGCTTTACACAGGGTAACTGCTGCCCCCACCCCCACCCCACCACATCCATTAACATCCAAGTCCCTGGCTTATTGCAATTAGCAAACCCATTCTTGCCCCCAACCTCCTCTCCTACCAGAAAGCTTTTTGTTAACTTTCTTGCAAGGGAGATCTATCAGGGACTCAGCTGGGGATAGGAATCTGAACCTGGAGAGGAATACATGCCTCTCCAACCCAGGAGGCTGAGTGCTCAGCCTACAGCAGCTTCTGGCTAGATCTCAAAGGATGAAGTCCAAGGCTCCTTGTCTGTCCACTTCTGCTGCTTTCATTCATTTTCCATTTGTACTGTAGGTGTCCTTAATTCCTCTTTTCCCTTTATCCTACATTGGTCTTTTGACAGCAGCTGGGCCATTTTTCACAATGGGTATTTCTGACTCCAGTATATTTACTGAAAAATAAATGTGCTGTTTTATACCCTCAGACCATACACAGCAGAACCATTTGCTTAGATTTCATAGCACACGAATATGTCCATTAGAGCTTCAAAGTGTCATAATTAAAATTGGCTTCACTTGTGGGGACTCATGATGCATCCATCTCAGCCCACACCTCCGCTCTGTGTAGAGGCCCCTGCTCAGGCCCCACCTCTCAGAACCACGTGTCAGAAAAGTAAGCCAACCTATCTGCTGACCCACTGGGATAACCAGTGTGAAGAACAGCCCTGAACCAAGAGTCCAAATGCCAGCCATGCCCCCCTCCTTGGTCAAGGTGATCTTCAGCTTTTTCCTGGAGTCTAAAGCAGACTCCCCCTACCATGTTGCCGTCCCTCTGGCCTCCTCTGGGCCCTGCTTGCATTCAGTAGATCCACGCTCCTAGAACACACTCTTCTAGGGTAACCCCACACTGCTCGGAGGCTCTCAGGGTACCTTCCTGGGAAGCAAATGAGCATCAGGTTCTCAAGTCAAACTCCAACCCCCTTTCCAAGCTGACCTTAACATACTGTTAATGAAAGAGCTTTGGTGCCAGACAGACGCGGGCTCGGATCCCTGCTCGGCCACTAACCGGTTGTCATTAGGCACATGATTTAACCACCTTGTGCCTTTCTCTTCTGTAAAATGGAGATGGTTAAACAGAACTCAGAGGTCTTGTGAGAAAACAAGATGAAGGATGTCCTCTCCCCAGCACAGAGTAGGGGAGCGCCCCACAGGGGTCAGTTCCCATCTTCTTGGCTTCACCAGCTAGGCCGAAAGTGTTGGTTATACAGCTGACAGACTCCAGGTTTGAGGCCTGGGGGTTGGTGGCCTGTTGTGTATGTAGAGTGGGCACTGAGTGTTTGTTTTCCTCAAGTGCTGGGCAGAGTGTTCTGTGTGGGGTCAGGGACTCTGTGGGAGCCCAGCCAGCCGAAAAGAGCTGCTCTGGGGCCCTGCATGTGATGGAATTCACTGGGACGCCCATGCATGGCCATACCAGGTTTTGGACGTGTGTTGCTTGCAGTCCTGCTGAACTTTGCAAAGGAAAGGAAAATTCTTCATGCTGTGCTTGTGAACTTTGAGCTTGTTATCTTCAAAGCCATAAACCTGGTCCGCCAGACTATAAAAGGAGCGCATTCTAACCCGTTCACCCTGCAGCCTGCTCCTTGACACCCACCACACACCCACGGTAACCAGAGGCCACCACCATGACGAGGGACCAGAATGGAACCTGGGAGATGGAGAGTAATGACAACTTTGAAGGCTACATGAAGGCTCTGGGTAAGGGGAAGGCCAGGGCTGGGGGAGGGAGGGCAACATCCGAAGGACTGGGGTCTGATCCTCCTGCCACTTTGGGATCCCACAGGCCCGTGTGCAAGCCTCACCTCTCAGTCCCCAGCTGTGTGATAGCAGGCAACTCATACTCATTCTCCAAGGTTCAGATTCTTCGTTGGTGAATTGGAAACAATAATAAATGAGATTAAGTCTAGAATGTCCTTAGCACAGTACATGGCACACAGAAAAGATTCACCGAGTAGAGGATACGCATGCACACACATGCACAAACAACTTCCACGCACACATGTGCACACACACACGTGCACACGTGAGGAGAGCCAGACTTAAGAGGAAATTGCAGTAGCTCCTCTGCCTCACGATCACCATCTCTCTGATGACCAGTTGGGCCTGCTATTGTGCACAGATGACCCCTACCTCGCTCTTGTGTTGGTCGTGTAGTGGGGAGGCAGGAAAGGAGTGCCTGACAAATCTCTCAGCCTAGAGACAGTCAGGCCCACTGAAGGCCAGGAAAGGCTTTCATCATGTAGCTCAAACAACTCACTGCTCATCTGACTTCTGAACTAGACCCCAGGCCAGGGGTTCCCATCAGTGTGTGTCCAGAGTTGAGTCTCCTGGGGGGCTGTCAGGAAACACACGAACCTGGAGGAACTGGGCCCACAGAGGGGACCTCACTTGCGGGGCCGCTATCATGGGCCAGGACGAGGAGCCTTGCCTGCCTGTCCTCAGTCATCCCGACAGCCTCCTGACCACCTTCGCCCGCTTTAGATCCCTCCGCATGAGGAGTTCCCAGCTGGAACTTCCCTTGCAAAGCGTGAGAAAAATGGCTGTGGGCCGGGTTGGAGGCCTGGTAATTCGGACGTGATGATGTCTCACCAAGAACAGGAATCATGGGAGAGCGGGTAGAGCTTAGTGGTAGAGTGCACACTTAGCACGCGTGAAGTCCTGGGTTCGATCCCCCGAACCTCCATCTTTAAAAAAATCAAGAAAAAGAAAAGAATGGGAATCATGGGTTTTTCTGTTCAATTCCCTTCTAGTTGGATGAATTTCTACCATGTGAAGGAGCAAAGAGAGCTCATGTGACATGTTTTGCAATTTACGGAGACTGGTGCTTTCTTCTTGTTCTTTAGACCGTTTCCAATACTGAATAGCTTTTTTTTTCCCTCTCAGCTACCAGAATTTTACCAATGTACTTGGGAGTGGAGGAAGGAGGCAAAGTCCTCCTACCAGAGTCCTGTCCCTGGTGCCTCTGCTTTTAGTACCCTGAGGGAGGCTGGAAATGGAATCCTGCTTCTAACCCTGGGGAGATGTTCTGGAGCTGAGCTCAGAACCAGATAGCATTCTGAACAAAATCACACAGAGGAGGACACCAAGCCGGAGGGCCAGCGGGGGTGTGCTCTCTGACCTTGAAGGAGTTTTTTCACCTTTCTAAACCAGCCTCCTCATCCGCCAAATGGAGATAATAACACCAGTCTTGCCTGTTTCTCCAGGTCATGTTGGATGTGGTGGTTGATTTGAACAATTAAAAACACTTTAACAAGAGCTCTTTGGGGGTTGCAAGCTTTCAGCCGTAAGCTGATCAAGCCAGACTCAGGGAATATAATCAGAAAGCAATTTTGTGTCTTTTCCTGCTTATTATTAAATAATCAAGGGGGGAGGGTATAGCTCAGTGGTATAGTGCATGCTTAGCATGCATGAGGTTCTGGGTTCAATCCCCAATGCTGCCGATAAAAAAATAAAATAAATGAAATAAAATAAATAATGAAAAGTCCTATGGTGACTTCAGGTGAAAAGTCAAGTTTCAGTTTTCAGCTGTGCAGGGTGGGTGCCTGGAGCTCCTCTTTCTAGGCTTAAGGGGAGAGGCAAGCACTCCTGGTATCCTCGCCTCTCCCTCTGGGGGGATGCTAGGATGCAGGGCACACTGTCGGCTCTCTCCAAAAACTCCTCTTTCTAAAACCCGCCTCCTTCTGGACTCTTTCACGCCAATTTCCACCATCGCTGTGGGTGAGGGCTGCTTGGGTCGTGAATGGGATGTCTGGATGACTCTGTCTAGACGGTTTTGGAGTGAGTAGTCGTTCCCGTTCTCTTTGGTGTCAGACACCTATTGTCTCTTAGAGCTTCAGTCACAACTTCTAATTCAACATCATCCTACATCAGTTTCACTTTAATGAGCAAATGGCTTGACCTCTTTGTACTTGCAGTGTAGGGGGACAGGCTCACTGCCTTCCCGATGAAGGTTAATACCATAGGAAGTGGTAGTAACTAACCGCCGAACGTGGATGTGCTTGGTGCCGTGGTCTGCCCAGCTGCCGATGGCCTACTGTGTCCCAGCGCCCCCAGGGACTTGCCCCAGCTTGAATCCATGATGTTTTGTGCAGAAACGCCTCAGCCAGCGTCCTCCTCCCACCGTGGAGACAGGACACCTGACCCTTCCCGCCTGCCCACAGTGGGGACACAAGTGGGGCAGGCAGGCACTGGCAGTGACTGAAGACAGGTCTCAAGGGCTCAGCTGGAAGCAGCTGAGTGGGGCTGGACCCACAATTAAATCTGCTAAAAACAACCCAGCAGATCTGTACAATTTCCTCCACATCCACCCTGCCATACGAGGGTTGTTCTGTCAACAATGACAAGTCAATGAAGTTTCCTTCCTCGCCTGCTGGGGCACAAAGCATTTGTGAAGAACGTATGTGGGGATCTTCCCAAATCCCCAGATATGGAAATATCACTAAATATAATTCCGTTCCCTGCCAAGAAGCCATCCCTTTCTCAGACGTCAATCCCTAGCACTGGGAGGTGGCTTTCTCTGTGGGCCTGGTGGCTGGTTCCGTAGGAAGGAGACACCCCTGTTGAGATGTAGGTCTGGGCAGCAAAATGGCTTTGTCACCAGCCAGTGACTTGCTCCACATCCAGCCTCCCCAAACAACTTGGCTGCCAGCCTCGACAGACCGACACACGTCACAGCAACCTTTGGGTTGGCCCCAAATTATCAAAGTCATCAGCAATTCAGAGAGTGGGGGCCAAGGGTCAATGGTACCTCTTCTCTGCCTTCTCAGACACTTGGTGTTTCTCGAGGCCCTAGACTCTTTCTTGACAGTGAGGAAAGCAGCTGGGGAACTCTTCCACCTGGAGGAATCTGTCCCGTCCTGAGATCCTCCTTTGGGTGGGGTCGGGGAACGCAGGAGCTGTCTTCAATTTAAAGGGCAGCTGGGGGAGGGCAGATCTAAAAGTGAGGTCTCCGTGCTCTGGCAGAACACTGGAGGAGTCCATTCGGGAGTGAGGCCAGCCCTGCACAGACATGGGGGAAGTCATTCAACTTCTCTATCAAACCTTTAGATGTCACCCGTGGAAGAGAGGGATGGCGCCATCTGAGGCAGGCCAGGCTCTGTCTCTGTTCTTGAGGGGCTCAGACAGTCAGGTTATAGCTGTGTACCAACTGGGTTCCTGTTTCCTAAGACAGTGCGACAGATCACCCCCAAAATGTGGTGGCTTGATTTTATTATATACAGTGATTTTATGATGGTGTCTCACAGTTCTGGGAGCTGACCAGGCTCAGCTAGGCTGGGGCCAGAGCCATCCTGAAGGCTTCCTTGCTCCTGTGCCCACTGTTGGTGCCGGCCAGCGGCTGAGCCCTCCGCCAGGGCTGAGGGTACTGCGTGTGTCCACATGTGGTGTCCCATGTGGCCTGGGTCTCCTCACAGCACTCTGGCTGTGTCCAAAGAGAGAGAAGGCAGCAGCTGAATGACCTGTTATGACCCAGACTCAGAAGTCACATGGCATTCCTTCTCTTCTCTTCTGTTGGGTGAAGCGGTCATGAGCCCACCCGCATTCAAGAGGACGGTGCCTAGACCCCGCCTCTCCAAACATTGTAAGAACAGCATGTAGGATGAGAGGTGGAGTTGTAGCCATTTAAGAAAGTATAATCTGCCACAGATGGGACAGTGGGTGGTTCCGTCCCTTGGGCTTGGAAGGGCTACAGTGACAAGAGGACAACAGTAGCAGGAGGTGTGTGCACAGTGTGGTGACTGATGGTAACTAGACTTGTGGTGGTGATCACTCTGCAGTCTAGATGGATGTCATATCTGAAATGTGCATAATTTAAATGTGTGTGTGGTGGTGGTGGAGGGAGCTACAGTAGACATGTTGGTCATTGAAGACTTTCTGAGTACTTCCAAGTGGGGTTTTGAAGGAAGGAGAGGAGTGCTCCACACAGGGATAGACAGTATGTGCCAAGGTCAGGCCAGTGTGTGTGGGCAGGGGCGCAGGAAGCTGAATTGCCACGGAGCGACGTGCAAAAGAGGGAGGGGGTGGGAAGAAGAGTCAGAAAGGTGCAGGGCCGGATCTGGAAGCGGTGTGCCACCATGTGTGAACATCACCCAAGGACGTCATATGAGGAGAGGGTCCCAGGAAGAGAGAGAGGCCGTGAGCACTCACTCTGACAGCCAGGGCGTGAACAGATGGGCAGAGATGTCAGAGAACTAATGAAGTGGTTGCAGTGGCCCAGGAAGATGCAAGCACAGTGCCAAGAAGGGTGGCCAGGGGGCGGTCCAGAGCAGGAAGCAGACCAGATTTGTGACTGAGTGGTGAAGAGGAGGGGAACGAGCCTAGAAAATGACACACCACCATGTAACTTGAATCAGGGAGACAGGGATGTGTAACAGAAGGCGTGTGTTCTAAAAGCGCTCAGGTAATGTTAAATTTAGACATCTTTTAGGAAATCTTGATTCCATAAATTGTAAAGATTAGGAAAAATCCCAGTCTTTGTTTGTTTGTTTGTTTTTATATTTTTAATTGAGTTATAGTCATTTTACAATGGAAAAATCCCAGTCTTAATTCACAAAAGATGAGAATCATCTTCTATGAAGACCAGCTTTTCACTGAAATGAACATGCACAGACTCAGGAGAGCAGGGGCCACTGCAAAATGTCCTAGTGGGTCTCTAGAAAATTCCACAAGAAGGTGTTGACCTCAGAGGCTGAAATCAGGCAGCTCCCACCTGAGTGGTCTTTGCCAGGAAATATTTCCTGGTTACCCACCATGTTGAAAATCCTGTCCTGACTGTGAGGAGCCACAGTCTAGCATCAGAGGTGAGCACATGCACAAACAATTCTCATGCCATGAGAAGCATCTGCTATCACAAGCTTTATATACATTGTTTCATGTAATTAATTCAGTTTTCACAAATGTACTGAGCACCTACCACATGTCTAGAAGTGCTCCAGGCATTGGTGACAGGGTAGTACACGAGGCAGCAAGTTCCGTGCCCCCCATGGAGTGTGCTTGCTAGCGGAAGAGAGAGAGGGTAATAGTTTAAGATGATTTCAGGTAGTGGTAAGTGCTTTATAGGAAATAAAAAGGAATTATTGCATGGAAAGGGATGGGCGGTCAGGGAAGGCTGTCTGAGGAGGTGACACGGGAGCTGAGGCTTGAACGCTGAGAAGTGTTGTTCCCGCCACAGGGGACAGTGAGTGTGAAGGCTCTGGGTGTGTTTAAGAAACGTACAGAAGGCTGGTGTGCTGGGGGTGTGGTGAACACAGGGGAAGGTCAGGCCTTATGATGGGCAGACTTAATCCACCTTGCTTACATTCTTTAAGGATCACTGTGGGTACAGTGTGGAGGATGCATCACAGGAGGGCAAGCCTGGAAACAGGGAGGCCCACTAAGGAGGCTGCTGGGTTGTTAAGGCTAGAAATGATGGTGGCTCAGACGGGGGCAGTGCCAGGGGCTGGAGAACAGAGGACAGATTCAATGTATATTTTGGAGATAAAGCCAACAGGGCTTGCAGATGGATGAGAAGGTAGAGGACGTGGAAGAAGTGAAGATGGCCCCCAGGCTTAGGTCCAAATAGCTGGGAGATGGTGACCCCATCGGCTGACAGTGGGAAGAC
This sequence comes from Camelus ferus, assembly GCF_009834535.1. Lineage (NCBI taxonomy): Eukaryota > Metazoa > Chordata > Mammalia > Artiodactyla > Camelidae > Camelus > Camelus ferus. The sequence goes on from NC_045696.1 coordinate 105,351,699, forward strand.
ACTGGGGAGGAGTGAGTTTGGACCAAGGTGCTGGGCACGGGGGAGTGCATTAAGAATTCTGATTTTCATATTTGATTTCAGATGCCCATGACACATCCAAGTGGAGTATTAAAATTGGCATCTGGATAGACGATCTGGAGCTCAGGGTATCGTCATGGATAAAGCAAAAGGAATGCCTGCCATTTTAAGGAGTGAGGAATCTGAAGGCCAGAGAAGTGGAGGAACTTTCCTGGGGTCACTTGTGGCTGGAAAATGGTGTTGCTCAGACAGGAGCCCAGTCTGTCTGCTTCTAACCCCCAAGCAGTGGTCAGTGCACTGTTCCAGGCGTGGGTACTAAGTAGTGAGGTTAGGGGAGGGGGAGCTTCATTCTGAGCAGAGTTCGTCAGGTTGGGGACCTCCAAAGTAGACAGGCAGGACCCTCAGAAACATTGCAAGGGAGTCACTCCGAGTCCCTGGGTAGAAATTAATGAATGAATGCTGACCCAAGGAAGAGTTAGTTTCACCACATTTGGATTCCTGTTAGGGCTCACAAATCTGTGAAGTTATACACTTGCCAAAGTCTTTCCTTGAACTGTGTGGCATCTGGTTGGACTTTCAAATAGGGACAGTGCTGTGGTGGGAAAAGCACCGGTGAAGGTAAGTTTGGTCCCTTCCTATGGGTCTCCCCTTACGTGTTCCGGCAGCCCCTCCACTCTGACCCTCACTCCAATGGCGAGCACTAGACTGTGGGTGGGGAGGTGAAAAGTACAGGGGAGCAGGGAGGCATCCCAGGGTCTCTAGCCCACCTCTGCTGGCTGAGGAAAAATTTTGAACATATTCAGAGACATCCGTGAAGGTGAGAGAGGAAGAGGCAGACACGGCAAGTCCAGTTCCTCCCTCATGTTATGCAGGGGAGGAAATGGCATGGAAAGATGCAGAAGATTGCCTTTGCACTCTGCTTCTCACAGTCGCCTGAGTGCTGATGATTTGTGAGTTAAGGAGTCCAGGTTCAAGGCCCATGGCCGCTGCACTTGGAAGAGGTCTCAGATTTCATGTGATGAATACGTGTGCATGTCTGTTCTTTAATTTACAAAGCGCGCCTGCCCTTTTAGCCTACAACTTTAGCTTTTTCCACAAGCACATTACAAAGCGTTTTAGCGTTGAGGAGCACACTCATATTTCAACTTTATGGCTTGCATTGTTCAAAATGCAGTTATGAAAAGTATGGTTTAATAAAGTCACTTCAGTGTTGTTAGGTTTTTTTTCCCCCTTCTGCAGCAGCTACAAGCCATATATATTATTCAGAAATAGCTTGCCTTTGGACCTTTTCCTCTGAGATAGAAATTCATTTCACCTGGCTATAAATCAGGCTTGGAGATACCTTTAATCCAGGAAAGCAGATCAAACATATTTGATAACCCTGGTGTTAAAATACCGTATGAGGAAAATAATTTTCCCTGCAAAATACCAAGAAGTGGTTTTGGAATCTGTATGTGTATGCCTCTGTATTTGACCACTACAGTTAAACCTTTCCTTTTGATTAGAAATACCACGAAATGCACCAACAGAATGTTTGGTTCCCTTCCCCACGGTGGAGCAGAGGTGACATGATTAACTAGCCTGTGCACATGGTAAAGGGTGGCCAAGCGGCCAAGCCATTTTTCAATCCGGAGAAGAAGCGATGCTTAATTCAATCTGCATAGAACTCCTAATAAGATTCCCTGGCTCTGGCCAGAAAGATTGACTGCGGACGGTTTCCAGGACAAACCAGTTCTCTCAGCAATAGACATTTTTAGCTGTTATGTACCTCTCTAAGCAATGAGGAACAAGCAATAATGTGTTAGAGGAGACTTAATTGTGAATGATAAACAGAACATATTTGTAGGCATCCTGTCAGGAGCGCTATCCTAGCTGGGTAATTCTAAATTGGTCACTTAAATTCTCTGGGCTATGATTTCCACATTTGTGGAGTAAAAATAGACTTGCTTTCTGAGGACTGCTTAAATTTAGAGTTCTAAGTTTCTCTGTAATTCCCAATTCTTCCTTAGTACAGTTGACCCTTGAACAACTGGGGGTCGGGGAAGAGCGTTAGGGGTGCTGACCCGTCGTGCAGTCGAAAATTCACATGTAATTTATGGTTAGCCCTCCATATATACGCAGTTCCTCCAAATCTACAGCTCTGCATCTGCAGATTTAACCAACCACAGGTGGTGTAGTTTTATGGTTATTAATGAAAAATACCCACATGTAAGTGGACCTCTGCAGTTCAAATCATGTCATTCAAGGGTCAACTGTAGTTTTGCCTGGTACCCTCCCTTTGTTTCATCTGGATAGCACATGACCTGTGGTTTCTTTCCTCACCTCCTAACTGTGGCTCAGGTGTGGTTTAGCACAGCGTGGACCTCACTAAGCTCAGAGGGCTAGAGCAGGAACTGAAGTTGTTTCTACCCTTTGGTCAAACGATGGAGTGAGGGAACTGGTCAACATGAGAGAGGTTTGACCAGGCTGGATGAAACGCCTGTGTGACAGGTCAGGGCTATGTGAGGAGAGAGCGGATCAGCCACTGTTCTGACTGTCCCTTCAGAGTCCAGGACCCTTGGACGGCTTGGAGTGGCAGGTGGCTGTGGAGATGCGTAAATAGGACCCGAATATTTCACTCCAGACTGAATGCTGATCTGGCCAGTTTGACCAGAGCAGAAAAGGCCAAGGGGTGGAGGCCAGCATGCATCAAATACCCACCAGCTCCTCAGCACTGTGCAAAGCATTTTACCATCATTTAAACTGAATCCTTACATAAATAACCCTATGAGATGAGCACTCTTTCCCCAATTTACTGTGAGAAACTGAGGCTCAGAAAGGGAAAGAGACTTCTCTGAAGTCATCACAGCTAGGAAATCAGGGCCGGGATTTATACCCAGATCTGACCCAGCGCTTTTTTATACCAGATGTTCTAAACTGAGCCACTGCACAGAATTGCCTGAAGGCTTGTGAAAAACAAGAAGGGCCCAACCCCCTGCAGGAGGGCTAGGGTGGATCCCAGAATTCACTTTTCTAAGAGCTTCCCCCATGCTGTGGTGGTGCCAGCCCAGGGGCCTCACTTAGAGAAGCGCTGTCCTAGACCACAGTGCCCACGTTAACCAATCCACAGGTGTATTCTGAGCTCCTACTGTGTGCCCAGGCCTGGACCTGGTTCTATGGGGCACACAGAGCAAAGAGGCAACATTGTCCTTGTCCCCATAGAGGTGAGACTTTGGAGATGAGAACAATAAACCCCATGAAAAAGTCAGAGGAAAATGCCAGGTTGTGTCTTGGGAGCAGGGAGGGTGAAAACATGTGGCCTGGAAAGCAGGTGAGGAAGGAGGCAAGAGAGGGCAGAACACTCAAGAAGTCAAGGCCAGGGTTGGGAGGAGAGGGGCGGGGATTCAGGGGGCAGATACACAGGGAGCATCCCAGAAAATGCAGAGGACTCCAAGGAAACCAGCCTGCGAGATCAGAGGGTTAATTATGAGGATACCAACAGCTCCCATTTAGTGGGGCTGTTACCATAAGTCACCAGCCACTGGGCAGACCTCTTCACAGATACCATCACATTTAATCCTCCAAATAGCCTGATGCAGTTAATACTAGTCCCACATCCGGCCACTGCTCTCTGCTGCTTCCAGATCTGGACCCTAGTGTCTGGTGATGGGACCGAAGTTAGACACACAGGCGTCATTAGGCTGTGTTTCTGGGGCAGAAGGACAGAGATGCGAATTGGAGTGTGACATGTCAGCCTCTGCCTAAGATGAGCATGTGTTGATACCAACTGGAGTGGGGGTGACTTTTTGTTTTTTTTTTGTTTTTTTTTTTTTTTTGCAGCTTTTTAGCAATTTTATGGAAGGATTCATTTTTAGGTCAGAAATACTTGACTACTTGGTCCTGCTAGTCTTTTCCTTTCCAAACAGGCCAGCAGTTGCCTTAAAGGGAAAAAAATTAAACAGGAGACATTTCTGTAATTGCAGGGCCCAGGTGACAGAGAGAGATGTCTCAGAAGGGGTTTTTGTCAGCCCTTTGTGTATCGTGTCCTGTGGAACCCTTGGCCAGCTGGATGTCCCACCATGGAGAGTTCTATGTCCCCAGAGATTGGCAAAGGCTGCATCCTGCGTCCTGCTCTTAGAGTCACAAAGCATCTTTCCCATATGAAAGGCTCTGTGAACCTCTTCAGTGCAACAATGAGCCTGGATTTAATTCCTCATTTCCCAAACTTAATTGACCATGAGCACTGCCCCCGCTTTTTAAGAATTTTGGGGGTTATAACTCATGGCAGTGACATGGGTTCCTCATTGGTAAAATGGAGATAGTACTTATCTCGTGGTTTTCTTGGGAGAATGAAGTGAGTGAAGTTTCCCAAGGGAGGTTCCACCATGGGGCACCATTCCTGATTCGTTCCAAAGTATGTCTTAACTATCACCCCAAATATTACCATGGGTCCACACAGCATGGCCCTGGGGTCACCTTACTTAAAACCTAGCTCCTATGTTCCTCCATAAATTCTTTCTTTACTTTCTTGGCTCTACCTTGGTTACTCAAGGTCAAAACCACTGTTTTGGCCTCCCAACTTGATCTTCTGTGCATCCATCCAATTATCGAAATTTTGTGATTGTTTTTTCAACTGTGTACGTTGAGACAAGTCACTAACCTCTCTGGGCCTCCGTGTCATCCCCTATGACATGGGGAGTAGGTGCTTAAATAGTGACTTTCAAATTTCTTAAACTATTGAAGTCTTCCTCCAAACAGCCGCCGATGAGGAAAGGTCTAAAACCACCCAGAAATTCTGGGTCTGAGATAAGGCCCAGAAATCTGTACTTTTTACATCTTCCCAGGTGATCTTGATCAGTGGCCAGCTCTGGGACCCACTGGTGAATTCTCAGATGTGGCAGGTTCTCAACCAATAGTCGTGAACAATAATTGAGCAAGGCACTGGCATACACGTAACAGCTCATGCCAATTTGAACCTATTTCTCTTTTCAACTTAGGATACAGGTAAGCCTTTGACCTTCTGGGCTGCCTGATATTACTTGAAATTTTTCCCTTATGATAAAAGCAGGCTTTATACATTTTAGGATCCAAAAAACCATCCAGGATCCTTCCCAGATTCTGTTGTGGTCCAGCCTGGGCTTCTTCTTGGTCTTTTGGGAAAAGGAAAGTGACAGTGACCAAAGAGGGATTCAGAAAGAAATGAGTCAGCAAGGATATGGGGAGAGAGGGTGGGTGGAATGATGCTTGGCTACCATGGCAGGGCAGCAGAAGGGGTGGGGATGTGACCATCGGAGACGTCCATTCTCTAAATTGACAGGAGCTCCATGAACTGTTGGGAGCTGCTGGTCCTCCTCATGGGCTCAATGGTATTTCTCCCCCACCAGACAGCACAGTGTGAAGCTTACTCACCTATCTACCACAGATGGGCCTGGAATTCTCCAAGAAACAGCACTCAGTGACTCTGAACTGTCCTTCCTCCTGAGGTCATTCTTACCTTGGGTTATGATAGACTCAATCTCAGTATTTTTGAAATCTTACAGACTGAATTCTAGAAAACAAAGATTTAGATTGGCATCCAAAGTCACCTGGAGAATTCACAGGCATAAAGGGGGTCAAATGTCAAATACAATCTGGGAAGAGACCAAAAGCTTAAAGATGTTCGTAGCAAGGAGAGAAATTTAGTAGCTTCAGAACTATCCTCTGTTTCTACATCTGTTCCACCAGACAGTGAAATTTTGGCTTGGGGGACAATTTATGCACAACCAGAGGTTAGCAGGAGGTGGTGGGCTCAGCACTTAGCTTCTTGCTGTAAAATGCAGAGCTGAGGAAATGAAACACTCTGTTGAAAGGCATGCTCCCTTTTACTCACTAAACAGTCTCTAAGAAATGAATAAGATTCCCTTTGAACTAACTACTATATATAAAACAGATAAACAAGCTTCTACTATATAGCACAGAGAACTATATTCAGTATCCTGTAGTGACCTATAATGGAAAAGAATATGAAAAGGAATATATGTATGCATATGTATGACTGAAACAGTATGCTGTACACCAGAAATTGAGTACGCATTATAAACTGACTATACTTCAATTAAAAAAAAAAAAAGATTCCCTTTAAAATATCAAGGCAAAGAAAAGATGTAAGCAGAGTGAATGCAGCAAAAATTTGATAATTGTTGAACCTGGGTGATGAGTGTGCTCGGCTCCTTGTACTTTCCCCTGTACTTTGGTTTGTTTGAAATTTCTCATAATAAAAATACAAATAATTATTCATCTTTTCCTTAAAAACAGCAAAAGAAATCTCTGAGCAAGTGTCTGTTAAGTGTCTGGAATATGCCTGAGCTGTGCTGGGGGGCCATGAAGAAGGCAGAATAGTCTAGAAGAACAGCTGCCCAGTCTGCTGTAAAAATGGAAGTTTAGCAGGGAGGGTACAGCTCAATGGTAGAGCACGTGCTTAGCATGCCTGGGGTCCTGGGCTCAATCCCCAGTACCTCCACTAAATAAATAAACAAATCTAATTACTGCCCCTCCCCCCAAAATGGAAGTTTGTACATATACTGCCCTGCTATGGACATTAACAAAATTCCGTCTTTACCTATGATCTAGACTGATTGTTTTTAAACAGTGTCTTTCCTTTTAAACCATAAAGTCTTCTGTTTAGCAGACTCTTAGGAGGAAACCAATATGTCAAACAGAATGGGGGCTGCTGTGGTGGAGGGGTGTGTGCATGTGAGTGTGTGTGCATGTGTGTGTTACGCATGCACAGCAGGGATTTGCAGCTCGGGGTGAGCCCTGCCTGCTACCTCCCCACTCCCATCAGGGCTCCTGAGGAGGTGCCCAGAAACCCTAGGTTTCCCAGCAGTTGACAGAGATATCCAAAACGGCCACATGCAAGACAACCCTTGCTTCCCACTTAAGCAGAGAAAGATGGCCTGCCTGAGACCCACGTCTCTGGTCCTGAATGTCTGACCTTGTTAGAGAAATGAATGAGTCTGGCCGAGCACATCATAACATCCACCACTCCCTTTGCCAACAGATATTGATTTTGCCACCCGCAAGATCGCCGTCCATCTGATTCAGACCAAGATCATCGAGCAAGACGGTGATAATTTCAAGACAAAAACCAACAGCACGTTCCGTAACTATAACGTAGACTTCACGGTCGGGGTGGAGTTTGACGAGTACACAAAGGGTCTGGACAACCGGAATGTTAAGGTACTGACCCCAGTGGCGTTTTCACTCATTCGCTCTTGGTGCAGGGGCTGTCTGTTGGGCTTCACAATGAAAAAAGATGACAGAATCAACCTGGGAGGCCCTCAGGAGAGGGGGACCAGAATGGACTTAATGATGTTGGCAATAAGCGGTTACTTAAAGTTTAGTGGGAAGAGGCAGGCTGGCTCTGCATGAAGATTATCGGCCAAGGATAGATTAAAGGATGCTGACCTCTCCAGGATCTGGGGTAGGAAGCCGACTCACAGACTGACATGGGCCTGGGAGGCAAAGTGAAGAGGGCCGGGTGGAACCAGAGGGCAGACGGTGATGGTGTCAGCTGGAGCGCATGGCTCTGTCCCGGGGGCTAAAGCACCAGTCAAGCATTGACGTGAAGACTGGGGTCTCACACTGCTAGAATTTTTTTTCAAGAGATGTTGAGAGCTAATGTTTTTATATGAACTATCTCAATTTCAGATGACCCCAACTGATTTAATTTTTTAAATGCATCGACAAAAAATTAATCATTTGATCTAAGAAAGAAATGGAGAATTTTATTAGGGCCAAATCTGAGGACTATAACCCAGGAAGAGCATCTCAGAAAGCTCTGAGACCTGACCCCCCTATTAGAAATCAAGGCACAGTTTTATAAGTTTTTTTGAGACAGTGGGCTGTGCATCAAATGATGTGTTAGTGGCAGTTATATAATCCAGATCTAAGTGCCATCCTGGTGGGTCATGTGATCCCTTACAATATCAAGAAGAATGTTACCTTTTAAGGAGTTTTCTTGTTGAGGCTCAGAGAACATTGCTCTGTATGGTTGTGCAGGTATTCCTGCCGATGGGGGAAGTTTGGTCAATGAATAATGCAGATACAGAATGCACAGTGCGGGGAGAGAGGAGGCCAAAGGGCAGAGGAGAATTTTTTATGTCTAAATTTTTTCTTGCCTTGCCATAAAATAGGAATTTTATTTCACAAATGCAATGCAAATCGCACCCAAAAATCAGTAGATGAAATGAAGTCAGAGTTTCTTCAACCCTGGTAACTTAGAGAAATCTCTGGCAAGCTTGTGGCTCCTGTCTCAGACTCGCCTTAACTCACAGGACATAATGGAGGAAATCTTCTGTGCATTAAAAGGCCAGCAGGCTTCTAGCTGCTTGAACGGTTTGGATACAGGGAGGCCCCTGAAAGCAAGCAGACAGCTCTGAGTGCAGCGTGGGGAGCGGTCACCAAGCCTGAGAATAGGAGTCTGCAGAAGAGGCAGGCCCCGGCCCAGAGGGGCTCTTTGTAAATAAGACAGAGAATGGCAGCAGCAGGGGGAAGTGGGGCGGGAAGGCGGGGCTAACAGCGGGTCCCCTTCTCCTCCTCCGTCTCCATGTGGTATCACAGCCCAGCCACTGATAGTCACAGTGTTCACTCTCAGTGCTACGTCTTTGGTTTCCCAAATCCAATTACATTTGGTCAGTCCCCATAAACAGGAATAGGGAGAAATCCAACCTCAGCCATGCCTAAGGGTTCCACAGTCTTAGCATCATACAGGAACCCTGGGGATTGCACAGTCCAGGGCAAGCCCATGCAGTTTACATGAGAATGGGCAGCTTGAACCCTCGGAGCACACACTCCCTTTATGCCAACCCAGCCCCAGGACCTCTGCCCTGGCTCCCAAGCTGAGGAGGGCCGGACTGAGGATCCTGTGCCCAGGCATCCGTGCTCTCGCCCCTGCAGACAGCCAGCCCCTCAGAGTGCCACAAGGAAGGAGGACCCTCCCCCCACTCTTCTCTGGTGCTTCCAGGAGCTCTTTCAAACTCTGTCTCAACTCTTGCCCCAAAGGAAGGGACAAGAGCTCTGGCTCCTCTCCTAGGGTGGGAAGGAAGAGCTATCCTTGTTCTTTGATGATGACTCTAAAGCCAAAAGAGCAGGATACATTCTATTTCTCAACCAAGTTGTCCAGCACCATTGAGAATCTCAGCCACCAAGTCAGGGTTGAATGATGTTAAGTGCTCCTTGCTAAAGCAAAGTGGGAAATGGAAAGCACTTTGGAAATGCTTCCATCAGAGCGGTCTTGGCAGGAGAGCCTAAGCTCCTGGCCCCTTGTGGAATCCCTCCCTGCAGGGCAGATGGATCTGCGAGGCTTTTCTGAACCTAGTGGCTGCAGGGTCAATGCATCAGACCCCAGAGCTGATGGAAAGCCTGTCTCAGAGCTTTTGCATCCCTCTGCTGTTCTAACCTAATCAGTTCAGCATGATTCATTTTGCCCTTGCTTCTCAGTTTTGGGTGTGGGCTGTTGAAAAGCCGGCCTGTCCTCTCTGACTCATTCTTTGATCACCTTTGAATGGGAGGGAACTCACTCTTGCTAAAATAAATCATGTCCTTTTGACCTGTCCTGACCCTTCAAAGATTCATTCTGTTAACACCTCCCTTTCTGCCTCTCCCCTCCCTTCCCTCCGAGTCCCACCCTCTCTCCAGGATCAGCTCTTAGCCCTGCAGAGAGAGATAATCCCCTTTTCCACATCTGGTCTCTGCTTTGCCTGAAGCAAAAAGCCAGAGCTAATACACTAATACACAGACAGACACACACACACACACACACACAAAAACACGAGACTGGTGGGGGCTGAGAAGTACCCAGAAGTTTGCCCAGTCTCCAGCCAAGGGCTGTTCCCATGAGAATCACAACACAGAGCAGGTGCCCTCAGCACTACCTACTTCCTGTAACTTGACTGCAGCGCTTCAGCAGGGGAGGCACAGCAGGGAGCGGTGAGTCTCTCTGATGAATTCCTGGCGCCCACACTTGGTGGCCCACTGAGCACACACATGGATTGTGTCTTTCTGCGCATGAGCATTTGCATGTGTACGTATCACTCCTATACTCGCTCATGCTCTCATTCTCCAGGGAGCCACTTCTCAACTCCTTGGTCTCCTTCAGGAGCCCCTCTGAAAACCTTCCCTTTCAGCAGTTTGGAGGAGGGGTTTGGGGTACAGCAGAGGCCTTCCAGGTCCCCATGGTGCCCAGGTCTGTGTCATCCCGGCGCAGGATCCATGAAACCACATTGATTATGGGGTTGACTCTTCCACGAGGAGCCCAGGGACCCCCTGCTTCCTTCCTACACATCTTCTTTCCTGCGTTCCCTGACTTGTTTCTCAGGGGATTTAAAGCCACTTCAAAAATACACAAGTGCTCCAAAGTAAAATGAAATTTAAAAGAGGCCACTGATGTTTGTGCCACAAAACATTATGCAGCCATAAAAAGGAACAAAGTACTGATACATACTATGACATGGAAGAACTTGCAAAACATTATGCTAAGTGACAGAAGCCAGCCACGGAGGGCCACATGTTGTGTCATTTATACAAAACATCCAGAATAGGCAAACCATAGAGACAGAAAGTGGTCGGCATGGGTGTGACTGCTAATAGGTATGGGGTTTCTTTGGAGGGGGGCGATGGAAATGTTCCGGATTTAATTAGTGGTGATGGTCTTACAACCTTGTGAACATACTCAAAACAAATATGCTATATAAAAGACTGAATTTTATTATGAGAATTACATCTCAGTTGAAAAAAATAATGGCAGGGAAAAGCAGATATCAATGATGGCAGTTAGAGCCAATAATGTCCTTGTGACTTCGAGAGGAGCCACGAGAGCCCGTGAGAGGGGAACCAGCCACCCCCACGGGGACCCTCATCTCAGGGGTTGCCAGAGGGGAGTGGGAGCGTGGGTGCTGCAGGAGGCTGGACTAACTCTTACAGGACAGATGTGCAGGGGAGGGTTTTAACATGTTAATAGTTCCTTCACTCCTAATTTATCCTTCCCCTCCTTCCCTTTTCCCCCTGGTAACCACAAGTTTGTTTTCTATGTCTGTGAGTCTCTTTCTATTTTGTAAATAAGTTTGTGTCATTTTTTTTTTTCAGATTCCACATATCAGTGATATCATATGATATTTGTCCTTCTCTGTCTGACTTACTTCAATTAATATGATAATCTCTAGATCCATCCATGTTGCTACGAATGGCATTATTTCATTCTCTTTTATGGCTGAGCAGTATTCCATTGTGTGTGTGTGTGTGTGTGTGTGTGTGTGTGTGTGTGTACCACAACTTCTTTATCCATTCATCTGTCGATGGACACTTGGGGGTTTTCACAGCCTCCTGAGGAAGCAGACAGGTAGGTAGACAGTTACCATCTAGTGCCTTACCAACACTATCCCCTGTTCCCCCATTAAAGGTTTTAAAAATAATAATGTGAGGCTTAAGATGACTCTAAAGGAGTAAGAGACATACTTTCTTTAGAAAACATGTAGAATTTTATTGCTAAATTGACTTGGGAAATATTAATACATACACATAATTTAAAAAGTTTAAACATGAAACAGTGAGATTTCCTTGCTATCCTGGCCCCCAGGACCTCAGTTCCCTCCCCAGGGACAGTCACTATGAAGGGTTCTTTTATCTCCTTGCAGAGAACACGTGCAAACATACAGGTACATCCCCACCCCCTTCTTTTATGCACAGTGGCCCTGCCCCTTGCTGTTTGTTTTTTTTTAAATCTTTTTTTTTTTTTTTGGAGGAGGGGAGTAATTAGGTTTATTTACTTATTTATTTTCATGGAAGTACGGGGGATTGAACCCAGGACCTTGTGCGTGCTAAGCACATGCTCTACCACTGGGCTATACCCTTCCTCCACTCCTTGTTTTTTAACTTGAACTGTGAGCTCCAGAGCCTGCTCTTCTCCATAAGTTAGAGCTGCCCCTCCTTTCAGGGGCCACAGAGCAGGGACGAACCCCTCCACATTTAACCAGCCGCCCACTGACGGAATTTATGAGGCTTTCAGGCCTTTGCTGTAACAAACACTGCAACGGGCTGAGGAGTAAAATAAGGAGGAATAAAACTGTACATAAAATATATAATGTGGTCAAGGTCAAATATTATTTTAGAAATAGGTAGACTTAACAATCCATAGAAAACAGTTTTGTACCAAAAACAGATCCGAAGGTGCAAAGGACAGTGAATAAAAAAGACCGCAGGTCCATTTATCAGCAAGTCGGTTTGCCAGATACCCAGGAAAACAAACGTCTGGTCCTTTACATAATATGTGTGAACTCTGTTTTCTACTCAGTTCTGCTCTAAACTGCTCTAAAAAAATAGACTCTATTAAAAAAAATAAATACATCAAGAAAAAAAATTTTTAAATATTGCTCATAGAGGCATAATGGGTTTGCACATGCTTGGAAGAAACCCCGCTCACCTCAGGGTCATCTGTGAGGAAGGGCAGCACCCACGCACCACCACTGCCTGGATGGGAGCCGCGTCGTCTCACTGCCATCTCACAGAGGTGGGTGGCCCTGAGGACCACCGAGAGACAGTTCAGATGCTCCTGAGTGAGAGAAAAGGGGGACCAGGAGGAGGAGTTGGGGTGGGTGTGTAATTTGTAAAGATGTGAATTTAGCATAAGGGGTTTGAGCCTCCTGTGGTTCAGCCTTTTGTGGCTTCTCCAACCTGCTGGTCAACACAAGCACAAGCTCTGCATCGCTGCAGCCTCCCCAGTGCTACTAACTGGTCGGCACTGCTGCCTGGGGGAAACCAAGGGCCTGGAGAAGGTCCACCTCCTGGTTCTGAACGACAAAGCAGGCTTTGGAGCCATTCACACAGCCCCCTGCAGGGAAGGTGGCTTCCCTGCCTTTGTTATTGCCCGACAATGGGCAGTCCTCACCATGTCATTCCTGCAGGGAGTAGTCCCAGAAGTAGAATTTCTAGGTCAAAGAGTGTACATCATGTTACATTTTGAAATGTAATGTAAAATTGCCCTGCAAAAGGATTCTTATCAATTTATATGCCCACCGGCCCTGTCTGAGGGTCCAGCCGTCTCTGCACCCGCTCTAGCTCGGTGTGTTATCAGTATGTATATCCAATCCTTGACTATAGACTGAATTGTATCTTAAACATAAAGTCTTAATTTGCATGTGAGTAAGACTGAATATCTTTTCTTATGTTTAAAAGCCATCTGCTAAGTTTTTGTTTTTTCCTTGCCAGCCATTGGTTTGGTGTCCTGTGTTGAATTTCCTACTAGATTAATGATCTTTTCCTTACTGATTTGCAGGAGCCCTTGTAGATAAGGAAATCAGGTTTATCTGATATGTGGTACAATTATTTTTCCCCATTTGTTATTTATCTATTGACTTTGGGGTATTTTTCCCTTCCAGAAATTTTACATGGGGACATAGTTAAATCCATCATCTCTTCTCCCACTGATCTGGGATGCTGTCTTTACCACATGGTAAAATGGAAGAGAAGGCTTTCAAAGAGAACAGAACCAGCCATGACAAGCCTGTGTGGCTGGAATGGAGGCTGTATGTGGAAAATGAGACTGGGGGGATCTTGGCATGACTGTGGCTGAGGGCTCCGCTCTGCGGGCAAGCAGGAGCCCGGGAAAGGCTGCAGGAACTGCAGCTTTACGTGTGTTCAGTCCCAGTCAGGACCATACATTTGATTTGCCCGGAAACCTGTCATTGCAGACGCTGGTCATCTGGGAAGGTGATGCCCTTGTCTGCGTGCAGAAGGGGGAAAAGGAGAACCGTGGCTGGAAGCAGTGGGTGGAGGGGGACAAGCTGTACCTGGTAAGTCCCGGGGTCCGCCGAGCTCCCCTCCAGCGTGCTTACACCAAACTGCCGGTTCAGCTAGCCAGGCGCTTTGACAAGAAAAATGGCCTTGCCCTCCTCCCCTTAGCTCCAGCCAAAGGCATGTGGTCATATAGTCAGAAAGCCATTCCTGCGTGGCTCAGGGGACTCCAGGAGGAAATCTATATGGCTCTTTCTGTGAATGGCTGCAATTAAAACGAAAGTTCAAAATGCTGAGCTAGGAAGCTGCGATCCAAGGAGAAATGCAGGGAACCTGTTAAAGACCAGCAGGGGAGAAATGTGAGGAAGACACTTAAGATGCCCTGGAGGAGAGGGAGACTGGGCCTGCCCGGTTCTGTGAGCCTGGGAGGAGAGGGGTTGCACTGTGGGCGGGATGCCCTGGAGGCAGCCGGGCCTGGGAGATGCCTGTAGACCACAGGCACAGGCCTCTTATCATAAGGCATGCTCACCTGATCCCAAAATATTTTAGGTCAATTTGGCACTAGAACAGAGCAGAAGGAACATAACTGCTGATATCCTTGAATAAAGTCTGTCTAGACAGCTTAATTTTTCACTCTTCAATCTTTAAGACAATGGATGTGTCCAGCAGTCAAATAGTGAAAAATCCTTCACACCTTCATGCATTCAGTTACTCATTTGTTAAATGAATGGCTCATTCTATGAATGGCTCTCCATTTATTCATTCATTCATTCACCTGTGGAGTCAGACAGGTACCTGGCTCCAGTATCAGTATTCTGGTCACAGGTTGCCCTAGAGCCAGCCTTGCCTCACCTGAGATCTTTAGGTGAGGTCAACTGATGATAAATAGAAGGCATTCACTGTGTTTTCCACTGATAATTTTCCTACCTGTTCTGGTTTGGATGATGGATTTTTTTTTTAATTGTAGTATAAGCCCCAGTGGTCCCCGTGGCAAGACAATGGATCCACTGAGAACTGCAACGATGTTTGTGGCTGTCCCCACACTCATTTTTTTTCTCTTCTCCCTCCTTTAAAGGGTCACAAGATGCAGATAAGACCTGGGGGCTCCCTGCATCCAGATGAAATGCAGCATCCTGTCTGCCCAGGCAGGCCTGGGGGAGCCCTTCTGCAGCCCGCTCCCTGCCATGGCCTGTGCCACTACCCACCAACATCCTAATCACCAGAGGCCAGGAAATCCACAGGGTGGAGGGACAGCTCACCAGCCAGCACCTCCCCAGGCCCCTGCCTTCCAAACATTCCCCACTAGATGCTTCCCTTCTTCGTGGCATCGCTGCCTTTTAGAAATTAGGCGATGTTGCTTTAATCACGAGAGTGGGAGAAATCCCGCCCAAGAGAGTAATTTCTTTGCATTTTTCATTTTTATAGTTGTTCAAGCTCAATTCAAGTGTCAAAATCGAATTACGGCTACCTGCAGGGCATGCCAGCTGACTGGGTCTCTGAGACACACTTTGCCCAGAATGACTAATTGTCTTCTTTATTCCAGCTCCCCTCCCTCCCAACTCACAGACACCAAGAGGGCTGGGGTGTGCAGAAGGAGGGCCTGGTCTGTTAGTCACTCACCTGCTTTCTGATGTTGCAGGAGCTGAGGTGTGGTGACCAGGTGTGCCGTCAAGTGTTCAAGAAGAAGTAATGGCCGGAGAGGGGCCTACTGAGCATGCACTCCCCACTCCCCACTCTCTGTAAAGAGTTCCCCGACTGGCTTGGGAAGCAGCCAAGGGGACCCTCCCACTCCTGACAGAGCCCATTAAGGCATCTGGATGGGTTTTAAACAGAACGCGTGTGTAACAGTGACAGACACATTCTTCCTTCCTTGGAAGCTGGCATTAAACGAAAAAACAAAAATCACTCCCATACTTTGAAACCCTTTCATCTATCTCCCTTTATTTCTAGAACTGTCAGTTTTATCCCCAAGCAGAAGAAATGATTGCCCGCATGGCGGTTTTCTGTGTGGCTTATGCTTTTGCTTTTTAGTTTAGCTTTGTTTGTTTGTTGTTTGTTTGTTTGTTTGTGTTAGTGTAGGGGGAGTTGTATTCTCTGACCAGCACAGCATCCCTACTGATTTTTGGACATTGCCTATTTGAGATTCATTTTTTTGGATAACACATTTATTTCTCCAAGATTCTACTTTAAGAAGCATATGTCTTCCAGTTTGCATGAGCAGCCTGGATAGAGCTACCTCTGAAGGTCTGTGCAGGGCTACTGTACCAGCTGCTCTGGTCCAGGCCAGCCCTTTGCCCTTCAGCCCTGGGTAGACTGGCACCCCTGCAGAGGGATCACCAAACACTGCCAGATGGCCTGGGTTCAAGTCCTGCTGCTCCAATTCTTAGCTGGGTGACCATCATTTGGCATCTCTATCCTTGTTTTTCTCTTCTATAAGATGGAGAAGACAAAAATAACATCTCCTCCACTGCGTTACTGTGAGGATTAAGCAAGTTGGTATGTGCAAAGTTCCTGGAACAGGACCTGGTGCATGGGAAGGGTGTTGTCCCTACTAGCTCTGGTCATTACGTGGAGTTACTCCCTCCACAACCCCGGGGGTCCAGATGAGTGGATGCTAAGTAGCGATAGGCCAGTACCTCCAAGGTCTCCTGATGCTTCCAGAACATTAGGGTTGTTACTCTGAGCAGCACTGTATTTTCCTGCTAGGTACACAAATGGACCAGTGCACCTGGAACAGCAGAGTGGTTATAGGGATGGATGCATGGTGGCTCATTCATGAGGTCCTGGGAAGGCACTGCAGGTCAAAGGCATCTCCTCCTACCTCTGTAGTAGGGCCGGGAATCCCACCATTAGGCAGACATAGCCTCTGTAAAGTAGGTTCACCCCAGGAGGGGCAGCACCTCGTATTAGCACACTCTGGTATGCTGGGCATGACCACTGATCCCTAACGTGCTAAATGGGATTGAGGATGGAGAGAGAGGCTGTAATCTGCCCACATGACCCAAGGCCAGACTCAAGCGCTTGTGCCTGGCGGCAGGACTCAGGCCTCCCGGCAAGCTGTGCTCCCCAACAACCATACCACATCCAAGGAAGTACCCAGGGGGCCTCATGCCGGCTGGGGGCCTAGGGGAGGTGGGGGTCCTCCTATGGGTGCTGGGGAAGGGGAGCCTCCTGAGGTGCAGGCCTGGCTCCTGGGCAGAACGGGGGCCCAGCAGAGGGACTGGTAAAGTGAACCCTTTGTCCTCGGCTTCCCCAGAGCCCCTCCAGAGATCCTGTGTCCTGGAATGACCCCCCCACCGCAGCCTCAAATGACCCTCTTCCTTGTTCCTCAAGAAAATCCCATTGAACAAGGTCACTGGGGACTAGTTATAAAGTATTCTGCACATGTACAGGGTTATTTTTATTAGTAATTTTTGATCCTAGCTTTTGCAAAGTATATCCTAGGGAATGTTAGTCCCCTCAAGACTCTGTGAAAAGGTTCCTGCTCAAGTGAACTTTGGGATGCTGAGAACTATACCCCCTTCTGAGAAATGCACAGTGAGAATTAGTGTCGTTAAAGCCTTGAAAAGCCTTAAACCTCGGGATCCCCTTCACCCTGCAGCGTGGCCTTTCGCAGGGTGTTTTGGAAATACTACCCTCATTCCTTCATGTGCATTCAGTGAGACAGAACAAAATACCATTTTCCAGGTGGGATTTTCTCAGCGTATTCTTTCACAAATGAGAAGTAACTGAATTGGTTCACATATAGTGTGAAAGGCTGATTGTATTCATTCTATTGATCATTCTTTATCAACAAAGATGCATCTGAACTCAGAAGAAGTCAAATTGGAGGTACCCATTCAAAAGCCAGGACAGGTATTTGGGGCCAGGGTCCGCCTCCCCATCCCGCACTCACTGTGGATGAGGCAGGGCAAGTCTCCTGCCTCCCATTTCTGCGCCTTCAGCCTATTTCAAAACCAAACCATGACAGGAATGCTTCCCCTCGGTACTGACAAGGCTGTTTGAGGGACGGAGTGGAAGGGGTCACCTTGATGGGAGAGATTCCCAGACCTTCAGAACCCCAGCTTTCTGGGGATGTCATGAGAGAGATTAAGGTTAACTATAAGCCAGGGAGCCTGATCTTGAAAGTTAAAGAGGACCTGTCACACGCAAATCCCAGCTCACAAATCAGCAGCGCTGCAGAGCGGCTCAAGCTTGGACTTCCAGTGTCAGCCCTTGGCTCAAACCCTGCCCCGCCTCTCCCCAGCTGTGTGACGGTCTGGCAGTTACTCTCCCTCTCTGAGCCTCTGTTTCTCCATCTGCAAAATGAGGAATTTGGACCCTGATTCATAAGGGGTAATCAGAATTGAGTAAGATCTTAGCACTGTGACTGAAACGACAGTCAATACCATTATCACCGACCGCCCTCTGTATATGCAGAGGCCGGGGGGCAGGTCCAGGAATATGCTGTTACAAGCTCCCCAGGTGAGCACCTGCGGGTGCTTGACAAGCACACTGACAAGCCCTACCCCGTTCAGGTAAACATGATTCACTTTAAATGTGCACCTTTAAACAAAATCCCAGTCCATCTCCTCAGCTGGCCAAAGGTCAGGTGAAAAGCCCACACATCTTTCCACCCTGCGTATCAGAGCCCCCACCTGTGAGGCTGAGCCCTGTAAGAGAAGTGACCACTCTCTGGACCAGCTTCCTGACAGGGGAGGCACTGGGACCCTGGAGGGTGGCAGTGGGCGATGGGGCCAGGGAAGGGCAGAGAAGGAAGTGGCTTGAACAAAGGCTAGGGGCAGAAAAAGGCAAAGAGGACTGAGGAATGGTGGGAGAGTGGCATCTGCCCTGTGAAGGTAAGTGACGAGGCCGGGTGGGGAAAGTCATTACTCAGTAGAGGGAAGTAGGCTGTGACCACCTTGGTGGGACGCTCTCGGTAGATCATGGGATCCAGTGCAGGATTCCAAGCACCAAGTGATGTGATCTGACACCTGGACCAGGAACCATGCTGTGGCCATTGATGGCAGGACAGCTGGAGGTGGGGAGAGGGACTCAGGTTCACCTGCTCAGAGGCTGTTGTAACAAGTTGTTCTTGGGAGAAGCAGTGAGGGACCCATGGCAGGGCCGGGGAGTGGTTGCAGGAAGGAAGGGAGGAACCTGATGGCGCTGGAAGAGGCCCCTGCACCAGATGAAGGTTGCTGGAGGCTCTCGGAGGAGGTGCGGCAAGAGTCTGGTGTGGGTTTGGGGAAGAGGGAGAAGGAGGAGCCTCCACGTGGCTTAGCTGTGGAGGGGAGTGGGCTGCTGAAGGGGTGTGGGTTTGGGCTAGGCCTGCTGCACGTGAGGTGACAGAGCAGGGACTGCAAGGCCCACCTGTGTCTCCCATCGCCACTGCCACCCTCCGAGGGCCAAATGTCACCCCTTCATCTTACCTCCCTGCTGGGGCGGGAGGAGTGGCCAGGCTGCCACGCACACTTTTGAGGCCAGCATGTGATGATGACACCAGGGATGAGAGGAGGAGGGGAGGGAAAGGAGAAGAGAAAGGAGGGAGAGGACAGAGCAGGAAAGCAAAGAAAAGAAGGAGGAAAGTATGGGTGAGGAGGGGAGGGGACTGGGTGTGGGGGGGAGGGAGAGGGGAGGAGGGACTTGGGACAGAGCCCCACTCATGGTGAGGGAGGGCAGAAAAGAGGAGCAGATGTGACCGCCTTGATCAGCCAGGTACACAGACCACAACCAGAGCAACAGAGTCCGAGACACACACAGGGGCTTTCTCTAGTTTTTTTCTCCCCACATACACCCCCGAAGTACAGGAGGGTTTCTTTAAAAACAACTACGCAAATCAACACAGAGCAGGTGTATTTACAAGCTCAGTAGGCTTAGCCTGGGTCCTTAACTGGTGTTCAAAGAGAGGACACTGGGCCTTTTGTTAGGTACCTTGTCTGCTCTGGAGCACTTCCCAGGACTATGACAGAACAGCCCATTTTACAGAGGAAGAAACTGAGGCTTGGACTGGGTCCAACACTCCCCCAAGACCCCACAGCTGGTAAGTCACAGAGGCAGAATTTGAACACAGGCAGGTCTGTCTCCAGATGCGGAGACCCTCTAGGACGAGGCAGCCCTTGGCAGGGACGGCATGGCCCTCCCACTTCCTACGTGTCCGGACCCACCCCAGCAGGTTCCGCTGCGGTGGCATGTTCAGGAGACCACGAAGGCCGTTTCTTCTCAGTTGTCTGAAATCAGGTGGTTTTTTGTTTTTTGTTTTTTTTCCAATCAACATTCACTTAAAGTCTCCTTCAAGACGAATTCTGTTGCTGACAGGACATCATCGGAGGTGACTGGTTTGCATTCTCCCGGCTGGGGGGTTGGGCCCGCCTCTGACAGAACTGATGGTCAGAGCAGACTCCCCGGAACTGATTTTTCTACTTGAACTGGCTCTTCACGTGTGATTTGTGATTGATTAGAAGGGCAGAGGTTGGGAATATTTCATTTGGGCTCACTGATTACACTGGTTATGTAGAGATCCAATTGGAAGCTGGGGCTTAAGAAAATGAAATAGAAATGAACTACACAGAATTTCCTAGAATTTTCAAGATTTAGTGGTAGATTTTCCGGGGCTGGTCCTCATTTGAGTTGCTCCTCATGCTTCTGCATTGCTAAGGTCAGGGAAAGCCAGGGGGTACCATGGGGAAGGCCTGGAAAAGGTGGTCAAATGCTACCTTTTTAAAGACTATTATAACAGAAAATGCATTTGGCCAATAGGAGATTAGTGAGCCCCTGCCGTGGTCAGAGGCTGGAGGCACAGATGAGTCAGTCTGCTCCTGTCAGCCATGCTAGGCGTTTTTCACAGAGGGGATCCAGTATAGGGAATGGCTTACACAGAAGATGGGAAAGTTTAGAAGCCTCATAAGAGATGTGAAGCAGCTGGGAGCTTAGTAGGAAGCTGCCAGTATCACCCCGAGGGACAGAGGGATCAGGAGGAAAGTGGTTACCAGAAGCCAGGCTGCCAGGCAGAGCTGGACCTTGGGGGTGGGGTGGGGTATCAGAGGAGACCAAAAAACACCCCCAAAACAGAAGAGGGAGGAAGAGATGGAGAAACACTCTGGCTTTTCCTTTCTTCTCACTTGCCAACCTCCCATCTGGGCTCCCATGAGTAGAAGCTAGCCCAAAGCCTGCCACCAGGAAGCCTGGGAAATGTAGTTCCCTGCAGGGCAGAGCAGCACAGGGAAAGGAGGGGAAGATGTCTGATAGCAAATGCACACCGAGGGGCACTCATGGGAGCAGCCCCCAGGCCCTACCCTCCAAGAGCTCCCAGTCTGACTCCAGCCATCTCTCAAGTAAAGGGAAGAGGGGAGGGGGTCATCATCAACTGACCCCTCCTTGTGCCATGTGGTGTGCCACATGTTTTACATACATACGTACGGTAGCTCTCGTAGTCCTCAATGCGACCTTGAACGGCAGTACCATCCCCACTTTGCTTTACACAGGAGGAAACGGGGGCTTGGCAGGGTCAGGGTTTGGATGCAGCCTCACAGAGCTCAGGCTTCTGTTGGCATTCCCAGGGCCTGTGGCTGCCTTACTCCTGACATTCATCAGTCTTTGGGCGAATGTGACCTTTTCCAAGTGCAGACAAACCTTAATCCCAATCCTGAAGGATGATGAAGTTAATAAAAGAAAGCACTTATTGAATTGAAACGAAACTATTTTATTCACCTTAATTACTTTTAGCTCCTATTAAGTATTTAAAAGCTCAATGGAAATGTTTTCTTTTATTAAAGTTCACTCTTTCAAGCTTAAAAAGCAGTGGAAGCCTCTCTAACACTTCCCCAGAGCCCAGGGCCTTGGCTAATCACAATCGCACAGGCTGGACCACAGGTCTAGCAGGTGTGCTTGCATGTGTCCGGGCAAGCGTGAGATATGGGTGACTCTGAACCCCGGCTCTGCGGCACCTCTCACACTGCAGTTATTTAGTGATTTGGTTACCTCTGGTTCATTGCCGATCCCATCCTCCTGGACCACAAACTCCGCAAGGGCAGAGGCGGTCCTGGTTTGTGTCCTGCTTTCTGCAGCCGCCGGTGCCAACTGCTGCCTCTGCCCTTCGCCTGTCTGGATCGCAGACACAGTCAGCCAGGAAGTATTTATCCAACACACATTGGTGCCAGGGCCTGGGACAGATGCAGACATTTTTCTTCATCAACCTGTTCATTTCGGGAGCATTTATTGATGATCTATTCTGAACCAGACCCAGCGAGCAGCCGGGCACTGATGGGATAGTGGGAAACAAAGCAGCCATGTTCCCTCCTCCCAAAGTTTGCTTCTAAGCCTTACAGCCTTGCAAGGCAGGCATCATTATCCTCATTTTATACACAAGGCTCAAACAGGGTGAGAAGAATTCCAAAAGCACATTCCTAATTTGGCAGTGACAGGACCAGGAATCTCACCTCTTCCTTCCTCCTCTCCTTGCTGGGCCAGGCGGGAGGCAGAGGAAGAACCTGCAAATTAACTAGAGAAATCAGAAGATGCTGTTGCTTTATGTGTTTCTCCTAATAAGAGAAGAAAATGAAAGGCCCTTATAATCCACTAGCTGTGGATAAACAAGATCTTGTCTGTAAGGCCCTCACCCGAGCGCCTGGCAGGTAACAGTCACACAACAAATCGTGGCCAAGACAATAGTCTGTAATTACTTTTTCTAAAAAAACAAAATGGGACCATTTTTTCTAAAAGCCAGAAAGGACCAATTATTCCCCCCAAGGACGATCAGCATTGTCTGCAGACATTTTTGGTTGTCATAACTAGGGGTGTGTTGTCATTGACATCTAATGGGTAGAGACCAGGGACGCCGCTAACCTTCCTACAATGCACAGCACAGACCGCACAGCAAAGAATGTTGTGGCCTAAATGCTGGGAGTGCAGATGAGAAGCTGGCCTAGGGGGGACTTTTCTTGAGTCATTAATTATTTTTTATAACTCATTATTTTCAGTGGACACAGAGCAATCGATTGCATGGCTGATGGTCTAGAATTAGTTGGTCTAGAATTAATTTTTTCTTGTGAGCGAAGTGTAGGACTAATTCGCTTTATCCCAGCTTCATAGGCGGGCTTCGGGGTGTTACCACCATTTGGCTCCTCGCACCCCGCCTCGATCTCGTTGGCTCTCTCAGGGACCATGGAAGACTTGGACCAGATCTGCTTCTTTGCAGAAAGAGTCAGGAATCCTGAGATTTAGTTCCTATTTTTAAGTGATCGCCCCCTCCCAGTTCGTCTCTCCAGATCACAGGCCTGGAGGCTCCTCTTCGCCCCATTATGACCTTTGGGTAATGTTAATGCACTTCCGATAACAGGAAATCTGGAAGCCAGAGTCAAGTGACATGGGCCCAGCCAGATTAGAATGGCTTCAAATCCCTTTAGACTTAAGGAACAATGGCCTGATTGGAACTGTAGGGATAATTAGAAAATACAGGGCTGCTTTCTCTAATCAGGGTGAGGTTCTGGGACTGCGGAGGCGTCGGCTGGGAAGCTGCTACATTTTCTTGAACAGGTGAGGCTACAGAAGACCTTTCAGAGTAGAGACTCTAGTCCCTTTGGCCCACCTAGGCCAGAGATCAGGGTCCTTAGTTTGTTGTATGCAAATTGTACCTCCATAGACCCTTTTTTTTTTTAAGACTCTATAGTGGGAACCTGGTTGTAACTCTCGCTGTAAGGGTAAAGATTTCAATAAAATTCACCGAACTGGAGCCAGGAGGAAACTTAGTGGTCATCTGACACCCTTCCCCCTGCTAGAAGCCAGAGAAGGGACTTGCTAAGATCACTTAGTAATGAGGAGGCTGGGACTTGAATTTAGATTTTCCCAACTTTCATTCCAGAGCGCTTCCCAATTCCCATGGGACCTAAGGAAAATAACCTCCGTGTTGAAGGCCACACTGCCCCCTCCATACTCTCATAGGGAGAAACCACAAAGCACAGCATTGGGTCAGGGGTCACTAAAAGGACCACCTAACATTTGTGAAATAACTTTCAGTTTATACAGCATTTTCATACTTGATATTGTACGTGATCTTCATAAGAACCAGGAAGAAAAGGCAGATATTGTTAAAATGCCCTTGGCGGATGAGGAAGCGGAGGCACCAAGGGTTAGGGGATGTTCCCCAGGTCACCCAGATTATTAACAGTAGAGCAGGCCCTCAGGCAAAGTTCTCCTAACCCACGTCCCAGAGCATCCCCCACTCCTCGGGGGCCCACATTTATTCCAGCCCCTGAGATTCCAAAAGGCAGGAGAAACCCCAGGATGCCCAGAAATCCATGGTGGAGGCCACCCAGGTTTGGAAGACTCCTTTGAAAAAAGAGAGAAAGACCCCTGAAAGAACAAGGCACCCTCTGGCCTGGAGGGTGGGCATCTCAATGGCCAGAGGGGCCCAGAGCCTCTCACTGGCACCTGGGAAGGAGGGCTCCTTGTCCAGGGCAGGGGAGTAGAAGGGATATTCCTTCACTCTGGTTCTCCCATCAGAAGAAGAAGAAAGAAAAAGGCCACATCACCATCTCCCTGCACCCCTCCTGGAGCAAAGGTTAAGCCCCACCAGCCCACAAGTGGACTCTGCCCCTTGGCTGCTTTGAAAACCAGCTTGTTTAAAGTCCTGTTTCCAATCCATTATTTTGCACGAAACATCAGCAGGGAAACTTCTTGGAAGGAACCACGTCCTCCAGTGGACTGGTCAGTGTGTCTGCCTTAATGGCACTGACGGCCCAGTTGGCAGCTCCTGTGCCCATCCACCCAGATCTGCTTGGGTGGGCTTCACTGCCATGTTGCCCTGGGGGAGCTGCCCCAGCCTCTCTGCATAGGGATGTCCTTCCTCTCTCCCTCCTCCCTGTTCCCTGTCTGTCATACCGACGCCGGGAGCACTTTGTCATTAACTAATAGTGGGAAGTCATGGGACAAATGTACATAAAAGTGGGAAAGGAAAAGGTGAAAAAGCAGAGCCTGCGGGTGGGGAGCAGGGGAAGAGCTGGGTGCCAGGGAGCAGTTGCCTGGGGACAAGTCTAGCACCAAAGTTCCAGAATGTGCATGTGGCGAGGTTGTCTCTGAGTGGATTGTTATGAACCACTCGTATGAGGAATAAAAACTCAGTTGCCTCTGGGCCTCCATAGGAGTTAGACCATGAACAAGCTCTGAGTGGGCAGGGAGGGGAAACAAAGACCTGCTGCTCCTCCACCTGTGTGACCTTGAGTCAGTTTCTTAACCTCTCTGAGCCCTTTTCTGGCAAGTAGGTAGACTGATCCTTGCCCACCTCTCAAGATTGTCATGGTTCTTCACAAGAAGCTAGAGGATGTCACAGTCCTAAATCCTGGGAGTGCTTCCTGGGTGCTGGTGTGAGGCATGGATGAGTTAGAACATGTTGAGGGCTTGCTTGCCTACCCAACCCACAATCCTCCCTTGCCCCACTTCCAGTCCAGTCTCAAGTTTATTCTGGGATCACTCAGCTCCAGAGGGAAACCATGTTATTGGTCTGGTCTAAACTGCCCAGTCAAGCTGAAGGGAAAGATTTATATTTCATGGTTGGGGCAGGGGGCCGCCCTGGTGGACATCCTCAGAGGATGCCCAGGGCAAGGATGGCAGAGCTGATACACAAGGACAGCTCGCATCCTTGACAACATCACTGAGCCACCTGGAGCCTGCCTTCCCCCTGGACTTCAAGAATCGTGAGAAAACAAATAGCCCTACTTTTCAAGCCCATTTGAATTGGAGTTTCTGGGACTTGCAACCCCGGCGTCTTCACTTCACTGCCCACAGGGAGGGCTTCTTTATCACGCCAGCCACGGAGGCTCTCGCAGAACCCGCCACACTTCTTCTCATGTGCTAGGAAGCAAAGAGGCCACACAGTGGTGGGACAGGGGGAGGTCACCATCCCCACCCCTCACCTCAGGATCAACAGTCACTCTCGTGTCCTGCCATCACACAGGCCCTCCCCTCCTCCCAGCCTGCCTTAGGTCCTGGAATCCTTGCCCCAGATCTCTGTTTCCGTTCTGTTCCTGAGTCTTCTCTAGACCTGGACTGAACCCTGGACCCTGACCCATGCAGGCCCCCTGGTGGGCAGTCTCCTCAGCTGGGCTGGGACACTTGCCTCTGCTCCGGCCCTCACCCAGGCCCTCTGTGACTCAGAGGGACCCTCTGTCTTGCAAGAGGCCCTGCCCCTATCCCGTGGTCAGTGGCATCCACTGAAGAGCTTCAAGTTGTATGAAAGATATGTTTTATATTCCATTTTTAGAAAGACCCTGCTGGAGGCCTCGTGGAGGGTGGACCATAACATGGGCCAGTTGGCCTGTGTCTCGGCCTCCAGGCCCCAGGGTCTGGGCAAGGCTGAGGGGTTGAAGGATCCTCTCTGAGCCCCGGCTTGGACACTGAGCCATCCTTTTGAAAGGAATTATAAATATAGAGGGATAAAGGCTACCCTTTTTGAGTACTTACCAGGTGCCAGGCACAGTGCTGGGAACCGCCCATTCATTTACTTACTTGGTCCTCACAGTGACGCCATAACTATTTTTTATCCCCATTTTATAGACGAGGCTCCCTGCTGTTCAGGACGTTTAAGGAACTGGCCCAAGTTCCCCCAGCTGCAAAGCAGCAGAGCCTGCAATAAACCCAGATCCAAAAGCCCACCCCGACCCTGACCCCGACCCCACCCCCACTCTTAAGCAAGAGCTGGTTCACATCTATAACGTGCATGTTGAACACACAGTTCATAGTGCAGGAGAGCAGAAGTGTTGGCCAATAGGGCTTTCTCAGGGGCACCTTGTCAGATAAGCTTGCATTTGTTAAATGTTCACATGGGTACAGAGCCCTCCCTGGGCTCTGGGACCTGAGTTGCCACCCAGGACAGAAGAAGCCCGTCCAGGAGGAGGTCTCAGTGTCCTTCAGAATCCTGATTCCCCTCCGACCCTTCTTTCTGAGCTCAGGGATGTGAAAATGATGCCTGTGGGAACAGCAGGGGCCCCATTGTGTTCAGTTTGTGCTCTCTTTATGGGTGGGCAGTGGGTGGGCATGATGCCAGGGGGAAGGAAGCCAAAAAAAAATACCAAGGTTCTTATGCGTCCTGGAGATGGGCCCTGGGTAGACAAGCAGGTCAGTCCATGAGTCTGGATAGTTGCAAACATAGAGGAGGAAGGAATGTGTTCAGGTTCTGTCTCCTTTGGGATTTCTGGATGCCAGTGGGAGATGCTGGTAAGAATCCAGCTGGACTTCCATCAGTGATGTTGTTGAATCTAGAACCTGAGATTTTGCTCATATTCACTTGTCTTTCATTTTCATCCATACACCACCCTGCTTTGAATAGAGACCTTTGGTTGATTGCACAACAACATCCCTGATCAGTCAGGCTGGCCCTGTCCTGCCTCCCTCTGCAATATTTCCTCAGATGCAGAGGCCAGGCAGGCCACCCTCAAGCCTGAGAAATTACTGAAAAGGGAGTCTAGCTGAGCCCGCAGCTCCCAACCACAGCCCTTTCCCTCGCAGGTTTCAACTTTGTTAATTAAGAAAGCAGACTGGGGCTTGGCGTGAGGGAGGCTATTGTTCCTGCTTCTCAAAGCGAGGGCACCACTGTCAGAACCAGTTGGCATGGCGACTGAGCCAGGAAGACGCTTTCAAAATGGGCAATTTAATTTAAACAATCATTGCGTTTTGAACTAAATGTCACATTCCCATAATTGCGAGGACAGCTAATTGGGCAATTAACTGTTTGGAATCTTTTATTTCTGTTCTCTTAGTCTACTTAATGTGTGTGCGTGCATGCACACGTGCGTGCACACACACACACACAAAATCACTCACAATAGGGGCCAAGTTACTAATCCCATGGTTACCAATGACAAAAATTCTGAAGAGCTTGTTCTCAGTGCTTGAGCACTTGGTGGTGGTGGAGTCATCAGCCTCCTCACTTCCTAAGCGTGTTCAAACCAAGACACAGTTCTCCTAAAAGCTCCCTTGCTTCCCTGTTCCCACACTGAGGATACTGATGAGGGTTAAGATATTGTCAAGCCCCATGCAGATGCACACCCACCCAACAGAGGTGAAATTTACCTGGTGGAGGGACTTTGACTTGGAAAGGCTATAACGTGGATTTTCATACATTTAAAAATTTTGAGTCCCCTGGTCTAAGCACACGTCTAGGTTCATTTGTATATCCACCTTTTCAAAACACTAACTTCAGTGAAAAATGCAGATACTGTCATCTGCGGGAGCCATTCCCTGGACTGTGTGCAGGTGTGCTATTTGCTCTGATGGATCCTGGATTCCATGGCTGCAGACTTGGTGTCTGAAGTGGAACTCAGCTCTTTGAGTTCACTGCTTTGATAGACGAGTTGCCATAAAATGATCTTTGTTGTAAACGTTGTTTCCAAACTCTGAGCCGGTGACCAATTCCATTTTGCTGTATTCTTGTATTAGCTGACTTCAAAGAGAGAATGTTTTTGCCTTACCCTAGGACAGACTGTACCTCCAAAGACAGTGTGGAGGGCTGGTTAACTCATCTTAATTGTTTTTCAAAATCCAGATTGCTGTTCCAAATAAGCTAGAAGTGATCAAATGTGCTCAACTTGTGTTTCCGCCCAGGGCAGCAGGCTGACTCTGCTGTTCAACTGAGCTGAAACCCAGAGATGGAGAGCTGGGAACCAAAGTCTGTCACCCCTCGGGGGAGGGAAATGGAAACCCTGTTTCATTTCAGATGACAGGAACCATTCTGACCTCTCCTCGCTGATTACCAGCCTTTTGAGTGCAAAGCGTTCCCTTCTGTTCTGATTTTCTGACAACTGTTTAATCATGCTCTATTCATAGAAATTACAGTAGAATTCTCTTGTTCCCCACATATCAAATAAGATAATGCACAGGGAAATCAAGATTCTGGAAACAAATAATTGAGTTTTAAGCCTCCCACCAGTAGTGAAATCCTAAAGTGTGTTGAAGCCTAGAAGTATGGCTATAGATCGCGGGACAGGGAGGGCATTTATCCTCGACGAACATTTCCACGTAACTTTGCCCTCAGCCCAAGGTCCAATCATCAATAAAATAAAAAATCTAATTTTAACAGCACAATGGAAAGACCTTAAAGAGGGAAACTGACATTTACTATCTTTCAGGTATATTATTTTATCTGATTCCTACAATGACCCTATAATGTCAGTTCCATTATCTGCATTTTATGGACAGGGAAACTAAGGCTAGAGAGGAAAAATAATCCCCCGAGGTTGCCTGACCAATAAGTTGCCAGGTTCTTACTCTTCCACCATCCCATTCTACTTCCCAAAACAATTCATCTGCCGCAAGTCCAGTGTCCCAACAGCTGCCTGCCCCGTGGTCATTGGTGGCTTCAGGTCCAGCAGCTGTTGCTGAATCTTCCCAAGGGCTCGGGGCTATAGAACTGTCCTAAGGCCAGGCAAGGTGTCTGGCCACTCATGACAAAGCAAATGTGACCTGGTGCCTCTCACACCAGAGGACTGTAGCGATCTTGCAAGTCCCCTGAGCTCAAGGAAGGCAGAACAGGGGTACAAGCTTTTTTTTTTTTTTAAATAAAATCAATATACATATAATGTAAAAGAAAAAAGTCAACTCCATACAGAGGACTGCAGAGAAGGGCAAAAAATGTGAAATCCCATCACCCAGAGACAGCCATCGATAACATCTTGGAAAACACTCTCTTAGGCAGTTTTCCAAACTTCAGCACACAGTTGCAGATATACAGATCTTTTTTTTTTTTTAACTTTTTTTGGGGGGCAGTAATTAGGTTTTTTATTCCCTTATTTATTTGTTTGTTTGTTTGTTTGTTTACAGAGATGCTGGGGATTGAACCCAGGACCTTGTGCGTGCTAAGCACACGCTCTACCACTGAGCTACACCCTCCCCCCTGCAGATATGCAGATCAGTATCATATCAGCGGTCTTCCTTTACATGTTGCTCCATATCCTGATTATTTTCTCTCGGAAATAGAAATATGCAGGTCCCAATCTTCAATCTCAACTGCTTGGTATTCCACTGTACGAGTTTCTATCATTTACTCAACCGATTTCTGACAATACAGATCATTTTTGTTTACTATTATAAACAACAGTAGAACAAATGTCCTTGAACATATATTGTCTTTGTTTTTGGAGGGCACTTTTTTATTCTCTCCTTAGACATGAATTCTCAGAAGTCGAGGGCCAATCAAAGATCTAAGGCCACTTCTTTCTTTTCCTTTTCTTTCATTGTTACAAAAATCTGGTGAACAGCCAACTGGACAAAAACAGCTGCCTCAAAATGGCCAGAGGGGATTTTCTTTTATTCCTTGGCATCTCTTCCAGGCGGGGTTCTTCATCTATGCTTTCCCTTCTATGTATTGCCTGCTTTCATGTTTACATGTTTATACATTTCTTCTTATTTTGGTCATTATAATGTCAATAGCCTTGAAAAACCTTCCTTCATGGGCTCTGTCCCACTGTCCCCAAAGGCTGTTTGTCTTCTCCAAGCTCTAGAAGCTGGGGTAATGCAAGTCTCTCCAATTTTTTTATATCCTAAGGGTACAGTAGGGAGGAAGACTCTTGTACAAGTCACATGAAGCCTAGAAGACTTTGGCTCTCTCTACTGGGATTTTTATTTAAGCTACAGGCAGCTCTCCTAAGATTTTAGAATGACCCCTCCCACCCTCTTCAGAAAGGATGCTAAGGCATGGTGAGCCCTGCTGCCAATGAGATCTTTCTAGGGTAGTTAGAGGATACTACTTGAGGCTCTTATGTTTTGCTTTTAATTTTCTACAGAGTATCTGCTCATGACCTCCATCTAGTGTTGCCAGATTTAACCAAAATAATCATGATGAGAATAATAATAATAATAACAATAATAATAATACCAGGACTCCCAGTTAAACTTGAATTTCAGATAAACAAAAAATAATTTTTTAGCATAGGTGTGTCCCAAATATTGCATGGAGCATACACTAAAGAATTATTCATTCTTTATCTGAAATTCAAATCTAACTAGGCAGCCCTGCCTTGGTCACTCTTGCTCCAGATTGGGGTATATTTGTGCAAATTCTCAGAATTTTGTGGGCTTGAATTCTTCTGGAAAGTACATGAGTCATGGCAAGTCAAGCCAGACTTCTCTGCTTTGTTCCTTGACCATCACTCTTCAGACTCTCGGGCACGAGGCTGTGCTCCTTTCCTTGATTGGCTGCTGCTGGTTATTCGTGGCGGGTGGGGGTGCTGGTAGGGGAGGTTGGCTTTAATTTGGGGATTCTTTGGTTAAGCAGCCCAGGAAGCTGAGATTGTGATCCAACTTCATTCTCTCTCTAGACTCAGGAATGATGTTCTTTATTAGAACCTTTTGTAAAATACAAAGGTGAATCCAACCCATCACCGCAAGCAAATCTCCTTGGAAATATGTTTTCTCTCCTTCCTAATTCTCTCATATTCCACTCTCTCTGCAGCCCCTCCCTAGCCAAAAGGCTCTCAAAATTCTCTCTCTACTTGTGGTCTTTGCAACTTATTTTTTTCATGCCCTCTTTTCTTTCTCTCAACTCTTTATTCTCTAGATCTCCTTTCCCAGAGCCCAGGTTCTTCCTCTTCCTTTTCTCTCCTCTACTGTCTTGTTTTTCTCCACCCAGTTAGTTCTGCAGAAACAAACTCAAATTCTCCTGGTGAGGAGGTGGGGTAGAGAAAGGACTGAGGTGGGGATAGAACAGAAGCAGGTAGAAAATTAAAGGTGGGGGGTCTCTTTGGTGGGTTGGGAAAGGGGAATATCTTTGACTACTTCCATGCTAATACTTGATATCTCAAGTTCAGTGGTGAACTTTCCAGTTTAGTGGTTCAGCGAGCTTAAGTGATTTGCCCAAGGTCACGTAGCTAGTCAGGGATACTGCTGGAACCCAGATTTTTGGATTCCAAAGCCTGGGTACTTTCTACCTCGTGATACTGCCCAGGTCACACTTCAGGTGCATGTTGTTTAGAGATGTTGGTGTAACATTCATTACTTGTTGCCAGATGTAGTGATCATGGCAAGACATCCCCAACATCTAGTTCAGCTCCGTATTAGTTTGCTAGGGCTGCCAGTAACAAAGTACCACAATGTGGGTGTCTTAAACTGAAGAAATTTATTGTCTGATAGTTCTAGAGGTTGGAAGTCCAAGATTAATGTGTCTGCGGGGTTGGTTTCTTCTAAGGGCTGTGAGGAAGAGTCTGTTCCCAGCCTCTCCCCTAGCTTCTAGTGATTTGCTGGCCATCTCTGGCGTTCCTGGCTTCTGCTGCATCACTCCAATCTCTGCCTTCATCTTCACATTGCATTCTCCCTGGTGCAGGTCTGTGTCCAAGTCTCCTTTTTATAAGGGCAACAGTCATATGGGAGTAGGGGTACACCTTACTCCAGTATGACCTCATCTTAATCCATCACATCTAAGATGACCCTATTGCCAAAAAAGGACACATTCTGAAGTACCGAGGGTTAAGACTTCAGCATGTAAATTTGGGGGATGGAAAACGGGGACACAGTTCAACCCATAATGAC
This sequence comes from Camelus ferus, assembly GCF_009834535.1. NCBI lineage: Eukaryota > Metazoa > Chordata > Mammalia > Artiodactyla > Camelidae > Camelus > Camelus ferus. Next base: position 105,383,955 of record NC_045696.1, read on the forward strand.
TCCCAGTGATTGGTGTAAGCCATTACTGCTCTTTATTGTCTTGCTGGTCACAGGTTTAGAAGTGGCCATGTAGTTTAGGAACAGCAAATGAGACCTGAGGGGAAGACTTCCAGGACCTTGTAGGAAAGGCTTCCTCGTTCCTAAAGAAAGAGTCGCAAAAAGAGATTTCTCTCTTGCAGTGTTGACGAGTCTGGGTGTGACACCTGGACTTGCTGCGGCAGTAATGCCCCTGGCCTGAGAATAACCCCACAGAAAGGGCAGAATGCAAAGAGTCACAGAGCAGCCACGTGCCCCAGAGGAGCTGGCCTTTCATTTTTCACTGCAGAGACTGGGCACTGCTTCTCGGAGCCCGGCAGAGAGGGCGGGAGGAAAGCCGGGAAGGCAGAGCCTGCCTGTGTCCGGTGAGGCCCGGGATCTGCATCACTCCCTGGAGGGCAGTTTATTCCTGAAGAATACAGCTGAGGAAGGAGCCCGGTCCGCACTGGAGTCCCCACTCTGCAAAGACATGCCGAAATGGTAGCTCCCACCCCAAAGTCCCATCAAGGACTGACACATCGTAATTTGTTTTATGTGTTTATGACACTGACTTTGTTCACTGACTTTGTTTTGGTTTGGGGGGAGAGGTAATTAGGTTTGTTTGTTTGTTTATTTTTAATAGGAGTACTGGGGATTGAACCCAGGACCTCATGAATACTAGGCGTGCACTCTACCACTGAGCTATACCCATCCCCAACACTGACTTTGTAAAGAGTCCAGGCCAACTTTCTTGTAGAACATTCCACACTCTGGATATGTCTTAAGGTTTCCCAGAGATATTTCTTCACTTATTCCTCTCTCTGTGGAGGAAACTGTTTTCTGCTTGGCTCCTTTAACCAGCATCATTGGCATTCAAACCATTATGGCGTGAGTAAGAAATAAGTTGTACCCACACTTTTTTAAAAAAGCTCTGGCGGTCCACACCAGCTGCAAAGTGACATGCTTTACTGTTACAGTTCTATAACAACAGCAATGATAATAACCTAAAGGTTTACCTCCCAGAACTATTGAGTGCTCGCCAGGAGTTGGGGGAAGCCACAGAGAGCCACCAGAGAAGTCCAGCCCTCCATGACACTTGGCTCCAGGAGATATTAGGCGGAAGTGGAGAGAGAGCCATGTCTCCCAGCCTACCAGGGATTGAACCCTGGAAATCAGAAGTGGGACGGATGACTGGGATTACGTGAATTTTGTGGTAAAGAAAAAAAGGCTGTGGAGTGTGGAGAGGCAGCAGGTCCCTCGGCAGAGAGGAGGCATTCAAGACGCCTGGCTTCTAAGCCCAACCACCCCGAACAGCAGCCTGCCTCCTTGGACCTTCCCCCAGTGTACGATGGAGGATATGCCCAGGTCATCTCCATGGTTACCAAATATGACCTTATGCAAGGGCTCAAAAAAAAAAAAAAATAGGGCAAGTGACAAACACCACCACTTAAAGGCAACCCCAGTGGCCAAAACTGGAACCAAGCGAGAAAGCATTCAATTATAACCCATAAAACAAAATAAACATTTATGATTCCATACTGATATAATTTTTAATTGAACAAATAAATAAATGGAGAAGAAAAGACAGCTTTTCCTTGCAGAAGAATTCCAATAAATAAATGTAGAAGAAATTAGAAATATTTTAAAAATCACTATTAAGCAAATGCCGCCGTGATAGTTACTACAGGCAAAATCTACTGATGGATGCTTAAATGTGCGTGAGAAAGTTTGAGGAGAAACAGAACATTTGCGTAGTCTCAAAGTCTCTTCCCTGAGATATTTGTTTGCTATAAAGGGGAAAATAGCAATTTTATGGTGGAGAAACCCAGCAGACAACACCTTAACCAAGCGCTCAAGGTTATCACCAGTAATAAGACATACTGACATCATCTACCCCCTGATATAGATGCTGAGAAGGTCATATCACTCTATGGTATTCCTGCCAAAAAACCCATAACCTCAGTGTAATCCAACCAACCCCAGCTGGCAGACATTCTACAATATAACTGACCAGTGTTCTTTAAAAGTGGCAAGGTCACCAAAGACAAGAAAAGGCGGAGAAACTGTCACAGATTGGAGGAGACTAAGGAAATGCAGTGACTAAATGCAATGTGAGGTCCACATTAGTGGAAGAACTGATGAAATTCAAATTAGGCCTGTAGCTTAATTAACAGAAATTAATAACGCTAATAATAACATTCATGTACCAATGTTAATTTCATGGTTTTGATCCCTGGACTGCGGCTGGGTAAGATGTTACCATTAATTTTCAGGGAAGCCGAGAGAGAGGTCCTTTTGGAGATATCTTTTCTGTAAGTCAAAATTCATTTCAAAATAAAAAGTTAAAAAAAAATACAGCTATGTACTTAAGTGAAATAGAAGTTCCCCTAGCCCCCATAGTCTGAGGGACACAGGTAGGGGTCCCCTGCCTTTAACAGTCTCCTCTCCAGCCTGTCAAGATGTCTGAAATCCCATCAGTCATTATATTCAACTAATTAATTAATTAACTAATTAACTAATTGACTAATGCTTTGCTCTCAACTAATGTTTTGTGTTCCCACAGGTCCAACTGCAACAGATATTTATTGACCACTTTCTTCGTTCAGGCACCCTGCTAGGTACTAGGGTTAAGTAGTCAATAAGCTTCCCCTGGGGCTTATAATCAGCCATTAGCACCTTAGTATGAATTATGTGGTTTGCTCCATTTTCTGCAGCAGCTACAAATCAGGGTATTGAGGAGGGGGAAATTTCAATGAGTAAAAAAGGAGAGACTGGGCTTACAGCACGGAGCAGGTGCCATATGGAGAAGGTAGGCCTGCATAGGGACTTCCAGAAGTTCCAAATCTCAGCATGGTACTGGGACAGAGTCGGGCACTGGGAGGCAATACAGCCCCTACTTGGGGTGAAGGCCAGCAAAGAGGTGGATGCACACAAGTCCTGAATGGAATCAGGAAGTAAAAGCAAGGGCCAACACCTGGATAGCACTAACTATGAGGCAGGTTCTGTTCTCGCGACTTTACAGACGATGACTCATCTGATCCACCCAACAACCCTATGAGGTAAGGGACTATTCTTATCCCCTTTTGTAGAAGAAGAAACTGAGGCACTAGGAGTTTAAGAAGTGTGCCCAAGGTCGCACTGCTGACGTGTGGCAGAGCTGGGCCGCGGACCAGGTCAGCTGGGCTCCGGAGTCTGCACCCAACATCTGTGCTCAAATGCTTCTCCCGGAGCTGAGGGAACACACCTGACACGGGGAAGGAAGGGCAGGGCCACAGAACCAGGACCAAGGCCTCGTCTGCATTAAAGGAGCAAAAACAAAAAACAAAAAAAGGAAAAAACCCTAAATCTTGTTTTGCATGAGTGCCTACTATAGACCATGCCCAAGGCTTTCCATGCAGTAGACATGTAACACTCATACTTCTGAAGTACCATCGTCCTATTTTACATATGGGGAAGCTGAGGCTTAGAGAGGTCAAGTATTTTGCCCAAGGTCACATAATTCTAGTATTAGATGAATCCAGAATTCAGCTGATTTGTGAAAAGCTTTACGCTGGGCTGCTGTCAGTCTCCCCTGTGGCTTGCTTAGTACTAAATAAGTGCCCCCTTTTTTTTCTCCCTTTCTCTCTCCTTTTTTCCCTCTCTCCCTCCCTTTCACACAATAAAGGTAATTATTTAATGCCCACAGTATAGATCTTGAGTTTGGCTTTTTGCAGCACTGAGTTTTAACAGTGCCTGTTTAAATACATTCAATCCAATGAATATTTCAAGGTAATTAATCTCCACAGGGTGAGAGAATGCTCAGGTTTCCCAGCACCTCATAATACATCTGAATCAGCTGAGGAAATGATTTGCACACTCTGCAGTAGGTTGAGAGCGAAAGATTCACTTAAAGGCTTTTAGAGCTGACTCCCCGGTGTTAACGAGCCAACGTGCTGCCCCTGAGAAGGACGCAGGCACCGCCTAGTGGCTAAAAGCATTTATGCGAGGAGAGAATGTGGCTGACAACTGCAGGACAAGGCATCTGCTTGTTGGTTTGGGCTTTGGGGAGGACATATATTGTCAAATACCCATCACTATTTTTTATGGGGATGAGAGTGGGATGGCGATAAGAATGGTGAGAGTTATGGTCACACACCCACGTGCTCCTGCCTGGATCCTGTAACCCTCCTGTGAGGTGTTGAAATGACTGTGTTTGTTGAAGGTTTACTTTGAGGCCGTAGACCCCCATGGAGTTAATTAGGCCTTCAGTGATTTCCAAACAATGCCATTAGTAGTCTTAACAGCTGCCATTAACCGAAGGCTTATGGCTGTGACCATGTATACAAAGTATGTTGTATATATATACATATATATAATATATATATGAGAGAGAGATTTAATCCTTTTGTCAGTCCTATGATAATTAATATCACTATCCCATATTGCAGATAAGCAAACTGAGGCTCAGAACTGAAGCAACTTGTCCAAGGTCACACAACTTGTCAAAACCAGACCTACAAACTCCTGCCCCCATGTTATTAACCTCCACATCACCCTGCCTTGTGGTACATATTACACTGCAGTGAGCTTGTGCTACCACCATACAATCAACTAATATTAACTGTGTATCCACTTGATGCACAGTACCGTGCTTGGTACTGTTGGAAGAACACGTGCGCGCGCGCACACACACACACACACACACACACACAAAAGCACACACATGCTCTGATGCCCAGCCTTGAGAATTACATAGTTTTTTTGGGTAGGGTAATGCATGAAGTCTTAAAAAGTTAAGTAATAGCCATATGTGTGTGTGTGTGTGTGTGTGTGTGTATTCAAGCCAACAGAACAAACTTAAAAGGTGTTAAGACAGTGCTCGTTTGATTGCCAAGTTGCATTAACAAGAATTGCCATGGAAAAATTCAATTCAGGGGGAACATGAGGGGAGCTTTGAAAGCTGGATAGGATTTAGGTGGACTGAAAGGGCAGCTAGAGCTTTTCTGGGAGAAGGCTATCCCAGAAGGTCATGAAATGTGGTGAAGTAGCCCCAAAACACTGGGCTTGGGGTCGGGAGACTCAGAAACTCAGTCACTGACCTGCTGGGCATGCTTAGACAAGGAATCCTGCCCTATTTGTGCCTCAGTCTCCCTGTTTGTAAATTTGGGGTGTTGGCTCCTCTAGGAAACTCACTGGTAGGAAATTCTATCATTCTGCAAGTCTGGAAGTCTGAGGCACAGTCCACAAAGAACTGCAGGGTGTTAGGGAGTTTTATTGGTGATGAAATGGCTGTGTTGTTCCTTCAGCTGCTGGTCACCTGGAGGAAGGAGAGACAAGGCTTCCCACCCACACACATAAACATGCTGAGGGGCCCCTTCATGGTCAATGGCAGTGCACCCTCTGGGTCTGGGGAACCAAAGACATGCAGCACCATTGCCCGGATGCGGGGTACAGCATTTCATAAAGAGACGTTCTTCCCGACGTCACAGCTTGGTGTCCTGCACCATGTCACTGTGTGATGTAAGGAAGACAGCACAGTGTAGACCGGAACCCCACCTGACGAGTACGGCCAGTTGGTGTACTTTCCCATGAACGGCTGGTGACCAAAATGCTCAAGCTCGCTTCTATCTCCAGGCTTTGAACATACTGCTCTTTCTGCTCAGAACAAACACACCCTCTCACACTCATTCACATGCTACTGTGCGTATAGATGTACCTTTATTCACGGTATTCACTGGCATTTACTCAACTCTCACCAATGGGCATGAATTTCACGTCACAGCCCAGGAGCATCAGAAACATAATCTTTATTTTTCTGTAATTCAAAATAGATTCTAGCCACTATATATAAAAATAGATTTAAAAGTTTGCTGTTATAGCACAGGGAACTCTATTCAATATCTTGTAATAACCTTTAATGAAAAAATATGAAAACAAATATATGTATGACTGGGACCGTATGCTGAACACCAGAAATTGACGTTGTAACTGACTGTACTTCAGTAAAAATAAAAACAAACAAACAAAAACCCAAAATAGATTCTAGCCTGAGCCCTGGTAGGTAGATAACCAATGTGGAGGGTCTCTCCAGTCTCCTGATTATGTTTAGATGTGGGGGGGAGGGGAATGAGGGGCATTTGTGTGATATATTTGACATTTCCTGTGTGGGCTTGCTGAGAGGTCTGTCTATTTGGAGCTTCTGTGATCTTTCTCCCAGGGACGCATCTAAAAGTTCAGGAGGGGAAGGACCTTGTTCTATAAGAGCCAGCAGTAGCTGTGAATTTTCTCCCCCATCCCTCCTCCCTTTCCCTAGGAACCTTTTCCTAATATCAGAAACTAGAAGCTTTCAAATGGCTTCAGAGCACAGGAGCTCAGTCTGGTCATAAGAAGACAACGGACAGGCCTATAATGAGGGACATTCAACAAAAAACTCATCTTTGGTGATGTCAAGGTCAAGAAAGACAAGAGAAGAACAGTTGGAGCCAGTCAGAGAACAAGGGGAAATGGCAACTAAATACAATGTGGGATCCTGAACACTAATGAAAAACCAGTGAAGTCTGAATGGAGCCTTGAATTTGGCTCACAATGTTGTAGCAATGTTAATTTTGTGGTTCTGAGAACAACAGAAAGGGGTGGTAGAGTGTGTGCTTAGCATATACAAGGTCCTGGGTTCAATCCCCAGTATCCCCATTAAAAAAATAATAAATAATTTTTTTAAAAATTTAAAAAAACAGATTTTTATACAAGATGTTAAGAATTCGGAGCATATAGATGAAGGATATACGGAAACTGTATAATTTTGTAATTTCTCTGTTAAGTCTAGGTAGTTCAGAATAGAAAGTTAAATAAAAATCCACTTGCTTAAACTTCTAGGACAGTAGTTCACAACTCATGTAAGTTGTTTTAAAAGTAATAACAAGTACTGATACTTTTAATTAAGCTTATCATTTTGAGATAATTATAAATACACATGCAGGTCTAAGAAAGAATACAGAGCTCTCACGTATCTTTGCTAGTTTTCCCCAAAGGTGACATCTTGTAGATGTCATACAGTATCACAGCTGGGATACTGGTATTGATACAGTTATCATTATCACAATGATTCCTAATGCTGCCCTTTTTAGCCACACCTCCTTGTATCTCACCCATGGTCCTTTTCCCCTAGCAACTACCAGTCTGTTCTCCATTTCTACAAGCCTGTCATTTCGTCCCTGCAGACTGTAAATCATAGAGGGTATAATTCTTTGGAAGTGGCTTTTGCACTCAGTGTCATTCTCTGGCATTTCACCCAGGTTGTCACATCACAGTATTATCAGTATTTCATCCCTTTTTATTGCTGAGTAGTATTCCAAGGTGTAGGTGTGCTACAGATGGTTTAACCATTCATCTGTTGAAGGACATCTGTGTTGTTTCCCATTTGGAAGTTATTACCAATAAAGCTGCTGTAAATATTTGTGAACAGGTTTTTGTGTGAACGTAAGTTTCATGTCTCTGGAATAGAAGTCTACAAGTACAATGGCTAAGTTGTATGATAGATGTATGGTAAGTTTTTTAAGAAGCTGCCAAACTGTTTTACTATTTTATGTTTCCACCAACAATGGATGGAGAGATCCACCTGTTGCACAACTTCACCAGCATGTTAGCCATTCTGATTGGTGTGCAATGATATCTCATTGTGGTTATAATTTGTATTTTCCTAATGGCTAATGTTGAACATCTTTTTATGTATTTTTTTGCCTTCTGTATATCCCCTTTGGTGAAATTCTCTTCATGTTTTTTGCCCATTTTATAGTGAATTGTTTGTGTTACTGTTAAGTTCTGAGCATTCCTTATATGTTCTAGATACTAGTCCTTTGTCAGATATGTGGTATACAAATATTTCTCCCCATCTGTGTTTGTCTTCTTAACAGGGCTTCAGAGTTTTCAATTCTGATGAAGTTCAATTTGTCAATTCTTCCTTTTATGGGTTGTGTTTTTGGTATCAGGTCTAAGAACTCTTTGCCCAACTCTAGATCTGAAGACTGAATTTCAGATATTGAACCAACCTTGTATCCCTGGTGAATATACCCTACTTTGCCATGGTGTATGATTACTTTTAAAATATTTTTAAAAGTATTGCTGAAATTATATCTGCTAATATTTTGTTGAGGCTTTTTGTGTCTAAGTTCATGAGGGATATAGGTCTACAGGGTTTTTATTTTTATTTTTGGTATAATCTTTGTCTTGCTTTATATTAGGGTAACACTAGCTTTATAAAATGAAGTTGTCTCTGTTAGCATGAGTTAGGGGTGGGGCAGCTATTTTTTCTGCAGTGTTTGCCTAGAGTAGAGTGGTTATCATCTAAAAGTTTTCTGTCTTTCTAGACTGCCCCTTTCCTGGTCCATTGGTTAGTGAGAACAGGTTTCATTTGGGCTTTTTTTTTTGCTTATGCCCATTGGTGTTTCCAGATTGCTGGCTCCAAGTCTGGCATAAACAGTACAAAAAGAGAACCCAGAGAATACACCATTGTGTTGTTCTTTGGGTCTTGAGGTCACTAACTGGTCTGTTCTACTTAGGGAGAAGAATGGGGGAAAAGTGTATCCCATTTTCCCGGAAGGAGAAGTCAAGTGCTGATATTTACAAATGTAAAAAACATTTGAATTGTTGAATTTTCTAGTCTATATTCCGTGTCTTTTCTTTCCTCACCTCCACCTGCTTGGTGACTAGAAGGGCCTTTTTGTATACCTGTTTTTATACAGTATGTATCATCCCTGGGGTAGTAATCATAGAATAGTTGACCATGAGTAAGGGGCAAACGTCCCCAAGTTCAGAAGCTGTGAAGAGACTGAGTCAGCTATGTCTGTCCCCTGTATTAGGAAAGCAAATGTTTTCCCAGAACCCTCACCAGCAGACTCTACCCACATACCACTGATACAGTAACTATGTAACATGACCGTTCCTCACTGCAAGGAAATCTGGAAAAGCTAGTTGGTGTTTCGGATGGATAGCTGTAAGGAGACGGTTAAGAATGGCTGTTGGGTGTACCATCTTCCAGGTTTGCCATAATCCATAACTGTTAACCAGAGGCTTTTGCCCTATGCTAGCTGACCCAAATCTCCTGGGAATCAAATTCATTTTTAAAAGACATTTTCAATATACTCCCATATATGGAAATTTTTAAAGTAAATAATACATTCAAAGAAAATTAAACTTAACATCTTCCTGACACCTGGGAATCTGGGAAAGATGTAATGATCAATATATGGTATGGGAGAATTTTTATATTTAACCAAAGATGGTAGGAATTTAAGCAAGTCAAAAAGCATGATATCAGGAAGTGAGCACCACAGGCACTCTGAAGAGACACTACCTGTATTAGTCAGGGTTCTTCTCGAAACAGAACCAATAACTGCATATATTATGAAATTTATTATGAGGAATACAATTAGAGAGGCTTAGAAGTCCCATGATCTGCTGTCTGCAAGCTGGAGACCCAGGTAAGTCAGTGGCAAAATTGAATCTGAGTCCAAAGGCCTGAGAACCAGGGGAGCCAGTGGTCTAAGTCTCAGTCCAAGAGCAGGGGAAGATTGATGTCTCAGCTCAGTCAGGCAGAGGGCAAATTCTCCTTTCTTCCACTTTTTTGTTCTATTCAGGCCCCCAGTGGATTGGGTGATGCTTACTTACCTTGGGGAGAGCCATCTGCTTTACTAAGTCCAATTCAAGTGCTAATCTCATCTGGAAACACCCTCACAGACACACCCCAACCCAGAGAAAATGTTTAGTCAAATTACTGGTCACTTGTGCCTCTGTCAAGCTGACACGTAAAATTAACCATCGCATTACCCAATACCCTGAAAGTTGCATGCATGCTAATGGCTGCATACAAAGATGAACTGACTGACTGCCCTCTTTGTCAGCTTCATCCTTTGAAAGGGGCTTGTGTGTTCTCTGGGCCTGTCTAGAGTCAAGCTGTAAGTTGTCAGAAATAGTTTGGTGACAGTATCATCTGTTCCTAAAGTGCAAGGATGATTTACAGGGACAATGAGAAAGGGAGGCCTGCTGTAAACCCTGGCCAGGGCTCAGTGCCTTGTTTGGCTATGTTTTCCTTCAGGGCACTTGGCACAGAGAGGAGTCAAGCTCCTGTGATTTGAGGAAAAGATCTTCCACTCCGCATGACTGCTAATTGCCCAAGGAGCAAAGCGCAGTAGAAACAGCAGGCAGATATCAAAGTCCAAATGTTGGTGATAACTGTATTTAACCTTTCCTAAAGGAACATTACAGAGGCTTTAATACTTTGGTGAGGGGAACCCCAACGTGTGAAAAAAGAAACAGCAAGTGCTGACGGAGTCACTTTCTACCTGAAGGAACCATGCCAGAATCAATTTCTAATAGGAGGGCAGGGGAATGAGAGTGCATTGTGGATTACAGCCACATTCTGCATCACAGTCTACATCTCTAAAAGCTTCTCTGGACAGACTATAAATTACCCTGACCTTAAAGAAAATGTTCACACTCTCAGGCTTTGGTTTTTTATGAACATTCCACCTGGACAGTCTGACCTGGCTTCAGATAAAATAAGAAATGAGCCAAGAAACCAGCTGAATCACACGGGGCCGAGGGTCAGGACTGGTTTGGTGATTGATTCAGACTTTTTTCTTGCCACCCATATATCTAAGAGAGAAAAGAGTATTATTTCCATAAATGATAACCAAACCCAGGGCCAGTTTGGTTTTTGGTTTTTTATTTTTTATTTTGGGTTTTTGCTGTTGTTTATGGGGGAGTGTGATTTGGTTTATTTATTTATTTTGATGGAGGTACTGGGGATTGAACCTTGTGCATACTAAACACACACTCTACCACTAGGATATACCCTCCCCTCCACCAGGGCCAATTTGGAATGGCTACTTGCTACCCCAAAACTTGCTATGATTAAAATCAATGTGACAATCAGGGCTTTCTTTCAGGTTTTAAAACTACAGTTGAGAGCATGACACCATCTTTTGTTTGCGGGCAGTTTACTGGACATCGTACTAGGCAGGGCTCTTGACTGAAATCAATAGACATGAACTCTAGGTGTGTATCCAACGCAAATTGGCTGGAGAACAAGCCCTACCCGTGATTCCACCGCAGGGTCTGTGGGCACAGCACAGCACGTGGGCACTGCCTGTGTCATGGGCATTACAGCCCTGCCTCCTGTCCATTGGTGCTGCTGCACCTCACTGCCCTGGGCACACCCTCCATGCTGCTGGACTCCACCGTGAATTGTCACCGGCTGACCAGTCTCTCAAGATTCAGCTCAGACAGGAGCACCTTACAGTTTGTACTGAGGCCACATGGCCACGTGTAAGCTCAAGCTGCCCCCAAGTAGGAAAGGCATACTGTACAGCCAAAACAACAGTGCCCACTGTAGATGAGTTAGAAAAAAAATAAAAACAGCTGCTCTCACGTGATGTCCAAATATATATATATATATAATAATATATAATATATGTATCTAATATAGCATATATATGTATCTATATTAGATACATACAATATGTTAGTGTATATGATTTTTTTAATGGAAATCAATCAACAGATATTTATAGGTAGTAGGTTTGGGCATCCTTGTGAAGATTTTATTTTCAAGTCCTTAGCCATAGAACCAGCTAGAAACCTTTGCATGGGATTTGCACTGGGTCCTCTTCTGGACTGCCAGGCCCCAGTGATTTGTACCAGTTTCCTACCCTATACAGCTCAGCCCCATCCTCCAGCCCACTTCTTCTGGATCCTTTTATTAAATATTTACTTTTTTTTAAATGTAGGTAATGGGAATTGAACTCAGGACCTCGCATATGCTAAGCACATGCTCTACCACTGAGCTATACACACCCCCTAAATATTTACTTCTGAGCTAGGTGCTATAGAGAGACATGGCATAAAAAGATGGGAAGGGAACTAACATCTACTGAGTGCTCACTTATTGTTGAGTGTTCTGGGACCTGGTTAACATTATCTTTCTAACAAGTAGAGCCGTTACCTTACAATACCCATCTGGGTTTGAGACCCAGCTCTTTCACATATTGTGACCTTGAGCAAGTTATTTAAAGTTTGTAACCACTAGATTTCTCATCAGTAAAAACAGAGCTACTTTAGGATTGCTGAATGAAGCACCAGACTCTGTGACGCACAGCCAACTGTAGTTACTGTCCATGAGCTGAAATCTGGCCCATTTTTAGGTGTCTCCTCCTCCAAGAAGCCTTCCTCAATGTTCCAAGGCAGATGATAGCCCACCGTCCTTCTTTTGTCTTTGGTTTTCATCTTCTCCGTGGCTCTCAACACAGCCAATAAAGGCTATTGGATGCAGGAATCCTCCCTGTATCCCCAGAAGTACCCAGCAATGCCTTGCACACAGTAGGTCTTCTATGAAAAGCCACTGAGTTGAAATAGTGAAACTAAATTCTTCACGGCAAACTATCCATTTAGCAACCAAAATTTGCTGGTTAGTTGTCTAAATTGCTCTTTCTCAACAACAACAAAAAAGAGATATTTTGTAATTAGAGTCACATAAGCAAGGTTTGGACTCCACACTTAGCATATTATGTAAAATCATGACAAAATAACCCTTAAAAACATCCTTAGGAAGGAGCTGTGCTGGAGACTGGCATGCTGCCTTACCATAAATCCAACACAGCCATTTCCCACTTTGATTACTGATTCTTGAGTTAAGTACTAGAGGACACAGATGGATTGCATGTCAGTACAAGTGATAGGAAAATCACCTGTTTTTAAACCTCAGCATCTCATTCAAGGAGGGAACAGTTTCTTGTTATGGGAGGTACCAAGGAACAGAGGTGTTTTGAAGCAACAGCCGATTCACTTCTAGTTTGTGTTCATTCTGTGAGATGGCGAGAGGTACTGCTAATATTATTTAAACTGTTTCTTTACTTCTGAGCTCAAATAGCTGGATTTGTATAAATTTCAATGTCTGATAAAATTTCACTCTGTAGTCACAGGCTAAGGAACTCATCCCATCTTAACTCACTGACAAATCCTACTCAGGGTTTTGTTGTACACATTAGCCTTTTAGCAAATTGCAAACGAGAGTGGTAGGGCATAAGACTGGGGGAACATATTTGATCTGAAAATGTTCTAAAGCTGGATTAAGAGCCCTCTTCACTCTAATCTTGCCCGTTGGAAGATGTGGCTATGTTTCTGATCTTTCTGCCTTCTCCCCTAATACTAAACGCAAGATTGATGTTCCTCTTTTTCCAGGGCTCTTAGGGGCTGTGTATAGCTTGCATTTCTCACTGGTGTCCTATGGATGCCCTCTTACCACTGCCGTTGGTCCCACCTCCCTATGGGAACCTGGCCGTCCATGTCCAGGGTACAGGCTGACACCTGCAGGGTGGCCACTGCACTGTGTCCTTCATTCTTTATTTGTTTGGCCATGTAGCTACAAGCTGCTAAAATCTATAGCTAGCGCCCTGCTCTTTTTGCTGTAATTGGAATTTACAGTGCACCTAGTCTTCCTGGGCTGGGTTTTTGTTTTTTTTTTTTAAGCAGGCAAAATAATTGAATAAAGTCCCTTCAAAAAGTAATAACCCCGGATATGTTTGTGATGACAATTTTTTTTATTATATCACAATCGGCTCAAGCACCATTAGGCTAGGGATGGTGTCTTTTTCATCTAGCTCTAGAACTCTATGTGATTCCTAGTATATAATAGGTCATCAGGAAATGTTTGTTGGATTTGATTGCATTGTCTGCATCATAGACTCGGTGCCTGGATTTTTTGTATGGGTTCCATGAAGTCTTGAAATTTTATGAAAAAAGTATATGTGTATATACTTTTTCCCTCCTTCGGAGACGATTCTGCTCTAATCTGGGAATGCTAGTGACTGCCATGAACCTTTCTGTCGTATTCTGATCCAAGTGAGAGAGAGGCAGCAGTGGTGGAGGGAATGGAAGGAGAACTTGAGACAGATGATTGAACAGAGGCTGTTGCAAAGTCAAGGCTGAGAGATTCTGGGAGAAAATAAGCATATGAAGAAATGGGGGGAAAATTCTTGCCATATATGTCAAAATGTGATCCTGCCACATCACCCACAGATGGGGTCAGTTTTCAGGGACACTGGGATGGGCTCTGTCTCACCTCCTTTAAAAATGTAGTGTTGGTGTGTGCTGCTAGTCTGTTACGTGGCTCCTTGCCAGTTCATTCTAGATCTCTTTCTTCCACCCTAAATCAGAATAACTCATCATCATTATTGTTTTTCATGCTCAAAATGCCTTCATTAAGACCCAATTATAAACTCCCTAGAGGGTTCTGGTTTCTGGTAATAGCAGGCTAGGTTATTTAGATCAACACGCTTTCTGAAAACAACAACAGAAAATACTGCTAAAATAGATTTAAATAAACACCACTACCTTAAAAGAATCAAAGATTTGAAAACACAGTTCAAAACTTCTAGGTCAGTATCTGGATGGAAGCCTGCTATTGAAATGGTGAGAAGACTATTGGATGAGCAAAACCCCTGAGATTGTGTCAATCCTGCTGTGGCCACTAGAAGCTAGATGGACACAAACCAAGACCGGAGACCCACAGACACTGAAGAGTCCTACAGGACACTTTCCCCAGGTTAATACACACACAGATTGAGGATAAACCAGATCTGAATCTGCCCTCTCTACCTCTCAACCTCAGGGGACTGCAGGAAAGCCTGCCACAGCAATAAGCAAGGCAAAAGAATTAAAAAGACACAGAAGTCTTTAAGAAGTTGTGAATCTATACTGCAGATGCACTTAGCGCGGGCGGGCTGGAGGTATCTAAGCCATGAATTTAGTGTGAAGCGATCTCAATTGTTATTGTCACCAGGTACCCGGCAAAACCAAAATAAAGCCTCTCTGGAGGGGGGCACATCCAACCTAAGCTTCAGTGTACCCCTGTAAATAATTTAAAGACACTGACCAGGTATCCAATCAAAGATAATAAAGCATCAAGGGGACAAGAACCATCAAAACAACAGAGAGAAGAAATAGACCCACAGAGACTTGACCTACTAGAGCCAGGTTTAAAAACCCAGGTTTCCATGTTTATGGAAATAAATGACATCCTTGAAAATAACTATAAGGAGACTGTGAACAGTTACGTACCATGTCTGAACAAAGAACCAAACTAAAAATAAAGATAGTAATTGGAATTAAAACCTCAATGATCACACTTGCAACATATGAACACTCTAAGGGAGAAATAATGAACTGAAAGGTGGGCCTTGCATAGAATGAAGGACTGAGAGAAGGAAGTAGAAAAGATACACAAAAGGATGTAGGAGATGTGGAGAATGTGGTACTAAGTTCTAACACTGCCATGCCAGGGAGAGACGAAAGATGAAATTTCATAATGAAATTGCAGAAAAACAAGATATAGAGAAAAATCTTAAAGCAACCAGAGAAAAAAGATTATCTTCAAAGGAGGAACTAACAGTAGACATTTAACAGCGAATCAGAAAATGGTAGACTGATAAACAGCTCTAATATTCTCAAAGAAAATTAGTACTAAGCTAGAATCTATACACAACCACAGAAAATACCATTCAAAGATGAATTTGGTCCCTTTTCCTAGAGTGTGGCCCCATATAAAATTCTGGGCACTCTGAGGGACACTTGAAAAACCCATTTGGTTGCACTATAAAGTGATGAGCTAGGTGATGAGTTTATCAGACCAATGTTTGAGAAAGTCATAGAACAAGGCCCCGTAATGGTACACAGAGTTGATGGGAAAGGGTAGAGGGGGTACCTGAGAGGTTGAAGGTGACTTCCAAAGGCCAGCCAGGCTTACCTTATAATTTGCCCTATAAAACACCTGCTTTCTCCTTTCATTGACTCCTCATCTATAGATGCATCAAGGACCTGTTCGTTATCCTTACCTTACAGGCAGAGTTGATACTTAAAATATTTAAAAGTACTAAGGCACCAGCACTCATCAATCAGAAAAGATTCCTGATATCAGACGAGATGCTGGCTGTTGCTTATGATCAGGGTCCTGGGGGCCCCCTGTATTACAAGTTTTTATCATTTTAGTGGCGAGAATATGGAGAAACCCAAGGGAGGGACCTGATCAGCTAGGACAGTGGAGACATCCGAGGTGGCCGCTTTCTAACACCTGGTATTTTAATACATGTGCTGGTGTACTCAGACACACCAGCTAAACATGAGCCCTTACGGCCCTTCCACCAGGCTCCTTGGCAGGTCTCGTCCCTCCTCTGCTCCCTGATCACTGCCTCACCTTTCCCCCTTGCAGCTTTTAATAGAGTTGCTTCCATGTCTAGTTCTACCAAGAATATACCTTAACAAAAAATCCATAGGACAATACCTGGTTCTTAGTTCCCCTGGAGCCCTCAGACAGGCATAGCATATTCTACTTTGGCAAACTGTTCATTCCTGGATATGACTATATCGTTTTGTTGCACCTCAACTAGGCTTTATAAAATGGAACTCCAGAATTATGCAGAAAATAAGAGGTATTTCTCTGCTTTATAGTCAGATTCAAACTAAGCTTCCTTCAAACGACAAGCTCCTTTGCTACATTTCATATTTGCATAAAACCATTTATTTTCTTTATTATACAGTGTATGTTTATAGTAGAAAAGTTAGAAAATATAAATAACCAAAAGCACTTGTAATCTCCTTTTGCCTACCTCAGATATTGACTTTACCTATACATGTATGTACGTATGGATATATATATATAATCCAATTAACCAACATTCACTTTATATATAAATCTTTTCAGAATAAAGTTATATCTGTATTCATTGTCAATGTCAGATGCACCAAGGTATGGCCATATTTAGCAAAAATAACACTTTCTTCTTCCAATATTTGAATTTTAGTGACTGGATCAAGCACTATCAGTGTGAAGTTGCCTTGACATCAAATGAAAAGTCCTGCAGCAGTGCAACTCAATATGATTTGGATTATCATCTTCAGGTACAAAAGCATATCATGAGTTCAGAGCCCAAGGACTTCATTTCTAAACCTTGGGGCTTAAACTACATTTGAATTCAAATTCAGTAATGCCCTTAGATCAGCTTGAGCTGACAAATTCTTTAAAAGAAAGTGGAATAAGGCAATTTGATGGAAATTATACTGTGCAGCACCTTGCCACTCTAGATATTTCACTTTTATATTAAATTTTTTTCAATTAATTTGAAGGTAACTGCTCTATGCCAGATATCCAGGCTATTTGTCATTATTATTCATTTATTTATATGTAGCACTATCATTTACAGGGACATAATTCTTAAGGAAATGTAATTGCTCTAAACCTATCAACTTGCATATATAAAACTTTGTAAAATCTTTTCTCTGGAAAGAAAGTTAAGCATTGGTGGTCAGAGAATGTTCCCCCAAGATTTCTGCATACCATGCACACTTGGGCCTCTGCTACTGGTCCTCTCACACCACCAGGCTCCTCACCCTGAGCCCTGGGACCCACAAGTTTATACAATATTGTTGCAAGCAGAATAAAGCTTCAACAGAAATTTGTTGATTTAAGGTAGCTTCCAGAGAAAAAGAGCAATGCATGCTGAGAAATATAGGAAGAACTACTTCATTGGCACACCAGTGAAGTAGAAACAAATGTCTATGAATATATCCAGCAGCCACTCCTCTCGCCCACTTCAGTTGATGAGAATATAGAATCACAGACTCAGAATTAAGAAGCTTGGAGCAGAAAGGGACTTCTGAGTCCATTTTTCAACATTATTTTGTAGGTAATAAAATTGAGACCCAGAGAGTTCATGCCACAAGACAACCCTGTGTCAAATTTCCAGAACCTGCTGGTCATGACTTACCACGGATGGTCTTAGCACCCCACACATGAAGAGCTGGACATAGAATGTCTGGCATGTGGACCACTACAGAGGTCACTATAGGACACAACCCCAAAACTCCACTGCCATTTTTACATCTTGCAATTTCCATTGATGAAATCACCTCCTTCATTAATTCAAAGCTTACTTTAAACTCTGCCTCCTCTATAAATATGTTTAATAAAGACATGATTGCAATTTTTAAAAAGGTAGAACTATACTTGTGTCAAAAACATGACTAATAATCTGGATCATTACACTTTCAGGTAAACAAATGTGAACACTCCCTCTATCCCAAATCTCATATCAAACTCACACAGAGTAAATTTAACAAATGTAAAATTCGTAGAAGGTAATCATACGAAGTGCATAGCACACTGTGGTCAAGCAGTGCTTTTGCAATCAGTCAAAGCTTTTCCTCTAAGTGTCAGGCAACCATGAGCTTCTTTCTTCTTGGAACACAACTCAGTGGTACACCAACTCAGTTTAGTCTCTTGATGATTGCTATGTGATTATGTGGTCAAAACTCGCATTTTCATTCACTTCATGCAGAAATCCAGCTGAGAACTTTAACATTTCCTTTAATAGGGAAAGTAACTGACAGGCAACGAGGAATCAGTAATAGAGCATGAAGATTACCCCACTTAACATTCCTCAATGGTTCCCTAGAGCCTTCAGGATAAAATCCAGACTCCTTAACCTGGCAATCATGGGCTTTCAGGATCTGAGTTTCATCTATCTCTCTAGTCCCATATCTCAATCCTCCCCCTGCTTATTCTCTGGCCCAAGTATGCTAACCTATTTTTCGTTCTCTGGAAAAATCAAACTCTCTGCTCCCTTCACTTAAAAAGTCCTGCATATCCCCTCTTGACATTTTTCTGGCTAGTTCCTAGTCACACCATAAAGATCCACTTAGTTGCATATATCCATTTGGAGTGTTATGAAGTAATTAATGTCAAATACACACCAAATATGGGAACAATCAATCCACTTTTAGTGAGACATCACTAAACTTTCAGTAAAATAGTCTATACTCACCGCTTCCACTTCTTTATCATCCAATTATTTCTTAATCCCTTGCTAACCTGCTTCCCCTAGCAATACTCAACTGAAAAAAAAATTTTTTTAAGGCTACTAGTGTCCTCATAATCATTTAATTCATCAGCAATAGTTTTTTCCCCAAAATATCAAGCTTCCTTAAGTTCTCTAAAGCCATCCAGATTGCTCATCACCCTACTACATTCTCCCTCCCTTTCCTTCTGTGACACACAGTTTTCCTAGCTGTCTTATTCTAATTGTTCCTTTTCTGTGTCATTTATTGGCTCCATTTCTTCCTCTAATTAAAGATATTCCTCTGGGTTCATTAGATTCAAAACATTAGCATTAGGATGTCTCCCAATCCTTTAACTCACAAAACAAACTCAAATTGTTTGTATCCTATTGGTTTGAGCTTCTTAGTGAAATAGAAAGAAATCACAGTCCAGGAAAAAGAATATTTGTTTTGGAGATAAACTTGGGTTCAGATCTTAAGTCTGTTGTTCATTCTTGAGTAGTGTGGCATGGAGCATATTGCTTGACCCATTTGGGCTCAGTTTCCCATCTATACGTTGAAGAAAATAATGACTATCTTTTACTATTACTATGTGAATTGCAGCATGCAAAGTGCATATTTCAGTGCTGGGTACAAAGTGGGCACGCAATGGAATCTACTCATTATTACTATTGTTATCCAAACTTGTATAGTTTCTCACTGTTCCAATCCATTTCTTCATACACATCAACAAAAGGTAAATCTTATACAGTGCATAAACGAACACACTTTTTTTGGCTTAATTGTTCCCAATTGTTTGCTGAATCAAAGCCCAATTCCTCCCTATTTAGGTACATTTTCAGATTTTAGCCCCATCTTTCCTTTCCAGTCTTCTCCTTCACTGCCCTTCTAAATGAATACCATTATTCCAAGCACACTAGACTTTTTTGTGGTCAACTCAAGGCCCAGCTCAAATTCTGCTTCCTTTATGAAACTTGTTACCTCCCCAGCTGGACTTTTTATCCTCAGAGTATTTTATTGGTACCTCTTATAGATTGTAATCTCTTTGAAGGGAGAAACTGGTTCTTATTCATTCTACTCACTCACCACTTTGCTAAGTGATGAGGCATATATATTTTTAAAAATACCAACTAAACTTTTCCTCAAGGAATTATTTTCACTTCCTCAACTTTTGAAGCGGTGGGGAAGAATGGAAAGGGAAGAGTGTTTATACAGTACTGATAGAGGCACTGATGGCTGAACTCCCACTTGGAATTCTCCCAGCAGCAGCAAAACAGGCAGGGTTGAAAGAGTCATCCTAGAAACTGACCAGATAAGACTCTTAAGATCTGTTGATCAATTGCAATCAACCTCTTGGGAAATCCTGTACCAATATGCTAAGCTTGTCCATATTTCTTTTCTTCCCCAGAGCTGTTTTTCCAACTTCTAGTCTCCTCTAAACCAAAGAGTAAACAAAAGATTTTATTTTAAACTCAGAGTTGAACACACTGGAATACACATATATATTTAATGTTATTTTATGTATTAGTTCATATTTGAGAATCTTACTTCTTTAAAATGAAATTTCTTTCAACCCAGATCCAAGACTAAATTTTTATAGGTATAATCTTCAGGCAGAAGCTAGTGTAGTCTTTGGATACAGTACAAATTCAGTATGTAATGGCTGAAAGAAGAAGTGAATTTATGGTGCATAACTGCAGAACTTAATGTTGGTTAACTGCTGTGGAAACAATGAGAAAATATACAGTCAAAGTGAGTGTGACATTTGAGGGCTCAGGCCCTCATCAATACCAACTAGGTAAATCCTTGGGTGCCTGATGGTGTGCACAGATTTAAGTATCCCCAGTTGAATTCTTTGAGAGCAAGAGGTATCATTTTACTTTGTATTACTCGGTACTGCTGTCAAGTCTGAAGACACTCTCTCAAATGCAAAGGTATTCAGAAATCAGAAATACTGGAAGCTACACTATTCAAGCAAATTAGGTATAGTTCATATTTGTGGAACTTTCAACTAATTCTTGTGTTCCTCAATCATTCCATCGAGTAAGTGAAGTATTCGATTATTAATCTCAATTTATGTATCATCAGATCACACTGCTGGCACTAAAATCCAGTTCCAGACTCACTCTTCTTTCTATTGTTGAATATCACGAAAACAGAATAGTAGAAATGGAAGGATCTTTAAAAATTATCCAATCTAGTTTTTTTTCTTTTTTTTAAGATGAGGAAAACTGTCCTACAAAGAGGTTACACTGGTAACAAATTTCCTGCTAAAAGCCAAATTACCTGATGCAGAGTCCATATGTCTCCCTCTATCACTTTCTACACACACACACACACACACACACACACACACACACACACACACATACACCCTTTTAGATAATCTAGAGGTCTAAAAAACCCCCCAGGGCTACTCTCAGGCCTAACGTACACATTTATACGTTTATATGTAGCAAGAGGGCACGTGTTATTTGGCCCATGGTGTTTAAAAACTTTTCAAAAATAACTTTAAAAAGCGGGAATGTAGGAGGGTGGTGGTAGGCAAATGCTCTAGCGCTTTATTTTGCAACTACTGTGGCACAGATCCTTATTCTACAGTGTATCTTAATAAACTCTTGTGTGGTAGAAAAGAAAACAGGACTTTGAGGACGTATCTGTCTGATATCAAATCCTGACTCTACCACAAACTGCAGCTTTGGCCGGGACGCTTAGCTTCCTTGAGCCTTAGTTCCCTCAACAGTAAAATGGAGATAATTCCGATTTGATGTGAAGGTTTGAGAGGAAAGTGTCTGGCACACAGCCAAAGATCGATAACCAGTTACAAATGAATGAACAACGCAGTCGATGCTCAAAGGTGATCATGCACGGTTGATACTCCCATCTTCTGGAGAGCTCCAGAGCTGAAGGCTCTTCGCTGCCTTCCGACGTCAAAGGCCTAAAGTCAGCCCGGAATCCGGCCCACATCTTCCCAGCTCAATCAGTGCCCCGTGCAGGGCCTGCAGGGAACTCTCTGGGCCTAGCTCCCAGGTAGTACACTGGGCTTTGAGCCTCGCTCGGCCTTCCTTCCTCTCTCCCTCCCCGTCCTCCGAGCCTGAGTAAGAGGAGGCGGGACAGCGCTTCTCGACCCCTGCGACACAATTCCACCATGGGGTAAGCTTCCCCAGCCGTTATTACTCGGATGAAGCATCTTCCTTTTTCTCATCCTTTTTATCTCCTGCTTTTCTGATTCTCGTCCCCGTTCAGCAGCCCCAAGACACAGCGCTGAGCAGCGAAGGCCACACCCCGCCACGCCAGGTCGGATCAGGGCAGTTTGGAGGCCACGTTGCCTAGGAAATTGGGGCGGGGCTTGGGAAACGTCAGCCCTGAGCCGGGTTTGCGCAGGCGCTCCACTGGCTCCTGCGCTCCACTATCGCGAGAACTCCTCCCGGAAGTTCCACGTCAGTCGGTTGGCCGGTCAGCGGGTCGGAGGGTTGCTCCGGGACTGGTTCGCCGTTAGCAAGTGAGGGCGCCCGGGCTCGGACCGACGGAGCCATGGTATGTGCAAACCCTGCAGGTGGGAGCGGGGCCCCTGCGGCCAAAGCCAGTTCGTGGGGCTCCTGGCCTGGGGACCGCAGTAAGCGGCGGCCTGGGCTCCCGCTGCGGCCGCCGCCTCAGGCCTTGCGGGGTCCTGGTCAGTTTGAATTCTGGGAGAGAGGAAGCAGTGGTTTGGGGAGGCAGTGCCTGAAAATGAGGGGTCCCTGACTCCTCCGGTGCTTACGGCGTTTGCCAGACCTCCAGCGGTCTGCAGCGGAGTCCGCGGTGTGGGGAAACACAGGACACGGAAAACGTTGAATTCCGTAGATGGCTTTGACAAAACTACCTCATTTTGCGCTTAAAACGATGACAGCTGATTTTGCGCTCATGTTGAGCTTGTTCTGGTATAGTATGTGCTGACCACAGACTACCAACTTAAGCAGAAGAGCACCCCCCCCCAAAGTAAAAAGTGTATGAAGTTAAAAGTGGAATTTCAAATGCTTTAGGATTTCAGCTTAAGTTTCTAGGGAGAAAAGAGTTCGGGAGTTTATAAAACGTTTTGGCTTGCTTTTCTACATTTGCAAATATAGTGGCTGGTAAGAATGATAGTCGTGACAGCATTTTTTTAAAGTCACTTCCCAAATATGCTTTAAAATATTTTTGCACAGAAGTGTTACAATAAGAAGAAAAAGGATACGATAGTGTGAGAATTCCTTTCCAAAAACATGCAAGAAAGTGTTTTATATTTAAACATTTTCCTGCTTGTGTTTTTCACTTGTTATGAAGCACAGGTTCAAAGATTTTGAGCTTGAAGACCTTAGGGATTAAGAAGTTCAATCTCCTCACCTGTGATTAAAGAGAAAAAAACTTTGTTCATTTAAGGTTAATTGTTGCAGAGTTTTAACTACAACAAAGATCGATTGCCTGGGGAAAATGTTGAATGTTATGGATACTTCCAGAAAAATGCATAAAGAAACATGCAGTGTTGCATACAATTTTGGTGGATTCATTTACAGACACCCCCTCTTCTCCCAGTCCTCATCCATGAGCTTTCTTGGGTCCCCAGGTTAAGAGTCCCTGAACAATACTCAAGTCTCTTAATTATACCCCATGATATTTACGACGACCTGCTCTGGGGTCTGCTTTCAGCAATGGACATTTTTGGAAATGGTCCTTGAATCTGCCTAATACAGTTTTCTTTTGCAGTCTTTACTTTTAAGAGTGTATTTTTATAATGGAGTATTTTCTTCATTCTTTAACACATTAAAATGTCCTGTAGAAGATATAAAATGTGAATTTATTATTCACTCATTTACTCTAGAGTGTTTACCATGTGCTATGAACTTTGCTGAATATTTGCCTCTGAATTCTCCCAACAGCATGGAGAGTGAGTTGTAAATGTTTATGAAGTAGTGAGGTTACAGTAGGCCAGGCACTGTACTAACCGCTTACCACTGAATTTAATTCTCATTACAGTAAGCGGTAGATAAAACAGTGTTATCCCTCTTTTACATACATCAAACCTGAGAGAAGTAAACCTACCCACTATTGTGCATTTGAAATGAGTGGTGGAACTGAAGTTTGAATCCAGCATGATTCTTTAGACCTGGGTTATACTGTCTGTCCTTAAACCCCCATAGCCAAATATATAAGATGCTGTGGAGATAAACACGTGAATAAGCAGTGACCCTCCCCTTGAGAGGTATCTACTTTAGAAAGCCAAAAGAGACAGGTACACAAAGGTTACAGGTTAAAATTAAAGGTTAAAATTAAATCCTGGAGGATCCCATAGGAAAGGATACTTCTTGTAGGGTAATCCAAAAGATTGTATTGCTGGCAGTGGCATTTAAAAAGCTGAGTCGTAACTGCATCCAGCTTTTGGGAGATAGAAGGAGACATTTAGAGTTAAGGGTACAGTATGAGTATCTTACTCATCTTGGCATTCCATAGTGCCTAGTAGAATATCTCACTCAAAGTAGTCCCTTAAATCTTGGGAGAAATGACCTCTTGGCTGTGCTTTTTAAACTGAGATTGTGCATTGGGGGTGTATAGAGTTATATTGGGGTTTGCTCAGTCCCTTGGGCCACCTTCCTGAAGCATCACTTTTACCCAGTAATAAGTGATTTAAAACATATTTAATAGTAAAATAAACACAGTTTATAAGTGTCCGGTTTCTTCATTTACTAGAGGAAAAGTGTGAGGTGTGTTAGCTTATGTTAAAGCCCCCATCGTGGTTCCTGGCATATAATATACATGCCATGTTTGTTGACTCTGAAGAGACCAGAAAATAAAAAAGAAAGTTAACATTTGTGATGACAATTAATGGAGCAAAATTCAGAAATGGATGAAGTAAATATTCTGCTTCAGCAAGGAATGTGAAGATGATGGGTTGAAAGTAGAAAGTTTGAGTTGGAGAGGAAGATACGTGGTGATTATAGAGAAAAGCCAGAGAACTCTGGGCTTTTACAGGAAAGCAAGAGGTGTAGGTTGTTGCCAGAAGTGAGGGAGGCACTTACAGAAGTAAGAATGAGATTCCAAGTAGTCAGTGACCCAAATTTGATAGAGATCCAAAATGGTGAATAAAAGCTTTGTGAGGTGTTTGCTTTGTCTCAGGAAATTATCTCTGCTGAAGTTACCTAGCAGTCTTCATTTGTGTTGAAAAGTAGCATTAAATTTCTGTCCCATTCATGATCATCGTGGAAGACTGCAAGAATAAAAATTTGACCATAACTCAACTTGCCAAATAAACTTTTAGGTTGTGTTTAAAACCTGCTGAAGGGGAAACATTTTAAATCAAGTCTTGCTCAGATCAGCTTCCAAGAGAAAATTAAGATGCCCTAAGCCATCATCGTATATAATGAATTAATTTTTCTCCTAGAAAGGTATCCTTGGGAGAATTGAGAAAATAATTGTTCAGATCATTTTGTTTTGTGGTTTAGAATCCAGGTTGAAAAAGGCTGTCTTAAACTATTAGTATTTTCTAACTTAAGATGAGTATTTTAGCTTTGGTTTAAAATTGTTTTAATTTCCATTTGGTTCCTGTATCTTAAATCCATTAAGATATTGTAAATATTCCCATTTGACTCCAGAGCCCTTCATGGACAGGGGTATGCCCATATTGATCTCATATTAACGTTACCTAGCATTTACTAATATTATTGCCAGAATAAATCTACTTCTCTTTGAAGAACTCAATTTTTTCCATAATTGAGATATAATTGACTATGACATATTAGTTCAAGGTGTGCAGTTCGATATTTGTATACATTGTGAAACTATCACCTCAGTAAGTCTAGTTAACATCTGTCACCTTATATAGTAACAAAAATGTCTTTTTTCTTGTAATGAGAACTTTTAAGATCTGTTCTTTTAACAGCTTTCAGATATGCAACACTGTATTACTAACTGCAGTCACTGTGCTGTACATGACATCCCCATGACTTGTTTATTTTATAACTGGAAGTTTGTACCTTTTGACCTCCTTCACCCATTTTGCCCCCTTCCACATTCCGCCTCTGGCAACCACCAATCTTCTCCGTATCTTTGAGCCAGGTGTTTTTTTTTTCATGTACATCAATCAAAACAGTACATCACAACATATTGAAGGCTGAAACAGATATGAGAAACCAAATGTTTCCTACTAAGTCAGAATTTAAAGAATTTTACAAAAATGTGAAACATTGCCACTGTTCTCATTAAATTTCTTTTGAAAATATAGTTTTCATAAAAATATCTTATTTAAGTTAACTAATAGGTTTGTTTATTTGAAAATGAATTGAGACATGAATTTTTTAAGTTGTCTCAGTTTTAACTTTTAACATGGTAAATGTTAATAGATGTAACCTACATAAACAGAATCCTCAAAATTTTTAAGGCTGTAAAGGTGTCCTAAGACCAAAAAGTTTGACAATTGCTGCTATAAATTTAAAAATTTTAAATACTTGTATTTTTTGTATATATGAGTAAGTAGGTACTTCAGACTTTATACTGCATCTACAATTTAGCAAAATAAAAACTGAATTGTTTTATAATCATGCTTTTAAAAAAATATTTTACATATATTATCTCATTGAATCACACTTTCTGGTTAAAAGGCCTTTCATTACCCGTATCTACTCTCCTGCCCCAGTTCCCTGTTAAGTACATTCTTTTTTTTTTTCTATTTTGTAATCATGTTAATGCACTGTTTTTAGTTAAGATCTCAATCAGGTTTTATTTAGCATAGCAATTTATTTATTTATTTTTTTGAATGTTTGTCCTTAGCCTCTGCGACTCGATATCAAGAGAAAGCTAACTGCTCGATCTGATCGAGTAAAGAGTGTGGATTTGCATCCTACAGAGCCATGGATGTTGGCAAGTCTTTACAATGGCAGTGTGTGCGTTTGGAATCATGAAACACAGGTAGGAATTTTTAAGGACTTTACTAGATGTACTGTGTTAGACTATAATGAAAGAGAAGGAATATCATAACAGAATCCAGTAGTATATGCAGGCTGCTTTCTCAAATAAATTGGTACAAAGTGTTTGTAATAAACTAATATTTATGAGGATAGAGCTTGTGGGAGAAATTGTTCTGGAAACATTATTTCCGATATTTAAATGTTAAGTTCTGATGTAGATAGTATTAGCTCATCTTTGAAATTAAGGAAACTGACACCAATATAAGATCGCTTGCTCTAGATAAAGTATTTAACAGTACTGAATTTTCCATTCAGTGAGTATTCTAACAATAAGAATGGGGTTTTTACTTTTATTAATTTTTTCCTAAGTGCTCGATATAATGTATGATGCAGATAACTTTCAGTCAGCCACACAAATCATAGCTTATAGCAGAGAAGTATTTGTAGTCGGCTTCTCATTACATGTGAGAACATGCATTTTACAGATTATCTACCTTAAATACTTTCATCTGAGTAAATAATATATCTTTCAATTTAGTTTATCTCATATTTTCCAAACTTATTGGCCAGCTTTAATCTTTCTCTTTCGAAGTACAGAACATATAGTCAGCACTGTACTATACGGTTTGTATCTATTTATACAGTAATTATCCTCAACATCCAAGATTAAGTTCTTAAAAGCCAGATAAAATTCACATTTGAGGGATTTAAGATGGCCAAAATAGGCCTTAGGGAACCAAGGTCAGGAGTAAACCTAAAAAACACCCTTGCAGCTTATATCATGCTAATGAAACAGTAATGACTGCACACTCAACCAAGACTCCACATGTGACATTTTACACACATTAAAATCCTGTTCTCTGCTGTATCCCAGTGCCTGTGACATTACCTGACACACAGGAAGTGCTCAATATTTATGTGTTGAACTAATGAATAATAAACATTCCATGCACCACTAAATCACTGTTTCAGAATTTATGTCCTCTGCAATTTCACATCTTTATCTTGTGAATTCCTTTTGCCTTGATGCAGGGAGTGTGCTTGCTAACTGCTTGTCTTTTGGAGGGTGAGGGCAGGGGTTGGGGAACCTACTCTACAAATGTTTAATGCGTTTCTGATTTTATGCTTAACAGATGTATTGGTGCCTCCCCCACCCCCACCATGCTTCCTAATGCTTCCTGGGGGTCCCCTCTGTCCATTTAGCCATGTCTCAGCTCTGTCATTTCACTATAGTGTGTTCTCGAGCCCAGGTGTATTTCCCTTATCTTTCTCTAGGCTTTACTGTAACAAACTCTGCTTTATCTGGGTCACCTACTTTGCTTCATTTTTCTTTCTGTGCCCTTCTGTCCCTTCCTGCAGGGCTGTCTACTTCTCCTTCTATAATTTATCTCATTGGTAATTTTTCCCTTATTTCATTCTAGAATGGAGGTTCTGTGAAGATTAGGATTATGCTAGTCTTAATTCCCATTGTTAGGCAGTCAGGCTGATAGTAGATAGTAAGTCTTTGTTGAATAGTTGATCTGTTTTTTTTCTTCTCCTTGCTTTCTTTCCTCTGTCACCAACATGAGTTACTTGCCAGTCATGTATGTATATAGAGAGCAAAATTCTTCAAAGAGCCAAAATGGTTTTTGGAAGTAAACTCAAATGTACTTGATTTCAAATAAGAAGATATTATATGCTTTTGGCAGGGGGTGCAGTGTTTTAAAAAAAATCATTATGTTAGAATTTGAAGCCATCCTGCTAATTAAATGATGTGGGCAAGCCTTTAACTGTGGTGAGACTCAATTTACTTACCCAAATGAAAATGATATGGTGCCTTCCCTACATCGCAGGATTGTCAGGAGGATTCAGTCAAGTTAGATAAAATTGTGTTCGAGACCTATAAGGTACCACACGAGCATTTCCCTGTTTTCCTACCTTAGTTGGTGGTTTGTTTGTTGAGTGTGTAGCATTTCCTCCTCTTTTAGCTCATTTATCTCCTGAAGTGCGGAGACCATCCCTTAGGTCATTGGTATCAGCCGCAGCACTTAATGTGGACTTGAACCATGACTTTTAGTTCTGTAGCTGCTTTATTTTTTCACTGCTCAGCAAATCCATGAATTTGTTGGCTCCTTACAAGGTTTTGTGGATTTGTCTGTTATCTTATAGGTTGCATGCTCTGTCTGTTCTCTTTGTCTGAGTCACAGTCAACTGGTAGTGGTTGTACAGGTGGGAGCTGATGTCCCCACTTATTCAGTCTTTGAAGACTCTTTGAAGTCTTGCTCGGGAAGCTGGAGTTGTTTCAACAGTTATGATCAGTCCCTGTTTTTCTTTTTTTTTTTTTTTCCTGTTTTTCAGTGTAGTGCACATGGTTAATCAGTAAGACTATGCTATTTTCATTATTCTCTGGTACAGAAAGAGATTGAAGAATGATAGTTTTAGTTCAGAATTTTGAAGAACAAGGCAGCAAAATGGGAGGACAAAGATGCATTCATCCCTGCTCTTTCTAGCCAGGGTCTCCTAGTTTTCCACCTTTATCCTTTGTGTATAGTTCCATTCTGAGTAGCTTTAGAGACATCTAAATCACTGCGTTCTCATACTTTACTAAAAAGAAATAACATTTGTATGGAAGCATATTGCTAAAATGTACAAAAGAATTGTTTCTTGTTTATAAGTTTTAAGTTTATTATGAGTTTAATTTTTTTAAAAAGGAAAACTGAGAGCTAATTCATTTAACAAATACTTATTGCACATTGATTGTTTTCCAGCCACTGTTCTAGGCTCTTAGGAATACAGTGGTGAATGAGATTTCTGCCCTCAGGCTGCGTAGCAGGCAAGATTGACATTAAACATGTAGTTATGAAGGTGCTGTGTTATGAAAGTGGAGGATGAGGTTCTGTGGGTGGGTTTTCAGGCAGAGGGAACAGGAGCAAAGGTAAAGCTGGGAGTAGCCAAAGATGAGGCTAGAGAAGGAGGGAAGGGCTTGGAGCACAGAGGACCTGGGACTCCATCTTGTGGGCGTTTGCTTACTTTTATCTTTTATAGGATTTTAGTATTGAATCTGTTAAAGAAAAGATGATGGTCTTATTTTTTTTTTCATTTGACTGTTGTGCTTTTATATTTTAGCCTGAGAATATTTTAAAATTAGAAGTGATCTAAATAATTGGATGTTTTAATCGTAACAGAATAGATTCTTTGCTTGTTTTCTCATAACTCAAAGTGTATATTCTTGTTAAATTTTAAAGACACTGGTGAAAACTTTTGAAGTGTGTGATCTTCCTGTTCGAGCTGCAAAGTTTGTTGCGAGGAAGAATTGGGTTGTGACAGGAGCGGTAAGTGATTAATCCCATGAATTTCTACTCCCATTTCTGAATTGGTCAGTGATGACTTAAACAAGGTGCAGACTTTCAATGCTTGGCTTGTCTTGTTAGCGCCATGTTTGGAAGCCTGGGCGTTGTAGCTTGAGCCTGTAGTATACATTTTTGTGCAGTTTATTTCATAACACTAATGATGGCTTTTTAATTTGCGTTTCTAGGATGACATGCACATTAGAGTGTTCAACTACAACACTCTGGAGAGAGTTCACATGTTTGAGGCACATTCAGACTACATTCGCTGTATCGCTGTTCATCCGACTCAGCCTTTCATTCTGACTAGCAGCGGTAAGAGGTGACCCCCTTTGGTCACGTGCATCCCTCTGAGTAATTCATTTTCATTTGGTGAGACATGCAGTTCTGCTGCTGCTGTTACAAGTAGAGCTCTAATTCCAAGCAGCCTTTAAACTATTTAAATCCATTAATGTGCTATCAATGCTGCTTGCTTTTGTATTTTAATGAATACCAGCCCTGCTTAAGATTTGTATAGCAACTGCTCCATTTCTGTCAGTGAAGACCTGAAGGTCTGGGTGCTGAAACAGCCGTGGAGCAGACGGCTAATTTACACTCTGAGTGAGTGAGGTTTTGGCAGATTGCCATGTACCCTAGTCGGTTTTATCTTTATGTTCAGACCAGTTTGCTCCTTGGTGTTATGTATAAAACAGTAGGTCTTTTGGAGGGCAATTAAAACAAGTTGCGGTGAATTGGTAATAGCTCTTTGAAACATTTTTAAGTTAGAAATTGAGAAGTAATTCAGAATTTTTTTTAACCAATCTTGTGTTAAAATAGAAATGCTTACTCCTTATTGCCCTTGTTATTCAGTCATGCTTAGACTCTGATCAAACTTTTGTTACTCTTTTGTCGTTCCACAAAGCCCATTGAGTCTGTCTTAATTTTCTTTCATGAAATTTGTATATTTGCTGTTAGTAATCTCTTTTATCTCCACTCTTTAGAGTTAAATTTATTCTTAGAATAAATGAGGATTTTGAAAAATCTATTCAGTTCTGACTCTATTTCTGTAAGTCATGAAATGTATGATTTATGTCAGATTTGCTGCCTTAAAAGACATAAAGACTCTTAGTTCTGAATGAAAGAGACAGAAACTGCAACTAACTGGAGACTTTCTTTTGGTCTAGATGACATGCTTATTAAACTCTGGGACTGGGATAAAAAATGGTCTTGCTCACAAGTGTTTGAAGGGCACACTCATTATGTTATGCAGATTGTGATCAACCCCAAAGATAACAATCAGTTTGCCAGCGCTTCTTTGGACAGGACTATCAAGGTAGGGTGTCCATTCTTTGTGTCAGTTACAATTGTTGGTGAAATGTAGTTGTTCTAGATATTTTACTGCTAACATAGTCTGTTTAGAAAAATAGTGTGGTAACTCGGTGCTCTTAATGAACATGTTTTTCCACGTGGAAGCAATGTGTTAGTTGTAAGACTTTTAAACCTCACAAACCCAGAATAAAAAAATATATCTTCTCTAGGTTACTATTTCCTCTCCTTTAGTGTATCTGTTGTTGCCCTCTGCTGATTATTATTAATCTATTTTATATTTAAATTTAATCATTCTCTGTTCTCTTTTTCTGACTCCATTTCTCCATATAATGCTGCCAGTTATCTTTCTAAAACATGGATCCCATCACATCAGTTACCAGTCTAAGGATAAAGTCCAAATGCCTTGGTGTGGAATACAAGGGTTTCCAAGACTGGCCTTAGCTAATAACCGTTTTCTAGAGAGGCCATGAATGTTCACAGAACTTTACCTAATTCAGCTGGTCTCTCTGCCTGTAATGTTTTTTACTCTCCCTTTTTGATTTCTTTTCCTCTGGAGAATTACTCATCTTTCAAGGCTTAGCACAGTTATTTACTCTGAGAAGCTCCATTTCACTTCTAGACAGAGCCAGTCATGCTCATCCCATTCCTTTCTGTTGCTTTTTGCCTCTATTACGGCCTTCACATTCAATAGTAATGAATATGTCTCCAGAAATGTTTATCCCCAAAATGTTGGTGTTTGGGGCAGGAGCTGTGTGTCACCCCCCCACCCCCAATCAGACACACATAGCGAGCAGCACACGCCTTGCCTGTGCTAGACGCGTCGTACATGTTGCAGTGAGTGCACTTATATTCCTTTTTCCACAGTAATATTTAAAATATTTCTATATGCATTGATTTAAAATTATGCATTGCATTCGCTTTTGCTTACATTTATAGGCTTCTATCTATATAACATTTTTATTAGTTTTCCTTTAACTTATATAAAATGTTACGTGTTATTTGTCTGACAACTTATTGAATGTTCTGTGTTGAATATCTTAGGGCTTTGAGTTTATTATTATTTTTTTCCCTTTCACCAGATTGTCTTTGCTTTTGACATAGGTTGAGAACTTTGAAATTAGCTTTAAATTTTCTTCACTAAATTAAGGTACATCTTGAGGACAATAATTGTCTTATCTTTGACTCTGGTAAAGTTTGTTTACACATCTTTATACTCCCCACAGGGCCTCCCATGTAGTAGGCATACAGATAAATACTTGTAAAGATAAAGCTCAGTGCCAGTGCTGTAGTAGTGTTTGACTACTTCTCCATACTTTTAGTTTTTTTAATTAAGCAGTAAATTTCTCCTTTTAATACATCTTACTAAGTTCACTTTCTTTAGCTTTATATTAAATTTCTCATAAATTTCTCATTTCCTTCCTTTAAAGTAGTGTTTCTCAAAGTGGATCACCCTGGGGTAGCTGTTAAGAATCTAGATTCCAGGGCTTCATTGTAGATTCACTGAATCATAATCTCTAGGGATAAAGCCTGGAAATTGGCATTTTCTGAGAATGCCATAGTGATTTTGCTCCCTGGAAATTCAAGTAAAGTGAGAACAAAAACTAATGGGTGAAAAAAATGAGCGTTCTTCAGCTTTTCTCCCGTGCGTTAGCACTTTATGTGCACGTTGGGAGCGTGGCGGGGCTGCCTTCTGAAAAGCAAGGCCCACGCTGACGCCAGATGCTGCTGTTCCCTGAAGGTGTGGCAGCTGGGCTCCTCGTCACCAAACTTCACCCTGGAGGGACACGAGAAAGGCGTGAATTGCATTGACTACTACAGTGGTGGCGACAAACCATACCTCATTTCAGGTGCGGATGACCGTCTTGTGAAAATATGGGACTATCAGGTACAGTTTTTTCATAATTTATTTGCCATATGTTAGAGATGCTTCTTCCTGTTTCTTATGGGACAGTTACAACTTGGTTGTTGAACTCTGTTCATAGTATAATAACTTAAGGCCTCAGTATCTGCACCCAAATTGTGGTCCTAGAATTCCCTGTAAAAATGAAAACAAATGCCTGTCGAGATTTTAAAAATAAAATGCCACCATGTTTATTTTTTATTTAATAGTGAAATTAGAAATTAAAAAATTTTAATTAAAATGACTTCTTACATCTTCTAGTATCCTCATTGACAGCCTTCCATTTATTTTTGAAAACTAGCAGATCAATGAATAATGTCATGGCATCACCATTGTACAGTCATTTTTTACCACATAGACTTCTCTAAATCTAGTTATGAACTCTTGTTACTAGGTTTTATCTCTTAAGATTTTGTTAAATTTTTTTTTTGTTTCTCACTTCAAAATTTGCAGAAGCAGTTAATAAAATGAGGCCTAGAAAACCAGTTGTACTGAGATACTTACTCAAATTTGTATTTAAATACAAGATAAAAATATTAAAGACATTATCCTAGAAATTTGGGGGGATAATAGATAAAAACTAGATCTTTCAGGTGTGTGTGTGTAGTTTCTTCTTTAAATGTGATAGTTACATTTACATTTACCTGTAGTATCAAATAATCAGAGAAAACATGTACACAAGGTAATTCTATTTTAAAAATCTCTGTACTGAATACTATTTGGATTGTCATAACCACTATCATTTATTATGTATCTGTGCACTGGGAAAATTAAGAACAAGTTACTTGTTTTTCACTAATAAAAGTGTTTTCTGTGTCTTGATTACAGAATAAAACATGTGTACAGACACTGGAGGGACACGCCCAAAATGTGTCTTGTGCCAGTTTTCATCCTGAGCTGCCAATTATCATCACAGGTTCAGAAGACGGTAAGTTGGAAATGTATGTTTATTCCTGTGCTGAGCATCATGAAAGGGTATTCATGCCAGCTAGTGCCCTGCATTTTCATTGGAGGTGTCAAAGGATTTTGATCTTATTATTAGAGTAGAATACTTAAGCCGCAGAAGAGTAAAGGGGCATCAGCATCACCATCCTACTGCACTTTGGCTGTTACTTAAATAGAGGCCACCCAGAGGTGCTCTGGAGTCTCACAGCCCAGGGTCAGGTTCAGGCTCTGCTGCTTCATGCACGTGTGGTTTGGGTAAGGTATGAAATGGGAATAGATACCTTTACCTCACAGTATTAGTGAAGGGATGTTGGGAAATCGCGTGTAGAAAGCCTGTGGCACATAGTGGGCCGTGTACCCAGGAAGCCCTGTCATGATTTCACACACAGTCACATTTCTTAGTTTCAGTTTTTATAAATTTTGTATTAATTTTTTTATGTTGCTTTATACGTAATTTACAGCCTATAGATCAAAAAATTAAGCTGGCAGGAAGTGTCTTCTGTTGGAATATAAAGGCTTCCATGTGGCTGGTTTATCTGACAGCTCGTTGTTGGATGTTCGTATCAAAAGGAGGTGTTCACATTGTTCTTTTTAGGAACCGTGCGTATTTGGCATTCAAGCACCTATCGCCTGGAGAGCACGCTGAATTACGGAATGGAGAGGGTGTGGTGTGTGGCCAGTCTGCGAGGGTCCAACAACGTCGCCCTGGGCTACGATGAAGGAAGCATCATAGTTAAGGTAATCCCTTGTTACACTGTCTCGGAACGGATGGGCATAGGAAGGCGGTTATCTGCCAGGTCGTCAGTGTTGTTAAACTGGCACTTCTGAGGTTAAGCACAAGAAAATGTTTATTTTGTTGGGGTTTTATTTACTTTCCTTTTTATTGCTAAGAGTCATTTGTCATTCTTCCAGCTTGGTCGGGAGGAACCTGCCATGTCCATGGATGCCAATGGAAAGATAATTTGGGCCAAACATTCAGAAGTCCAGCAGGCCAACCTAAAAGCTATGGGAGATGCTGAAATTAAAGATGGAGAGAGATTGCCACTGGCAGTGAAGGACATGGGCAGTTGTGAAATATACCCTCAGACTATTCAGCACAATCCTAATGGGCGGTAAGCCACCCCCAGAGTCTCCCTGGGCTTCTTTGTATGTTAGAGCAGGGCCTGTGTGCCCGCAGTGGTGGGACCGCATGGAGCTTCCACGCTGGCCTCACAGCCCTCGACACGGTGGCCGGCAGCGGGCCAGCTGATCGGTGGTCTGCACCGTGAAGCATAATTGCCTTCCCGGCCTTGTCCCACCACGCAGTTTTGAACAGTTGAATAGTTTTGTGTTAACTCTTATCGCAGATGTGTTGGTACGTGTCCTTACACTCCTCTGAGGGCAAGAATCATGCATTATCCTCAGCCTTAGTAGGTGCTCTCTAAATATTTGCTGACTTGGGGAGGGTATAACTCACGCGCTAGAGCACATGCTTAGCATGTACGAGGTCCTGGGTTCAATCCCTGGTACCCCCTCTGAAAATAAATAAATAAACCTAATTATCTCCCCCTTCAAAAAAAAATCTAAAAACATAAAAAATAAAATAAATATTTTCTGACTCATTGCTCTTAAGAAGAAAAGCTGTCTGTGAGGTCTTTGTCTTTTGAAAAAGTTTAGGGACTGGTAATAATTCTGCTTTTTCTCTGTTATCTGAATCATCAGTTCTGTTTCTCCCTTAAGATTTATTAAGCACTGAACATCTACTGAGAAGAGTCTCTACTACAATGAAGTTAAACCTATGAGCTTTAAAAATTGTTTCACAATAGATCTGGGCATTTTCTAATGCTGTCCTGAGTATTAAGAAGGCAGAGTATATAAACCAAGTATGCTGCCTGGTTCAGTAAATGGTATCCATAATTACTTGTAATAGAATTTTCTTAAGAAAATTAGGAACACATTACATATTTTTCCCTGAATATCAGAAAACATTTTTTGCTGTAAGTTTTGCATCTCACCTTTGGCAATCTAATAACAGCCATACAGTATTCTAAATTAGAGCTTTAAAGAGTTCTTTTATGTCTGTTGAGAAAATTTTGACTATGAGCATTCTTTTTCCTTCTTATTTAAATGTTAAAATATTTTGATAAATTTAACAGTCATTAAAAACTGGAGTAAGGTACTTTCACTCATTTGAATGCTTACCTTCAAAATGAAGATAGCCTTGCAGCAAGAGAGTGCCTTCTTACGGTGTAAGTGTGATGGGCAAAATGCTGGGCGTCTTGGAGCTCAGCAAATGCTAGCTGAATTACTGGCGTCCTCCCTTGTGTGTCTCCCGTCTTTCTCATGTTCCCGACCCTTTGTTTATGAGAGGCCGTTGCAATAACAGTTTCAGCAATAACCCCATCTTTATAATTTGCTTTTGTTTAAGAGGGGTAGGTAATTGGGTTTATTTATGTTTGGAGGAGATACTGGGGATTGAACCCAGGACCTTGTGCATGCTGAGCATGCGCTCTACCACTTGAGCTGTATATACCCCACCCCCCAGAATTTTTAATTCAAATATAGTTGATTTACAATGTTGTGTTAGTTTCTAATAGAATGTTTATATCTAGCTCTGTATTCAAAGAAATATGTAACTTTAAAAGATACTAGATTCATTTGGAACAGTCAACTGAAACAACATTTGTCATTAGAAATATTTCACCATCAAAATGAATCATTGTTTCTTCTACGTGTCACTGGTCCCCTGTGCTTCCCTTCTTGGCTCCTGTGGTTCCTAGGTTTGTCGTGGTGTGTGGGGACGGCGAGTACATCATCTACACAGCAATGGCACTGAGGAACAAGAGCTTCGGGTCCGCCCAGGAGTTCGCGTGGGCCCATGATTCTTCGGAGTAAGTTTTGGCTGGGTGGTAAGCAGCTTGCCCTGATTGCCAGTGGGTGTTCTGCATGTGTGAGAGAGGTTTGCAAGGCTCAGTGAAGGCTGCGCTGCTCCAGGTTAAAGACCAGTTCTCACCAGAGCAGTGTTGGAAGATGAGAGTCAGGGGCAGCTGTGCAGCCTGAGCCGCCTTTGCCCTGTGCTCAGTACTGAGCTGGCATGCTCAGTCCCATCTAATAATTTCATTAAACTAGGGACCAAGCACCCTTTTCCCTGACGGAGACCATGGCAGGGCCTGGTGCTTATGGGCTCCAGGCAGAGTGGGCCCTCAGGTCGGGTGGTTGGCAGGCCCTGCCTGGAACCTGGCATCCTGAGCTGCTGCTGCCCTTTTCTGTGTTTCTCAGGAGAGCTGTTAGGGTCTGATGTAACCTTGGTGAGAACTTCATTGAATCTTTTTAAAAACTCATTCTGTGATGTTACCCACCTCCCACTGTTAACAAAACAAATTCTGTCCGAATTCAAAATGTTTATGAACTAGTCTCATTAAAAACAGGAAAAAGTCACCTCTCAGTTATTATACTAGTCACTGATGGGTTCCTTTTTGATTCCTGTTTGGTGCATGTAATAAACACTGGGACTTTGGTTTTTTCAGACCGTGCACTGAATTTCATCTCTACAGGTTTCTTAGTTTCGTTTTGCCCATATTCTATGTCACCTCTCGTGCCAACAGTGGTTAACTTAAGCCTCAGCATTGCATAGTAAGAACGTGCTTTTTATCTTTTAACAAAAAGGTCACTGAGAGGTAAGATCTTTTCATAAGTTTCTTAAATAACTCATGCATGCACAGTTCCATATACTGAAAGGTACTTTGCTACCATCTTAAGCAGAATCATAGTTCATGAGTTGCCTTACCTCTCTCAGCACACGTCTCCCTCTGTTTTGATAGTTCCTTCTTTTCAGCTTTGTCCAGCCAAGACGCTGCTCAGCAGCTTTCCTGTCCTGAGCAAAGCACTTGTCAGGTCTCTTCCTCACACGCTCTCAAATATCCAGCACCAGCCCCTTTTCAGGGCAGAGGCCTGAGTATACACAGTTTTCTAAGCTGTTGCCAAACATGGCCAACAAGTGAGCCACTTACAAAAGTTGTTATTTTTTTTATATTGAGGTATAATTTATACAGAATTAAGTGCACTGTTTTAAGTGTACATCTCAGTGAATTTGGTCAAATGAATATAAGCCATGACCACTACCACAGTCAGGATACATAGAACATTTCTGTCACTCAGAAGCAACCCCCTTGTTTACCTTAGCAGTCAGCACCACCCCACTCGCCAGTACATCAGATTTGCCATCTTCAGGGTTTCCCATCAGTGGAGTGGTGTGGTATACACTCTCATGTTTGGCTTCTCTTGCTCTGGAGAATGTGTTTGAGATTCATCCGTATTGTTGCATGGATCAGTAATTGGTCCCCCTTTTTTGTAGAGTATAACTTTCATTGCAAAAATAAAGCACATTTGGTTTTAATCATTCACCTGTTAAGGGACTTGGGTCTTTTCAGTTTCTAAAATAGTTTGTAAGCCCTAGTAATTTGTGTAATAAAGAACGTGAAACCCATTCACTATTTGTCCAACTGTAAGGAGTTCAGTGATCTCTTAGGGAAAAAAAATGTATTAGTGAATCTTCAAATATTAATTTTACATTTTTGTATAATTCACTACTCAGATATATTTGAAGATTTTTGTAATATTTGTTGGAATTACAGTATATACATAATATGCTATGTTTGCTTTCCTTTCCCCCACCAGATATGCAATAAGAGAAAGCAACAGTGTTGTAAAGATATTTAAGAACTTTAAGGAAAAAAAATCATTTAAACCAGATTTTGGAGCTGAAAGTAAGTCCTATTTTCCATAAAATACAATTTTAGAAGTTTTGTAATGACTCAGAAATTTCTAAGGATCTAAATTGTTTCTGTTCTTTCTAGGTATCTACGGAGGCTTCTTGTTGGGAGTCAGATCTGTGAACGGCTTGGCTTTCTATGACTGGGACAATACAGAGCTCATACGCAGAATTGAAATTCAGCCCAAACACGTGAGCTCCCTCCATTGTTGGTTTTGGAATGTGCATCTTTGTGACAAGTTCTGGGTCCCCGAGGCCAAGAAACATCCTTGTACCCTGCTGTCTGTGTTCCGCTGTGCTGGACACACTACCATTTACCTCAGGACTGCCTAGGAAATGAGAACTGTGGTATTTGAATGAGGCAGTAGATGTTGGGCTTTTTGAAAAGTATAAAAAGTTATACAAATGCCAAGTGCTATTCATATTTTAAATGGCTTTTAACAGAGTTTAAAAAAAAAAACGTTGAAGATAAGAAGTCAGGGAGTTGTTGACCTAGAAATGCCTGCAAATCTCCCACTCAGTTCAGAAAGCCCTTTCCTACTGTCCCTGATAATGGCTGTTTAAACTTCAGGTAGCTGGCTCCGGTGACAAGGTTTTCTACCTTGAGAACCACGTGTTTCTTTGACAGCTTTCATTGTCAGGAAATTGTGGAGACAAGTCTGCCTCCCCGGGTCCTGGTGTGTCTTCTAGAACATGCATTCTCAGCAG
Organism: Camelus ferus; assembly: GCF_009834535.1. NCBI lineage: Eukaryota > Metazoa > Chordata > Mammalia > Artiodactyla > Camelidae > Camelus > Camelus ferus. The sequence goes on from NC_045696.1 coordinate 105,423,684, forward strand.
GGGGAATGTTGTCCCCAGGGGGCCAAAAACTAGTTCCCGAGGGATGGAGACAAGCACTCTCTTTACGTGTAGAGCGTAGATGTTCGTATGGATGTGCACGTCAGGTGTTTATGCACCATGCGTGTATGTTTATGTGTTAATATGTGTATAAACATACAGCATTTCTGATACTACAACTTCACAGGGGAAGGTGATTGTGGGGAAAATGTCTATGAAAGGTTTCGGGTGGGGGTCACAGTGGGGAAAAAAGGGTGCGAAGCACAGCTCTCGAGCAGTAGGGAGGGGGCTACTGCTCCTCCCACTCTCGGCACCTCGGTGTCTCCTGCCGGCGCCCCTGCCTGCCTCCCTCAGGTCTTTCCAATTCTAGGCTGAATAGAATGCCAGTGCCCTGTCCACCCAAATGTGTGTATATATACATGACATGAAATTGTTAAGTGCATACTTAATATCTTCATGTATGAAGATAAACCTTGTGAGAAACAGAGTGTATGCAGTTCGTCATACCCTTTCAGAGATCCAAAATCACTTGTGTTTTTGTTTGTCGTGTTGCAGATTTTCTGGTCCGACTCTGGAGAGCTAGTCTGTATTGCCACCGAGGAGTCCTTTTTTATCCTTAAATATCTGTCGGAAAAAGTCTTGGCTGCACAGGAAACACATGAGGGAGTTACTGAAGATGGTATTGAAGATGGCTTTGAGGCACGTGCATCAGCACAACCTTAGCTCAGCTTCGTTTTTAAATGACTTATATTCTTAGAGTAAACTTCACTCATGGTAACATTTAATTATAAAATCACATTTGGGGAAACTAAGCATTTAAGGAGTGACAGGGAAATGTGAAAGTTAAAATCTTGGCTCTAAGAGCAGAGTCTGAAAGTATTTCAAGTATTATGTTTAAAAGAAATTTGTGTTTTGATTTTAGGAAATCTTTAGACTAACTTCGATTATCTTCAATAAGGAAATTATAAGGCGTTTTGGTCCTAAGACAATTTAGCCAGTTATTTAAAAGAGTTTTCAAATGGTGAAGATAAATCATCCATTGTGGACATGTCTTGGAAGATTTTATGAAATATTTATTATGCCAGTTTCATGTATGTTAGGAGTTTAGATCAGCACTTTCCTAGGTCACAGCTATGATGCAACAGTGAGATTTTATGTTACAGATACTCATCCAGGAATCTGTTTTTCAATGAAGAAAGAAGGTAGAAATTCCAGGAAAAGATTTTCTTTCTTGAAATAGGAGTTTTTTGGGGTTTTTTTGCACTTCTTACTCTACCTATCACCCCTAATTATATTCAGTTTTTTGTTACTAGTAGGATTTCTAATGCTGAATAAGATAATAATAGACTTTTATTTTTTTTCTGCAGGTTCTTGGTGAGATTCAGGAAATTGTGAAAACAGGGCTAGTGGGTGGGCGATTGCTTCATTTACACAAGTTCTGTGAACAGATTAAATTACTATGTTGGAGGAGAAATAGTCACCATTGCCCACTTGGACAGGTAGCTGAGTATCATTTTGCTTTTGTCTTTAGCATCCTAAATTTAAAAGTATACTTTTTAAACAAAACCAAATGCTAACTTGTAACAATGATAGGCCTGATTGTTTAGTGTTACAGTTGTAGTAGGTTGGCAGTTGCTAACCAGAATTGCATCAGTTGAATGGAAGGATTTTAAGCAAGAAGCATAGTGAGCGTGTGTGTGCGTGCGTTCGCATACATGGGTGTTGTCTACTGATTTGGGCTTAGTTCTAAACCAGTTCCTGTTTCTCTTCCAGGACAATGTATCTCCTGGGCTATATTCCTAAGGACAACAGGCTGTACCTCGGGGATAAAGAACTAAACATTGTCAGCTACTCCCTGCTGGTTTCGGTGCTGGAGTACCAGACGGCTGTCATGCGCAGGGACTTCAGCATGGCCGACAAGGTGCTTCCTACCATTCCAAAAGAACAGAGGACCAGAGTTGCACACTTTTTGGAAAAGCAGGTAAGGGCTTTGTGTGTGTGTGTTTTATTTTATTTATGTGTGTTTTTTAAAACCAGCAATTTGAAAGAATGTGAGTATGAATTTGAAGAACTTTATTTCTTAATTGCCACTGATTTCCTGATGGCGGTGGAATTTCTCCTGTAAAGTTAAGTCACTTGTGACACCCCTCCCTCTCCTTTCTCATTGCCCTTAGTATCCCCTTAAAATGTTGGAGGTGATTATCAGTCTTCCCTTTCTGTAGAATTTTTCATTCTGTCAGTATTTTCATTTCTCTGCTGCATTTTTCTCTATCCTAGCTGGCTTCTCTCTTTCTCTTTCTGTAAAATACACATAAAATAAAATTTGCCATTAGTGATAAGCCCTTTCCTGAATGTAGTATTTTTTAAATCAAAGTTATATATGGACAAAGGATAAAAGTTTGCAAGCCTAAGAAAAACATCCCTCCTTTCTCTCTCATTTCTGTTCCCTAGAGGTAATCACTTTTGACTCTTCTAGCTGACTCTGTTGGTATTTCTTTCCGCATCTCTAAGTAACATGCTTATGTGGCTATTTGGCATGTCTCATGGCTTCACGCTCTGTGGAAGATGAGGATTTATCTTTCTTCCCCCCTCTACCCCCCAACTTCTGTCGCATACATGCCACTTTCCTATTCCTTATCCGCCCAAAAAAGTTACATCACAGTTTTGATTAGATCGGCAGTCACTGTTGATATGGTTATGGCTGTGCTAACGCTCTTCACAGCTGAGCCGTGTGGTGTGGTACAGCTTTCCCCTCCTGCAGGTGGTGGTTTTCCTGGAGATAATCATTGTTTCTTTTTTTAAACTTCACTTGTCTCCCTGTTCACCTATGGTCATTCTCCCTACTCTGCTGCTTCTCCACATTTCCCTCAAATCTCCTTTCAGTATGTTCCGTCTGCCTCAGGCTAAACTGCTTTTTGCCCTCATCGTGGATATTCCTTCACCATCATGTTGGGGCTTCCCTTCGCCCCTTTTGAGTTGGATCTGTTATTTCCTATATCCCCTTTTCTTCTTTCCTGGTTTACTCCCTCATTTTGCTGGAGTATGTCCTTCAGTGGTTTCCTGAGAAAAGGATTATTACCAATAGGAAGTAAATTTTTTGTGATCTTGATTATCTAAAAGTGCCATTGTTCCACCCTAAAACATGTTTGGCCGTTAAACTGGATGTAGAATTCTGTATTTCTCTCAGTAATTTTCTCAGAATTGTGAAGACAAAATCCTATCTTGCCTACTGCTTTCTAGCTTCTAGTTGTCGTTGAAGTCTAAAGTCATTTATATTCCTGATTCTTTGTACCTGATCTGTTTTTTCTCTCTGGAAGTCTTTGGGATCTTGTCTCTGTTGTTCTGTGATGTCATTGTGATGGTGGCCTTGGTGTAGGGGGTCAGTTATCATTCATTCTTCTGGGTATTAGATGAGCTCTCTTGTCCTTCATTTTTGAGAGATTTTCTTGAGTCGTTTCTCTGATGATCTCCTTCCTTCATTTTCTGTGTTCTCCCTGTGAAACTGTGATTCAGATGTTGGGCCTCCCGCTGGAGGACTGTTTTCTCATTTTGTTATTCCTGGGCTTTTAAAATCTTATTTATGGATGGATGGATGATGTTTTCCCCTACGTGGTATATATTTCCTTCAAATTGCTGTTATGGTACAGTCAGTTACAATGTGTCAGTTTCTGGTGTGCAGCACAGTGTCCCAGTCATGCATATACATACGTACATTCATTTTCATGTTCTTTTTCATTAACGGTTACTACAAGATGTTGAGTATAGTTCTGTGAGTGCATTTTGATCTCTCTTTCCTTTCAAAGGTCTTCCTCAGGTATCTGATTATCTTTGGACACTCTTATCTTTGGACACTCATTTAAGAGTGGGGCTCTAAGAAGCAGGTCAAAAGGTCTGAGTTTGTGGGTGACCTTGTTGGGTCTGGACTCAGAACATGTGACGTGGGTGGGCCATTTGATTGGGAACTTCAGTGTCAGTACCTTCATCTGATGAACTTAATGACTTTTCATTTAGTCATGTAATGAATTTAATGAGCACTTAATACTGTACCAGGCCCTGTTCGGGCCGGCATATACCCCTGACATTTTAGTAGTATTAAGTCTTATCCCTCTGGCTGGTCAGTTTACAGAGAAGCTCCCCAATCACCATCCTCTGGGGGCTGAGTAGAGGACGGCTTGGTGTCTCAGCATTTAGTATTTCAAACATTTACTAGTCTCAGAATTCTCATTTAGTCTCACCTGTTTTCATATCTCCTGTCAGCCCTCCTTCCAGGGGTGCAGGGCTCCCTCAGACTGGAGACCTTCTGGTTTACCCTCCAAAGAACAGGCCACCTTCCTGCCTTCTGTGTGTGTCAAGAGGTCGGAGGGAGAGGGGTGGGGACCTAGACACTCAGGCGGTTCAGTTTACTTGCTGGTTTTAGCACTGCCCTTCACGAGACACCGCTGGGGATCCGAGGTGCGAATCAGGCCGTTTCTCCACTGCCTTCACTCCTGATTTAGGGATTGATCTTTTCTAGCATTTCTGCTGAATGTTTATGCTCCTCCAGCTTCTGAGCTTCCAAAATGTTGTTAACTAGTGTCTCCTCTGCCTTTCTTTGTGTCCTTGGGAGTTTATGGCTTAAGAAGAGAATCCCTTTAGTGTCATTTTAGTGGGGATTTGGAGGAAAACAAAAGTGTGTTCAGCCTACCTCATTTCATCTGCTTTGCCCTCGGCTATATCTGACTGGTTCTGCGGATCTTCCATCCTCTACTCTTGGTTTTTATATTGTCTGCATCAGTACTCGAAGAAAAGGAGTAATGCAGATTATTCAGAATACCTTGTTACAGGGTACTCAGGGTGAATGGAGGGAGGGGCAGCTTGTGTAGTCTGGTAAGTTCTTTTAAACACAGTGATACAGCCATCCTGAACATCTAGCCAGGCAGAACTCGGCTGTCCAGCTTCTCCATCCTGCCCACCCCAGAGTGGGCTGTCATCATCTGATGAAGTCTTCTGCAGTTTGAGCTTTTCATCTCGTGTACCACATCCCTGGAGCTGAAGAACTTAGGGCAGACCCCATCAGCACTGTTGTCTTGAGAGAGAAGCTAATATGGTAATTATAGTATTTGGTTTAAAAGTCTGCTTCTCATGACTGACTGGAGCATGGGAGGGCAGTTTTAGACTTCTGCCCTCTGGAACGCTTACTAATGAGTAAAAGGGACATGAGACCAACAGTAAAGGCGTAGGTAATGATACCCGTTCAATGTCAGGACCTGAAAGCAGAATGTTGCTGAATGACCTGCAGATGATAGAAATTTGGAAGGTTTTACATTTGACTTTTCTTTGAGGCCCCAGACTGGATCTCTAGGGCCCAGCTCAGTGAGATTACCAACAGCTAGGTCTCCACCACTGTGTCTTTTTTGGAAATGGCTCTTTTTCATCAACTTTCCAAAATCCTTTTCTTTTTGACATTTGTTTACTATTACATTTCTAAATTTTACTGGTGGTTACTTTACTTGAGTTTATCTAGCATTGGTCAGCTTCCCCTGACAGTAGGCATAGTGTGACTGAATTCTGTCTGCCAGGTTTGTTCTTACCAGTTAATTTAATGGCTCCTTAATTTTTCTGTCTTCAAAATTGAAGACTATTTTTTAATCTGTTACTTTTGTTTGATGTAAGTAATGGGGCTTCCAGCAGTCAGCAGTGTATTTTTAGTTTGCGAGGGAAATGGATGACTTGCCTTGTGTGTGCACTTGTGTGCACAGACGCGCACACACACGTATATTTTATCTGTTTAGGGCTTCAAGCAACAAGCTCTTACAGTATCCACAGATCCTGAGCATCGCTTTGAACTTGCTCTTCAGCTTGGAGAACTAAAAATTGCATACCAATTAGCAGTGGAAGCAGAGGTATGTATTGATTCATGATTTTTCATAGCTGATGGAAAGGTGAATAGGTACTTCTGTGTGTTTAGTACAAGTTGTATTATTAAAGTTTTCTAAAATGCAAAGTAGTAACTCATTTTGGTGAGGTTATTGCCTCTCTTTGGTCTTTTAAAAATGAATTATGTTTATCTTTACATAAATGAATTATATTGGAGACATACATTATTATATTCTTCAATATATTCGTAGCATTCAGATTTGTTTAAGAAGTGTTACCTTACGTGAGCTCTGTTTTGGAAGAGAAGGAGAGCTGCAGGATAGTAGACCGTAGTCTGGGACTCTAAACGAGTGCACACACAGCAGTGTCCCAAACTAGTGAGAAAGATGTTAGGTTCTAAAGATGGGTTCTGACATTTTGAGACAGTTTCATGGCATTTTTATGGATCTTTGTATATTGAGGGCTCCCAGTTGTAGTTTTAAGTCTAGAATTTACTGGTAAATTCATTTCAGATGGGCTAAATAAGTTTTAGCTATGTTAAGATCATCCAAATGTGCATCATTTTATTTGATTTCTGAGAAGCTCCAAATGACAGATAATTATTCAATATTTGACATAAAAGAACTTTTTTTCAAAAAATGGTGTTAAATCACTTGTTAAAATACTTGCAGTCTAATTACCTTAAGAATCATTAGTTTGTTCCACTGTGTCATTACAAAATGAAAACATGATGGGCTGATGATTATTCATGCATCATTGAAATTGATTTGTGTCAATTAATTTTGTGTCTGTGAATAATTTCTATTTCCTCATACATTTTGTCATTCCATTCTTACTTTGATTGATAGAACCAGTGTAACAGCCGCAGCTCTCTCTGTATATAAAATATGTATTTTATATGTAATGTGTATAATATGTATAAAACAAAAAATTGCCATCACAGTAATGTTAGCAGAATAATGTTGATGTTGGAAATCGAAATGTTCATTTTCAAAGATACTTGAATTTGGAAACTTTCTTACAGTCAGAACAGAAGTGGAAGCAGCTTGCCGAGCTTGCCATCAGTAAGTGCCAGTTTGGCCTCGCCCAGGAGTGCCTGCACCACGCGCAGGATTACGGGGGTCTGTTGCTTTTGGCCACTGCCTCTGGAAATGCTAGCATGGTGAACAAGCTAGCAGAGGGTGCGGAGCGAGATGGCAAGAACAACGTGGCGTTCATGAGCTACTTCTTACAGGGCAAGTAAGTATTAATCCAAGGTCTGAAAGAGGTGGGCATAGTAATTAAAAGCTTTTGCTTCTGCACTGACTTTGAGGGTGGTTTTTGGAGAGGAATGAAGAATGAACCCTGGAGAGAGCGGTGTTGCTAGTGGGAGCAGTGAGGGGCCGGGGCTACCTCGGTGGCACTCACCTTCAGCAGGGGAAGCTCTTAGGGACCACATCTGGTCTACGTGTTTGAGCAAAATGAGCTGCTCGGGGAGGCTCAACTGGGAGAAGTGTTAAATCCCTTTCTCAGCAGCCCTGTCACTGACTGACTAAGGTGTTTCATTCAATCATGGCAGGAGGCTGTTGGGCTGCTTGCTTCATTTGGTACCTGAACGGCAGGTGATTTTACCAAATTTGGGTAATTCTGATCTGTTCATGGCAAAAATAAAGAGGGATGAGGGTGCTAGTTACTGTCAGATTTGAGTCCAACTTTAAAGCATAAAAATGTCATATTTTCAAAAGTTCAGCAGTTACTGCATATCAGATTATTTCATTGGTTGATCATCTTATAAAACACAGAAGTATTCGTTAACATTGCCCTGTATACTTTTTAAACCCACACTTAATCATAAAAACCTTGAATATATATGTATTTTATAACATGTATTCATAAATTTATACACCTGTAAGAATAGGTCTACTATTCCTTATCAATAATTCAAAAATCCAAAATTACTGTGAGATTATTTGATGGCAAAATGTGACCTAAACTCTGAAGTATTATTATTAGTTGCTTTTATTCCACTTGGTACGTTTTTATTGCATTTAGTATTCATGTATCATTGCAGAGTACTGTTTGTGATTTTGATGCTGATGTTAGGTAATGTGTAAGTACTTCCTAAAATCCAAAAAGTATTACCATTTTAAGGTAAAAAAAACTTCTGAATTCTAAAACATATTATCCACCTTATCAAACTTACACAGGAAAAAATTGAAATTAAAAAAATAAAATAGATGCCTGGCTGTCTTCCTGCTAGGCACACTGGACTGTCCAGCACGGTCTGTAAAATTGAGTTTCTGCTCCTGTATTTCCTGAAAAGCCTTTAAATGTGCTCACCTAAGCTGCCTTTCCTTTAAAAGCCCCTTTAGAGTCTTAGGAAAGGTAGAGATTGAAAATGGTCACAAAAGCTGTCCTGTCCCTCACACTCCTGGAGTCCACTGATGGACTGATTATGTAACACTGGTGAGGACAAGTCAGTGGCTCAGTGACAGAAAAAGGTGTATGTGTGGGAGCTGGCGAAGGAATGCTGACTTTGCAACACTAAATCCACGTGTCTTTTATGTGTTAAGTGCTGTTATTATAGCTTTTATTCTTGGTAACAGTGCCTCTCCTTTTTCATCTTTAGGCTTGACGCTTGCCTGGAGCTCTTGATCAGAACTGGACGACTGCCAGAAGCTGCCTTCCTGGCACGGACTTACTTACCCAGTCAGGTTTCAAGGTACAGACTTTTCATTTTAGGAAGAAATGATTTAGATAAAAACAGAGCACTTACCCAGTCTCCCTTTGGTTCCATGGTATCTGTATTAGGGTGGTGAAACTCTGGAGAGAAAGTCTCTCAAAAGTCAATCAGAAAGCAGCAGAATCCCTTGCTGATCCAACAGAATATGAAAACCTTTTTCCTGGATTAAAAGAAGCCTTTGTTGTAGAAGAATGGGTGAAGGGAACACATGCTGACCTGTGGCCGGCCAAACAGTACCCACTAGTCACGGTGAGTGCCTGGGGCAGCGTCATTTCATGTGACTGTGGGCAAAGTGCAGTCCCGACAGTCACGTTTTGAACTGCACCACTTAAATTATTGTGCGATTGAGAACTAATATCTGGGATTTAGGCCAATTTCACAGATGAATTATGCTTTCAGATATCTTTTCATGATTGCTTTATTCTCTGGTAGCCAAATGAAGAGAGAAACGTTATGGAAGAAGCAAAAGGCTTTCAGCCCTCAAGACCTGCAGCTCAGCAGGTCAGTAGAATACCACGGGAGAAGTACCATCTCCTGCTTCCCGATCCTGATCAGTCTTCCCGATCCTGATCAGTCTTCCCTTGGGGAAAACCTCAAATTCCCCTAACAAATTCCTTTGTGTTTATATGTATCTCTACTTGGGCTTTCAGGAACCTGACGGGAAACCTGTTTCTCCCACCCCTGTTATTGTGGCCGCTCACACAGCCAACAAAGAAGAAAAGGTACAGACGTCATTCCCAAACTTGCCCTCAGGCCCAGCCTCACCTCCCTCCCCACAAATGTCTGCAGATGTGGTGGCCTCGGCCCCTGCACTGTAAGCGATGAAGTCAGTTTCAGAGCCAGGGCTTTGACGTGGGGAGATGCCCCTTCTGACTGACTGTTTAGTTCTTTTTGGATCATGAATCACAAGTAACTTTTCTTTAACACGGTACTATGTGACACATGCTCCTCCTTTCCTTTGCAGAGTTTACTTGAACTGGAAGTAGATTTGGATAATTTAGAACTAGAAGATATTGACACAACAGATATCAACCTGGATGAAGATATTTTGGATGACTAAATGTAATGTTTCCAATTTATTCAACTAAACAGATCGTTATTATGGGCAACTATTGATCGTCACCCTGACCACAGTGCTTTGGACTCAGAAACTTCAGGTTTTTTTTGTATGTAAATGCTGTGGCCCACTGGGAGCACAGTGCCCTCCTCATCTTCGGAGGAGTTTATGTGTGGCATCTAAATCACTGTCTTTCTTAACTAAAACAGTTGTGGGCTTTTTTTTTTTTTCATACTGTCATTAGACCATATCCCATAAAATATTTTGAATTAATGAAGACACTTCAAAGTTTCCTTTCTGCATAATGAAAACAGGCTTCTAGTTTTAGAAGGCTAAGGCAAAACTATGCCTCCTTAGGGATCAGCCCACAGTCTCTTTGCTTTGAATAACTATTTTCAAATATCAGTCACATTTTCCTTAGACCCAATTACCCATGCTGTAATTCTCTAACCCTTTTTCTTGATCTCACTACATCAGTCCCCTCAGTCTATGTAGCTTTCTTATGTCTTGCCCTGATTGTGTCTGGAATCGGGGTCTGAAACCCCAGCTTCTCTGACCTCATAGCTGGGCTCTATTTATAAATAGCTGGGCTCTATTTAAATTACCAGTTGGCACATTTGGTAATGCAAAAAGGCTTAGTACTTTACTTTTTTTTTTTTTTTTTTTACACACTATACTCATCTGACATGAGAAACTGATAACCAGGCACTCAAATATACTTCCTAATTACCCCTTGGTAGCCTAGCAAAGTGAATGGAGTAACAAGTTTTTCTTTGTATTTCTGTCAGTCAGTCAGAGGCACTGTTTGGAATTTAAAAAACAAATTCTATAAGGAGCTTCCAATTTTGACATTTTTAAACAGCTCAATATTAACAGAAAAAACTAGTTAGTATTTAGTAAAGTGAAATTTATTTTTAAAATATTTTTAGGAAGCTGCAGAATGGCTAATGAATGCTCCTTGATAAGCTTGCAGTGTTAATTCTATATATGCTCCCTTCTGTGCTTCTGTTTTTGCAAAGACCTGTTTAAATTAAAAAAAAAGAAAGTTTTAAAACAGTAGGACTTACACTGTTGATAAAGTTTTTAGTTTTTAGTTATAAATGTTGCTGTAGTAGCAAAGAATAAGTACCAGTTTATAAAGCCTTCCACATTTCATAATATTGTTCAGATTTCAAACAGTAAGCATACTACACGCACAGAAAAACAGTATCACAGTTAAAGCAATACTAATAAACACCAGAAGTGTCCGAGTATGGCTTTCAGAAAATACCTCCTGCTGGATCAAAATGAAAACCTTTAGGTTCCAGAGAAATCTGGAGGATGAGTGCCAGCAAACTAGTTTCTCACTTCAAAGAATGGTTTCTTTCTAACCCTCCTGTGTACGGTGTCACCACTGGTTGTTTTTTTACCGTTAGTAACCTTTATAACTGCTTTGCAGTACGCATAAAATAATGTGAGGACAGAACCCAGGCCCACAAATACGTGTCTGTTCTGAGCATTAAAAAAGATGAAAATTAATTATACAGTGGTTCTCCCTTCCCTACCTGAAAAAAATCATCTCATCTCTCAACATACACAGAGACATCTGTGTAAGCTCACAGCATTGAGAGGTACGCCATCCACAGTGATGATGCAGCTAAGCCCTGGCGTTGCACAGGCGCTCCCTCCCTGCTTCCAGACACCTGAACAGGAATGTGATGGAACTGAAGGACAGGAAGCCCTCCAGCGCACTGCTGGTGGCCTGACCACCTCAGGTGCCAGTACTGCAAACAAGGGGGCTGCTGCCCCGCTGTCTGAACTTCCTGGACTCCAGTTACAGCTCCCCGACCCCATCCCGTCTGTTCCTATTGTCCAGATGGGAGAAATATGGGGGCTCTAATCAGTCTGGTTCAAGACCACGAATCTGTTACCACAATCTGTTAAATATGACCCACTGCAAAAATCCTTCCCAGCTCAATCACTACACTACAGTGTGAAAAAAGCCCCTTTACCTTAATTAAATGCAGTCCCTCGGCAGCCTGCTCTTCGGCCTCTTGAGCTGACTGGCCATCTGGATGGAGGAGGTGATAGAGCTGGACCAAGCTGGCGGCATCATCAACTCTACAGAGGGAAAGGGTTTACTGGTAAAACGGTTTACTGTTTTCTTTTGCATCACAGTCCTACAAGTGTGCCAAACTTTACATTTCAAACTTTCCTTCGGCCAGAAAAAAAAAATGTAAAGCCTTTGGTTTCATATTTTGGGCACTTTCAGGAATTTAGGCTTCATACCAACTCTGAGATGGGTAGGGCAGGAGTCAATACAGGAGTGCCCAACTTAACGAAAGTGAATATATTTAAATGTGGCTGTATCCTTTTTGGAAATGGAGCATCACTTCTCATGGAAACCGCATTCCTAATGTTTCGTAACTGGTTCCCAGGCCAGCCCACATCACCAGCGAATAAGAATGTAATCCAACTTGGAGGTGGGACTGCACCTCGTGTAAGCCAGAGGCTGGTAGGCATGGGGCTACTCAAAGCCACTTGCCTTTAGGGACGTTAGCAGGGACATCTGCTAACGAATTTTCACTGAGACTCTGAATTAGTGGCTAAGTGCCTCTACAAGAGGCATCCTAGGAGTCCAAGGAAAGAATCCCAGGCTATCTGTCTATTCAGAAGAACCCACTAGTTAAAAATTAGCATCTTAGGGAAGCAAATTTGAAATTATGCACACCAGACAGAAGGAAAGTCTACTTTAGTGTCACACAACTATCTATGAAGAAGCCTGAACAAGAGTTCAATTCTTATGGTTTGTACTTAACCTCTTTAAAAACCTATAAACAATTTTTATCAACATTAAAACCTAGCTTTCCCCAAACTACAGAATCACTATCCTCTCACATAGTCAACACCTTCCTACCATTTGCTATCTCAAAGCTGAAAGGGCATATAAAACTACCCCTTCTAGAGTCGGGGGACGGTGGGAGCAGGGTAAAGAATTTCTCAAGCCATGGTGACCTCAGAGAAATGCTCTTGGCTCATCCCAAGTCCTGTCCACCTTAAAGGCCACCTGGTAGAGCTGAGTAATCAAAACTTCCCTGGGCAAAATTTTTTTAAAATATTCATTAAAAATCCATTGTGTTTTTTATAATCTAACAGTCCATTATTGCACATTATCTAATGTAGAACAAAAGATAACAGTAATTCCCTTCAGCGCACAGGCACATGAACCCATAAAGAGCTTAACTGGGTTTCCATATATGAGTCATGCTTAGGGCGTTACATTCACACTAGAGCACAACGCCTGTGTCTCACAAAACAATTTAGCTCACCTGTATTTGAAATTAAGAGCAAATAAATTTACACATTCAAAAAAGATTTTAAAAGAATCTCAATTCAAAACTAACAGTGGGGCTCGAGTATGAAATAAATGTGCAGAATCCCAGTTCTGGTCTGGGTTCCATTCACTGAGGACATGCGCCCTCTACTGTTTACCTTGTGGTTTGCAGCAAACTGTCCTGTTGAAATCCTCACAGGAAGTTTTACCTCTGCAGAGCAGGAAGGCTAAGTACTCACAATTCCCTCCCTGCATGCAGATGAACTGCTCCAGATGTAAAGCTCACGTGTGATGACTATTACTGTAATACCGCTTACTAGTACACCTCAGTAAAGAACTTTAACTTTCAAAGAAATACATTTCTGTGTTCTAACTGCTTACAAAAGGTGTTTCATTTTTTAATACTTAAAATAATTTCATAATATTCACATTTGAGAAGCTTTATAAGAAAATTCATTCACAGGAGACGTCACTGCTAATGCACCTAAAGGCATGTCATGTTCGAGCATCCCCTGCTTATGGGGGAATTGCTGCTCTCCAAACTGGATTACACCACGCATGCTGGTGAGGAGGGCTGGCCTGGGAATCATCTACCAGTTACGAAAGATGTTTCAATGAAAATTATGCTGTTTCCATATGGGCTGTATTTCGTAGATAATACGGAACCTTCTAGTTCCAAATGCCTCACCACTACGTGAGTGGTTCGGATTACATGGAAGATACTGAGTCAAAACTCTTACAATTAAAACGGCAATAATCACTAAACCCTCTTAGTGACTTTCTTACTACACTCGTGACTGGTTTCTATTCCTTGTCCTTTTGGCCTTTAACTCAACCAATAGAAAGATACTCAAAACCAGTTTTCTCTTCAGTTTCATCACAAGTGGTGAGGGAGACTATTTCAGCTAGACGGCTAGGTGCACACCAGTTGCATGCTAGAATACAACAGACATTCTTTGTTTCACCCAACTTTGAAAAAAAACTTTCTCAATGCTTTAAAAATCTTACAAAAACAACGAGGATCAAAAGCAAGAGTATTTTCATAAATTGAATGATGACTTTTACTGAAAAGCCCTAGAAATAGTCCTACCGGAAAACAAGCACCCATCAGGGCTCACGTCTACTTATTCACATCTATTCAGTCCCCTGTGAGTATGTGGAAAGTTCACTGTTAGCCAGAAGTACCAGCGAGGCCAGGGGTAAGTCAATATCCAGGGTACACAGTACAGGTCCAAAGCCACTTACTCTTTAAGAGAATCCAGCCCTGTTTATACAGCACAAAAGCAAAGACTGAGAAAACTGGGTTATGCTGGAAGAACAATCCCATAATTAAACTGAGGGAAGTGAAAGCTATTTATCACTGGACAGCACACTGCTATCACTGAAAAAACAACAGCTTAAGTACAGGTATACGGTAATAGTAATATGAATTTCTTTTACTTACTAAGATCATACTTACAAATCTCTCTGAATCTGGTCAATCAGTAAACCATCAATCTTCTTCTTATTTACAAAATACCAAGCCATTCCACCGAAGTGTCTTGTTGAACGTAGAAGGTCATACTTTCCGTATTTATCTATATCTTCATAGGTCTGATGATGAAACTATCCACAGAAAATGCAGTTTTTAAGAAGTAGGAAAATAAGCAGAAGTGATCAGCATGACTGGATATACATTTACCAGCGTGCAAGCTGCCCAAGGAATTATCAGTAAAACCAGGTCTACTTACACCTGCCTCTGTAATCATGAACCAACAGCTATGGTTTAGACCAACCCTCCAACGCGGAAGTGTGTGGAGCCTGGGACAGGTCTGCCAAACACTTACAGCCACATCAATTACCGTTCAGCAGCCGCACACTATTTAGGAAGCACCTATTACATACGTGTACGGACACTGGAAATAATGGACCACCATTTCTTGGTCACTAGGGGAAAAAAGAAATCAAGAATATTCCTTCCCTCTTCCCCTTCCCCTATTCCGTCAGCCACCCTGTTCCATCTTGTTAACTCATGTTCCTCCAGTTCTTCCAGATCGATCTTCCTAAACGAGGACTCTGACGAGGGCATTCCTGTGTTCAGAAGGCTTTCAAAGGCTGCTGACTGAAGTCCACATTCCTCAGCCTGGCACCTGAGGTCTCCTGTGACATGGCCCCATCCACCTTCCTAGCTTAATCTTGACCCGCTCCCCCGCATACACACTGCACTCACAAGCAGACCAGATAACTGGCCATTTCTCAAGTACACTTTCTCTTTTCCTGCCTACTGTTCGTACTTTCCCCTCTACCTGAAGACCTCTCCTCACCCACCTCCACCTGCCACAATGTTCCCTACCCTTCTAGAACCCTCCTCAGGAACCCTACGAAGCCTTTCCTGAGAGCACACTGTAACCTTCTCCTAGCACCTAACATCTCAGACCTACGGTGATAATTATCTGTATCCTTAACCAGCACCCTTCCCCACAATCATTTCTGGACTGCAGGCTTCGATAGGATTCGTGCCATCACCTCCACAAGAACGCCTTACACATGGAAGGTACTACGTGACTATTACATTGAACTGTGAGACACATACACTGCGTTCTGGCAAATTTTAGAAAATAACTTTCCTGTATGATAGACTGAAAAAAGAATAGTCTCTGCCATCAAGTTTGGGTCCTAACTCTACCACTCACTAGCTGTATAGCTTTCAACAAGTCACTTGGGGAAGGGACAGCTGGGTGGCAGAGGGCATGCTTAGCGTGCACCAGGTCCTGGGTTCAATCCCCAGTACCTCCATTTGAATGAATGAATGAATGAATGAATGAATAAACCTAATTACCTCCCCCCCACCCAAAAAAAAAACAAAAAACGAGTTACTTAACTATCCAAGCTTATGTCCTTTCATCCTTGAGTCAAGGGTGGTCATGAGGATGAGAATACCCACCTGGTGTACATCAGGTTCTCAACAAGTGTTCAGGTATTTCCCTTCCCTCCCCTCTGTACCAGAACTTACAACCTGACTCATTGTGCTAGATTTAAGCATCTTACTCACAGCCATACTTAAGCCCATACTTCAGAAACTGCAAAATATACTCACTTTGATATATTCAGCAGAATCTGGCTCAAACTGGGCAACACAGAGATCGAGGACATCAGCATGCCGGTCCTGGCTGTACATGGTCTAAACCCACACAGCAGAGGTGGAATTAGATGAGAACAGGAAAGTGCAACACCCGTCCTGACGCCACGACAGGCCTGCCCATTGGCACAAGGGCTGCATCTGTGCCCATCGGGAGGGACGCACAGACAACACAGGCTTTGTCACACCTTCATTCAAATCCCAGCTGAGAATTATAAGACAGAAAACCCTACTTATCATTCAAAATGTCTATCTGTGTTTATCAAAGCAAAAGGCCCAGCAGCACCAGAGCCAACTGGTTCAACAGAGAAACCAGCACTAACCAGGGTCACCTTACCTGAAGATTTTCGTCCTTGAAAATTACTGGAGTTAAAACTCTACGACCTTCTTTTGGGAAATAAATTTGAATCATCCGGTCCCGTTCCTCCCAAGAGGCTTTGCGTAGTGTGCCACTTGGTTCTCTGACAACAATAAAACGCTCCTGAAAGAGAAAACATAACCGAGGATGAGTCTGTGAGAACTTATTTTCAGTTCCACTGTCCCCTTAAGCACCACTATAAGAACAATTTGCAATCAACAATATAAAATGCAACCAGGAAATATAAAATGCGATCATGTGTATGATTTCAATGATAATTTTAAACCTCAAAGACTTGGCAAGACTTGATATTTCCTTCACAAATCACTGCTGTGCCGCTGACAATCAGTAATCTTTTAGTATGAAAGGTTTTTCAGTATGAAATGAAAGTATTTACTAAGGGCAAACTATAGTCCTCAAGTGGGTTCAATACATAAAATGATTCCACTAAAATAAGTTGATTCTGAGATTCATCTAAATCCACTTCAGAAGAAAGAAGTGCTGTAAAGCCTTTTTGAATTGTTTCACTACTCCCTCATCCGGAAGTCTCACCTAGGAGGACGTCACTACTTTATGATCTGCGTTTAAAGTCCCAGGATAAAAGGAACAAACCCAAGACTGTGGAGTCTTAATTTCACACGTCTACGCTTCCTCATACTGGCAGGAGACGAATGTGTCGGAGAAACCACTGGCCCTCCTGCCTCTGGTCTCTCTAGCCTTCCAGCTGCCAAGTCCCAGGTCACACGGTCACTTCCTCCACTAAATTCCACCCAGTCTCTACCACTCAACTGGCAATTTATCATGTGTAAGATTCTTGACACCTCTCAGATACTGTTACTATTGTTACAGAACTGAAAAACGTCAGGGCCTGGGGATTATAGTTCTTTGCAACACCCAGAATGACTTTCGCAGAGCTTTGCACGTGGCAGATGAATGATAAGCATCTGATTAATGTTTAAACTAACAGATGGTACTGACTCTCAGCTCTTCAGAGGTGTAAGAGTCTCTGAGTGTATTTTGAGGATAATATAATTAAAACTTTCATCAAGCACTGCAAAGAAGAAAAAAAAATAGCAGATGGCAAAGTAATACAATTGTTCCTCAAAAGGATTTTGGTAATCTGAATTCCAAGTTCCTCTCCTGCTGTCAGGTTATAGAATGCGCCCACAGCCAGCCTCCACAGCACTGCAAACACACGTGAAAGTACCTCAAAGCAAAAATTCTAAAGGTTTATTATGTCAGATATACAGGTGGCCAAGGTACAGACACAGACATTGTTCAAAGCAGGTCTTCTAACCAGAATCGTGCAGGATAAAAAGGTTAGGATGGGTTGGCCCTTTCCCCAACCCTATTACTATGCAATATTCTACTGAGTTCTGTGGGCTGAATTGTAAATTCCTCTTTTTACTCTTTACTTGAAAAGGCTCAAACACAAAAGTCATATGTAAGTATGACAGTGTACCTTCGGCACTGGCAACCAAGGGAAGGGGAGCTAGAGAATTAAAAAGACAACAGATGAAGTGGTGCTGTCCAAAAACCTTCTGGGGAAATCGTCGCTCTTCCTGCAAATTCTGCAAAGTGAAAATCCTTTGGGAAGTCTGAGATTTGGGGGCATCATCAAGAATTTACGGGAAAGAAACGCTCCATCTTCTCCAAAAGCTTCAGCTAAGGAAGTCAGTCTAACTTGGGCAGAAAGAATCTCCCTTTTCCCACTGCCTTGGAGATTTTTGTCTATTGGTGGTTTGGGGGTGGCCTTCTGTCTTGTTCTGTCTCAGCACACCCGTCTCTTTCTCTGCAGTCAGTCTGGAACATACTGTGTCCATAATCCACAGGGAAATGGAGACGTGCCGATGGGGTGCTGGTCTGCATTTTCCTCTCTTACTCTGAGCCTGTCAGGTCTCCCCGTGAATCACAGAAATTCGGGTTTTTCCAAGCAGCTGGGTCACATGATGTTGACCTTTGTCCCTCAGGCCTATCTCCACACAGTATTTCAAATAAAGATCATTTTGCGATGGAATGTGTACTTACCCGGTGTGGTGTGCTGTATGATATATCAGTAAACACATATTTGGCTGTTTCTGTTCCTTCCAAAATCTTATCTTCAGCTAACACATCATTTATCGGGGCTCGCTCTTCCAGAACTGGTGGCATTTTTAATCGGACTTTAGCTGCCTCAACTGCCTTTCTTGTAGCCTATTGAAACACAATATTTCTTAGGGAAAGTCACAAGGTTAAAGACCAAAAGGATCACCTGACAAAAGCAGATATTGATCCAAAATGCTAAGGACTGCAAAGAGAAGCTAGAGCCATGAATTAGTGGGTGAAAAGCCAGACTTGGGCTCCTGGGCCCTGGCCTTTCCCTCTACGGTGTGTGGCGTGGCTGAGAGCACCAGCTATAGGCTCAACCCTTCTCAAAACAGCACAGGGACGCTCTGAGACAGAGCCAGACATCAGAAGCTGCCTGAAACAGACTAAAGGATTTCACTAATTGGGGGCTTACTACGTGCCAGATACTGTTCAAATACTTTAAGGCACTTGGCTCATTTCATGCCCACAACTACCTTATGAACTAAGTGCTACTGTCATCTCATTTTCTGAGAGGGGAAACAGAGGCACACAAATGTTAAGTAAACTGCTAAGCTGCAGCACTGGGATTTGAACCTCAGGCAATTTAACTCCAAAGTCCGCACCCTCAACCCCTGGGCACACTGAGCACGTTACTCCATGCCCTACTGTTGACAGCGATCACCTCCGAGGGGCAAAAGGGGGATTTTCACTCTTCATGTGATACACTAGTAGGTATTTGAATTTTTTTGCTTTACTAATTATTTCTGATTATAAGAGCAATAATACTTCACATATTCATACACCAAAGCATTTCCCACTCAATAACCATGACTCCAGGAGGACACTTGCCTGGAGTAGGATGCTGTTCAGAAGGATCTCATAATCTCACCAAAGCCTCGGCCTCAAAGCAGCTACCACAAACGTTTTTCCAGAAGGAGGCTGGAGCAGGCAGGACAAAGGAAGGATGCTCAGGCTGGTTCTGGAGCAGAGGCGGCTCTGCCTGATACCCAGACCTGACCCACATGTCTAGTCTGCCTAATTCTGGCCACACTCCCTACTCCTCTCTGCCTGCCTGCTCGCATTTCTTTCCTCAGTTCTGTGCCTGGGACTCCCCGTCATCAGTGCCTGTGGAAGAGCAGCTACAGCATCTGGAGGGGCCCTGGCAATCTTGTTTAATCCTTTAAAGACAGGGTATTTTACCAATATTCCTCATTCATGTACCTCTTCCAACTGTGCTTGGGTCATCAGCTTGTAAGTCGGTGGCTTCAGTTCTTGTATGGCTGGCTTAAAAATCTTCTGCAAATCCAAGCCTGTCATCTTGATGAGTATGCTTTGGACTTCCTCATCCATAAATGTAGGTTTCTTGGTCTCTGAGCTACTAGATTCTGTTAAGATGGATTTTTGTAAATAAGATAGCAAAAGTGACAAGCCAACAAGACCTCCAAATGGAAAAGTAAGTCAGCAATAAAAATGACCAACACAATACCTCAGTATGCATAATGGTAAGACCTACAAAGATCCATTCATTTAAAATTTACTGAGCATCCACTATGATAAAAAATGGACTGCCAAAAAGGCACTCAAAGTCTAGAGGAGGAAGTAATAGGAAAAAAGTAGTTAGTGCACTATTAATAACAATAATGGATGCTACCATTTACAGACTTGTCTCCTATATGCCAGGCATCACATACATTTTCAGGAATGCTTACAACAACCCACAAAATAGGTAATGATAACCCAATTTTGTAAATGAGGATACCAGAACCTGCCTAAAGACAACTAGGTATTAAATGATAGAGCCAGGATTTAAACTGAAGTTTATCTGATTCTAGAGCCTAGGTCAACTCCAATCTACCATCATGCTCCTCAGAGTAAGGGCTACGTACACGGGATGTACAGGGAGTTATATGATTACAGAGGAAGAAAGTAAACATAGCCTGGAACAGAGAAAGGCACGTTAGGGTCAAAGAAGTCTTCCCAGGGGCCAGAAAAGGGGAGAAAAGGGAAGGAAACCTTAGGCTGAGGGGTTCCAGCTAGGAAAGAGAACTGAGTCACTGGACATGATACTTAAGAGGCCACGTGGTGTCACGGAAGAAACTTGGACAAGAGAGGAGACCCAGATCTCAGCTCTGCCTTATGCAGTTTGTCTATCCCTTTGCCCAACCCTCCATTTCCATTAGGAATAAAAAAGCCATTCCCTTCCTACCACCTCTTCCCCTGCTAATCCTGTAAATGCTGGTGTCCCTCAGGATTCTGAACTTCCTTTCTCCCTTCTCACATTCTCAATGGATAATCTCCTGACCTCCTATAACTAGAATTACTTCTATATGCTGGAGACTCCAGCCAAGACCATCTCCCCCCCAACTACCCACTGCACATCTCACATGCACTTCAATATTCCCAAAGCAGAGCCCACGACTTCTCACCTGGCTCACACGTGCTTTCCTACTATCCGTCTCAGCACCATCCAACAGGTTACATGAGCCAGAAACCTACCGTCATTCCTGACTTCTCCTTTCCCCTCCACGTCTAGCCAAAAGCAGCAGTAATAACAGCAGTAATGACAACAGCTGATATCTGTTAGATATTTACTATGTGCCAGTACTTACTAAGTACTTTATATACTTAGCACATTTAATCCTCATAACAACCCCATACATACTATGATTATCCCCATTTTACAAAAGGGGACACTGACACAAAACATCCTGCCTGTTACACCTCATAAATCAGTCTTCAGTCCTCCACTTCCCACTGCCACTACCCTAGTCAAGGCCATCATATCTCCTTCCGTAGCCTCCTACCCTATTTCCCTGCCTCCATTCTGACCATTCTCCACAGAACAATGGATTCATTTCTTAAAAATGTAATCTAAACAACAGAAAAGATGAATAAGACAAAGAGTTGGTGTTTTGAAAAGATAAACAAACCTGACAAACCTTTAGCTAGACCAGGGAAAAAGAGACAGGACCCAAACCAACAAAATTATAAATGAAAAAGACATTACAACTGATACTACAGAATTACAAAGGATCATAAGAGGCAACTTTAACAATATGGCAACAAATTGGACAACCTAGAAGACACAGAAAAATTCTTAGAAACATACAATTTACCAAGACTAAATCAGGAAGAAATAGAAAATCAAAACAGACCTATTACTGGTAAGAAGATAGAATCAGTAATTTAAAAATTTCCTAATGAAGAAAAGCCCAGGACCAGATGGCTTCATGGGTGAATTTTACCAAACATTTAAAG
Organism: Camelus ferus; assembly: GCF_009834535.1. Lineage (NCBI taxonomy): Eukaryota > Metazoa > Chordata > Mammalia > Artiodactyla > Camelidae > Camelus > Camelus ferus. Next base: position 105,445,430 of record NC_045696.1, read on the forward strand.
AATTCATGCCAATCCTTCTCAAACTTTTCCAAAACATCAAAGAAGAGGGAACACTCCCAAACTCATTTTACAAGGCCACCATTATCCCTGATACCAAAGCGAGAAAAGGATACTAAGAGAAAACTACAGGCCAATGTCCCTGATGAATACAGAGGCAAAAATTCTCAATAAAATACTAGCAAACTGACTTAGCAGAAAATTAAAAAGATCATTCACCATAATCAAATGGGATTTATTCTTGGGATGCAAATGGGATTTATTCTTCGGTTCAACATACTCAAATCAATCAATGTGGTACATCATATTAACAGATGAGAAAAAAGTCATACGATTACTTCAATAGATGCAGAAAAAGCCTATGACAAAGTTCAACATCCATCCATGTGTAAAACTTCTAAAATAAGGTACAAAAAGAACATACCTCGACATAATAAAGGCCATATATGACAAATCCACAGCTAACAACATACTCAATGGTGAAAAGTTGAAAGCCTTTCTTCTAAGATCAGGAACAAGATAGGGCTGCCCACTCTCACCACTCCTATTAAACACAGTACTGGAAGTTCTAGCCAGAGCACTTAGGCAAGAAAAACAAATAAAAGGCATCAGAATTGAAAAGGAAGGAGTAAAATGTCTCTATTTGCAGATGATATGATTTCATATACAGAAAATCCTAAAGACACCATCAATAAACTATTAGTTCTAATCAACAAATTCACTAAAGTTGCAGGATACAAAATTAACACAAAAACCAGGTACCATTTCTATACACTAACAACACATTATCTGAAAAAGAAATAAAGCATCAAAAACAATAAAATATTTAGTAATAAGTTTAACCAAGGAGAGGAAAGACTGCTATACTGAAAACCACAAGACCTTGAAAGAAATCAAAGACACAAACAAATGGAAAGGTATTCAGTGTTCACAGATTAGAAAAATTAACATTGTTAAAATGTCCATACTACCCAAGGCCATCTATAGATTCAGTGCAACCCCTATCAAGATTCCAATGGCATTTTTTTTTTTACAGAATTAGAAAAAACAATCCTAAAATTTGTATGGAACCACTGAAAGACCCTGAATAGCCAAAGCAATCCTGAGAAAGAACAAAACAGGAGGCATCACATTTCCTGATTTCAAGCTATATAATCAAAATAGCATGGTGCTGGCATAAAAACAGACACATAGATCAATGGAATAGAGAGTGCAGAAACACTCACGCATACACAGCCAACTAATACTTGACAAGGGAGCGAAGATACTCAATAGAGAAAAGACAGTCTCTTCAATAAATGGTGCTGAGAAAATTGGATATTCACATATAACAGAATGAAACTAGACCCCTATCTTACACCATTCACTAAAATAAACTAGAAATGGATTAAAGACTTAAATGCAAGACCAGAAACCATAAAACTCCTAGAAGAAAACAGGAAAAAAGCTCCTTGACATTGGTCTTGGCAATGATTTGTTTGGATATGACACCTAAAGCACAAGCAACAAAACTAAAAATAAACAAGTGGGACCACATCAAACTAAAAAGCTGCTGCACAGCAAAAGAAATAACCAACAAAATGAAAGATAACCTAGAGAATGCGGAAAAAATATTTGCAAACCATGTATCTGATAAGGGGTTAATATCCAAAATATATAAAGAACTTATACAATTCAACAGCAAAAAAACAAATAATCCAATTAAAAAATGGGCAAAGGACCTGAATAGACATTTCTCCAAACAAGATGCACAAAAAGCCAACAGGTATACGAAAAGATGCTCAACATCACTAACCATTAAGGAAATGTAAATTAAAGTCACAATGAGATATCACCTCATACATCATCATCAAATGATGTTAGAATGGCCATCATCAAAAAGACAAGAGATAGCAAATGCCAGTGTGGATGTGGAGAAAAGGGAATCCTTGTGCACTGTTGGTGGGAATGTAAACCAGTACAGTCACTATGGAAAAACAGTATAGAGGTTCCTCAAAACAAAAACAAACGAACAAACAAAACTACCATATAATCCAGCAATCCGACTCCTGGGAATTTATCTGAAGGAAATGAAAACACTAAATTGAAGAGATATTTGCACTACCACGTTAAGAGCCGTATTATTTGCAATAACCAAGACATGGAAACAATCTAAGTATTGATTAATGAATAAAAGGATAAAGATGTGAGAAATATATATATATATGTAAAATATAGTAAATAATATATAATTTTTTTTACAGTTTAAAGACAGTTTAAAAACATATGAAAGGTGGTTCTGTTAGAGTAGACACTCTTAATATCATCCTGTCTTCACAGTAACTGAGAGAGAAAATCTTATTATTGGTGAGAAGTATTCCAAAGATCACTTACTAGTGAAAAATCACAGCTGTCAGAGAAGTTTAAAATTTATTTAACCTATAAAATAATACACATACACGGAATATTTTTCAGCCACAAAAAAAGGAGAAAATCCTGCCATCTATGACAACATGAATGGACTTTGAGGGTATGCTAAGATAAATAAGTCAGGCAGAGAAAGACAAAAACTGTATGATCTCATTTATACGTGGAATCTAAAACAACAACAACAAACTCATAGAAAAAGAGACCAGGTAACGCCAGGGTGGAGGGAAGGGGAGGTTCTGATAATTGGATGAAGGTGGTCAAATGGTACAAGTACTAGGGATGTAATGTACACTATGACTACAGTTAACACTGCTGTATGGTATATATGGAAGTTGTTAAGAGAGTAAACCCTAAGAGTTCTCATTACAAGGGAATTTTTTTTTCTTTTTTTGTATTTCTATGAGAGGACGGATGCTAACTAAACGTATTGTGGTAATGATTTTATTATATATGTAACTCAAACCATGCTGTACACCTTAAACTTAACACACTGCTGCAAGTCAATTACATCTCAATAAAACTGGAAAAAAAATAATTTAAAAAATGTAATCAAGATCACTCCCATGTTTGAAAAAGCTAAAGTGATCTGCTTACTTCGCTGTGTCCCCACTAGACTATGTGCTCTCCCAGTACTACCTTGTCTTGTATTGGTCTCTGGCACCCAGGGTCCCTTATAGTGCCTGGCAAACAATACGTGCTCAGCACTACTCTTTCTTCAGACAATCTCACCCATTCCCCCAGCTTCAGTTACCATTTTCACCCCAGTGTTTCTCAATTTATATGTACCTACATACCAGAAATGTCCTCAAATTTAATGTGTCCAAAACAGACGTTTAATTCTGCTTCCCCTCCCATCTCCTTACCTCATCTACTCCTGCTTTTTCTCCCCCACTTCTCCTCCTCTCCCTCCCCTCGGAAAAAAATGTTCTATAATTAATCTTCTCTGTCTTGGGTATAAATGGGACTACTCTCCATTCATCTGCTCAAGCCAGAAACTTAAGAAGTAACACTGATTTCTCCTTTTAAATCCAGATTCAAAGTCATAACCAGCCTCCTCAACCGTACCTCCAAAATGGGTTCCCAAACTACCTGTGTTCAGTCTCGTTTCTGGACTTTCGCTTACACTGTTTCCTCCGCTTAGAATGTTTCTTGTTTTCTCCCTAGCATGGTTAACTAGGTCTCAGCTTTGGTCATATTTTCAAGAAACTGTACCCTGCCCTTCCAGCCTAGTTTGAGCGCCACTCTTCTCTGAGTCGCCCTATCACAGTCCAGGTCATACTGCGCTGCCACTCCCCAGTGGGCTACGAGTTCCTTCAGGGCAAAACCCGTGTCAGTCAGTCCGCCGTATTCCCTAAACCTAGCTCGGTGCTTGGCAAAGGGAGCCCACGCACTACTAATTAAGTGAGGGAACGAATGAACAAACGCGGGGGACGACAGAGCCTGCGGGTACAGGAGAGAGCCGCCTGGGCTTAAAGGTGCGCTGAGGGAAGAGCCGGGGCCCCCTACGTGTGTCTCGCCAGGCTGAAGCAGGCCCCAGGTCTCCCAGGAAAACGCCCTAGCGGACGACCCACGGGTCACTTACCGGCCTCGGAGCCGAGCCCACGGCATGGCGTTCCCGCCCCGCAGGCCCCGGGCAGAGGCTGGAGCAGAGCGCTGGGCTCGGGCCGAGCTCGGGCGCGGAAACAGAACCGGCCCGGGCCCGGAGAACCTCTCCGGAGGCTCCACAACGACGCAGACGCCCTGAGGGTCGCCATAATTATCCGGACCACTGACGCCGGAAGCAGCTGAGAGCGGTTCCGGGTCTCGCGCCGTTCATATGGCATTCTGGGAAATGTAGTCTGGATGAGGGAGGAGGGAGCCGGAAGCGATGTAACTTAATGTTTATAAAACAGTAACATATAAAATCTATAAAATAATGTTATTGTTAATCTAGAAAACAAAACAAATGTATAGATTGTTTCTTATAAACCGCTTTTTCACACGTAGAAGGTGTTTATGTTCTCCTTTTTCAGGGACCTTTCCTTCGTTTCCATGGCTCTAAATAACAAATTTCCATTTCCTGCCCAACCCTTTCCTCCCAGCCCCAGGTTTAAATCCAACTGCCTATTCGACTTCTCCATTCAGACTTCTCACAGGACCCCTCCACGCCTGTCCACTCCTCCCCACCCCCAAATACCACCTGATAACAAGTCCTGATTGCCACCACCACCATCATCCTGCATCAACTCATACACCTTTTTCTGTCTCAGAAGGATCTTACTTTCTTTCACAGACTTTTTCTCAGTTTGTGATTATTCTGCTCAATTATCTGCTTGCTTTTGTCATGCCATGAAGACAATGACTTTATATATTGTATAACACCTAGCCCAATAATATATTGATGTACACAGCAAACATTTGTTGAATAAATGACTAAATGAATGATTAAAGGATCCTGTTATTTTCTTCCCAGCTGTCCAGGATGTGCAGGTCTTATTCTCCCCTAGACTATAGGTTGGTGCTTGTGTTAAGAACTTATCTCAAGGCCTGGCTAAAGAAGGGTGTTAAGTAAATGACTGTTTGAATTAGTCGGACAGGTAGACTTATAGTCTAACCTCACCTCACCCGCTGCCCATTAAGAGCTCCGTTTATGAACTCATTCTCTATCTGGGCAGGGAAGGAGAGTCCTCGGCTTGGTACTGCTCTCAGGCATGACTGTTACCCAGTGCTTCCTAACACTTCCTCTTACATCTACATGATAAAAGGTGTCAGGGAGTGGTAGTGGAAGGCATGCAAGTGTCTCCCAGTTATGCCTTTCCTATGAGAATACACCACCTATTTTCCCAGCGGATAGGCATCTGTGGCTGTGTATTTCCCATTAACATCCCCCTGGATAAAACCGATTGGACTGTGAGTGGACATAACGCAGTAGAAATTAATCCACTGGCTGCTGTGTTAGTTCCCTGTAGCTGCTGTAACAAGTTATGGCAAATCTGTTTGCTTAAAACAACAGAAATTTATTCTATCACAGTTCTGGATGCCAGTAATCTAAATCAGTCTCACTGGGCTGAAGTCAAATTATCAGCAAAGCTGTGCTCCCTTCAGGGGCTCTAGGGGAGAATCTGTTCCTTGTCTCTTCCAGATTCTTGTGGCTGCAAACATTCCTTGGCTTATGGCTGCATCACTCCAATCTCTGCTTCATATCACCTTCTCTTCTGTCTGTGCCCAGTCTCCCTTTGCCTTACTCTATAAGGTTATATATAGGATTGCATTTCAGAACAGAGCAAGGTAGTCTCTCCATCTTAAAATCCTTAATCACTTCTTCAAAAAGCCGATTTCCTTAAAACATTCACAGGTTCCAGGGACTAGCAAGTAAGTATCTTTTCAGGAAGAAGGGAGGACATTTTTTCTCCCTACCCCAGCTGTCCAGGCACCAAACAGATTTTATCTCAATGTTTCAAACTAAGAAACACAAACTATAGTTGACGGTAGAAGCTTGAAGTGAATAACTATTTAGAGTTAGGTTTGGAGCAACCTTTTCCAGCAATATGCTCACTGATGAGTGAGCAGAGAAAGCCAGGAAAATGGAGCTGGAGCTGAGATGGCAGACTAGGAGGTTTGAGAAAGAGAGACATGGAGGAAGGCGCTGTCTTCCTCCAGAGACGCTCCCACATTTCTTCCATTAATCTGCTTTACTTGGGCTATACTAAATTTTATGGATGGCGTGACTAAGATTTCTGGTTCCAGCTTTAATCTTGGGCACATTCCCTCATCTTTCAGAGCCTCAGCCCCTCATCTGCAAAATGGGTACAATGATAGTACTTATCTTGCAGACTCTGAGGATAAAGTACCTTCGGTATCTAATGCCTGGTGGTTCCAAAGTAGGTGCAAGAATGTCATGTGGCAGCCAGTCAGTGGCTTTCTAGAGAACTTTAGAGGGAGAGCTTTACAGAGTTATATGCTAAGATTCTCTGGTTGCAAGTGACAGAAATCTTCCCTGTATAAAACAGACATGGAAGTAATGGTAAGGATGTTTACTATCTCCCAGAGTTAAATGGAAAGCTGAATAGCCAAGACTCCAGAAAGACTTGAAGGATGGAAGCCCCAGGGTCCCCAGAGGCAAGAACTAAAGAGAAATTTCTCCAGGAGGCTGCTGTCAGAATGACTTGGTTCCAACTACAGTTGGCCCCTCCAAACCCATGAATTACACATTCACGGTTCTGTATCCATGGGTTCAACCAACTGTGGATCAAAAATATGCAAAGAATAAAATTCCAGAAAGTTTCAAAAAGCAAAACTTGAATTTGCCACGTGCTGGCAAATACTTACATAGCTTTTACATTGTATTTGCAACTACTGAAATAGCATTTACCTTGTATTGGGTATTACAAGTAGTCCAGAGATGATTTAAAGTATAAGAGAGAATGTGTGTGGGTTATATGTAAATACTACATCATTTTATGTAAGGGACTTGAGCATCCTTGGATTTTGGTATTGGGGGGGGTTAATCCTCTGAGGATCTTGAGGGACGATTCTACATGCTTTCCATCAAATTAAAGTTCCTGATAAGAGAAGCTGATTGGCCTGGGTGGGGCCCTATTCACCCCTGGGGAGTGGGGAGAGCTGGCCCTCTGACTGACAGTTGCAAGACACCTTGGCTGCATCTAGTGGTCGGATTCATGAGGTCAGTCTAGGGGAGGGAGCATCAGCTCTGTGGAGCAAGAATGAGTCCTATTACTTGTAAAGCTAGAAGTATAGTGATGTTTCAGTTACCCAACTAATGGTGATTTTACAAGGTCTGAACATTTCATTATTTCCCTAAAGGGTCTAGGATTTTGCCCTGGATTTTTAGAATTCCTCAAGATGAGGGTGTGAGGATAGATGTCAAAGAGAGGGATGGAGAGAGGAAAGGGACTGAGGGGGAAGGGTGACAGTCTGGACAGTACAAGAATTCTTAAAATTTTCAGCAACATCCTTGCAACTTCCATATAGTCTTCAAAATCCTATCTTTGAAACCTTCCCCAAGGACCACATCTACCCAGTTTTTGTCCTCACCCAGAGTCCAAATCCCCAACATATTCCTACAGACACAAATCCCATGGCCAAAGCTCCTTTGTGCACTGAGAAGGGACCAGTAGCAAGGGAAAGAGTAAAGTGGGAAGGGACAAGTGATGATGGGAGGTTCCTGAGGAAACTGCAGGAAATAAGATACCAAGTGGGGACACTGGCCATTGACGGGAGGGAGGCCTTTGTACTAGGAGGCAAGGAGTTAAAGATGGGTGGAGTGTAGATAGGTTTTAGGAGAGAATCAGTGGGCCTTCTTACTTCTTGGCCTCTCTCTTCTCCAAGCAATGGAAAGCAAGGTCATTGGCTGAGAAAATGTAGGGTTGTTGGAAACTGTAGGAGTGAGAAGTGTGAAGTAGCCACGGCTGTGATGCTAGAACCTGAAGTAGCTGGACAGTCTGCAGCCACGCAGGAGAAGAGAAATCAGATGGGAAGCCAGGAAATGATTCCTGGTAGTTTCAGAGAAATATGGAAAACATTGGAAGGTGTGCCTGGAAGCCCATGCAAGGCTGTCTCTGAGCAGAAGAGCCTTGAGCAACGGTGAGGATGTTGACAGATGTGACAAAGCCCAGCCATCTTCCCTCCCATTTGGCTCGCAGTCTTCTCATTAGTCCTATGTGTCCCCACGGCAGACTGATGAGGGAGGCGAGGCAGGCGCCGACAGCCCCATCTTCTCTCTGCGTCAGCTGAGGCTCCAAAGTTAAGGGTCTTGCCCAAGGCCACCCGATTTGTTCAACGCAGAGATGAGGCTAAACCCTGTGGTCGCTGGCAGCTGTGATGATGGAAAGGCTCTGTTTCACATGTGTTTCATGGAGTGAGGAAAAACACTGAGACTTGCAGAAATAATAAAGACTGTCTTCTGAGCCCAGAATGTGGCCCAAAAGTGAGCAGGCAGGGAGACTGTCCTCCACCACGAGACAGTGGGGTGGATGAGTCATTTCCTCCAACCCTGGAATTATCAGTTTAGCCTCAATTTTCCACATGATACTCTGTCTTTTTTCTTCTGACAGCACCTACTGAACCACAATTCTACCCCAAATTGGATACTCAAAACAGAAAATAATTGCCTAAGGCCAAGGCTCCATCTGTCTGTGATGATAGGCAGACTCTCTGTCCTACAGTGCAAGGACATAAATGTCAAAGGCGCTCAGGCTGGCTCCTTCCTGCCATCCCAGATGCCCCTACCATGACGCAGGCCCAAAGCAATCACCCCTGTGTCACAGCCATTGTGGATATGATCTGTAATAGCTGACACTTGGCCCCCCTACTTCCGAGAGCTGGCTGCTGTCAGGTTTGGTATGTGGAACATTTTGTCTGAGGGACATGCTGGCCTGGGTTGAAAGTAATTCCCATCAGCTCAGAACCGGGTGGTCTGTCACAAGGTTATTTTTCAGTTCGATCTGGACTCAGGAAGTCCAGATCTGCCTGAGAGCTGTATTTTAAGGTTAATAAGCCCATCAAAAATTCCTTTCATGAGAAAATGTGAGCAACTGATTGCCAGGGCTAGCATGCAGTTCCCAGATCAGGGACCTGAGCATAATTTCACTTAAGACTCAGGACTGCAAGGGTCCTAAAGATTCCTGGGGCCTGGGCTGGGAGAAGCTGGCAGCAGGACACATTGGCTGCCACTGATGGGAAGCCAGAAAGGGCAGAATGCACGTTCTTAGGATGCTGCAAGTGTGTGCCTGTATGTATGTGGCCATATGTGTCACACAAACGTTTATGTGCATGTTTGTCTCCAGGGGACATGGGTTTGTGCATGTGTGTATGGAGGGATGGCCATTCACTATGTACGTGAATGTGTGTTCAAATGCGGGTACGTGTACACACGTATATATGCGTTGAACATGTGTGTGTTTGTGTGGTCCTGTGTGTGTGCACATCTGTGTTGGCCTGGGAATGGGGCAGTTCAATGGTAAGAGCTTTAGAATCAGGCAGATGTGGGTTCAAATTCTAATTCCACAATTTATTAGCTGTATGAGCCCTTGCTACTCACGCCGTGGTTTCCCCCTCTGCAAGACGGGATGATACAGCCCCTTACAGGACCGGGGTGAGGGCTAGCAGCCGTGAGGCAGATAACACTCTGGCATACGGTCAGTGCCCACCAAGTGGTGGACAGTATTAACATTATGACTTTCTTCACCATCATCATCATCGTCCTTGTCTCATCCCATCTTGTTCCCTGGCCGTGTGGCATTTGTTCTGTCTCTTTAAAACCCACCCAGGACTGCATTTCAGACGGAAATGAACTGACTTGAGTTAGCAGTCCAGAGAAATGAGTGACTACACCAATTCCCCTCATCCACTGTGACTTTGGCTACATCAATAAATCACTTGCTCAATGAGTTTTCTTCCTACACTGGTACATCTTGTAGGTAGTAGTAGGAGATAGTTGTCAGCCACCTTCTGCACACCCAGACCTGGCATAGGCTCCGTGGAAAATATGAGAAGAGAATGCACATATTCCTGACCTCAATAGTTTCCAGTAGAATTGCCTTGATTTTTAAATAAATAAACAAGTAAACAAACAGGCTTATTCAGGTATAACTGGCATACAATAAACCACACACATGTAAAGCATATGATTTGACAAGTTTTCACCTATGCATACACCAATAAGCATCACCACAATCAGGATAGTGAACAAGCCCATCACCCCAAATTTTCCTCAGGCCCCTTGGTAATCCCTTCCTCTCACTCCTCCTGCACAACTCCCCCCACCCCCCAGGCAAACATGCCTTCTTTCCTTACAGATTGATATGCATTTTCTAGAGTTTTATAATCTCTAGATTATAATCATAAACATGATTTTTTGGCTTTTTTCACTTAACATAATTATTTTAAACTTCATTCATGTTGTCATGTCAGTTTATTCCTTTTTATTGCCAAATAATATTCCATTATATGGATGTACCACAATTTGTTATCCATTTGCCTGTGGAGGCACTTTTGGGTCGTTTCCAGTCTTTGGCTGTTACAAATAAAACTCTTACGAACGTCTGTGTACAAATCTTTGGACATATGTTTTCATTTCTCTTGGGAAAATATCCAGGAGTGGGATGCTTGAATCATATGACAGGAGTGTATTTAACTTTGTAAGAAACTTTCAAACTGTTTTCTAAATTAATTGTACCATTTCACATCTCTACTGGCAGTGGATGAGAGTTTTGATCCCTCAACATTCTCACCAATATTTGATATGATCAGTCTTTTTAATTTTAGCCATTTTAATAGGTGTGTTATGGTATCTCATTGTAGTTTTTAATTTGCATTGGCCTAATGACTAATGATGTGAGCATATTTTCACGTGCTTATTTGAAATTCATGTAGCTTCTTTGGCAAGTTGTCTATTCAAATCTTTGCTTATTTTTAAAGTTGGGTTGTTCTGCTATTATTGAAATTCAGGAATTCTTATATATTCTGGATACAAGTCCTATATTTAAAATGTTTGCAAACATTTTTGTAGCTTGCCTTTGTATTATCATAACAATATCTTTTTAAGAACAATTTTATATTTATCACTGTGTTCTCTTATCGGTCGTGCTTGCCTAATCCCAGGTCATGAAGGTTTTTTTTCCTAGGTCTTCTTCTAGAAGGTTTATAGTTTTATATTTCACATTTAGGTCTATGGTGCATTTTGAGTTGATTTTTAAAATATAGTATGAAGTATGGATTGAAGTATATTTTTGCATATATGCTGACTGTTCCAGAATCATTTTTTGAAAAGACTAACCTTCCTGTACTAAATTGCCTTTGCAACTTAAAAAAACAGCTGCCTGTATATGTGTGGGTCAATTTCTGGAATCTCTGTTCTGTTGTGTTGATGTATTTTTATATCTTTATGTTAGTACTACACTGATTTGTCGCTGTGGTTTTATGATAAATCTTGAAACTAGATAATGCTAGTTCTCCAATTCTATTCTCCTTTTTTTCAAAGTGGTTTGGCTATTTTGTGTCCTTTGCATTTCCATATACATTTCAGAATCAGGTTTTCAGTTTCTACAAAAATCCTTCTTGGAATTCTGATTGAGATTATATCAAATCTCAGATCAAATAAAATCTATCTTAACAATATTGAGTCTTCTGATCAGTGAACAAAGTTTCTCCATTTATGTATGTCTTATTTCATTTCTCTCAGAAATGTTTTTTGGCTTTCAATGCTTTTGCCAGACTTATCACTAAGTGTTTCATATTTTTGATACTATTATAAATGCTATCTTCATTTCAATTTATGATTGCTGCTAGTCTTTAGGGATACAATAGATTTTGGTATATAGATCTTTTATCCTGCAAATTTGCTAAACTCACGTTTTAATTCTATTAGGTTGTTTATAAATTCTGTCAGATGTTCTACATGAACAATCACATTGTGGATAAAGGTAGCTTTAATTCTTCTTTTTCAATCTGGACATCTGTTTTTTTCTTTTTCTTGCCTTTTTTTCTTTTTCTGGCACACTTGATGTGATATTATATCATTACACTTGCTAGGACCTCCAGTACAATGTTGGATATCAGTGGTGAGAGCAGACATTCTCGTCTTGTTCCTCACCTTGGAGGGAAAGCATCCAATCCTTCATATTAAGTACAATGTTAGCTGTAGGTTTTTCATAGATGTCCTTTGTTGGACTGCAGATGTGCTCTTTTATTCCTAGTTTGCTGAGAATTTCTCTCAGGAATGGATATTGGATTTTTATCAACTTTTTTTAGAATCTATTGAGATGATCATAGGGTTTTACTCACATAGTTTTTTAACATGGTAAATTACAGATTGATTTTTTTATGTTAAACCAACTCTGCATTCCTCCAGTAAATCCCACTTGATAAGAATGCATCATACTTATGTATATTGTTGGACTGATTTGATAACATTTTGCTTAGAATTTTTACTCTATGTTCACGAAGGGTATCAGTCTATATTTACCTTTTCTTGCAGTGTTTGGTTTTGTAGCAGGGTAATGTTAGCTGCATAGAATGAATTAAGAAATCTTTTATCCTCTCCAATTTCCTGGAAGAGTTTGTGTAGAATTTGTATTGTCTCTCCCTTAAAGGTTTGGTAGAATTCACCAGTAAAGCCATCTGGGCCTTCAGTTTTCACTGTGAGAATGTTTTTAATTGAATTTTAATTTCTTTAGTAGATATGGGGCTTTTCAGGTTACCTTTTTATTTTATTTTCTGAGTGAGGTTTGGTAATTTGTATCTTTCAAGGAAATTTTCTATCTAAGTTGTCAAATTTATCAGCATAACATTGTCCATAGTACTAACTAATTAGCTTTTTTATTATCTGTAGATTCTATAAAGATATCCCTTCTCTTATTCCTGATGTTATTAATTTGGATATTTCTTCTCCTTTCTTTCTAATGAGTCTGGCAAGAGGCTTATCAACTGTATTGATTTCTCAAAGAACCAGTTTTTGGTTTCATTTTTTTCCCCACTGTTCCTCTATTTTATGTCGATTTCTGTGTTGATCTGTACTGTTTGCTTCCTTTATTCTGCTTCTTCTTCTAGTTTCTTAAGGTGAAAGCCAAGGCTGTTTTGAGACCTTTCTTTTTCTCCAGTATAGGTGTTTCATGTTATAAATCCCCCCTTAAGAACTGCTTTAGCAGCATACCACAATTTTTATATGTTGTTTTCATTTTGATACAAATCAAAATAACTTTAAACTTTTCTTTTCAAAATTTATTTGATCCATGGGTTATTTACTAATGTTACTTAGTTTCTCCATATTTGGTATTTTTCCAGGTATCTTTTTGTTATTCATGTCTAATTTAATTCCCTTGTGGTCAGAGAACATATTTTGTACGACTTAAAATTTTTAGATTTATTGAGAATTGTCCTGTGGCCCAGAATACAGTCCACCTTGGTAAATGTTCAGTGTGCACTTGGTTATCTTCCTTCTATCACTTTCTAATTTAATGTCACTGTGATCTGAGAGCAGACATTGTATGACTTCTGTTCTTTTAAATTTGTTAAGGTGTGTTCTATGGTCCAGAATGTGGTAAATGTTCCATGTGAGCTTGAGAAGAATGTGTATCCTCCTGTTGTTCCATGAAGTAGTCGATAGATGTCAGTTGCATCCAGTTGACTGATGGTGCTGTTGAGTTCAAATATGCCCTTATTGATTCTCTGCCTGCTGGGTCTGGGCATTTCGGATAGAGGGGTGTTGAAGTCTCCAACTGTAATAATGTATTCAACTATTTCTCCTTGAAGTTCTGAGTTTCTGCCTCATATATTTTGCTGCTTTGTTGTTAGGTACATACACATTAAGAACTGTCGTGGAATCTTGGAGAATTGACCCCTTTATCATTATGAAATGCCCTTCTTTATCCCTGATAACTTTCCTTGCTGTAAAGTCTGCTCTGTCTAAAATTAATAGAACTACTCTCACTTTCCTTTGAGTTAGCATAATGTATCTTTCTCCATCCATTTACTTTTCATGTATATGTCTTTATACATAAAGTGGGTTTCTTGCAGATCACATAAAACTGGGTCTTTTTTAAAAAATCTACTCTGACAACCTCTGCCTTTTTATTTTAGTAATCATTTTAGGATAGTATAAACTACAGCACACTTGGTGTGATAGTATACCATAGTATACTTCCATGTGTATAAATACCTCCAGTGTTTATGCCATTTTATCATACATTTACATATATATATATATACGTTTTACATGTATATAAACTAGACCCCATAATGGGTGGTTACTATTTTTGCTTAAGCAATTATCTTTTTAAAAAAATTTAATACACTTTATTTTTAGTGCAATTTTAGGTTTATAGAAAAATTGATCAGAAAATTCAGAATTCCCATACACCTTTTCTCCCCATCCCCAACTATTATTAACTATTTTGCATTTGTTACCATTGATGAATCAATCTTGATACTTTTTTTTTAAAGTTAATGTTCATAGTTTAGGGGTCACTCTTTGTGTTGTAATTCCATGGGCTTTTGACAAACGCATGTTGTCACACACCCACCATTACAGTATCATTCAGAATAATTTCACTGTCTTAAAAATGTCCTGTGTTCCACCTAGCCATCCCTTCCCCTCCTCCAAACTCTTGGGAACCACTGCTTTTTCCAGAACGCCCTATAGTTGGAATCATAAAGTACGTAGCCTTTTTAGATGGGCCACTTTCACTTAGCAATATGCCTTTAACATTCCTCATGTCTTTTTGTGGATTGATAGCTCATTTTTTTTATCACTGAAAAAATAATTCCATTTTATGAATGTACCACAGTTTGTTTATCCATTTACCTATTGAGAGATATCTTGACTGCTTGCAATCAAGCATTCCAAGATAAACATGCATATCAGGTTTTTGTGTGGGCATACATTTTAACTAACTCAGGTAAATACTTAGGAGTATGATTGCTAGACAGTATGGTGAAAAGTCTATTTCGTTTTATAAGAGGCTGCCAAACTCTCTTGAAGTGGCTGCACGTTTTGCAGTCCTAACAATTATCTTCTGAAGAGAATTAAGTATAAATAAATTATATATGTGTGTTTTATATATATTCCCATATATGCCATTTCCAGTGCTCTTCATGCATTCCTGTAGATCCAGATTTTCATCTGGCCAGTAGGAGATGCTCTGGGTTGCTGTCCAGCACCCAACTCTGCAGAGTGACGGGACGCATGTTATTCCGGAACGACACTAGGCGGCGCTGTGGGACCTCTGTCAGGACCCAGGTTCGCGGCGATCGGTCCTCGGGCAGCTCAGCCTCGGAGGAGTCCTTTCCCACGTGGCTCTTCTTGAAGTCGGGGCAGCCCCTCTCCGTGTTCTGCTTTCTCTCTTAATGACACAGTGCGTATCCTCCCTTTTCATGAAGACTTTTGTTCCTTTTCCACTGGGCCCGAGGGCAGAGAAAACCCCCACCGTCCCTCCTTCCCACTGCAGAGACACGGGGTTTCCCAGGACAGAGGAGGCAGTGAGGAGAAGACCGGAGCATCAGTCCTGGGAGAGATGGGGACTTTGCTGCAAAGACCTGTCTACCTTCTAAATGCCCAGATCTAGGCATGCAAAAACCCCTCTTTCTAATTCTGGAAGCTTGGTGAAGACAGGATGGAAGCACCCCGTCCCTGGGGATGCTTGCTTTTCTAAAAGGGTCTGTTCAGGAGAGCCAGAGGGCCAACTCTCGTCCCATCTGGCACTGAGGAACCTCGCCATGCCCACGTGGCTGTGGGTCTTTCCACATGGGGTAATGGAGAGAGTGTGAGTCAGGAAACGTCAGCCCTGGAAGCAAGCTCAGCCTCCGCAAACCGGGTGATTTAGAATCAGTCACGGTAACTTCTCTGAGGCTCATCTGCAGAGTCGGGAGAGGAATCCCTACCTTGTGAGGCCGCAGTGAGGAGTAAGTGAGTGTGTCTTGTGGAAGTGCTCTGTCTGCTGGAAAGCTCTGGGCACCTGTGTGATGTGGTTATCACACAATGATAGCAAACTTGGACAGCCTTGGGACATGTACAAAATGGCTGGTGTGGGCAGTGAGGCCAGGGAGGCTGGCAGAAGTTGGAGGGGAGAGATGGGCCTTGATCAGGATTAAAGGTGGAGGGAAGGTGAGTTCCCAGGAACATAGGGACCGCAAAGTACGGGGTGAGTGGGGCTTGGTCCACAGGCTGGAAGGGGAGGACAGAGCCTGAGATGGGGACCTGAGTGCCCGGCGGCTGAATCTGAACCAGTGCTCCAGCCATCAGAGAACTTCTACCCAAGAGGGGCAGCCTTGGAAAGATCCCCCTGGCGGCAGTGAGATGGGAGGATGGGAGGCAGCCTGGAGGCTGTTGTCATCATTCTGCTTTTCACTCTCTTCTTAATTGTGATTTTGGAAGCACTGTTCCTCCTCTAGCTTGTCCTGACCATTGAGATGGGCTTGAGAGTCAAGGTTTGCTGGTCCTTCCTGTCTCCATAGGACAGGACTGGCTGGGCTGCAGCAGGCAGCACTTGACAGATGGCCCACGGCTGTTCACACACGGGTTCCCATCTGCACTGTCACCACAGGGAGTGTCCCTGAGGGTTCACTCCCTGCTTCTCTGCAAGGCAGGGAGCCCAGCTGAGGCCTGTCTGGGTTGTCCCAAGGAGAGAGACTGGTTATGGAACCCATGGCAGTGCCGTCCCAACACACACACATACATGCACACACGTGCACATGCATGCACGGGGAATGAAATGTATGGAGGACAGGGCCATCTCCACTCTGAGGGAAAGCCCCATAAACCACAGGGCCACATGATGTGCCAATACCCCTGGGTTTCCTCTCTCTGCCACACACCAGAAGACGGCGTAGCCAGCCGACCCCTCCCACACAGGGTGGCGGGACCTGCTTCCTTGGTGTCTCCTCCACAGCAACCTTATCACCAAACCTTGGAACTGTCAGCCAGGAGACCTTGGCTGGCCACAGGTCTGGGGCAGTGGGCTCTTCTTTTGGGGAGGAAAGGGGGCACCCTAAATCACTTCCCTTTCCTTGCCCGCAGCTAATAAATCTTTCTGAAATATCAACATTCCCATCACTGTTGGTGGCTTTGGACAAAATGTCCCTTGAAATGTTAACACTGAACACCAGCAACACGATGGCCTCAGGAAGAGGAGGGGCTGGGCTGGCCTGAGGATGTATTCCAGGACTACCTCTTTGGAGGAAAGCTCAACTCTGAAAGTTTATTGTTTTTCCCATGCATCTGAGGCCTGCCTCCTTCATAGAGAAGGCAAAAGAAGAAGGCAGAATCTGGGATGATGGGAGACTTGGTCTGTTGGGTTCTGGTTTAGTGAGATTTATGTTCTGTGCTCCAGGAGCAACTCCCCATTATCACATGACTCTGCCTCCCCAGGGGAGCCTGGTAAGACCTTTGATCCAGAAAAAACTGCCCCCTTCTGTGTGCCCCTAACAGCTTCATGCTCAATTTTTCCATCTGTACTATGGGGACAACACACAAAGGCACCTCATCAGGTCACCATGAGGATTAATAAATAGATGTCAAATAATCTGGCAAAGGGCCACGTACCATTTAGTGAAGGAGATATTTTTTTTCCCTAGTGGAAAAAAGAAGCACTATCTTCTCACTACTTAGAAGTAAAACCTCAGTCCCCAGAGCCAAGTGAGTCCAAGAAATGAAGCCAAAAGCAAACCTGGAAGGCTGGGGCTGGAATTCTCAGAGAGGAGGCCTTTGAAGTGAGCGCTCTCCCTCCCTTCAAGGGCTCCCCCCTCCACGCCTGATGAAAGGGAAGACAGGCTCTGTTGTGGTTTGACACATGCCCCAGATGTCAGGTTGCAACTCCACTTGGCAATTAGCTCTCAGAGGTGGCAGCTGTGTGGAGGGGGATGGGCCCGGACTTGGAATCGGGGTGCATGGTCCCTGTGCCAGCTGTACCCCACATGACTGACCTGTGCCTCCTCCTCTGTGAAT
Organism: Camelus ferus; assembly: GCF_009834535.1. NCBI lineage: Eukaryota > Metazoa > Chordata > Mammalia > Artiodactyla > Camelidae > Camelus > Camelus ferus. The sequence goes on from NC_045696.1 coordinate 105,463,275, forward strand.
AAAATGAGGATGATACCAGCACAAGCCTCCTCTTTAGGGCTGCCATATTCAGCCAATGAAAATCCAGGATGCCCAGATCAATCTGAACTTCAGATAATGAATCAATAACCTTTTAGTACAAGTATATCCCATGTAACACTTGAGACTTACACTAAAAAAATTACTTGATGTTTACCTGAAATTCAAATTTTCCTGTATGTCTTGTATCTTATTTGGCAACTCTGCTCCCTTGGGAGAGTTTCCAGGGGTCGTCTGGGTGAAAGGGTTTCAAACTGTAAATGTTTGGAAAGCACAGGCTGGGAGGTTTCTGGAAAGATGGAGGACAGTAACTTTAGCAATCAAGATGAAACTCCGAAGGCCCCCAGCCCCGCGTCCACAGCCACCCCCACTGCAGTGGGGTCCTCTTCCTCTCTCAAGGGCTGCCCAGCTCCTCTCTGGCTCTCTCACCCACCTCAGGTCCTGGAGCGGGTCCTTGGGTCCTTAGAGGCTGAGGTCATTCTCCGCTCTGGGTCCTGCCCACTGGGGTTGACCTGCCTTGGGTCTGCTGTGACTCTGGCCTTCACGGACTGCAGGATGCAGTGGGAGCTCCGAGGTCCACTCAACAGCCTGGCTGCAGAGTGCGGGAGCTGGGACCTCGGACAAGCTGCTTCTGTCTCTGAGCTTCAGAGTTCCCGTCTGCACAGTGGGAAGATCTTACCCTAGCTCATCTTTACGATAGGCAAAGAAGATGATGCCAGCAAAGCATCAAAGGAGATGGAGCCAGGCACACAGTGGGCACTGAGTACGTGCACCTGCTGGTTACCACTACCACCTGTTCGTCCCGCCCCGCACCATGCCAGGCTGGCCCACTCGCTGGCAGACACCCCAGTGTTCCGTCTGAGGGAAGGCTCTCCTTCCCCATGGCCTCCCCCCATAGGTTTCCATACTCTCAGGATTCCAGACAACTGGCCTTGCCAGCTTCTGTCTCCGCAACACCCATCTGTCTGCCTCTCCCCACACCCTACTGGAGATGCTCTCTTATGATGGGGATCCGATCACTGTCACGGTCCTGCAAGTGCAGCAGAAAAACAGATGAACTCGGCTCACACTGCCTCAGTCACACCAGCAGCCCATTCCCTTCCCTCCTCAACCAAGCCCTTCCAGAAGTCCAGCCACCTCAGGGAAGCCGGGCAGGTGCCTGAGGTGAGGCTCGCTGCTGCTCCCTTATTGGGACCCCAAGTGGCTTTCAGGACAAAGGGCACCTGAGGATGCGGGCGGGCAGAGGACGATGACACGGCGGAGGGCTTGGCGGTCTTCTGCTTTTGTTTTCTCAGCCCAAGTGCAGCTGGGGCCAAGTGTCCCTGGAAAGGACAGGGCTAAGGGTCAGGTGTCAGGAGCCTCTGCCCGCTTCCCCGTGGAGCCCTGGGCCTGTCCTTTACCCCACTGGTCTGCAGGGTCTCCACACACGAGAACTACCCCCTGGAATTACTCATTCATTCATTCACCTGACACAGAGACTTCCGGGGGAACTGAGAGGACACAGAGGTGAAGGACACACCCCTCTTTCTGGGGGGCCCCCAGGCCTAAGAGAGACAGAAATGAGGCAGAGGCAATGCAGGCAGGAAAGGCCAGGACACAGGGAGGCTCGGGTCACTCAGGAGAGTGTGGGGGGCAGGCTCCCAACGGTGTGCAGACCAGTGGGGTGTGTGAAATGACAGAGAATCCACACGTGCATCAATTGGCTGACAAAAATGTTACAGTTGGCCATTGCAAATGTTGGCAGAGACGTGGCACAACAGGTCTACTCGCACCTGCCAGTGGGAGGCTGATGCAGCAGAACGACTCAAAAACAGAGGATGTGCCCTTTCTCCAACAACCGGAGGAGAAACTCCACTCCCAGGGACGGGCACCAGGGGGGCTGCGGGAGGACGCTCCCGGCCGCGCTGCTCACTACCAGCCGCGACTGTAGGAGCCAGAAGTGGGCAACCGCGGCAGGGTCACAGGCCGGAAGGCTGCACGGCTATGAAAGCGCACGGGAGGCAACAACTGCATGCGGTGGCGCGGATGGATCTCACAGATGAGGACACAAGAGTAAGTGCGTGATTCCGCCTTGACCAAGTTTCGGCACAAGCAAAATGAAACTATGTTGCTTTAAGGACACGCACATGGGTGTTACAAATCTACAAATCAAAGCCGTGACAGTCACCAGTCAGAACGGTGGCTTCCTCCATAGCAGAGGCTCTGCACTGGGGTGATTTTTGCCCCTACCGCCCCGGAGAAGTATTTGATTGCCACCACTGTGGGGGGTGGGGGAGTGTGCCACTGGCCAGGGACGCGGCTAAACATCCTACGATGCCCCTTCCCCATACACACACCCCACAGAATTACCCTGCCCAAATCCCACACTTCTGCTCTTGAGACACCCTGATCTAGGGGACAAGATAGGTGGTTCACATGGGGCTTCTAAAATCCTGGCCGTGTCCAAGGGTGATCATTTTATAAATGTCCTATAAACTCCACATAATGTTTTTTCACACTCCCAAAATAATTCCAGAGCATGCAACTGGGCATTTAAGGGATCAGCAGGGAGGCCCATGAGATGAGGTCAGCCTTGGCCTCCAGCTGCAAGGGGAGCCCAGGGACCAGGACTGTTGCTGGACATCCTTCAGGAGGCATCTCAGAGATCTGGGCCGCCGCACACACGTCCTCAACACCCCCGCAAGAAACCAGAACATACAAGGGCTCCTCATGCCAAGGACAAGTGCCCTCCCCAGTGAGGTGAGTTCTCTCTGGGCTCCATTCCACTTCGGGGCACAGCAGGGGCAGTGGGGGGCCAGGTGGAGAGCTGGCCTGGCCAGCTGCCTCCCCTCCTGTCTGCTCAGGAGGGCCTGAGGCTCCTGGGCTTTACTGAGGCATTTTTGTGGGGGGAGCCAGGAAGTAGATCCTTTTGGTCCTTGGATTCCACAGGTGGGGGCACCACCCAGACAAGCCAAGATTAGTAAGGAAGGGCAGCAGCAAAGGTACTGGAATTCAGACTCAGACCTGGGTTCGCATCTGGAGTTGCCAATTATTAAGTGGTATGACCTCGGACCAGTTACTTGATTTTGTGAACCTCAGCTTCATCATACGTAAAAAATGGAAATAGAGGTGTTTCAGTCATGATGTTGGCAGAGAAAAAAACAAAACAAGATGGGAAAGATGGCCAGTCCAGCTTGAAGGGCACAGAGGCAGCTGGGAACCACTGCCGCCATATTGAGTAGCACACATGCAGGGCTGTCGTGGGCCCTCCAACCTGCTCTGTGTCAAGCCTCTTGGGTCCTGTTTCCCTGCTAGTGTGCCTTGATGTTGACTAATTTTAAAACTATTAGCTCCTTTAGAGAACCAAGAAAGGAATTTGTCCAGGCCTGGGCCAAGGCTTTGGAAGAAGACGGGGGGCCAACTCCAATGGGTGATGGGGTGAAAGCTCACATATTAATGGGAAATTTAGGCCCCTTGGCTGTTTCCACCACCTCCACCTGCTCCCCAGAATTTCCTGCCAGTGTCAGAGCCTCCTGTTTCACCAAAATGATTGTGTGCTCCATCAGTCAGGATCCTGGCAGGCAAGAGATGGCATACTTGAATTAGGATAATTTGAAGGGAATTTAACTAATGGACTAGTCAAAGGTTGTACACAGGTGTAGGGCCACCTCAGGGACAGTGCAGACTCTGAAAGAGTGGGACGATGGAAGGGTCGCCAGAACCTGGAAGGGAGAGTGGTCCAGACAGGGCTGCCTTTGAAGGGCCTGCGACCTACAGCCCAGGAACACTGGGAGCCCACAACAGCCCTGCAGGATGCGCTAGAGGAAAAGATACTCCCACTAACTTTCCTCCACTTTCAATCTCCTGCTGATGCCTGGCGTTGGCCGAATCTAACGGGAAGACACCTGACAAGGGGCTGTCCACGTGGTCCATTCTGGTCAGCCTCCTGGACGCAGGGCAGGATGGAGGGGAAGGGGTGCCCAGAGGCACCCAGCACAGGGTGACTGGAAGGGGCCTCCACTTTGGGCTCCCTCTGGTGATGGGTCCCTGCCCCACAGGTAGGTCTTGGGAAGACTCTAGGTCATGCCTGAGTGATATCTTTAAAATCAACTTTATAAAGGCAAAGTTGAGTCACAATAAAATACATCCATGTTGATGAGTTTTGGCAAATTTATACACCCATGTAACCATTGCCATAATCAACATATAGAACAGTCTCCTTACTGTAAAGTACTCCGTGCCCCTTTCCAGTCAATGATCCCTTCACTTTGGCTCTAAGCAGCCACTGATGTGCCTTCTATCATTAGAGATGCCATTAATCTTTTCTAGAGATTCATATAAATGGAGAACACAGTGTGTAATCTTCTGTGTCTGATTTCTTTCCCTCGCATGATTTTGAGATTCATCCGTGTTACTGTGTATACCAGTTTTTCACTGATTTCATCACTGAGTTGGTATTCCATTGCACTAATACGTCGTAATTTACTTATTCCTTCACCTGTTGGTGGACCTTTGGGTTGTTCTTAGGATTTTGCTAAACCTAAAATAATAAACCAAAGCATAGAAGCATAGTGAGCAAAGCTTCTATGAACATTTGAATTCAAGGCTTTGTAGAGGCACATACTTCCATACCTGGGGGTGGGATTGCTGGGTCATTTCATAAGTGCTGTTTAACATTACAAAAAACAGTCAAATTGTTTTTTTAAAGTGGTTGCGTCTTTCTGCAGCCCACCAGCAAAGCAGGAGGGTTCCAGTTTCTCCACATCCTCACACCACTTGGCATCATCAGTCTTTACAACCTCAGCTGTCCTGGTGGGGGTGCAGTGATAGCTCGCTGTGGTTTAATTTGAATTTCTCTATGACTAACGATATCCAGCATCTTTTCATGCACCTGCTGACTATTCAGAAACCTTCTTTGGTGAAGTATCTATTCAAATCTTTTGCCCATTTTTTTTTCAGTTGTTTGTACACTTATTAGTGAGTTCACTGCTCCCCATCTATGACTTACTTTTTTGCTTCTTATCTTTGACTTACTTTTTGCTTCTGAAGGTCAGAAGTTTTTGATTTCTCATTGAGGCCCTTCTTAAGCGTGACTACCAGTCTGGGTAAGAAGGAGAGCTTCTTTCGCCCCTGCCCCACTCCAAGGTGGAGAGTCACACACGCTGGGGATTTTCATCCCGTCAGTTCTCGCAGGAGAGCCTGGCTGGCAAAACTGCCTCCTTGTCAGATGACAGGAGCCCAAGAGAGCACGCTGCTTCTTCCCTCAGCTTAAGACAGACTCAGGGTGCTGCACTGGGGGCTCTTGGCTGCCGAGGCATCAGGCATCCAGACCAAGTCTTTCCTGGGCACCAGGCCCTGGTCCATGACACCCTCCGTGGGCATCTCCTCATGACCAACTGTGTGTAAGGTCACATCTCCAACAGATGGGTGAAGGCTCTGAGGTACGAACAGATGTGTCCATGGGGAGATGGAAAACATCTTTTTGACAGAGCCAGTTTCACAGAAGCATTGTTAACCAGGAACTGCAGAACTGAAAAGGTGAAAGAGAACACGGAGGTATCACAGAAGTATGGATATGGAAAGGACTGCAACTCAGTAGCAAGAAAGCCATCCAATTTTTAAACACAGGCAGATAATCTCAAAAGACGCATCAAAGAAATTATAGGAATGGCAGATAAGCACATGAAAAGATGCTCAGTATCAGGAATAACCCCTAGGGCTATGGGAACAGAAGTGAGACTTCAGGGTTATAAAGACCTGGACACTTGAAAGAGAGGCCGGTGAGGCTGGGACCCAGACCTCCGAGGGGATACGAGGCCTGTGTCTGGGCCTGGGGAGGACATGGACAACTGAACTAGCAGCTGATGCTGGAGTGTCCGGCCACTGCTAATGGGAACAGGGAGCAAGCCCCATCCTCCTTCCCCAGAACTGCGGGCTCCCTCTGGTGTCCCCTCTTGGCAGAGCCTAACAGGGAGCCCCTGGCAAGGCATAAACATGACTTGTGGCTCCCAGAGCACCAAGAACAGTATGGCAGGGTGGGTTTGGAGCTGAGAGATGAGAGCTTAATTACCAGCACCACAGATAAAGCCCCTTGCCCTAGGAATACAGCTAGTAAGTGATGGAGTACTGATCCAGGAGCACCTGGCTCTGAGGCCAACGCCCAGCTGGAAGCTGAAAGGAAACCTTTGGCAGGTACTGGCCCAGGAGGCCAGACCAGAAGGCTGGGCAGGCAGCACCAGAGAGTTCCTGGTGGGTTCCAGGGACCCGCCCGGAGTACTGAAGCACAGAGCCAGGGCTGCCAGGGAAGCCAAGATGGAGCTCAGCTATGGGCCTAGGGTACATGGGGACATGGACAAACTCCCAAGCTAAGCCCCCATTCCAGCCTGGACAAGACCATGTGTCCTGGCTCTGAGCTCTGCACCCATGGGTCCTGGACAGCCCTGCCTGAGACGTCCTAGTGACCTGAGCCCCAGGCTCCCAACAGGGAACCAGAAAAGCAGAATACACAAAGCTGGACAGTTGCATCTCTCCTAGACTCAGCACTTCCTCCTCAGCTGAAGTCTTCCCGAGGCAAGGCTGTTAGGATCCCAGATGGAACATCTCCCATATGTATTTGCAGTTTTCTCCCAAGACTAGCCTCTTTTTTGTAATGACCGTAAGCCAGTCACCATTCCCTTCACCTCTGTGAATACCTTTTTCTCAGCAGTTTCCAGAGGATGGGGCCACACCTCAGACTCAAGGACACTGGGAAGAGCCAGCAGCCGGGGGGTGCAGGATGCTCTCCCCACTCATCCCTGGGCACATCCAGCCTGGGTGGCTACCGGCAGGAGGCCCCTGCCCATTTGCTCCTCCCCTTCCACCTTTGCTGGCTGCACAGCTGCTGAGCTGCACACGTGGAGGTCCCCTGAGCTAGCTTCCCACCGTGGAGCCCTGTACCCTAAGCTCTCAGGACCTCTGACACCACCTCTCCTCTCTGTGATGATGCCACATCTGGTTTGATTGCTGAACACCCACGGATTAGGGGCCCCGACTTTGGGCTCAACAGCTATGGGTTCAAACCCTAACTCTGCCACAAGGTAGCTGCGTGATGTCAGGCACGGCGCTCAGTCTCTCTGTGCTTCACTGTGGTATTTGTCAAACCAGGCAATGCTAGTAACTACGTCCACCCCTGTGGCCTGTTGGGAGGACTGCCGGAAGCCAAGTGTGACAGCTCTGGGACAGCACTGAACATACGGCTGGTGCTCACACAGGGTGCTATGGAGTTAGCACTGGCTTCAGATTTGGGGCCCCGAGGGCCTCCTTTGGTCCTCTGCCCACCTCCGGGGTAGAAGCACCAGGCATAAGTGCTTTCTAATGTCCCACCTAGCCCTGCAGGGTTGCCCCTCTTCTCTGGTCTCACACCATCTAGCCCTGCCAGTCAGTTCCATGGCTTGGCCCAAGCTGCAGTGGTCTGGCTTTGGATAAGAGGAGGTGACCCATCACAGACACCCTGGGCACGGGCCCATCCAGGTGCCTAACTGGTCAGCAGTTCCAGGCCATTCCCACTCCCCAGCACGGTGAACAGGGCTATTGTCCCAGCTGGCTCTGCCCCTGTCCCGCTCCAGCACCCATGGGCAGCGGATGTCTGCCATCTCTGCTTTGATCAGGACAGGGGGGTGCTCTGCGGTGGGTTTGGGACCACCCCTGTGATGCATTCTGACAGCCTTGGCCAAGCATATGCTTTAAATCCTCATGAGAAAGGGCCTTTTTAAGTGGAGAGGAAGCCCACTGCCGTCTTCAAAGGGCTCTCTGGACAAATCAGGGGGCAAAAGCTGACCCCGACTCTGCAGCACCCTGCTGCCCGTGTGCACGTTCAACATGGCTCAAGAGGCAAGGCTGCTGGCCTGTCCTCCAACCCAAACAGCGACAGCAGGGTCGAGTGACGGCCTAGCTCAGTCTCCCCTCCCCAGGCTTCAACCTCCTGAAACCCTCCCCACTGGTCCTGTGCTCAGCTTCTCGACAGCCCCTCTGAGCGGGTCCCCTTGGCTCTCCTACAAAAGGCCTTAAGCAGGACCTGCATCCTTTCTAATGGCTTCAGAAGGAGTCCGAGAATTTGTCACTAATGCACCTGGAAAAAGTTAATGAGATTTCAACATCAATGACATCCAGTCACGGGGACTTGGAGGGCGGAGAGAACACTGCCAATGAGAAGATTTCACACTTTTCTTCTTCTTTTGTTATCCGTCCCCGTTTCAGTCGATATGAACATATCATCTAGATGCAACCGCCACCTTGAGGTCACAGCACTCTGGCTCACGGCAGGGTCAGCCCCTCTCCCTGATGGAGCTCGTAGCCAGGCTGGGCCTCCAGGAAGGCAAGGAAGGAGCCTTCCCGGAGCTGGTGTGTCCTTCTGTGTTTAATTTTCCCACAAGTCAGCTCTGATTAAGGGGGATGGCCTCATGTTTCGCGTATTCAGAGCCGGGTTCTGAGAGCACCTTGCGAGGGTGGGGGGAGCCCCCTGGCTGGCGGGTGGGGGCAGAGGGGGAGCAGCTCACGGGGTCACCCCCAGCACACACGTCTGCTACCTATCAGATCTCATTGGAGGAGTGATCCTCCGGACGCTGAGATCATCTGACAGCCTCCTCCTAATGAGACCCAGGGCTGCTCCCAAGCTTGTGTGGGAGGCTGGGTGGAGGGGAACCCCCACCGACCTGGAGAACCATCTCCGAGGCAGGCAAGGTGTTCTCTTCTGAGCCCGTTTTCTGTGTGAAGCGGTGGACCCAGCACTTCAGGAGTAGGTGCCTTTGCGCTCCACCTGGGACCACGGATTTTCTGATCCCTGCAGGGAAAGACAGGACTTGGAATATTTACTCATGACATTTGACATCTCTGTCTCTGGTTCACTCCCGACGGCTTCAGGCAGGTGTGAGAGGAGGTGAGTTCAGTTCTCCCCTCCAAGAACTTGCAGTCCTCCTGGGGAGACATGATGGCTGCCCAGGGAACAAGGAGAGTCAGTGTCACCACGGACAAGGGGAGTCCCATGCACGGGGGCAGCCACCTAAAAGCATAAACGAGCGCATGCATCCATCTGCTGAGGGTGCGCTACTGCCTCTCCTAGCACTTCGGAGAAAATCCAAACTCTTCTTCAAGACCCCAGTCCCTGCCCAGATGGGCTCTAGCCACGGTGGTGGTTTTCTTTAATTTTTCAAACGCAAACTACAACCCCTGGAGCCTGCACCCTTGCTGTTCTATTGCCTGGAGTTCCCTTCCCCCAGATCATCACACAGCTATGCCATTTCATCACTGAAGTTTCAGTCCAAATGCCGTCTCCTCAGAAAGCCCTTCCCAGACCATCCTGTGGAAACAAGGCTCTCTCCCCAGGCACTCCTGGCAGCACCAACTCATCACAAGGTCCACCGCAGCCCTTACCATCATATTGTCCCTACTGATCGACTGCTTTCTGAACAATCTCCCGTACGTCCCACTAGGATGTAGCTCCATGAGAGGCAGGACATTGTCTATGTTGTTCTCCACTGTATCCTAGAATGTGAGGGTACCTCCCCTCTCAGGAGAGTAGAGAGAAACAGGGGCCACTGAGTTGGTGGGGGGAGACTCCTCAGGGAAGTGAGACATGAGCCCGGAGTTGCTCTCTCCACCCACTCCTGCCCTCCTCTGATGGAGCGTGGGGCTGAGAACTCATGGTCTTTCCCTCAGCATGATCAGTGCCCACTGGGCTCCCCTGCCTCAGCCCCTGGTCCCATCCTCAGTGCCTCATCCCATGTCTCAGCCCCATGAACCACGTGGCCCCTGGCTCCACCTCCCCATCCTCTGGGATCCCCTTGACCTTCACCATGGCAGCGCCCTGGCTGCCCCACTCCCAACTTCCCACATCTCTCACTGGGAGCTTGTGGACAACTCCAAATTCCTCTAGAGGAGCCAAAGGAGACTGTCCACTGTTTGCGTAGTTCCCTGTCCGGCCGGTGCTGGCTGTCTTCTGGGCAGAGACGCCACATTGGATGTGGTGCTTCTCTAAGAGGGATCTAGGTTGCCTCAGTCTACCTCCACGGGACCTAGGAATCAGCCCTGAAATCAAATACCCTCCGATTTTCTGTATCTTCTTAACACCACACCTTTCCTGGGTTTCCCTGGCGGGGTTGGGGTGGGGGCAGGTGGTTGGGGGTGTAGAGGAAGCTGGATGTCGTTGTCCGACCACTTCCCGGCCGTTCCCCTTCCTCTTCCCGCCTCCCAGTCCTGGAGGAGGCTTTCCTTCTTCCAACCTCAACCCTAACAGGTTCCCTCTAGTCATTTCCTCCTTCCCCGCCCCAGGGATATCCATCTTTTAGGCGACACCTGCTCTTTCCCCCATGGACCACTAGCCTCATGGCTTTGCCTCAGTGGATAGATGGGATTTCAGGGGAGAAAAACGCCAGCTTGCCCATTTTAGAATATATGTAGAGAGGCCCTTAAACAACAGTACCCTGGGTATATTCACCTCTGTATACTCTTCAAGGACCTGCTTTGTTGCAGCTCTTTGACTAGAATTTATTTCCAAATGAGAAGCCATTGAAAGCTCCCTCACACTGGGCTTCTTCAGCAGATGATGATGGCTTTTCTCCTCCCTTCCCTCTCCATTTCAGGCTCCTGTTTTTTTTGCAGGACCTCCAGGTAGAGTGCCCAGGTTGGTTCACAATTATCTTGAACACAGACTGGGGCAGGACCACCCTGAGGGTGTGATCAATGTGGCTGGATCAGACAAGAAAGGCTTCCTGGAGGAGGCGGACTTGGAGCTCAGCCCTGAAGGGTGGGTAAGAATCAGACTGGCGAGAGGATGGGGGTGGCTTGCTCAATGACTCAGAGGCAGGATAAGCTTGGGGAGAACATGCACCTGCGCTGATATCTCCCTGACAGACCTCTACTTGATCCCCAAGACTCAGATCCAAAGGTCTCCAACTTCTGTCCACACTGCTGACATGGACTCTGTGCCAGTTGTGGGAAAACACAGGCCCTCCTTGACCTCCTTGATCAGAAGCACTGGGCACCTCTACCAGCTTAGACCTGGCAGTGGCCCTAACACCCTGGAGTGGAGTGGAGGTCTGTGGCCCTCTAAAACCTATTCCCTGGGCCTCAGACCATATGACGGTGCACCACCCGGAGGGCTCTCAGCGCCAGTCACTGGAAGGCCTGACTCATCCTCATCCTGATTCATGTTTCTATATTCCTCGCCCTGCTACGTGGGCTTGGCAAGCCTCTTCACCTCTCTGGGCCACTTTCCCCACTCATGATGTATCCTGTGCCAGGGTGTCACGCATGTCACGCACTTAGCACATAGTAAGTGCTCAGCTAACGGCAGTTATTACTGTACCTCTTCATGCTGTATCATTGAGGCGGGTCCTTGTCCTATTTTCTCTATGGGTCCACATAAGTCTGGGCCAGGTTGCTGAACAGCCATAACAAGTATATCACAGAGGAGTGGGTCTACCTCACAGAGGCTTCGCCCGTCCCGGGGCCTCCAGTCTCTCTGCACCCCTGCTGTGACTCCCCATGCTTGCTGGCTTTGTTCCATGTGGGGAACATTTGGCCCATCTTGTTGCCTGGAGATCTGTCCTGCCCAGCACCCTAAGCTCCTTCTGACTCATCTCCCATCTTTCCCAGACACAAACACACAACCCCGTTCACATGCACTCACCTACATGTACACAGATACACAGAACCACTGGCTCCCTGGTGCATGGCCAGAACTTCCAGAAGCCACGTGCTGAGGCCTGATCACACTAAGATGCCTCAAATGCACAGTGAAAAACCGCTTTACAGGACATCAGGAGATGAAGAGGCCAGCCCCTCACACCTGGGAGGTTGGCATTAACTGGGTGGAGCCATACAGACGAGGGGTTCACATCCCAGGCTCTGTCGCTTCCTAGTTGTGTGGCCTCCAGCAAATGACTTAACCTCCCTGGACTTCCCCTGCCTCATCTGAGAAAGGAAGACCAGAGGACTCACCTCCGAGCAGGGTTGGGAGAACTAACCCAGATAATGCAGTATAAAACGCTGAGCACAGAGCAGGCACATGGCAAGCAAACAATAAGCAGAACAGCTTTCTATGATCAGCATCATGCCCTCAGAGAACAAGAAATAAGTGAAGGCCAGAGGGGCCAAAGAGGGCTGCTGGAGGGGGTGGGCACTCAGATGGCCTCGCAGAGGGCTCCAGGGGCTGGTGGAAACAGTGTGGGTACAGGAAACGGAATTTACACACACACACAGTCCCAGTTGGCAGAGGGTTTGTCCTGCAGGCTAAAGGGCATTTACAGGATGCTCCAAGCCTGGAGTGAATCCTATTTAAAATGCTCTTACCCCAAACTCCTTTGCAGCTAGTCTGAGGACTCCATAGCAGTGAGCATCCTTGGGTGTGTGACAAGGAGCAGCGATCTGTACCAAGAAGCAGCTCGGGCCATAGGTTGCAGCCCCATTGAAACACCCACACTGCCCAAAACACAGGGCAATTCAGAACAACAGACTCTGGAACCAACAAACCCAGCTGTGATCCCAGGTCCCCACTGAGTGGCCTCATGACGTGAGATAAGACAATCCACCTCCTTTATGGGACAGGCAAACAGCAGGTGCTCAATGATGGTTGTCAGCAACCACCACTCCAGTACCAGCCTGCCCCCTGGTTCTGCTTCCTGCCCGAGATTTAACCCCCTCTCTGAGGATCCGGGCCCACGTGGTCACTGTCAGGGATGTTCCTCCTCTTCATGTGAATGCTAACGTTCCTCTCCTCTCCGGAAGAATTCAAAGGGCCCTGGAAACTTGTTTATTAGGAAAAGCTGTGGGAGTCTGTCCTGCTTGGTGGAGGCGCTGACCTCTCTCATCCTTCCCTGCATATTTCTCCCCAGCGACATCTTTTCATGTTCCCTGGCTCACTTGGGTGAGTCACAGATCTGTAAATCCCGACCACAGAAAGCTTGGCAAAGTATGTTAGGTGTTTATTGGAAGGAGAAGGAGGCAAACGATCAAAACATTGGCTGTGGCTCTCGTCTCTGAAATTTGCAAGAGCAAGTTTTAAAATCTGTGTTTGAAGCATCTGAACAGATTCATGGAGTACTTTTTTTTTTTTTTTAAACCACAACGAGGATAAGACTGTATACACTCCTTAGTTGCAATCAGATCTTTAGGCTGCTTTTGGATAGAGCCAGATATCAAAGTGAAAACCGAGAAATGCAATTCCATTTTCAGTTTCCCTATTTAGATGTAGCCCCACTGATACAAACATAGGCTGTAGTTCTCTGTACACTCACACACTGATCTGTGCCTGCCTCCAAGCCTTTGTGCATGCTGTTCACACTGTCTGCAACTCTGTTCCACTCATACCAGGGAGCATTGGTCCCAGGCTGGGTCCTGGGACACGGAGATGAATCAGACACAGTTTCTGACCTCAAGAATTAGTGAGGAAAAGAGGCTGACAGAGGAGGAGGCCCAAGCTGGGTCTTGATGGATGAGAAGTTCTCCAAAACAAGGAAGAAGGGAAGACCTTTCTTGTGCGAGCATGTCTACTCATCCTTGAAGACCCAGGCTCTGTTTCCTCTGGGAAAGGTCCCCTCTCACTGAGTTGGCGACTCCCTCCTGCCAGTGTCCGCACAATACCTGGCACTCCCTCCCCTGCCCACCCTTCCCTGGGTTATTTATCTGCCTGGTGGTCGAGGCTGGGACTTTGGAGGGTAGACACTACTTCCTCTCTGCATCTCGGACACCAGCTCCAGACCTTCTGCATGGCAGGTTTAGTGTTTGGTGGTGTTTTTAAGCTGAACTTTATCATTATCCCAGGCAAGAAATGAAGTAGCCACAGGGCGTTAGGACAGTGCTGCTTGCTGTTCTGTCAGAGAATCCACACCTGAACCTCACCCGCTGAGCCCCCAGTGCTTCAAGCGTCTGAGCCCTGAAGAGGTCTGGGTGGGATTAACCCCTGGATCTCAGCCTCATTCCAGCATCCGTGGTTTGGTGGTGGTAGTTGGGGGTGGGGGAGACTATTCAATCAAGGAAGAAATATGCTTTGAAATGAAAACGCTCCTCTTTCTGATCTGCCTGGCTCTCCTTTCTCCTGCCTTCTTAGTATGCATGAATTCAGCCCCCATTTCAGGAGTACTCTCAGCATCTTCTCCACGCGGTTGGGGCTGGACTGGGCTCCCTCCCCTTGCCCCCCTCCTGTCTTCTCCAAAGACAAATTGCTTACATCTGTCAAGGCTTTTCTGATTAATAGAGGAATACGCCATGGGATGCCATCAGGGGTTCAGAGGCTTTTGATCAAAGGGGGAGGGGGGCCAGGCCACACATCCCTAGTGGTTCATTTATCAGGTCAGTTCGGCACCTTTCCTCCCATGTGCCCCGGCAAAGGCCTGCCCACCAGCCCGCCATCAGCTCCCACGCCCCCTCCACAGCAGAAAAGGGAGAGAGAGGAAGCGGTGCTCCGGTGAGGGGCCAGTGCGGAACCAGAGGCAAGGAGAAGGGAAAAGCAGCAAGCTCAGGAGCCTGGCCTGGGCACTGAGTGGGGCGGCACATCCCAGGATCTTCACTTCTGGGCAGACACTGGGCTCAGCATCTCCCAGGCAATTCCCCAAAGTGTGGGATAAAAGGAGGGAGGAAGGGGCCCATGGATGAGTGAGGTACATCAGAGAGAGAATGCGGCACGAGGGATCTAAGACAAGCACGAGTAAAGGAGGGGAGGAATGGCTGAATTAATGAGTCGCTAAGTGTCTGAATGGGCACAAGAATTTGCAGTCCTTACAAAAGTTGGATTTTATAACAGATTCATGTCTCATTCTTTCTTCTAGTCACCCATTGGTTGATGTCAACGAGACACAGCTTCCAGGAGCAACACTAAGGCAACTTGGGAGGAACTCAGGCCTCACCTCCACCCAGCTCTAACAGGCCCTGGGAGCTGGGCGAGAGCAGATGAGGCGGGGCGGCCGGGAGACTCAGGCCCAGGGAGGGGCAGCCCGGTCCCTGAGGTGCGGCTGGTGCCCATCACTGGCTCTGTGTGTCCTCAGCTACGAGGTCACTGCCCACTGTCCCCCATGAGCTCGCCTCTGCTGGCGATCTGTGACAGGAGCTGCAGACAGCCATGTAGGGTAAGGCTTGGGTTGGCCTTGGAGACGGATAAATTAGGCTCTGAGGATTTAGATTAGACTAATTTAATGACACGGATGACTGGAGGGATTGAAGTTCCTGGCCACAATTTTTTTCTTTCAACTTGCTCAACAATTATTTCCCTCAAGTTAGTTGCAGATGCAGCCTGCCCAGGAATTATAATCCATTCCTTACTGAGCAATAAGGAGACCAGAGATGCTGGCCACGTCCACACGCATGCCCCCCGGGCAGGGGGCCAGAGGGAGGGTGGCGCCACCAGCTGTGTGTGTGCCATGACTTAGAACTTGGAGGACAGGGCCCGGAGCATCTTGCTGGGCTGGGCTGGCTGTCCTGGAGGCTGGCAGCCAAGAGACACAGCTGGCTGGCTCCCGACTGGGTGGTGACTGTCTCTACCCGCTGCTCTCGGCCCAGAAGGAGCATCCCACACAGACACGCAATGCACACAGGCACGCAGTCACACATATGGACACATCCAGGGTGAGACACGCATGGATGCTCAATCACAGACACACACAAGCACACAGACCTATTGACACAGACCCAAACCACAAGATACAGACGCCCACAAGGAGACACATCAAGCCCACCTACCCTAACATCCACTGTCCTAGGCCAAGTAAGGGAGGCACACAGGCAAACAGGCCAAAGCATCACCACATCTCAGGGTTGTGACGGAGGGGACTGTGGAGTCCTGAGGAGCCTACAGTATCTCTGAGGTCTTCTTGCAGGAGGAGATGCCTAAGGCCAGGGATTAGGTGAAAATGGTAGGAAGGACACTCCTGGTGTAAGGAGGAGCCCAGGCCAAGACCCAAGGACCCCAGGGAGGAGCTATGTTCAGAGAAGGGCAGTTCACACAGTGTGGCCCAGTCATAAGGACGGGCTGGGAGCATCTGAAGGGAGTCAGACCCTGGTCTTGCTCCCCCAGCAAGTTAGCCTCAACCTACAGGTACTGATGCTGCTGCGATTCACATTAAAAACACCTTTTCCCTCTGAGTGGGGGCCAATCTGAAGACTTCCCAACGCTGGCCAGCCACACTGGCCACGGCGGCTGACCCTCTCCACCACCACCGGTTTCCAGTCCCTTCAGAAGCTGGCCTAGCCCACGGAGGAAAGATGCTCCTCAGGGGGAATTCACTGCTATCTGTGGGGCCACTGCCTCACCCCCTATTTCGGCCCAGGGTCTCTGGCACATGGGAGGCCCTACATGATGGCCAGTTCTTAGGGAAATCTGTCGCTCATGTGCTGAGTGAGCAAAGCCAGGCAACTCCCAGGCAGCCGTGTCCCAAGGATTCGGCCCCTGGACCAGGTTCTCCCTGGAGTGCCCCCACCCCACACTCCTCGCCACCTTCCATCCTTCCCCTGAAGAACTCTTACTCACTCTTCCAAACCAAGCTGAAGTGTCATCTCTTCCAAAAAGCCTTTCAGAACCCCCAAGCTCACTGTCCCAGGGGAGGCTGACACAATTCCTCAGTGCTTCCCCCCATCACTCCTTACCAAACAGCAGACTCACTGGCTACATGGGAGAGGGTCTCTCCAGAGACCCCTCTTTCTCTCTGTGGGGTCAGCTTCCCCACAGGACCTACATATTAGCTATCTAATGCTGCATGACAAACTATCCCAAAACTCAGTGACTCACAACAACAACTTATTGCCTCCCAGGTTTCTGGAAGTTAGGAATTTAGCACAACAGGGACATCTTGTCCACAGCATCTGGGGCCTCGGCTCGGGTCTGAAACTGTTGGAAGGAACATTCACCATGGCTGGGGGTTGATGCTGCCTGTTAACTGAGGACCAGTTGGGCGTCTCCGTGTGGCTTGGGCTTCCTCTCAACATGCTGGCTGCATGCCAAGGGCAAGCAGCCCAGGAGAGCGAGACAGAGACAGACAGGAAGAAACTGTATCATTTTTATGACCTAAAATTGGAAGTCATATAGCATCACTTCTGCCATACTCTGTTGATCAAGGTGGCCATACACACCCATCCACACACAGACCCATCCATGGGAATAGACAAAGGTGCCCACTTCTTGGTGGAAAGAGTAACTGTAAGAAAAGCACGTAGGATGGGATAAACACTGAGGTGTGACTGTGTTTGGAGAATGCACTCTGCCACAATCGGTTGCCCACAGGCGCTAAATGAAGGGCTGGTGAATGAATGAAATGAATGAATGGATGAATGACTCTTGTTTTGCACTATCCATCTCTCCTCTGTCCTCACATAATTCACAGTTAAGATCCAACCAACTCTAACAAGCCCCAGTAGGGAGTCATAGCCCCTCCTTCCATCCTGGAAGCTGAGAGGCCATGAAATCCCTTCCAGGTTCTGAGTCCTCAGAACTATTCCTACAGTTTCAGTGGTTCTCGCTTGGTCTCCAGAAACAGGGGAGTGGTGAAGGAAATTAGAGAGGCTGCTGGGGGAGGCAATTTCCTTGCTGATTCACAGATAGGGTTTCAGAAAGCAGACCTATGGAACAAAAAAATTAGGGGAAAGTTTCCTTTAAAAAAAAATAACTATCTTCAGTTAATATTTTTAAGAGAGTAAGTGCAACTTGTACTAGCTGATTATAGCTTTTGAGGTCCAGTTTTTGGACAATTACTATGTGCTAATACAGCGGTTACTAATAATTACTAATATTTTCTTATTAATAACAGAATCCATTGAGATCTTAAAGGACCATACTCTGAGAGTTTTATAAACACTATTTCTGTAACAGGGCAAAGATGATGACTGTATGAGCATTCAGAGCCTCCTCCACTTGCATATTATGATAGTAATCAGTGGCGAGAGAAAGAAAAGCCCTTTGGTGAAGGAGGATTTTTGGAGCAGGTGCAGGTTATGGGAGGACTGAGGGGAAGAGGAAAGCAACTTTGGGAAGCATTCTGGTGAGCTATGGAATGGATCTCCAGTGATGTTCATCAAGGGATGCAATGAAGATTGAAATAACTTTTTAAAATTACTTTTGGCTCCTGGACTGATCTTCCTTAAATGTGACTGCACAGAGTCTGATCCACAGAGACACTGGAACTTACAAGGGTTGCATCTCACTTGATCCTCACAACAATGAGAGAAATAGAAATTCTCATTGTCTCCTTTAAACAGGTAAGAAAAATCAGATGCAGGGAGTCTAGACAATGTGACTAAGGTCACAGCACTGAGAAGTGGCTGAGCCAGGGCTACAATCCGAGTCTCTCTGACCTGGAGGCTGATCTCAGTGATACGACCACTGTGTGATACCACTTCTTAATCTTCATAGACGGTCATTGGAAGAGTACAAGCATTTCATCAGAGAGCGGTTTCAGGTATTACCCCCCAGGTGGGAAGGGGGGGACAGTGCAGCTCCTGCCCTATTCAGGTGCCACCTCCTCTGTGCAGCCATCTGTGAGCACTCATGCCCACAGTACATGGAAACGGTTGGTCTTGTCACCTCTGCCTGGACTGTGACTCCCTGTGTGCAGGGACCACACCTGCTTCCACTCAGGAGCAGCTAGCCCAGGCCTGAGTACATGGTAAGTATCCAAAAGAAACTTGGACTGAATTGGGGGGTGAGGACTAGGATTAATCTGAGTCTCATAGGGAGCTTTTTAGAAAGTCAAATCCAATAAGACAAATTTCATGATTCCAAATTCAGTCTCAGTTGCTCCCATATTCTCAGTGCTTCCTTTTGTGTTTGTGTTACCACCCAGGGTTCTTGGACTCTTTAATCAATAGGAATTGATAAGAGGCCAGGCAAGGAATTCAGGCAAGGCTTTATAGGGAGTGAGAGAAAGTAACAGGTTCCCCTACTCGGTCCCCAAGGGGGAGCTCCCAAGGGAGAGCAAGCACCATCCCTTAAATGGGGTGAGGGTAGGGGCAGAGCAGTGGGTTGGGGCTGGAGGGGTGGCTTAGGTGGTGGCCCACCCCCTTGGTGGTGCTGTGTGCAGGGATCATGTGTAGTCCTTGCTTTTGCTCCGGACACCTCAGAAGTGGCAGCTGGGTTTTGCCCTTTTTGTATCTTCATGATTTGCCCCAACTGTGCATGTACACAGTTATTATTTTTAGTCCCTTATAGTTTCTTTGTATTCTGTTGCTCGAGGAGACATTCGTCCAGGTGCAAGCACTGCAGTAAAGGGTCCCAGGTCCCAGGTCCCAGGTCCCAGTTCCCAGCCTCTCTCACTTGTTCTGTTGAATGAAAATCTGGGGAACCCATAAAATGAACCAGGGCTCCCTTCCAGATCCAGGTCCCTTCTCAATATATCATCACACAGACACACACCCCACTTACTCTGTCATGATCCTGAGGGCCCCATTCTCAGTAGCAATTCCCAAACTCATTGGTCTGACACACACACAGCCCTCCCTGGGTCTGGACCCACTTCCACCTGTCCTTCCTCACCTCTTATCACTCTTTGCCTTGAGCCCTTAGGTAAGTTACTCAACCTCTCTGAGTCTCAATCACTGCAACTTAGAACAGAGGTGGTAAGAATGTCTGGCATATAGTAATATCTCAGTCAAGAGTGGAGGAATGAATGAAGAATACCTACTTCATAGGGTCATCCTGGGATTAGTGAAAATATGAGGAGGAAGGAGCAGCACACACAGTAAGCACTCAGCAAACAGTAGGTACTATTATAAAAGAGGTGGAAGGACTGAAACATTGCTCTGAGTGTTTTCATTGCCCCATGAGTTTTCATGTCATTCACAGCCAACATTCCTTACTTTTTTTGAATAACCACATCTCTGTCTGATCTAAGCATTATGAAGAAACAGTAACAAACAAACAAAACCCAAAACCAAAACAAACAGTGCCAAGTAACTCCAAAACTGTCCCCTGTGACCACACACATGCCAAGCATAGCTTAGTGGGGCCAGTGCAGCCACCATGGAGAGGGAGAAGTCCTGATGAGAGCCAGCAAAGGAAACCTGAGACCACTCCTGGGGGTGAGGCAGACTCCAGCACGGAGGCCAAGGCAGCCAGGGTGAGCAGGGAGCCAGCATGAGGCCCACATGCACATCTGCACAGCTCTGGTGCCAGAGACCCAACTCTGCCCCATGTGTCTGTGGGTGAGTGGAGAGGAGGCTCAGGAGTGAGCCCAACACAGAATCCAGGAACAGAGGAGGACCATGGAGAACTCAGGTTTCCACCTGGTGAAGCCTCACTGTCAACCTATCAACATGGAGGCTGTCACTCAGCTGGCTCCTAGGGGGCCAACCCCTCCTCTCCGCCCTGTCCCACTTTTCATGGTCAGTTCCCCCAGGCAGCAGGCCGAGGGCTGAGGTGGGCCCCATGTGGCTCCAACTGTTCATCCTACTGACATCTGGGTGGAAATCTGAGTAGCTGTTGGGGCAGGGCCCACCACAGCAAGACAAGTGCTCAATAGATGGGCACTACCATTCTTGCTGATGCAGCTGGGCCCTTCTGGAGCTCACTTGGCTGGGAGCCACAATCCTGTATGCAGACTTGGTCCTCCTCTCACTCCCCAAGCCAGTGGCCTGCCTGGGGTATAAGCCATCTGGACTCCCAGCCCCACTGGAGGCAGGTGTCAAGGGGGAGTTGTGGCCTGGATCTGATGGACCCACCAAAGCCTGGCGCTCTGGACCCTGCCAAGTGTCCTGGACCATGAAGAGGTTTCTTCTAACCCTCCACCATCCCAGTGGATGTCAAACCTGGACCTGAACTCTGACCGCTTCTAGCCTGGAGGCTCTGCTTTTTCCTACCCGCTCAGTGTAGCACTTTCCCGGCAACACAGATTTTGTTTGGCTTTGCAGGGAGAACAAAGGGAAGGATGAACTCTTGGCCAGCAGGGTCACACTCCTGGTGGGCCTGCTCCTTCTTCGGGGAGTCAACTAGGAGGCCTGGAGGGGCCGGGCCCTCCCTGAGCAAAGTCGGCTCAGCTGGCTGTGTGGAAAAGTAACCACCAGAAAAGTAGTGCCCCATGCCCCACCCACTTATACATGCCTCCCTCCAGTGGGGAAGTGGGTTGGAGCCCACCTGGGCAGCGAGTCTTCCCAGTCAGTTGGGCACGTCAGCACCCCTGGCAGTCCCTGAGCCCTCCCCTCCTGGGCCTGTGGGAGTGGAGGGGCTGGGGCTTCCCCTGTCCTCCCAGTCTGGAGAATCACCAGCCCCAGGAATGTTCACTTTTATTTATTGTAGTGGGTTGGTTGGTTGGTTTCTTCCAACTACATAGGAAGGGCTAAATCTGTAGAAGATTGTGCAAACAGAGAAGTGCGGAGGGAGGCAACCGACATTACGGGATTTTTCCTTCCAGTCTTTTTTTCCCCCCTGTTCATTTTTTAAAATACAATTAAAAGCCTAAAGTATTTATCATTCTGCTTTTCTACCTAGCTCCCACTACCCCTGCTTTGGGTTTAACCTCATATCAGCAAGATTTTTCTCATTTCACCAAACTCTCTTTGTGAACACCATTTTTAGAGGCTGCGCAGTCTTCTTTCGCTGGGCTGAGCCAGGGTTTGTAGGAACATTCCCCTAGCATAAACTTTGCTTGTTTGCCCTGTGGTATTGCGAAAGTAATGACATGAAAAGCTTTGCCGGCATTCCAAAATATTTCCTTGCACGGATTCCTAGAAGTGGCACTGTTGAGTAAAGTTGTAAGAACATTTTTAGGGTTCTTGGTCTCTGTTGCCCAATTGCCTCAGAGAGGACTGAATTGGTTTACACTTGATAAACAGAGCCCTCATCACACTGTGCTTGGTGCCAGTGATAGAGGACCCCCCAACCACAGACCTTGCTGCTCGGAACCCGTCATCCTGCCACCACTATCAATTCTGGGATTTCTAAGACCAGTCTCCCTTCTCCCAGGCCCCCAAAGGCCACCTTCCCCACAAAATAAAGAACTTGAAACATCTTTGGGAAGAGCTCAGGGTCCATGAGATAAGAACAGCAGGTTCCAGAACCTTCCTGTCACCAGGGAGCTGGGGGAACGCAGGCTGGAGGGTCTTCATTGGTCGACCAGGGCCCCTGAATGGGATGGTCCCCGAGGCCCCCAGCCTGAGGCACAGGGGGCAGTATAGGAGTTGGGGGTCTGGACTGGGGTGTCGAGTTGCCTTGGCTCATATCCCACCTTTGCCACTTGCCAGCCGCATGATCTTGGGTAAGTTATTTACTAGCTTAAACCTCAATCCTATAATCTGTAAAATGGGAAGGAAGGAAATTAAATTATGTATCAAGGTCTTATGAAGATTGAACGTAACTATATATTGAAAAAAAAAAAGTGCCCGGCACAAAATAAATACTACATGAAGGATTTGATGCTATTGAATTTGCAAACACGAACACGACTGAAGGGGATCCTCTAAGGTTGACACAAGCAGTATGGAGAGAGACAGTGTTCCCAGCCCGCAGCGGTGCGGTTACCTGGCGTTGCCTTCCCCATCTGTCGGACCAGAGGTCTGACGGTGCTGCGCCCCTCAGGCGGGCAGGCCACCCTGAAACACGACGCTTCCCTGGGAGGGGAGTTGAAGGCCGCTACACCAGGTGGTTATCAAAGCCCAGGCCTCCAGGAGGCTTGGGAACATAATCTCCGGAAAGAGATTGTCTGAACTCACTCCGAGGGAACAAGGACGCTGGCCTCTGATAAGCCTGTGCGGCAGACAGTACCTGGGGGCTCAGGGAGGCCCGGCTGACTCAGCTGGCAGACGTTTTCTTGGGGCTTTGGTGAGTCAGAAGCCAGATCCTTAGATCTAGGTGATGGAGGGTGGCACAGAGATGAGGACAGAGTCATCTCTGTGGGCCGAAGATGGAGAGAAAGAGCCATGATCAGAAACATGCCTTATCATCAGGGGCCAGCCCCAAGCCCAGCATCCAGCCACCGGGCCCAGTCAGGACCTCCTAGGGGAGTAGGTGGTTGGCTCGGGGGCTGCTGGGCTCTCAGGAGGAAGGGGCCCTGGCTGCAGTACCCCAGTCAGTCTGCTCAGCAGCAAGAGGAACGAACCTCTGACTCCAGGACAGGATGTCCTCGTGGCGGAGCCTCGCTGGGAGTGATCCTCAGCCTTTTACAGATTCCAATCGGAAGCTGCAGTTTAGAGCAGTCAGAGAATGTGCCAGACACGACTAGGTGAGTTAGGGGCCAAGCAGCAGGTGAGCTTCATTTTCCTGAGAAGGGCTCACAGTCTGTCTCAAAAGACGGTAAGAACCCCCAAGCAGTTGCTGATGTGTTAAAGTCACCAGCAGAAACCAAGTGAAATGATTCTATGTAACGGAAATGAAGTTTCTGCAGCAAGTTCTCTCTGATGCAGGGAACATAAGAAAGGAGGTGCTAGAAGGTATTTCTTCTTTCTTGCTGGCTTGAAATTCAACATTCAGGTAACAGTCATTAATGTTCCCTTCCGTGGATCCTGCTACCTATGCAGCTGCCACTCCCCCTCTTTCTCTTTCCCAACAGAACCCTAGTTTTGCTCAGGGTTCCATCTCCCTCATGCCTGGCTCCAAAAAGGCACGAGAACCATCCGAAGTCGACAGTTCCCAAACCACACACCAAAGCACCTCAAAGTACTGCAGTGAACTCACTGTGGCTCCAAGTGATATTTGAAACTTTCAGGGGAAATACAGTGACATCTTTTGGAATCATGAGAACTACCAGCTCAGGGTACTTCACAGTTTTAACATCAATAACACCATACCTTTCTTTGTAAAGCCAGCTTTTCAATGGTTGCTGTCATAAAAAGCCAAGTACTGCACAAAAAAATCCATTTAAAAAGCAAAAAAGGCTGGGATGTCCGATCTGACTCTGGATTTGAGAAGTTGTGCAGGGCCCATTAGGCACACACATCCCATTAGTAAATAACTGTGGTTAAGTAGGAATGATACAAGAAGATATTTTTTTCCAATTTATGTGTTTTTTTTTTCAAGTGGCTACTAAGTTGTTAGGACAAAAATATTTATTAAATTGTTTATACCAAATTAGTTAGTAAGGAGAACTGATGAGTATTCCTGTTGGCTTTAGATGCCATGAAAAATTACTGAGGCCCTAGAGGGGTATAACTGAGAAAGTTTGGAAACCTCTGCCTTAAGCTAATAAGAACAAGGCATTTCCCTGGTACCTGCTCATGGTCCAGAGTGGGCCACTGTCCCTGTCAGACTGAGGATAAGGACACATGTGGCATGGCTGGGGAACTGATTCTGTCTCTCTCCTGTGGGGTGAGAACAGAGTGGCACACACACACACCGGCAGCCACTTGTGATCTCAGGGAACTGCCCATAGCATGATACCCATGCTGAGGACAGCAGAGCCGAGGGACAGGAGACCAGGGTCCCTGGTACTACCACTGAGCTGCTGGACCTGTCCCCCCACCTCCAGGCTTCCTGTCATGAAACAAGACACTTCCCATTGACTAAAGTTGTGTGAGTTGGACTGTGCTACTTGCAGTCCAAAGCATTCTAAAGTGTAAACAACCTCACCACGATTCAGGCTGTGTTAGCAGGAGGGCACGGAGGGGAGCAGGTGGGGCCTCTGCCCTTGAGGAGCCAGGACTCCCTGTGCTCAAAGTCTGCAGCTCCCCTGGGAAAGAGCCAGGAGGACTGACCCTTCCCAGGGTGACGGTGAGGGCAGTTAGTGCAGGGGTCTCCCAACAACACATCACCCAGGCATCATCTGTGCACTCTGCACGAGGCACCAGAGCTCACTGTCCCCGTGTGCCTTCTTCACTCACCTGAGATCCTTGAGGACAAATGCTGAGAACCCACCTGGCCCAGCCCCAGACACTAGGCTCCCCAGCAACAATGCAGCAACCAATGGAAAGAACTGTAAGAGCAGACGGAGAACAGGGTAAGAGAAGACAGAGGGCTTCTGGGAGAAGAGACCAGTGTTGGTAAATGCGCAGACATTTACTGACCTAACAAGGAATAAGGGCCTGGCCACTGCTGGCACTGGGCGTCAGTCCCCTCCCCGGGGGAGCTCACAGCGGGGGAGGCAGGCTTCATGGAGGTGTGTGTGTAATTCCACAACATGGGGCACAAGAAGCAGCTCTGAGGCACAATAACAGGGAGCCCGCTTTAGACTGGTGGTGAGAGAGGGTCTCCTGAGGAGGGGACACCAGAGCTTCAATGTGATGGCCGAAGAAGAGCAAGCCAGGCAGAGTGGGAACCAACATTGCAGGCAGTGGGGAAAGGGCAGTGAAGGCCCTGACATGGCCAACACTCAGCAGCTAGATGAACAGAAGAGTCCAAGCCAGAGCTGCCAGATTTAGTGACACGTGTGCCCACATGCCCACACACACACACAAGTTAAATGTGAATTTCAGATAAACAACAAATACTTCTTCAGTATACGTATATTCCCAATATTGTGTGGTATATACTTATACCCAGAAAGGATTCATGGATTATCTGAAGTCCAGATTTAACTGGGCATCCTGTATTTTATCCAGCAACCCTAGTCCAGGCTGCCCAGAGCCAAGTGAGCAAGAGGGAAATGGCCAGAGAGAGATCAGAGCTGGGGCCCCAGGCAAAGCCTGCAGGGCCTGGCAAGGGCTGGATGCTATTCTGAGCATGATGGAAGCCAGAGATCAGCAGTAAGCAGAGCTATGGCACCAGCAGAGCCCACGTGGCATGGTGCGTAACTCCGGACTCCAGACCCAGGGAAGCTGGGTTCTGGTCCTGGCTGTGCCACTGGTAGCTACGAGGTCTCAGGTGAGCTACTAAGCATTCTGTGCCTCCGCTTCCTTACCTATAAAGTGGGGGTGACGAAAGTGATAAGGCCACCCTCACTGGGAGATTCCGAATCAGTCTCCACTCTCACTAGCACAGTTCTTCAAACAGATCGCCTCTCGCTGCTGCAGAAAACAGTAGAGGGGAGAGGAAGGGGACCCAGAGAGGAGGCAAGGAGACCATGGAGGAGGCTGTTCCAGGCCTCCAGGAGAGATGAAGGTGATTGTGAAGTAGAGGAATGGTTGGAGGTGTGTATTAGGAGGCGTGAAACCCAGCATTCCCACTCCAAAGATCTCTTGAGGCTTCTCCGGGTAGGCAGAACAAAGCTGCCCTGCCCTTCTGAGGGTCAGTGGGACAGAGGTGGGCCCTCACAGAGGCTGGGGGCCCTGGCCAGCTGAGGGGTAGTCTTTGCTTCCCTGTGGCCTCCACACTTCTCACTTTCCTGTGGAGCAGGCCTCAGCTCTGGGAGCTACCATCTCTGCGGATCAAAATTGGCTCTAAACACGAATCAAGAAGGAAATTACAACAATGTGAAGCAGACTTGCCTTCCATTTCTGGCACCTCAGTAACTTTAGAAAGTCCTGAAAGATTTACATGGTTTGTCATTTAAGGAGCATACCATCCCCTTTCCAGAGTGAGGCCAAGCCTGCCAAGCTCCTGCCCAAACAGTCAGAACTTTCAGACGTGCATTGTTGCCAAAGAGGGTGCAGATGGGAAACCACAACTCACCGCTCACAGCTGAGCCTCGGACCCAGGGGTCCCTGCCAGCCCAGATCCTCTCCCTGTGAGTCAGGGCTCACGGCTGTCAGACTCGGGTCTGGGATCCAACAGGGGGCACCAGAGACTGCTCAGAACAGTGAACACAGAACAACCAGGAAATCTGGGAGAAGGCTTCAGACCCAGAATCTGATCCTAGGAGCAGCAAAGATGAAGACCACTGCACATTCACAGTAAGCCCTTTCTCCCCATCTGTCTTACAATAAAAAGCAGAGAGATACATGCTCTCAGATGACTGTGAGCAAACTCAGCAGACACACCTTCTCCCCAGCATATACAGAATATTAATTATAACCGCTTCCAAGTCATCTCCTGGCCTCCAGGCTGAGATTGATTAGCAATGTCTGCCCTGGGCACTGGAGAGTGGGGAGAGGGCCATGCTTTTCCCATTCATGGACTGGACAAATCTTTGGACACAAATGTTATCAGTGTTCATTAGTTCAGAGCTACAGTGGTCCCTGCTGCCTCCAGAAAAAGCTGAGCTTGGTATTGGAGGCCCTTCACAATCTGCACCCCACCTCCCTGGCACTCCTAATTCTCACCAGCTACCCTCTGGCCTGGCTGCCTCACAGTGGGCCTCCAACATGCCTTCGACATACCCAGCATACTTTTACTCACTAGGGTCCACCTGATGGGAACACACTCTTTCCTTTTCCAAAGTTCACCAGCCCCAGCTCAAGGCCTGCACCTCCAGGGACTGATCCGTGATCAGCAGGTCCAAGTGACTCCCCCCCGCCATTCTGATCGGCTTCTGTACCACTTAAGTTTTCGTGGCTTTCGTTAGCCTCTGCTTCAAGGCCCTCAAGAACCATCTGTCTTTGTGCACATGGAGTTTGCCCATCTAGACTATAAGCTCCCTGAAGACAGGGATGCTGCCTCGTTCTTCCCTTAAGAAAGGAGGCAAAATACTTACTCTGTGCCAGGAACCATACTGGGGATTTTCACCCATTCTTCCACTCAAGTCTGATAACAATCTCAGGATGTACGACCACCTTCATTTTTTAAATCTAGAAATAAAGGCACAGAGAGATTAAGTGACTTGTCCCAGGTCATATAGCTCAGAAATAGCAGGGGCGTGGATTGAAACTCTGATCGGCATGATTGCAAGTCCTGGCTTCTGCCCTGCTCCAGAATTCCTCCCCACCGAGAACCACATTTCCACAGAGGGCCCTGCAGAGGGCAGTGCTCACCCCCAACGGATGTGCCTGACTCTCAGATAGTATTTATGGTCTGACTGGTGAAGTGCTAATGGTTGAGTGTGATACGTGAAGGAAGGAGGTGGGGGAGCTGATTAGGCGGAAGAATCTGATCAGGCGGAAGAATCTACCTAGCTCCTCACCCATCTCACCTGCCGGGTGACCGCTGACTCCACCTGCCGAAGGCTAGCGCGGCCAGTAAGCCACACAGACCTTGCGTTTCACGTTATGCCCGCCTCCTCCCTCTATCCCCAAGATTCAGTCTTCCACCATCCTGGATGAGTCAGCCTTGAATTGCTGACGCTGCCACACCGACCGCTTCCACCATACGGAGAAGTCAGAAATAGCCGTCACTTGTGTCCTCAGTTTATCTTTAGAAAAAGAATGACTGAAAGGACCTCCACTGCCCAGGATGATTGTTTTGACAGTTTTTTATTGTGCATAAAATTGCATCATTGTTTTGTTTAACATGGAAAGGAGTTAAACTGCTATGAACTTAATGCGCCACCCCCCGTAAACCATTAGGTCCCTTCTGTGTTCCTGACTTTATAAGTCTGTTTCCCTCAGAGGAACATCTGTTGTATACTTAAATGACCTTAGTTCAAAGGCACGATCAACAAAAAATTCTTAACTCTGCTAGGAAGCATTCGAGGGTATCCGTTACTCTGCGCTGGTCGCGGTATTAGGGGCTTCTCCACTAACAGCTGTGCACATCTGCCCACACGGGCAGAGGCCCCTCACTTTCTGCACATCGTTAAAGATGCTCAGGCCCGCTTTTCAGTCTCGTTCTCCCTCTGACCCGTGCAAGCGAGTCTCGCCAAAGTCTCCATTTTATGGGCATCGATATCCAGCGTTCTACTCAAATATAATTTTTGCCCTGCGTGCGGAGGGAGTGCGATGAAAGACGAGCAAGGGGTGTTCTGCTAATCCTTGGAAAGAACATGAATGAGCATTAGGAATTTCGAGCAACTTAACAAATGTAGGAAAAACAGATTGTCCTGAGCCAAACATGAAGGAATTTGAGGAGAAAAACGAGCCTGATGCCGAGAAAGATTACAAGACACCATCTTGGAGGCCATAAAAATCATATTGGAAACAGAGATGGCCAGGCAGCAGGCTTTCTGGCTTTTGCATTGATTAGCTCATCCTGACGTTATCCCCACTTTCCAGATGACTCAACAGACACTGAGAGCTCCTGACTTGACCAGAGGAGGGTCCAGGCATCCGCCTCAGGCCATCCTATTTGTAGGTGGCTCCTGCTCAGGTTAAAGTGAGCCCGGCCAGTGTGGAGAGGTAGACAGCAACGGCAGGGCCAGTAATGGTGAGGGACTTAAAATGTCTCTTCCTCCAGCTCCTCTGCTTTGGGCTTGGCTCTCAGTGCATCTCCATGAAGTTAACTGACAATTGCTCTTCTTCTTAGTGTTCGGTCAGATTTTCCAGGGAATGTGACTTTTCAAGGACACTCCAGTGTCCGCTGCACCATACATCAGAGACACGCAGAACTGAATTTCTCCAAATGTCTGAGGACAGGTGGGCTGTCCCAGAGTAGCAAAGCCAGGCTTGCCCTGGGGCCTCGCTGTCCAGCCTGGCTGGGGAGTTGTCCTGGGGACCGGGCAACTGGGCCCCAGCTCAGGTTTCAGGCTTTGTCTGGGGGCCCTTCCCTAAAAGGGGTCATTGAGTTTTCACGCACATTCAAATCTTTACGAGTTGTTGAAACTTTTCTGGAAGTTGGTGGGTTTCTGCAAGTCTGGTTCAGGGAACCGTGCCTCCTTGCAGTTGGGAAAAATCATTGCTAAAAATAAAGGCAAGTTGGGTTTTGCCATATTTGGAGAGGACTGGTCTGCAGTGTCTCCTTTTTCCTATGTCATCCTTTAGAGAAAGTTGAAGAGCTTTATTCACACACACACACACAAAGAGTTTAGATCAAAAGTATAGATCAAATTCCCTTGCCAAGAGTTTCAGAGACTGCTAGAATCTCTTTGCTGGACAACGATGTTACAGCGTTTATTCTATGGTGCTGGTAGCATGTGGACCCCTCAGGTCTGAGGAACCTTAAGGGCTTTGTTTTGGTCATTAACATTTTAGTTGAAATGGGATGTGATCCTGTAGCCCTGCTACTCCTTCATTTGTCCATTCACTCTGTCAGTCAGTCAGTCAGCCAAAGATGATGAAAACTACCTCTGTCAGGCCCCACGATGGGCTTTAAAGATGTAGAGATGAACAGAGTCAGCATTCTGCTCGGAGAAGCAGGGGCAACAGAGACTGGCAGTGGCAGGTGGGGTGGGAACAGGGTGGGGACAAAAAGTGCTCCTAACCTGGCCTGGGGAGAAGGCAGGGGCTGCCAGAGCCGGCCAGAACATGGCCGGCACAAGGGTGAGGCGAGTGCGACCCACAGAAAGACAGGATCTGACCCTGCCCTTGCACGACTCTCCTTACTCCCCTCCCTCTAATCCTGCCCCTGACAGTCCACGTCTTCATTCAAAATTTGTATATTTTGTTTAATGTGGATTTTTTTTTTGCATTTATTTTGATTCTAAAAAAGATGGCACTCAAACATTACTTATCTTGATTACTGAGCTTTTGGGCACCCCCTTAAATTTTGTGCCAGAGGCAAGCACCTCACTCTCCCCACCCTAGTTCTGGTTCACTGAAGACAGGAGGCTTGGGAAGTGGGCAGGACAGGGGGCCCGGGGGCAGCCCTCTCCGTTCAGAACTTGGCCTTTCATCCTGAAGGCAGCAGGGAGCCACTGAGGATGGTAAAGCCAGGAAGGAACATCATTGGATGTGATTTTGAAAATCTCCCCGCAGCAGAAGGCTGAAGGGGACCCAGGAGACAGAGGGACTGGAAGCAAGAGGACCCGTGAGGAGTGAGTGCTAGAATCTTAGGTGAGAGCTGATTAGGGCTCCAGCCAAGGCTGGGGAAATGGGGTTCAGGAGGAGGACCCGGAGGGGAGTAGGAGACACTGCAGACTCTCCAGCAGTCCCAGTGCCCAGCTTCCCTAGGTTCCCTGGTTCCCTTTGGCAAAGAACAGGTAGAGAAATCCGGCCCCTCTGGTGGGCAGAGGAAGATGTGGGGCTTGGAGCAGCCAAATGACCTGGCTGCAGCTGAGCCCTGCTGTGCCCACCCCACGGGGGAGCAGCCCTGCTTCCTGCAGAGTAGGGGCTGCCCACAGGGCTCCCACCCCTCCCTGCACCCCGTTCCCCAGCCTACCCCTCAGGGGCAAAGGACCCTGGGGTCTGCAGGCAGGACAGGGGTCCCAGGGACAATGCTCTGAGCCCAGCACACAGGCATGCAGATACACAGGCAGGCAGGTGGGAGGGTGCGAGGAGGTCTGGTCCCCATTAGGGGCCATTTGCTTGTGGTAGCAGGCCAGTGAGGCTGCGGGCTGGTTAATAGGCATGGCCACTGGCTGCTGGGAAGGAGTTGCTGCCTTGAAATTGCACTGATTGGCTCTAATTTCCCCTGCTCCACGCAGGGGGCCGAGGACAGCCTAATGCAGGGTGGCAGCCGTGGCAGCCCAAGACGTGACATCTCTCTTCACTATAAACAGAGGGAGTTTCTTCTCTCCCACTGGTTCTCATAGATACTGCAATTTACTGTCACTGATATCTAATCAAACTCCACCTCCTCCAAGAAGCCTTCCTACCTGGGCTCTGGCATCAAGTATGGGTCCCTTCCTTCTTCGTCCCTGCCCCCTCCCCCACCACAAGCCTCCTGGCCTCTCTCAGACAGTTGCTTTAGCGGGACAGGACCCCCAGGGCAGACATGTGGTGAAAATGATGAAGTGACATGATGAGGGGGCACCTTGCTCAGCACAGCCCTTCCCTTCTAAGAGCAAGCATGGCCTTCACTGCCAGGTGGCCATGCCACTCCACACCCCACCCCGACCCTCACCCTGCCAGGGCTGACAGATTTCTCTGAAGCTATAGAATAGGAATCTGTACCTCCTCGTCTCCCCAAAGAACCCAGACCTCCAGACTAACCTCATAGTTCACACCATCCATTCTCAAGCTACCCGCTGCGGAGGAGAGTGGAGATAAAGCCCGCTGGCCTGGGGATGACCTTGATGGTGCTGGCACTTGGGTGGCGGTGGGGGTGGGCACAGGTTTCCAAGGCACCCATTTGTAGCTGGGGAACTTGGGAGCAAATCTCCCCCCACCGACTGCCTTGGTCACAGCTGGCTGTTCTTGCCTCTTCTCCCTCCCTCCCCATCGCCCATCTCCCTGGGTAGAACCTCAGAGCCCACTGGGTTTTCCCCTTTACCCTTTGGCATTTCTCTGGCTGTTGCTGCTTCTTCTTTTTTCTCCATCAACCCTTACCCCCAGGCTTCTAGCTCTTCCCCTCTTCATTGAACAATATTTATTAAATAGTCAACATACATTTTTAAGTGCCTGCTGTGGGTCAAGGGCTCTGCTAGGCACTGGGCATGGAAGGCTGAGCTGACATAGGGGACGTTCTAGTGGATGTCCTCCCACCCTCTGTCATTTTCTGTCTTCTTTTAGAGGTCTTTCTTGGGCTAAGAGTGAGAGGTTAGGGCTGACCCATAACCACAGAGGGGAGCAGACCAAGCCAGGTCCTTGGAACACCATCCTCTCTTCTCTCCCCCACCAGCCCCGGGATGCAAAAGCCCTCTCTGCCCTCCTCCTCCTCCCCTTCTCCATCCTCCAGGGGCTATTCCTGCCCCCACAATGTTGGAGAGTGAATGAGGAGGAGGGACCCACCTTTCTCAGGCAACTGCATCGTTGGGGTCGGATGGTGCATAGCCAGAGAGGGACACAAGGAGCGAGAAGCCAGGTCACCCCCGAGTCAGGCCCACAAAGCACTGCTTCCCTGCTGGCCTGGCCGCCAGCCTCCGACCATTTCAAAGGACTTGATAAACAGCTTGGCGGCCTTGTCTCCCCCACACGCTGCTCAGCAGCAGGGGCTGGGAGAGGCGGCCTCCTGGCCAGAAGCAGCACCAAGGGTAAGGTGCTCCTCTGCCGGGTCAAGGTGCTCCAGGCTCCTTTCTGGGCCCCCTGAACAGGCCGCCTTCTGGCAGCCGAACAGCTGCAATCCCTGCCTGGCCCTGCAAGGCACATCTGTTCACAGTTAGAGGTCGGTGCCCATCCAGGAAGCAAGGAGGCATGTGCTCAGACCCCCATGCATATGTACCCAGGCCTGTGTGTACCCAGACCTGCGTGCACCCGGGCACACGTGACACCACACACGCCCACAGAGACACTGTCACCCACACGTGTCCACAGGTCCCTGTGCACAGCCAGATACGCATATACACGCTCACATCACTGAGAGTACGTTCAGCCCAGGAATTATACAGCCAAGTAGACTGGAGGAGGCGGGAGGAGCGCTTTCAACTGAAAAATAAAATATATGATAAGGAGGTTCAGAAACAGCTTTAAAAGAAAAAAAAATGGAAGTAGCTAAGCCAACAATCTTAGGGCTCCTGATGTTATCGGTAGTGTTGAGCCGACACAGGGGAGAGATGTTCCCTCAGGGGCACCCCAGCCTTCTCCTCCACAAGGCACAGCAGTGCGGGATGCAGTGGCACTCTGTGAAAGTCAGGGCCTGGCTTCATTTTAAAATGTGCCCCTGAGCACCAGCCTGAGATGGTTAGTGCAGGTCCTGTAGGTGTTAGGGCAAGACAGGGCCTGCTCCAGCCCTCCCCAGCCCTCATCTCACAAGTGCAGAGGCTGGTCCAGAAAGGGGCAGGGACTGTCAGTGTGGCCCAGCAGGCCAGCAGCATTAGGATGGGAACCACTCCTCATTCTTTCCTCCCAATGGTTGTCTGTCTCATAATTTAGGCCAGTTCAGCTGGCCTTAGGGTGGCCCTGGCCTGGGTCAGCATCAGGGGGCAGAGATAACCTTGCCCAGGCACGTCTTCACTGACCCTTCCACGAACAGGCTCTGAACTGATCCCATGATCGGGGGCCATTTACCTGCCTGTCTTGAGGGGCCTGGAGGATGGTAGCCCAGCACATGGCCTCTGGGGCCAGACACTGGCCAGCATGTGACCTCAATTCTGTCTCAGTTTATCCTTCTCTAAAATGGGAGTGATAATCCCATTTGGCAAGGTCCTTGTAAGAATTCAATAAGATAATGTAGGTAAAGTGAGTGGGGCCCAATAAAAGATCAAATGTTGCTACTCTTACCATCAACCCTGATATAGTGACTTCCGAGGCCCCCTTCACTTCCTTTATTGTACACAGCCCGGCTCTTCCTGCTCCCCAGAGGGCGGGGAGGCAAAGGACTTCAGGCAGTGTTTTTAGAGTGTGGTGCCCAGACAGGCAGCAGCAGCAGCATCACCTGGGAACTGGTTAGGAATACAAATTCTGGGCCCCATCCCAGACCTACTGAATCAGATACTCTGGGGTGGGGCCCACTAGTATGTTTTAACAAGCCCCCCAGGTGACTCTGATGCAAGCTCAAGTTCAAGAACCGCTGGTGAAGGTTGGTACATGCCACTTAGGCAGTAAGTCCAACACCTGTCTTGTGCTGCCCTTTTATGGCTGTTGCCCAGAAATACCATCCACCAGGCTCTGGGGTTAGGGCCTGAGTACCAGGACCCTGGTCTCCATGTCCAGTGGCTGGCTGACCCCATCCTGGTCACCATGCCTGCCTGCCTCCTGCTGCACCAGCCCTGCCCTCCCCCACCCACCTCCACAGCCCCCAGGCCAGGGCCTCCTCTGCTCCCGCCTCCAGCCGCGTGCACCCCAACCTCTGCCCTGCACTCAGCCTGTGTCCAGCTGGGCTGGGCCCAGCCCCAGAGTGGGAGACTCAGGCACTTGACTTCAAAGCCTTGTCAGAGGGAGCCTGGTTTGCAGTGGAGGTCAAAGATAAACCAAGGAACAATGCAGCCAGAAAATGTGTGTGGGTGGAGGCTGCCTGGAGTCCAGGAGGGGAAGAGGGAAGGAGGCTGGGCTTGTCCAGTGGCCCTTCTAGCAGGAGCCTTTCCAGCAGTGTGGGGCCATGCTGGGCACCCTGTTGTGAGAACAACCTGAGGGGGAGTCCAACCCCAGCCAGATCCCACCCCCACCCAACCCCTGCCTGAGTTTGAACTGCGTTTGTTCCATCCTGATCTCTTACACTTCCACACAATGGTAACACGTGCTCAGAGCTGGGACCAACACTTGACAGGACCCATGAGCAACTTGGTGGCAGGAACACAGCCAGGTGGGAGTAGAAAAGAGTCCAGGTGGGACCCAGGTGTCCAGGGCGGTATTGCCGTTTATACCACAGGCAGTTGCCCACCCTCCTGGGCTTCACAATGCCTTCTGTTGCCATGGCCATGCCTGTACCCCAAGGCCCCCATCTGTGTTACAGGGGTGCCCCTCAGGAGCACGTGAGTGAGGTAAAGGTCTGTGCACTCCATTCTCCACCAGAGCAGGGTACAGTGAGTAGTGTGGGGGAACAACATGCGAGGGTTAATCCCCACAAACCAGCACATGTGATGGTGGGAACTGACTTGGACTCTGGGTCTAGTGGGGCTGCCATGAGAAATAGGGCTGCCCCTCAAGTATCAGTGGGGAGGTGGGTGGGGCACAACCCCAGAGTGACACCACTGTGTGCTAAGCACATCCACGTAAATTATCCTGTTTAATCCCCAGGGTCCTTCGTCAAGGTAGGTGTTGCTAAGTGAGGCCGTGTGGGGCCTGACGTGACTGGCTCAGAAAGCAGCCAGGAATGAAGCCTCAGTGCCTCTACCAGCCTCTGCCTGGGTCCAGCGGAGCAGAGCAGCCTCCGTGGGCAGCAGCCGTGTCTGCTCCTGTGGAGCTGCCTGCTCGGCTGTGTCCTGGGTGTGGGCAGAGCTGGTACTGTCCTTGGCAGCCACACGGAAGCACTGGACCTTTGGTCGCCCACAAAGCCCACACGTGACCACCACGTCCAAGGTGGGCCGGCGAGGAGGGGTTGTTATCACCATCATTCCCATTTTCAGATGGGAGAGGAGGTTCAGGGAGGTGCCCTGCCCAGGTCTGCCCCACTGGCAAGTGGGGAAGTTGGAACGGGAGCCCGGCTCAGACAGAAGGATGCCCTGAGTGCAGGTGTGCTGAGGTGGGAGTAGGGGACAGGGGTCCTGAGGCGGGGGTGGAGGACACGCTTTTTGTCCTGAGGGTGTTAGCCAACATTACTTTAAATAAACTCTCAACCGCATAGTGCAGCATGCAGCATCGGACGCACACGTCCGCTCACCCATTCCTCTCCCCTTCCCAGCGTCACCACTGTCATCAGATGGCCATGGCTCCTTCCACAGCATTTCTATGCACTTATAGACATCTACAAGCACCTCTGCACTAGTTTTTTGTTTTTGTTTTTGTTTTAACAGAAATGTTTCATATATATAGTTCATCTATGGATTGCTTTATTCACTTAGCATTTCTTGGAAAGGGTTCCACATTGTATAAAAAGCTCCCACCACAATCTTTTTCGGGGTTGCAGAGGCTATCCATTAATGGAAGTCCCTGTGGTCAGTTTACTCACAGAGGCCAGCCCTGGGCCAGAGCCAGGTCCCACCTCTCTGCAGGCTGACAGAGTGACAGCTGGCCAGGCTGCCTGTCAGCTGTCCCACACTTCAGGCAAGACTTGAGGCCCCCTCGGGGCCATGCTGGCCCTGGTGTCCTCCTGCCAGGCCCCACCTCACTGGGTTCCCCAGCATCCCAGGACCCTCGAACTGGCTAGAGTCTCTGCAGCCCAGTTCCACTGACCCATGCTGAGATATCTGTGGCCTGATGTGCTACCCTTTCTGGGAGTCCTGGCATCGTGTGAGGAGGCAGCGCCCTAACCCATCGGAACAAAGCCTGAGTGGGAGCCCAAAGCACCATGACTGGTAGGTGGCAGAGATAGGTAGAGACCCAGGGACCCTCCAAACCTCATGTGCCATGGCAGAGACCCAAACCTCCTGCCTTCACGCTTGCCCTGTATGAAGATCCCTGCTGCCCTCTAGGAGGCTTCCACATGTGGGATGGGGACACTCAAAGCCCCTAGTGTGGCCCAGGCTCCGGCCCGTGTCCTCTGCAGAGGAGGGCTTCGATGCAAGGCACCCTCCAGCCCTGACAGCTGCAGATGCCAAGCTCAGCTCTTCATCTTGCTCCCACTCCTGGCTCTGGGACTGCATAGCTGGGTGCCCACACAGCAACCCTGACCCCAAGGTGCTCTGCAGGCTCCTGCTTCCCTGCCTTTGTGCTGCTGTTCCCTCCACTTGGAACGCCCTTCCCTTTGAGCCTGCTGAAACTACCACACATCCTCCTCTGGAGCACAGGCCCAAAGGTCGCCACCAGCTCTTCCTACTCAGGCTGCTCTCACATTCTGAGCCATCTGTGATGGTCACCACCCACCACCTGGGGGGCCCTGTCAGCCCAGCTCCAACCCCACCACCAGACTGCACGCTCCTGAAAGGCTGGGACTGGACCACAATGCTTGCTTTCCACTCCCAAAGCCTGGGCGGGTCTGGCACAGGACAGGTTCCCTCCCTGTGGTTTCTTGGCCTGGTGATCTCAGCCACAGGGTCACCCCAACTCCTTCACCAGCAGGAAGCCCATCCTTGAATCACAGGAAGCCCCTCCCATCACATTCAAGACCATCCTGATCGCAGAGGGGAATGTACAGTGTAGCTACTCACTGGTGATTCCCTCATCAGCTCCCATATTCGTTCAATCAACATTTACTGAGTGTCCAGGCATCACAAACATCATGCTGGTCAAATGATCACTATCTTCAAGGGGCTCAAAGTCTACCTGAGAGGCAGATTACCTGACCTGAAAGAGGGAAGCCAGTGTACACATGTGCGCACGTGCATGCGTGCCAAGAAGGGGCTCTAGGGGTACAGCAGAGAGAGAGATGAGGAAGGCTTCCTGCAGGAGGCAAAGTTGGAGCTGAGGTCTGCAGGCTGAGTAGAAATTCTCCAGGAAGAGAAGGGATGGAGGCAAGGGAACAACACGTGCCAAAGCACAGAGACAAAGCGAAACTCCCCAGGGAGGCTGCCTCTGCCTCAACACTGCCCGCTCTGCTATGACTGTGTCCCCTGCCAGACCACAGTCCCCAGAAGACAGGGACTGTCTGTGACGTGCACCATCCTGGTCCAAGCACATCACCTGGGAAAATCTGCTGAACTAAGCTGAACTAAGCTGAACTGAGGAGGCCTGGCTGCTTGGCTGTTGCCAGCTCTTCTCAGAGGGACAGCAAGCCATGTCTCCAGGCCACTGGGCCCACAGTTTGGTTCCATGTGGAGACTCAGGCCTTCAGAGAAGAGGGGCAGCAGTCAGGTGGACCAGGGGAAGCTGCCAAGGGATGCAAGTCTCAAGCCCTCTGACTTATGTTCAGCTCTTCCTCTAGTTTTCTGGGGTGCAGTGTGTGTATCACATTCCCTCTCTGAACCCTAGTTCCCTGAAATTGCATCTAAGCCCTTTCTGATCAAAGACTCTCACAGATATAACTGGTACAACCATTTGGTACCTTGACAAACCGTTTTTGATCCAAATAGTCCATGATTTCAATTCCATAGATCATACTTAGCAGCCTGCACCACCTGCTTCCCAGGAAGACATTCTGCTTCCCTCTCTGCATCATCTCCCCAAGGCAGGGCTGGCCAGGCAGGCACCAAGCTAACAGCCACAAGTCAGGAACCCAGCTCCCATTCCTCTCTCCTTTTCCATGCTGCTCAAAGTTATTGACTTGGATTTTGCCCCTTCCGGCTCTGCCCCTCCCAAGCACACACTTCACTCCTAGCTCATCATCATGGGTCAGGGACCCTCTGAGGACTCCGCCATCTCTCACTCCTCAGAGCTGACAGGTGACAGAACAGGGAGACCATCTAATTGGCTCAGAGGCTGAGGTGGGCAGAGGCCCCATTCAAAGTTTGGAACCAGCTGTGACCAAGTACCTAGCTGACAGCCTGTCCCAGACCTGCCTGCATTGCACACTTCCCTGCAGGTGCCACAACCCAGGGGAGAGATGGGCCCACAGGCACATATTCTGTTCTGGCTGCCAGAGTTGCTGGTAAGAAAGCCATCCAGAGCAGATGCCGCACACTCAGAGTGGCAGCATCTGCCGGTGGCTTGACCTGGCCCGAATTTCCCTGGAGTGAAGAAAAGAGAAATAGCCCCTAACCTCACCCACACTAACGGTCTTCCTGTGGCCCAGGAGAGGGAAACTGCCTTGTTCAGCCAGAATCTTGCCTCCGGGAGGCTCCCTGGGATCTTCCTCCAACGGGAATGGCTTCCTCTGGCAGGGCCTGAGGACAAGGGTGTGCAGTGCACGTTCAAGGCAGAGTGGCTGCTGTGGGAGGAGGGTGAACGGAGACAGCTGCCGCCC
This sequence comes from Camelus ferus, assembly GCF_009834535.1. Classification (NCBI taxonomy): domain Eukaryota; kingdom Metazoa; phylum Chordata; class Mammalia; order Artiodactyla; family Camelidae; genus Camelus; species Camelus ferus. Next base: position 105,502,309 of record NC_045696.1, read on the forward strand.
CTCTGTTGTGGGGCTGGCGTTGAAGAGCTGGCGCACAGATAATTGGGGTGACGTCCTGGTACACTGATGAGACCCACTTCCAGATGGCGCTGAGGGCCCACTCAGAACAATTAGACAGGGGAGATGACTCCACCTGCTATTTTTAGAGGGTACCACATCTGGAGGTGGTATCTTTCGGCTGGAGATGTCTGCACCAAAGGCGAGGGGATTTGCATCATTTTCCGTGATTGACTCATCAAGATTTCTCCACCATGTTTTAAGACCTTCAGAAGACAAATCATTCTGGGGTTTTGTGCATGGGACCTAGCCCTTGAGCAAACTCCAGAAATATCCTCCAATCAGTGACCAGTGTTGTACTGGAAGAGAAGGAAAGGATCCAGGCAAACTTGCTTCCTGTAGCCATGTTTTCCAGCTCTGTCCACAGGGCGTGGTGCTGAGCAGCTGGGGAACCAGGTCTCAGGCGTGGGTAGGGGTGCTTCTCTGGTTTTGTGGGTCTGTATGCTGGGGATGCAGCTGAGACGCTGTCCCAGGATCCCCAGGGAGCAGGCACAGACAGTGAGACCAAGGGACTAGATGTTGACTTTGGGGTCAGACAGATGTGAACTTAAGTCTCAGCCCAGCCTCTTGCTATTTACTTGGATAAGCAACTTCACTCCCCTGTACCTCATCTCCCACTTGTAACAGGGGAGGTAGAGCTAATCTAAACATGCTGTAGAGGAAAGTGTGAATTTACATACCCAGATCCCAGGGGACAAAGTTGCGCCTTTCTTTATTTCACAATCTAGCTTGACTCTTGATGTGTGTCCACTGCTCACAGGCAGCCATCCAGACATTTCACAGGAGGCCCAGTCTCTATGGGACTTTCTCCATCAATTCCTGATCAATGGAACTGACTCTTCCTCTCTGTCTCCCTTCTTTGTCCCCAGGGGAGATAAGAGCTGCAGACACTAGAGGAGGGGAGTCCTGCCTCTCCCTCCAGCTGCCTCAGCCCAATGCCAGTACTGGTCCTGGATGGTCCTTCTCTGGTCTTTGTCCACTGGCCTCTGGCCATGCTGTAACTGTTGTTGCCACCATTCTCAGCTCACCAAGTACACGTGGTCACTCCACATCCTTCCTCTTCTGAGTCAGGACGTCTCCAGATCTGCCTGCCCTGCTCTCAGCCCCTCCCTACCCCTGGGGTTCCAGCAAATTCGCAGATGCTCCTTTGTACCACCTCCAGAGTCATTTGGTGTCCCCTGTCCCACATTTCTTTCCTTTCCCCTCATCACCCTGCCAACCTCACTCCTTAGAACCTCTCTGGGAAACCTGTCCTGACTACCAGTTTCCTCCAACCAATGTCCCTTCTCTGCAGCACCCCAGCAGTAGATCCCATTCAGACAACCCATCAAGCACAGGACTCCTGGGTCTGCGGGTGTCCTCTCATGTCTCACACTGGTGGATCCCAGTCCCTGCTGGTGACCAGTCCTCTCCTCCAATTTGCCAGGAACTAAGCCCCCAGCTGGGCTGCCCCTATGCCAGGCTGTGCTCCCCTGCAGTGGGGCGGGTGTTTCTATGCCCTCTTCACACTCTCTGGTGTCCTCTTAAGGTTTACACGATCAACACAGATAATTTTAATAAAAGCCTTTCTGATTGCTCTCAAAGATAAATAAATTAGTCTTTGATGAATAGCTGCTCACCACCCCATCCCATCCCTGCCAGAAAGGTAGGACTGAGTAGTGGTTAAAAGTGGGGGATTTTACACAGACTTGACAACTAAGATAAAATAAACATTGGGAATAAAAAAAAATGGGAGGTTTTTTTTTTTTACCAAAGTTAGGTGAAGGAAGGAAATAACAAAGATTAGAGCAGAGATAAATCGAATAGAGACTGAAAATATAATACAAAAGATCAATGAAACTAAGAGCTGGCTTTTTGAAAAGAAAAACAAATCTTTAGCTAGACTCACAAAGAAAAAAAGAGAGAATGCAAATAAATAAAATAAAAAATTTAGGAGGAGACATTACAACTGATACACAGTAAACCAGAGGATCATACAAACTACTATAAATAACTATATTCCAAAAAAATTGGACAACCAAGAAGAAATTGATAAATTCCTAGAAATATACAACTTACTGAGACTGAATCCTGAAGAAACAGAAAAGCTGAACAGACCAATTACTAGAAAGGAGATTAAATCAGTAATCAAAAACAAAAGTCAAGGACCAGATGGTTTCACTGGTGAATTCCACCAAACATTTAAAGAACAATTAACACCAATCCTTCTCAAACTCTTCCAAAAAACAGAAGAAGAGGGAATATTTCCAAACTCATTTTACGAGGCCAACATTACCCTGATCACAAAACCAGACAAGGGCGCTACAGAAAAAGAAAATTACAGGCCAACATCTCTGATGAACATCGATGCAAAAATCCTCAACAAAATATTAGAAACTGAATTAAATAATACATTAAAAAGATCATACACCATGATCTAGTGGGATTTATTCCAGGGATGCAAGTATGGCCCACATCTGAAAATCAATGTGATACACCACACTGAAAATGTGAAGGATGAAAATCAGATGATCATCTCAATAGATGCAGAAGGAACATTTGACAAAATTCAATATCCACTTGTGATTAAAAACCACAACAGAATGGGTATAGAGGGAATATACCACAACTTAATAATGTATGACAAGCCCACAGCTAATATCATACTCTATGGTGAAAAACTAGAAGCTTTTCCTTTAAGATGAGGAGTCAGAAAAGGATGTCCATTCTCACTGTTTTTATTCAACATGGTCTGGAAGTCCTAGTCAGAGTAGTTAGGCAAGAAAGGAAGGAAGGAAGGAAGGAAGGGAGGGAGGGAGGGAGGAAGAGAAATGTATCCAAATAGGAAAGGAGTAAGTTAAACTGTCTTTATTTGCAGATGACATAATATTATACCTAGAAAACCCCAAAGACTCCACAGAAAGACTGTTAGAACTAATACATGAATTCAATAAAGTTACAAGATACAAAATCAATATACAAAAATCAGCTGCACTTCTACACACTAACAATGAACTATCAGAAAGAGCAATTAAGAAAATGATTCCATTTAAAGTTGCATAAAAAAGAATAAAATACCTAGGAATAAATTTAACCAAGGAGGTGAAAGATCTGTACAGTGAAAATTATAAGACAGTGATGAAAGAACCTAAAGAAGACACAAATGAATGGAAAAAATATTCCATGCTCATGGATTGGAAGAATTAATATTGTTAAAGTTTCCATACTACCTAAAACAATCTACAGATTCAATGTAATCCCTATCAAAATTCCAAAATGGCATTTTTCACAGAAATAGAACAAACAATCCTAAAATTTGTATGGAACCACAAAAGAACCCAAATAGCCAAAGCAATCCTGAGAAAGATGAACAAAATTGGAGACATCACCATTCCTGATTTCAAACTATATTACAAAGCTATAAGAATGAAAACAGTAGGGTACTGGCATAAAAACAAACACATAAATCACTGGAACAGAATAAAGAGGCCAGAAATAAACCCATGCATGTGTGGTCAATTAGTCTACAGGTGCCAGGAATATACACAGGGGAAGGGAGTTTCTTCAATAAACTGTGTTGGGAAAACTGGACAGCTAAATGAAAAAGAATAAAACTAGACCTTGATCTAACACCATACACAAAAGTCAACTCAAAATGGATTAAAAACTTGAATGTAAGACTTGAAGCCACAAAACTCACAAAAGAAAACACAGGGTAAGCTCCTTGACACAGGCCTTGGTGATGATTTTTTGGATTTGACACCAAAAGAAAAGGCAACAAAAGCAAAATTAAACAAGTGGAACTACATCAAACTAAAGTGCTTCCACACAGCAAAGGCAACTATCAACAAAATGAAAAGATAACCTACTGAATGGGAGAAGACATCTGCAAATCATGTATCTGATAAGGTGTTAATATCAAAAATACAAACAACTCATACAACTCAACAGCAAAAAACCACAAAACAAACGAAACCTAAAAAACAAAACAAACAATTGATTTTAAAATGGGAAATTGAATATACATTTTCCCAAAAAAGACATACAAATGGCCAAGAGATACATGAAAAGGTGCTCAACATTACTAATCATCGGGGAAATGCACATCAAAACCACGAGACACCACCTCACGCTTGCTAAAATGGCTATTATCAAAAAGGTAGGAAGTAACAAGTGTGGGCAAGGATGCGGAGAAAAGGGAACCCTTGCGTACTGTTGGCGGGAAGGTAAACTGGTGCAGCCACAATTGAAAACAGTTTCTTTCTCAGAAAAATTAAGGCTAGAACTACCATATAATCCAGAAATTCTACTTCTAGGTATATATCCAAAGAAAACAAAATCACTATCTCAAAGAAATGTCTGTACCTTTGTGTACTACAGTATAATTTATAGTAGCCAAGACATTGAAACGACCTAAGTGTCCACTGATAGATGAATGGATAAAGAAATGCTGTATACACACACACACTGGAATATTACTCAGTCATAAAAAGGGAGAAAATCCTGCCATTTGTGACAACACAAATGGACCTTGAGAGTATTATGTTAAGTGAAATAAGTCAAACAGAGAAATACAAATACTGTATGATCTCATTTGCATGTGGAATCTTTTTTTTTTTTAAACCCAAACTCATAGAAAAAGAAAACAGAGGCAGTTAGTAACCAGAGGTAGGGGCTGGGGTTTGGAGGAATGGGTAAAAGTGGTCAAAAGGTACAAACTTCTAGTTCCAAGATTAAGTTCCAGGGATGTAATGTACAGCATGGGGACTATGGTTAACAACACTGTATTGTACAGTTGAAGGTTGTTAAGAGAGTAAATATAAGAAAAAATTTGTAACTATGCCAGGTGATGGATATCAACTTAACTTATTATAGTGATCATTTTACAGTATATACATATATCAAGTCATTATGTTGTTTACCTTAAACTAATACAATGTTACATGTCAATTATATCTCAAAGCTGGGGGAAACAAACAGGTTACTCAATAATTCTACTTCTATGAAAGGAAAAAATATTAATTATATTGAATCTAAGGTATCACTGATGATTAAATGTACCATTTTTATTCACTGTGAAGAAACAAACCAAAAAAAAAATGCTCCCAATTAAACCATAATGAGCCATAGATCGTAGGATACATAATGATTTCAGATATGTTAAAATGAAATATGTATCCTCAAATTGATAAAACACTACATGGGGTCATAATCCTTTCATTGTAAAATAAATTCCCACCACCGCCACCTGAAAAAAAGTGTGGGCTTTTAGTTCAAATCCCCACTCAGCTTCTTATGTTGACCTGGGTGGATTCTCACATGTCCTGAGCTTCAGAGGATCAACTCTAAATGGGAATAATAACCACACAGCTCTCTCAGGACTGTTGGGAGAGCTAACTGCCCTCAGCTTAGGGCAACTGCCCTGCACAGAGTTAAGGGCTTGGCAGAGGACAAGCGTCACTGTCACTACTGTTGTTGTTGTCTTTGTCCCACTGACTGAGGCAAGTTGAATGGACTCAATTCCTAGGAGAACATAGCCCCTCACACTCCTCACAGCTGAGCCCCTGGGCCCTCTCCATCAGCAAGGCCACCCCATGGACCCCAGATTTCAGTAAATGGAAGACTCCAGGGCTACTGGGAGAAGTCAGACCCCCCCATATCACTGGGGCTCACCACTGCCCAGCTGCCATGGTGGGGAACTTGCTCTGGGAGCTCCAAAACTTAGTGGCTTATAACAACAATCATCATTCATTTTGTTTATGAATATGCAATTCAGGTAGAGCTTGGCAGGGAAAGATCATCTTTGCACATCAGCTGGGGCAACACAACAGGGGCTGGAGGATCCATTTCTAAAATAACCTGCACATCTGGGAAGTTGATGTCATCTGTTGGCTGGGGCTTCCTCATAGCATGGCAGTTGGGTTCTAAGAGTAATTGTTCCCAGAGGTGCAGGCAGACTGCAAGGCTTCCTATGATCTAACCTCAGAAGTCCAGGACATAATTTTTGCTGTATCCTAAGTCACTAATGGCCATCCCAGATTCAAGGAACAGGCAATTAGAACAATAAGAAAAGCTGTGGCCATCTTTAATTTACTACATAAGTCTGGATGATGACGACCATTTCGGAATTTCTGTGTGTTTGTGGTGTGTGTGTGAGTGTGCATGTGCACATGCACATGTGGGTATGTTGGGGATGGGGAATCAAATACCCATTCATTCAACAAGCACTTCTGAGCATCTCCACAGGGTCATTCAAGACAAGTCTCCACTCACAAGAAGCTCCCAGTCATGGAGAAGCAGACACAGATGGTTGAGTGTGTACATTTATTTATCTATTCAACCTACATTGTTTGAGTACCTATTAAATGCTAGGCCCAGGGCAGGGGCACAGGGTGGCCACGCTGGGCAGGCCCTGACCTTATGAAGTTTACAGATTGTCAGAGCAGGCACACATCAAATCTGTTACTACAAGAGTGTGGTGAGGGTTCAGAGCAGAGCTGCATGGGGCAGGGCAGGGCAGGTCTCTGTCAGGCAGATGTGACACTGTCTCCCTGGAAAAGAGGTGTTGAAGCAGAAACCTTCAGTAGGAGTTTGTGCAGATGAAGGGGAGGAAGCAAGTGTGCTGCTGGTTGGGGGAACCATCCATGTGAAGGCTCAGAGGCAAGAAGGAGTGAAAACATGCACCCCAATGTTCATAGTAGCACTACTTACAACAACCAAGACATGGAAGCAAACTAATGTCCATCGACAGATGACTGGATAAAGAAGATGTGGGATATTTATAGACAGTGGGATACTACTCAGCCTTAAAAAAGAACTTTAAAATGCCATTTGTAGTAACATGGATGCACCTAGAGATTATCATACTAAGTGAAGTAAGTCAGCGAGAGAAAGACAAATATCATATATCACTTACATAGGAATCTAAAAAATGATACAAATGAACTCATTTATAAAACAGAAAGAGACTCACAGATATATATATATAAAAAACAGCCTTATGGTTACCAAAGGGGACAGGGGAGAGATAAATAAGGAGTTTGGGATTTGCAGAAACAAACTCCTGTATATAAAATAGATAAAACAACAATGTCCTCTTGTATAGCACAGGAAACTATATTCGGTATCCTGTAATAGTCTATAATGATAAAGAATATATACATATAACTGAATCACTATGCTGTACACCAGAAACTAACACAACATTGTAAATCAACTTCAATAAAATTTTTTAAAAAGTGAGAAGTTCTTCAGCTTCAAAGATATTCACTGTGTTGTATACTTGCATGTGTGCAGGGTGTATGTGCATGGGTGTGAATATCCACGTGTGCGAGTCTGTGTGTGTACATGTCTGCGTGCATGTGTGTGTGTATTTATAGGAACATCAGGCCTAAGCTGATGAAGTGTCCTTACTCCGCAATCCAGAGATCTGGGGAACAGTACCCCCACCCCTCCCACCACACATCTCAAGGGCACCCATGTCCCACCCCTTTTTGCACTCTAGCCTGGAGCAGATACACACCACTAGCCCCCCACACAGGCACGTGCTGGCATGGCCGTGACTGGCCTGTAGCATTGAGAAGAGGACCCAAGCTCCAGGTCCAGCCTCAAGGCGGCCAGTCCACTTTCTTCTCCAGCCTGCTGGCGCATCCTTGGGACCTCCTACCTCCCCTGTTGGCACTGCATCTGACCCGGGCTCAGGTGACATGGGGGAAGGGTGCCGGAAGGGGCCCTGCCACTGATTGGACTGGACTGCCAGCTGCAGCCTGGACCAGCCCTTGCCCATCTCCGGGCTTCAGAATTCTCTGTTGTGAGAAGGGGACCCACCCTGTGAGGAAGAGACTCCCTACGCACGTGAGTCAGGCAATCCCACCTCAAAGACCTGTTAGTCCTAGTTCTCAGATGAGAAAACCACACTCAGAGAGGTTAAGGAACTTGTCCGAGGTCACACAGCTAGCAAATGGCATCTATGGAGTTCCAAACCTTCAGTTCTGCTGAAGGCAGGTCCTGACCATGGACAGAAATATACTTGAGAGTTTCTCAACATCCTTTCCAACAGGTAGAGGAGGTTCTAGCTTGAGACTCATAAATAAACAGTCCTTCCAGCGCCCCGCCTGTCGGCCTCGGGGGCTGCCGCAGACTCCCACTCTCCTAATTCACTCAGGACCTTTTCTCATAACTCTCCTTTCCCCCATTTCATGCCTATAACGTATTAACATAAACAACGGTGCTGACAGCAGCTCAGCTCTAACTGGCTCATGCTGGAATCTGACTGATGATTTTCATCAGGGAAAAAGACTAAACAGGTTAAGATGATTAAATTTTCTTAAACCTACAGCTAAACGTAATCAAAGCCATTTGTGCAGAGGTGTGTGTGTGTTTTCCTTTGCTGGAAGGTTGATTGGCAGTTTCAAACAGAAGAGTATGACTGCTGGGGGAACAGAGTTAAAATGAAGTGCTTTCCACCACCTCCAGACATTAGCACAGGGCATTTCCACTTCCCTGTCTAGGCTGGAACTATCATTTTCCCCGAGAAACATCTGATGATGAAAATGAAATTCAGAGCGTCTACATTTCATCCTCTCCCTGTTCCCCTCCCCCACAACCCTGTCCCAAGTTGAGTCCTTTTATAATTAGAGCTGTCTGTGTTGAATGACCAGGGAGGTGCCTTAGCTTCCAAATTTCCAGGAGTTGGAGGGGTCAGGAGCCTCCCACACAGACTGCCCATGTTATCTTGGGCAAAGCCTTTCTCCTCTCTGGGCCCTAATTACCCTGTCTGTGCAGTCGGGAGGCTGACCCTCACGATCTCCAGTTTATCTCTCCTCCCCAGCAGAGCAGGGGCACAGCAAACGGCGCAGCATAGATCAACCTCCACATGTGTGATGCTCTTTGTCACACAGAGCTGGTAAGAGAACTTGCTAATTATGTCACTAACCTACCTGGATGCTGAAGGGGCTGAATGTAATAGGGGTGCATGTAGGTGACTAGAGAAAGGAGGAGGCAACTCCTGCTTGTAGTTCTAAGACACTGCTGGCTGTTTCGCCCTCTGTAACATCAGACATCAAAACGCAGATCACCCCACCCACCCAATGGGAATGCATTTGTAGGCTCTTAGAGACCCAAGCTTTGCACAGTACAGCTCCCTAAGGATGGCTATGCACCCCCTGGCTGACCTCTTTGACCCCTTTCTCAAAACCCCAACTCCCCTCCACCCCCAGCCAAGTGGTCCTTCTCCTGGCCTCTTACTACTCAGGTTCCCTCTTCCCAGTAGGCAGGTCCTGTCAAGAAAGCCCAAGCCCTAGTACCTCCCATGGCGTCTACAAGACCTACAGGAAACTCTCATGTGAGGCTGCTCTCCTGCCACTGCCCTTGCCCCTCCCCCTGCCTCCATGAGCCCCTCCAGCCAGCCCTTCAAGACCCAGGAAAAAAGCATGCAGCAATCTCCATATTCACAATCATCCCCACTCCAAACTCCATGGGATGTGTGCCATAATCACTCTCACTGCCTTTCCCTTTACTTCATGCAGCAAGATAGCCCATGGGTTTCTGAAACTCAGCAAATATCCTTCCAGGGCTAGTGCTAGACTTCCCCTCTGACAGTCCACTCCCAATTTCTACAGGTACTTCTGAAGTCCTATTAACCTGTTTGGGGACAGCACCTCCGTCTTCACCATGGAGTAGTGGACTGGGAGGACACAAAGACTCCTGAATTCCTTTTAAATCTCCATTTTCTTTTACATAGGCTGGAGGTAGATAATGTACAATCAAGTTGAGTATTCACTGGACCATTTTTGCTACTTCTTAGTAATCTGCACAGGTGTGGCTGGAACCTTACCTTATAATGTTTTCCTTTCAGCTTTGGGGTTTCTGTCAATCTCCTAAAACAACAATACTACATTACATAGTTTTTAGGGTATTTCCCAGTACTTTCTCCTAAAAATGGAAGAGCACACTAAACCCAAAGCAAGCAGAAGGAAATAAGACTGCAGTGGAAATAAATGAAATAGAGAATAGAAAACCAATAGAGAAAACCAATAATCCAAAAGTTATTCTTTGAAAAGATCACCAAAATTGGCAAACTTTTAGCTAGACAGGCCAAGAAAAAAAGAGAAAAGGCTCAAATAACATCAGAAATGAGAGAGGAGATATCACTACCAACATTACAGAAACAAAAAGGACTAAAAGGGAATACTACAAATGACCATATGCCAACAAATCAGATAATTTAGTTGAGACAGACAAATTCCTAGAAAGACACAAACTATCCAAACTGACTCGAGACGAAATAGAAAATCTGAATACACCTATAACAAGAAAAGAGAATTAATCATTTTAAAACTTCCCACAAAGAAAAACCTAGCCTCAGATGGCTTCACTGGTGAAGTCTATTAAACATTTAAAGAGTAATTAATACCAATCCTTCACAAAATCTTCCAAAAAAAACCAAAAGAGTAGGGAACACTTTCCAACCCATTATGAGACCAGCATTACCTTGACACCAAAACCGGACAAAGGCATCACAAGAAAACTACAGATCAGTATCTCTTATGAATATAGATGCAAAAAACCTTAACAAAATACTAGCAAACTGAATCCAATAACATATAAAAAGGACTATGTACAACAATCAAGTTGAATTTATCCCAGGAATGCAAAGTTAGTTCAACATCTCAAAATCAATTCATGTAATACATCATATTAATATACTAAAGGACCATAACAAACAAACAAACCCATATGATTATCTCAACAGATACAGAAAAAGCATTTGGTAAAATCCAAAAGGGGGAACACAGAAAAGATGTCCCAGGAAGAAGAAACAACCTAAACAAAGTCATGAGGGAAAAAGTTTTACTTGCAGAGTATACAAGGAGTAAAGGAGATATTTTCAGAAAGAAGATGAGGGGGTCAATCTATGGAGAACCTTGAGTGTCAGTTTAGGGACCAAGGGGAAGCCATGAGGGTTTTGAGCACAGCTTTAACATAATGCAGGTGGCACTCTAGGAAGCTAATCTAAACAAAAGATACAGTGATAAATTTACATATACCAGTGTGACTCCAAGGTACAGAATAACAATCACCAACATTTTCTGGAGGGTGAGTTACAATCTAATTTATTCCCAGGGAGGATCCATGATTTGCAGCTAGGAGTATACATAAGTTTTAAGGTCCTCTATAAATTATAAATCAAAATTAGATACAAAAATGAACACATATTTAAAATGAAAAAAGAAATCTCAACATGTCTATAGTTATCCCAAGCCATTCAATACAAGTCAGGGAGGAAACAGGCAAGAATCTTAATCATATCTGACTTCTGCAAACTGTACAAACCCATATGATCATGCAAACACATTATATAGGCCTTGGAAGGATCCCCACAAATGAAGTGCCCTGAAGAGTGAAACTCCTTTGCCTCATGGTAAATCTGTCCATGAATGTGCTAGAGCCAGTTTGTATGGTCTCATGAAAATCAGCTGTTAATACTCTTCCCAACTTAACGTTCAGTGATGTCATGTTGGTAGCTTGTGATCAGCCTTGGTGAGCGTATTTACACCAGAGAAATTGGCAAATGCTACAAATTAGAGCTTCTCCCCATCCCCAGAAAGTAGCTGTTAAACATTTACCAACACCACTGAATCCACTTCTATGTATAGCTAAAGTGTAAATCCAATCTGGTCCTTGGCACAAAGTCCCTTGTCCATCACAGCTGGACTGCTCAGCGGTCAAAGTCATTAGACTCAATATCAAATCAGGAGTTCTCTCTAGGGCAGTGATCTCAGAGCCTTCCACCTGTGCACTAACCTTCCTCTCCACTGCATGCCCTTCACTCTCATCTTCTGTCCCTCAACCACCAAAACACCCCAAGGCAGCCCTGTCAGCATCTCCATGTAGGTGAGATGAGAACATTTCAGATCAGAATGTGAGCCTTTTTCTAGTCCCAGTAGGAGCAAGGGAGGGAGACTCTGTGAGCTACTGGTCTTAGAGTCCTCCAGGATAATGACCCTAAAGACGAAGCCATGCCCTGACCCATCTCAATGACCCAGTGGCCTTATGCCTGAGGTGACCTGTGTCTCCTGGATTAAGTGACATTTCCAGCCTTCAACACTGTCAGAGCAGTGAGGCCCTGCTCCTCTCCAGTGCCCATATCTCCTCTCATTTCCCCTAAATATGCTCACCTCCAGTTCTAAGGAGCCCCTCATTCTAAAATGATGGGCCAGAAGAAGGGTCCCAAGCTCCCCTCCCTGTTCTCTCCAGAGTTCACAGGCTTTGACTCTCACCCTCCTCTCCATCCCTCTCCAGAGGGAGGGTGCCTCAGGTTTTACTGGACCTCCATACAGCCAGCCTTCTCCACCCTTTCTCTGGACCTGCAGGCCCATTTCACAGATAGGGAAACTGAGGCTCAGAAATCTAGAGTCATGCTAAGGCCTGTCTGACTCCAATTCCATGCCCTTTCCACTCTACTATGTTTCTTCCTGAATAGGTATGGATTCTGTTTCCCACCAGGAGAGAGCCAGATCCCCATGTAGAAAGCATCCCCATCCTCCCCACAGGGTCCAGAATGCACAGAACCCCCATGGTAGACACCCGCAGCTTCAGGGCTGTGGGATGAACAGAGGAGAGAGCAGGCAGGATAAAGACAATGAAGAGAAGGGGTTGGATAGGGATAGGGTAGCATCCCAGGGTTATGGCCTGAGGACATAAGTGAATGGGACTCAGTTTAGTACCTGGCATATAGGAGCCATACTCAGCGGTCATTATTATTACTGCCAAGACTGCAGTATACCTGCCAAATGTTTACTGACTGAATGAATGGCAGTCATCCAGCAAGCCAGGGAAGAGAAGCCAGCTCACTCAAGGGAGGTAGTGTCATTTAGTCGTTATGGCTTTGAGGTCATAGCACATAAGTTCAAAATCTCAGCTCAGCCTGGGAAAATTACTTAACACCTCTGTGCTTTAGTTTCCTCATCTGTAAAAGGTGGTCAATAATAGTACTTAACTAATAAGATAGATAGATAGATAGATAGATAGATAGATAGATAGATAGATAGATAGATAGGCAGACAGACAGATTGATTTTTTTTAAGGATTAAATTAATATCTGTAAAGAACTGAGAACAGTGCCTGGCACATTTCAAGTACTATTCAGTGTGACCTCCTGCCACGATCCAGGTGTCAGCCTATGGTTGTTGGCCAAGAAGACACTGGACCCCAAAACTGAATTACTCCCTCCAGGAGCTTTGTCCTAGCCGCATCGCCCCACACAGATAGTCTCCCACAGCTGCCAGACCTCTGTCATCCGTACCACTGGCCCTACCACTCACCCTGCTCAGATTTCCAATTATTTGTCCTGTTTTGAATTCAAGTGGGATATTAGCAGTGAGTCTGGCTTTATTAATGGCGGTGTCTTTAGTGTTATCGACTTTCTCACTCATTCCTCGCTCTCACTCCAAGAAGCTCTGTTTCCTTTAATTAAGCCCTGTGCTAAGTGCCTAGCAGGTGATGTGAGTCTGGAAGGGCCTTTGTTCTGGGACTTAGGCACTTTCTCATGGGCTGGAGATTGGAGAGACAGTGCACTACTGTCTTTGAAGTCTGACATCCATCCCCACAATCAGAGAAGTGGGACAGCGTGGAGAGCCAGGCCCAAGAGGCAGGAGCCTGGCTCTCTCCCCAGTCTGCCTCCCTTACATCTGTACAGTGGGGGTGGGGTGCAGGACAGCATCTTTGCCTCCACTCTCTGTGCCGTGACACTTGGGCATCTACTGAGGATTGAAGGTATTAGTCCAACAGACAGGGAGGTTCCGTTCTGCAGAATGACAGGCATGACAACAGCCACAAATACCGCAAAAGGAAGAGAGGCATAGATAAAGCAGCCTGAACTTTCCATTATTCAGCCGAGGTTGAATACTGGCCCTGTTGTGCCTTGGCAAGTTACTTAGCATACTGAGTCTCCACTGCTTTCTCTGTAAAATGGGGTGATGGAACCTTTCCCTCCAGAGGTGGCATATGGGAGCCATCTTCAATGCCAGCTCTGCTACTGTTAGGATCCTGCTGTGCAACAAACATGCTGTTTGGCAAAGGAAACTATAAACAAAACAGAAAGACAACCTGCAGAATGGGAGAAAATATTTGCAAATGATGTGACTGACAAGAGCTTAATTCCCAGAATATACAAACAGCTCATTAAACCCAATAACAAAAAAAAACAAACACCCAATCCAAAAATGGGCAGAAGACCTAAACAAACATTTCTCCAATGAAGACATACAAATGGCCAACATGCACGTGAGAAAAAATGCTCAATATCGCTAATTATCAGAGAAATGCAAATCAAAACTACAATGAAGTATCACCTCACAGCAGTCAGAATGGCCATCATTAAAAAGTCTACAAACAATAAATGCTGGATAGAGTGTGGAGAAAAGGGAACCCTCCTACACTGCTGGTGGAAATGTAGTTTGGTGCAGCCATCACGGAAAACAATATGGAGATTCCCTAAAAAACTGAAAACAGACTTACCCTATGATCCAGCAATCCCACTCCTGGGCATATAGCAAAGGAAACTCTAATTTGAAAAGATTCATGCACCCCAATATTCATAGCAGCACTATTTACAATAGCCAAGACATGGAAGCAACCTAAATGTGCATCGACAGATGACTGGATAGAGAAGTTGTAGTACATATATACAATGGAATACTACTCAACCATAAAAAAGAATAAAACAATGCCATTTACTGCAACATGGATGGACCTGCAGATTGTCATAGTAAGTGAAGTAAGCCAGAAAGAGAAAGAAAAATACTATATGATATCCCTTACATGTGGAATCTAAAAAAATGACATAAATGAACTTATTTACAAAACAGAAACAGATCCACAGACATAGAAAATACACTTATGGTTATCGGGGGGTGGGGGGGAGATAAACTGGGAGTTTGGGATTTGTATATACTATTATATATAAAACTGATACACAACAAGATCCTACTGTATAGCACAGGGAACTATAATCAACACCTCGTAACAACCTATAATGAAAAAACATACGAAAAGGAATATATATTCTTGAATCACGAGGCTGTATACCAGAAATTAACACAACATTGTAAACTGACTATACTTCAATAAAAAATAAATAAATAAACAAATTAGGTTACATGCATATTATGCAATATGATACAGCTATAAAAAAATTTGCTGTTTAAAGAACAACCTCTAAGCCCTGCCTGGCCATCAGCACTGTGTATGCCCCTCCTGATGACCAAGACAGAATTAATCCTACTCTTCTCTGTGCATGATTCTGTACCTTGTCAAGGGTGGATGTGTGCATCCCGCATGATGAAATGGTAGTGGACACGCCTCTTTTTCCAGCTATGGCCTGCTTTTTATTCTATCTCTGGCAGCTGAGTGAAGAGAGAGGCAGCCTCAGTAAACAGTAAGCACTTGGTGACTGAACCAGGTGAGTTCAGCCCAATTTACTGCACAATGAGACAGACCTGCACTTGGTTCAGGGCTTTATGTCTTCCTAAGCACTATCAGAAAAGTGAGAGCCAAGGGGAGTGATTCATTGTTAAGTGAGAACACAAAGGTTGAGTGTAAAGCCCCAAGCATGGAAATACCAAGCAAATGTCGTAAAATTGGTGTATGCCACAAAAGCCTTTGATAATGAATGCCTGGTGAACGTGACTGGCTCATGCAAACAAGCGTTGTCACCTGTGTCCCCGCCTTACTGTGTGGTTGGAAAGCTCCATCATTGCAGCTTCCCTCAAATGCCCACATATGTCCCCAGACAACCACTGCACTCCTCTGCCTCACCTCCCAGGTGAAGGGGCTGCTATGGAGTGGGCAGGAAGAGAGACAGCCAGGAGACCTCCTTCAGGTGCTGAACAGCAGTTTTGGGGCCTCTTTCCCAAAGGTCTGGGGCAGGGGGCCTCAGCGCTCCTCACCTCGATAGTCCTGGCACTGCCGCCAAGTTCAACATTGACCCTGTCACCCTTCTCTGGGGGCCTTTCTCCTCTCCCCCATGAAGCCCTGCCCACCCTCCCAAACCCCTGCCTGCTCCTCCATCAAGAGCTCCCAGAGCCCTGTGGTTGGAGTGATTCTCCATAACACATGGCACCACCCTTCCTTCTCAGCTCCTGGCTGCTGCTCGCCACTGCTTCTCTTACCTCCCCTCCAAGATTGTGGGCTCCTCGGGGCTGGGTCTGCTCTGATTCTTCTCTGTGTCCCCAGCACCTAGAGGAAGAGCCAATACAAAGGAGAGAGTCAGGAAAAGTCTGGAAAACTGGTTTCAGTCACAGAATTATGTCCAGAATTTTTTTCGGGGGGGGGGGTTGAAAGTCTCTACAATTTATTCAGTTCTAGAAGAGCCTGCTGTGTAAGTCAGAACTACTGGTCTCTGTAAAAGACTGAGACCCAACTCCAACTGGCTGAAACAAAGGAAAGAGGGTTGGTACTGGATTAAAGGGTATGTGAGTCATCCACAGCTGGATTCGGGTGCTTGAACACGGACCCAGGAGTCTCTCTACGTTCCTTAGCTCCATATCCCATGTACTGGCTTCCGTTCAGGGGAGTTTCCCTCATGAGGTAACCCGACCACCAAAAGCTCCAGCTTTTTGATTCTCCCAGTTTAGCAGTTCCAGAGATCTTGCTGCTCTGCTGGTGGCTCGAGCAGCCATTCAAGGAGACCTCTCATTGGCCTAGTGTGGGTCACGTGTCCATCCCTGAACAAATCACTGTGGCAGTTGGCGTGGTGCTCTGATAGGCCAGATCTGGGTCATGTGCCCACGTCTGGTGCCCAGAGCTGGGAGGAGTCTGGTCTGCCCTAAACACACCACGTGGACTAGACTAGGAGGTGGGCAGTTTCCCCACGGGGAATCAGAATGCTCTTTCCAGAGGGAGAATGGACATGGTCAGGCAAAGACAATCAATACTCCACAGAGCACCTCCATTCAAGAAGGCAAGAAAAGTAACAAGTCCAGATTGCAAAGGAACATACAACAACCTTTAGGAGACAGCACACCAAGCAGAAACAATCCAAGCTAGTGAAAGTCTAACTAAAAGCCAGTTCTATCTAATAGAAGCCCAACTGTGTGTCACAGACCTTCAGAACTGTTGGAGATGAAGAGAAAGCAGGCTGGAGCAGTCCAGAAGGCTTCCTGGAGGGGGAAGTGGGGCTTAAAGGACTAGCAAGCCCAAGATAAAGAGGGGAATGGTGCTGGCCTTCAACGTCATACCAGGGCACAGAACTGTCACAGGACCCACGCTGGGACAGAGAAGGGCGAGGAGGGAGGTGGGGGGAAGGAGAGCCTTGCCCCTCCAGTGGGCTAGGCTCCACCCACAGGACTTGAGCCAGCAAGAGCAAAATCTAATTTACTCATTAGGCATGTTTCTTCTGTACAAATCAAATCATGGGCTATTTTTCCACATCGTAAATATTGTTTTAAACTCTTGCTCATAGGCAATTAGATTACAAGCATCGCCTGGCGAGCTATATGCCAGCGCGTTTGGCGGGCCTCTGGCAGCTTTGCAAGCATTTTCCTTTTGAAATGTTTCCCAATGGTTTTTAAGGGTCTTTGAAATCCTCTCCCTGGTGATGCACGAGAGCTCTTCTCTGTGGCCGTTAATCTCCCTAACAGCCCAAGAGAGACTCAGTCTCATCTGTGTTCATTTCCAAACGGCCTGGCTGAGCTACTCCTCCCTGTAGTGTGGTGACTCTTCACAGTCAGCCTCGCCCCTCCTCTGTCTTTCTGTTAATTAAAGACCCCAAAAGTACACACTTGAGCACCACCCCTCAGGAGACCTGCATTTGGGCATCAAGATCTTCACTCAGTTTGAGCAAGTTATCCCACCTGCCTTCCCTGGGCCTCAGTCTGACCTCTGCAGAATGGGGTTAATTTTTGCCTAACCCAGGTGGCCCCCTAGTCTCCTCTGCTGGCCTTTCTAGGCCCTCCTGAGCTTCCACAGCTGACTAAAATGAATTTTGTTTCTCTCAAAATGTTCCCTTCCCTTTCAGGTCAGCCCCTAGCCCCCTTTGCATGCCCTCCACCTGGCTCACCTTAGGCCCTGACCCTGGGATGGTAGCTCTTTCCTTAAGACCCACATAATCCCAGCCTGATCTGGCTGAGCACCAGGGCCACCTCCTCCAGGAGTGTTTCAAGATGGCCTTGACCATGGGTTACCTGTCTCTTCTCTGGATGTCCAGCCCATGCAACACAGTTTAGCCACCGATGATAATAATAGCTAGAACCACCTTTTCCTGAGCACCTACTATGTGCCAGGAACTACGGTAGGAGCTCTATGTGCTATTCCTTTCAGTCCTCACAAAAGCCTTGCACTGTGCTATTACTCCAACTTTACAGAAGAGGAAACTGAGGCTCAGAGAGGTAAAGTGACATCTCAAGGTCACCCAACTTGTGATGGCTGAGCCAGAATTTTCTGCCTTAGAAAAATGACCTTGTCCTGACCCTCTGCTGTGTCAGGCAG
This sequence comes from Camelus ferus, assembly GCF_009834535.1. NCBI lineage: Eukaryota > Metazoa > Chordata > Mammalia > Artiodactyla > Camelidae > Camelus > Camelus ferus. The sequence continues at coordinate 105,520,834 of NC_045696.1, forward strand.
GGGCTGCACCTCATTTAATCCCCACAACAGCTGCATGAAGTAGGTAGTGCCACACTCATTTCATAGAAAAGGAAACAGAGGCCCTGAGAAGTGGCATCTCCCATCACATCTTTTCAGCAGATGCATGGAGTAAGATTCAAAGTCAGATCTGCTGAATCCATGGACCTCCTCCTCCCCCTCTTCCCTCCACCTACACAGCCCTGGAGGTGTAGTTGCCTTGTCCCCAGACCAGAGGACAGCCCCACCTCCCAAGGCATCTCCCACCATCCCAGAGACATTGCACCTGCTTGCTCTGAGCTATGAGCACAAAGGAGGAAGATTAGAAGCCCATGCTCACAAAGAAGATTCCAGAGAGCATGGCAAGATGTGAAATCTCTTCCAAGGTTTTTCTTTCCTTCCATCCCTCCTTCCTTCCTCCCTCCCTCCCTTCTTTCTTTCATTCCTTCCTTCTTTCCTTTCTTCCTTCCTTCCTCCCTCCCTTTCTTCTGCTTGCCTGCCTGCCTGCCTGCCTGCCCTCCCTTCCTTCCTTCCTTCCTTCCTTCCTTCCTTCCTTCCTTCCTTCCTTCCATAGCTATTTACAGAGCAGCACTTGGGACTAGGGCGTACCTGGCTCTGTGTCCCTCCATGCTTTAGAACAATTTCACTGCCTGTCTCCCAGCCAAGAGCTTTCTGCGGAAGCACTCCCAGGTTGCAGGTTCTCCCAGGGAGGGGGTGCCTGAGAGGCAGCAATGGCACCAACCTCCTGGAAGCTGCACCCCCCAGTGGGCGGGGCTGGGAATGAGGCTCTGATCTGGAGCTCCCCAGCCCCTGCTATGAACAGAGGGATAAGACCAGAATTTCCACAATAAGATCCGTCTTCAGGGAGTGATGTCAGCCCTGTCCTGAGAGGGAGGATGGACTGGACTTTTGGGGGCTTCATGGAGTTATGAAAGCATTAAGGGGCCTCCCCTGCCCCCCATTCCAGCAGTGCTTGGGTGCCCCGCAGCCCTGGAGGGGCTCCTCTGTGTGCCTGAGGTTATGAGATGACCTCCTTGCAGCACAGGCAGCCCTTCTGAAGGGTCTGACTCTGACCACCCTGTTTGTCCCTCCCTGCAGTTGCTTTTCCTAAGCTGAGCTTTGACTTCCACCAAAGGGTGCTGTGAGAAGCCTCCTTATGAACCTTCCCTTTGTTACTGTTGAGGAATGTTATTGCTGAGGGCAACACAGATCACATCACATCTCATCCTCATGACACTGACTTCCAACAGTTCTCTCAGTCCTAACACCAGGAACACTTGAGTTTTTAATATTGCGGATATTATGAATCTTATATCAGATCATGTTTCCCTCTTTGCCTTGGTTGCCAGGAAACTCAGTCAGTATTCATCTCACTCCAAGTGACTGTCTAGAATCTTATGTTATAGAGTCTTATTTTCTGTTCCTATCTTGATTTTCCCCTTAGTCCTGATTTCCTCATCTATTTTTATTAAATTCTTTGGATTGAATATATTTCTGTACAAATCTCAAATCGAACACTTTCCTGCTGTGTGACCTGAAGAAAGTTAAGTAACCTCTCTGAGCCTCAGTTTCCTGGATGCTAAAATGAGGCGAGGGACACATACCTTCTTAAGGACCAAACACTTGGCACAATGCCTAGAGCATAGATACGACTCATAATCATTAGCTGTTATTACTTTTATTATGGGGACAAAGAAACAAAATTAGATAAGGATGTAGTTACTGGTTTGGGAAGCAACCTCTTTCTATGTAATCTACAGTTGCAAACAAAGATCAGGAGCCGAGAGTGGTTAGAATTTAAAGTGAGATTTAGCCCACACTGCAAATCACTCCACTGCACAGCTGGCTTCTCCTCACCCCCATGCCTCACTGTGTGACTCCCATACAGACCTTCTGAAGGAGCCTAGAGTGCCCGGAGAGAGGCTGGATGGAGTTGGGGCTGGCTGGGCTCCTTCCCTACGATGTTTGCAGTACTTGAACCGTGAGTCTTATTTGCTGGGCAATCTTTTGGGGTGCTCTTTAGAGGAAATCACCTTGGGAAGGGAGACAGGTCTGTAGGGGAGATGCAGGCATCCTAGAGCTCTTGGCTCCATTTCTCTCCAATTAGAATCAGAAAACACCAGAAGGAGAAGGCATTGCTTAGAAAGCATCTAATCCAGCCACCTTATTTTGCTCATGGGAAAATGGAGGCCCAGAGAGGGAATAGGATTGGACTATGGTCATATAGCCATGTAAGGGCCTCCTTGCCTGCTCCATGACCCCTGCCAAGACCTCCTTCCTCAACTCCAGACTCATCAACTTCCCACCAGACACCTCCAGTTGGGTGCCTCAAATTTAGTACATCTGAAACTGAAATCCTGATCTTTTCTTCAAACCTTTGTCTGCTGCAGGCTTTCTCCCTCCCTCTGATTAATGTCAACTCTACCAATTACAAAAAACTGGCATTATCCATATCTAACTCTCCCTCTCTCTTCTCCTCCTTTTTTCTCTCCTCTATTCTCCTTTCTTCTCCTCCCCTTCCTTCTTCTTCTCCCCTCCACCCACCCTTCCTCCCTCTTCCCCCCTCTCTCTCTCTCTCTCATTCCCTGCCCCCTGCTATTATCACATTTGGTCTATGATCAAATCCTAGCCTCTAGATTTCTCCCACTTGTCATCCTCTGGCTCAGGACACCATCTTTTCTTGCCTGAGTGGTCTCCTCACTGGTCCTCCTCCTGCATTTGCCCCTGGCCTCTAAATCTATTCTCATACCTGGCAGCCAGAGTGAAAACATAAGTAGCCCTTCAATGGCTTCCAATTTTGCTCATGGGAAAAGGAAGTCCTCTCTGTGACCCACAGATCCTCCATGCTTTGCTCCCCACTTCCCCCACCTCTCTGACCTCATCTCGTACCTTCTCCCCCTCATCCACTCCACTCCAACCAAAGCTGCTCTTCTTCATGTCTCTCTTTTGCACTGGTTGTTCCCCCTGACAGATGCTCTTCCCCTCACATCCACATGGCTAGCTTCCTCAATTCCTCTAGGTTTTTACTGAAAATTTACCTTCTCTCTCATATATATGGTCATATGATTTTCAACAAGCAGCCCAAGACCATTCAGTTGGGGAAAGGACAGTCTTTTCAATAAATGATGCAGGAAAGCTGGACATCCACATGCAAAAGAATGAAGTTGGACCCTGACCTTACACCACATACAAAAGTTAACTCAAAATGGATCAAAGATCTAAGCATAAGAGTAAAACTATAAAACTCTTCGAAGAAAACACAGGAGAAAAGTTTCATGATATTAGATTTGGCCATGATCTCTTGGATATGACATCAAAGGCATAGGCAACAAGAGAAAGAAACAGATTAACTGGACTTCATCAAAATTAAAAACTTTTATACATCAAAGGACATTGTCAATAGAGTGAAAAGACAACTCAGAATGGGAGAAGTATTTGCAAGTCACATATCTAATAAAGGACTAATATCCAGAATATATAAAGAATTCCTAAAACTTAATGATAAAAAAAGCAAACAACTCAATTCAAAAATGAGCAAAGGACTTGAATAGACATTTCTCCAAAGAAAATATATGAATGGCCAATAAGCACATGAAAAGATGCTCAATATCATTAATTATTAAGGAAATACAAATAAAACCACAAAACCCACTTCACATCCATTAGGATGACTATTACAGTGTGTGTGTGTGTGTGTGTGTGTGTGTGTGTGTGTGTGTGTACATTTATTTATTTATTTATTTAAGAATTGTTGATGAAGATACGGAGAAATTGGGAATTTTGTGCATTGCTGGTGGGAATATAAAACGGTGCAACCTCTGTAGAAAAAGGTATGGAGATTCCAAAAAAAATTAAACAATTACCATGTGATCCAGCAATTCTACTTCTGGATATATACACACAAAAAATTAAAAGCAGAGACTTGAAGAGATATTTATACACCCATATTCATAGAAGCATTATTCTCAATAGCCAGAGATGAAAACAAACCAAATGTCCGTCATCAGATGAATGGACCAGAAAGTTGTGGTACCTTCATACAATGGAATATGGAGAGTTAGTGATGATGGGTACAGTATGAGTGATGAAAAGGTTCTGAAGATGGATGGTGGTGATGGTTGCACAACAATATGAATATACTGAATGCCACCGAATTGTACACTTAAGATGGTTAAAATTTTATATTAGGTATATTTTATCTGAACAAAAAACAAATACATTTTAAAAATTACCTCTCACTGAGACCCTCCCTGGCCACTCTCTAAAATCCCTACTCTTCCCTCAATGAGATATAGCATATCTCCTTTCCTTGCTTTATTTTTATTTCTTAGTGCTTCTGCCTTCCTAATTCGACCTTTTTTGTTGTTTATTGCTGCCTCCCTGACCCCATTAAAAAATACTAGAATATAAACTAAGTGTAGGCAGAGATTTTTGTCTATTTACCGATCCATCCCCAGGGCCTAGATTGGTGTTTGGCACATATATAAACATTTGTTGATTGAATGTCAGGCACCAAGTGTGTTGGAGGCCAAGAAGAAGATACCTCAGGCCAGTTCCTGAGAGGGGCTCTGATCCTAGAAAGGGGCGGGTACCTTCGAGGCACTTCCAGGCTTCCCCTCAGCTACTCCCTGCCGCCCAGGGAGTTCCTCTAGTGGATTAGGGCAGGGAGGTCATGGGAAAGGAGCTGGTCAGAGCCTCAAGAGAACCAGGAAGGATCCCTACTCCTGCTGCAAATATTCTCCAGTCCCCTGCAGGAGGTGGCTGATGGGGGTGCCCCCAGCAGGGGCCACTGATCAGCCAAGCTCTGGGCCAACAAGAGGCTACAGGCATTTACGGGGTCCCCACTGTGTGTCCAGCTCCTTGCTGAGCTGATGGGACCAACAAGAGAACTGCTCAGCTTCTCTTGTTGTACTAAAGAATGGACACACAAACACACATACACACACACACACACACACACAGGCTGGTAAGTGATGCAGGTGAGAACAGAGTGCTTCACTGTATGGTGTGAACCAGGCAGCCTGACAGTGTCCCTTCCCTTCCCCATGGTTCTTACCTCCTTGTACACAGCCAGAGAATTCCTGCTCCATTTATCTTTAACTTTGCAGTGAAATGTTCTATGTCCTAAGAAATGAATTTGAGGCCTTAGGTGTGGCTGAGGGAAGAACTGTGCGTGGAGTTCTCCCAGGGCCTTGAAGTGTAGTCCTAGTGTAGTTCTGGAGGGCCTCAGGGAGGAGGTGATCATCATGACCTGGTTGGGGGTGTGATGTGCCCAAGGAGGGGGTTCCTATCCCAGAACAATCCAGATGAGACAACAGAATATGGAGTAGGAGGGGTGGATGGTGAACCTAGCGGGCTAAAGCCAAGATATAAAGAGAAGAGACCATGTTTTCCTTTCAATGACCCAGGATTCAATGACCCTGATCAATGACATTCATGAGGCCTCCCCGGTCCAGGCCTTGGGCTAAGTGTTGGGGCCACCACCAATACATTGGACGTTGGCCCCACCCTTTCAGAGCCCACAGCCCAGGCATGGAGGTCAATACCAAGGAGGGAGGCTGGGGGTAGGGGGCAGGGGGAGCTAGGGAGCCCAGAGAAGGAGCCCCTTGCTCAGCCTTCAGGATCAGGAAAGACTTCTAGAAGGGTTCAATGCCCAGGCTCGGTCCCGAAGGCTTTATGACAATTCAGCACGTGCAGAGATAAAGGAAGAAAATCCCAGCCTGGAGAATGGCATGTCCAGAGTCCTCATGACCACTGCAGGAGTGGTGAATGCTTGGTGGCTGAGGATCCAGCAGGGTGGGGGCAGGGAGAATGCTGAGATTAAAGAAGGAGGCGTTGGGGGCTAGATCCTGGGGATGTTGGATGTCACATTGAGGATCTGGGCTTTCTCCTTGAGTCCAGAGTTTTAGGCACGTGTGGGCTATAGTCAGAAATGTGACTTAGAAGATTATTTCTACTGCTCTCTGGAGATGGGGTGGAGCAGAGGTGGGGGAGGAGACTAGAGCTTATGGAATTATTTGAGAAGTGCCTGAGGAATCAGAGGATAAACAAGGGTGGCACCAGAGTTTGGAGATTAGCCAAGGAAATTAGATGTGGGAGAGTGAGGGGGAGGAATTGTCAAGGACGAGCCTGAGTTTGAGGCTTGGGCAGCTGGGCAAGTGATGGCCCTTGTCTGTGTGTCTAGGACAGGAGGAAATGATGTGAACGCTTTTGAAGTGTGGAGGTGAGATACCTGCCAGACATTCTGGGGGAAACCTTTGGAGTTCTGGAGCACAGAGGGGAGGTCTGAGCTGGAAGTACTGGTTTGAGAGCCCCCTGCACATAGAGGGTAACTGAAGCCAGGCCTAGGAATGTCATGCCCCAGAGGTGTAGCATTGAGAAGAGAGGTCAGGGAGCCCCTCCAGGAAGCCAACCACTCGAGGTTGGGCAGAGAAGGACAGACCCCAAAGTTGATAAAGGAAAAGCAGCCAGAAAGGCCAGTTCTAGGAGTAAGGAAGCTGCTGAACCATCAGCAGGGCTGGTCATTCAGTCATTCAACAAACATAGGTCTGTTAGCTTGTGATTGAAAGGAGTACAGAGACGGGCTGAGAATTGTTTCCTGCTTTGGAAGTTCTGTCACCCACCACAGCCTCCCTGGGTCACAAATCACTCCAAACCCAGCAGGAAGGGAGGCCCCAAAGTCCTTCTGCCCACAGCCCTTCCCCTCCAGAGCGTTTATCCCATTTGTGTAGGTTTGAGAGTTAGACTTCATGGGTCTGACTCTCATCTCAGCCACTTGCAAGCTCTGTGACCTTTGTAGGTTACTTAACTTCTCAGAGCCCTAATGGTCCCATCTATGAAATGAGGACAACAGTTACTTCTCAGGGTTGTCTTGAAGATCAAGGATTCTGTGTGTACATCCCGTAGAGCTCCTGGCTTCATATCCACTATTCATTTTTTTGAACAAACATCCACTGAGTGTCTCCTATGTTTCCAGACACTGGGCCAAGCCTAGGAATACAAAGATGAATACCAAGTTTCCTTTTCCTTCTCTCAGGGAACTAACAGTCCATTGAAGGAAACAGCAAGTAACAGGCAGCGGCTGTCCAGTGAGATTACTGCCTGGGAGCTGAAGCTTGGAGTGGAGGTAGGAGGGCCCTGGGCTCCACTCCAGTTCTGCCCTCACTTCCTGTGAGACCATGAGCAATACCCTAGCCTCTCTGAGCTCTGGGTTTATCTATAAGATGGAGATAATCACACCTCCCAGGTACTGTCCACTGTGAGGAGATTCTCAGGAAGGAGGGGTGGTTGAAATGTCCAAAATTCAGGACATTTATTTCCACAGTTTCTGGGAACCTTGAGGAGAATCTGAAATGGAGGCAGGAAACAACGGAAACAATTGGAAAGACAGAAATTAAAGCCAGCAAGAGAACAAGCCAAAGATCACTGCCCTCTGGCTCCCACGGCCTCTGTCCCCAGCTCTATCGACATGAAGGGGAGTGCTGAGGACTTCCCAAACCAAAAGGGAAAACAAGGGCATTCTTGAGATTAGCTGAGGCAAACAAGAGCCAGGAGAGCCTCCCGTTCCCATGGACCCTGCCTGGGCTGTCCCCAGGAGAGGGGCTGGGGCTGCAGCGGCGTGGGGGGAGGCCAGGGGCTGCTGAAGAGGCCACGCCGGTGAGAAGGTACCTCTGGCACCCGTTCTGGCCCCAGGGGCCATGCTTTGGGTTTTTGCTTTGTTTCCCACAGCCCAGGGCTCCATGCTCAGCTGGGCTTAGCAAATGCTTGCTGATAGCTGGACTCCTTCAGCCACCGAACACCTGTCAAGGCCTACCAGGGACCAGGGAAGGGCCTGCATCAGGATAGGGGGACATAAAATCGGTAACTGGAAGCCATAGTCTTTGAGTTCCCAGAGGAGTCCCTGTGAAGTGGGCAGTCCCTGTGAGATGGGTTCAAGGACCCGGGGTCAGAAGGAGCCCTAAGGCTTGCTTCCCAGCAGGGGTGGCCACATGGCAAACCCCTAGAGCCCAGAAAATCAGATGATTGTCTGTGGAGATGGACAGTCAAAGGTCCACTGCTGACCCAGAGGTGCGGCCACCTCTGGTCTCTGAAGACTCGGCCAGTGCAGTCCTAGAAATTGTTGTCTCTGGCCATTTCTGGGCAGAGCACCCTACCTGGGGCAGTGGGAAGAGGCCTGAAGTAGGGAGGCTTAACCCTGGCTCCTCTCACCACTCCAGACCCCAGCAGTGCCCCAACGCAGTGGAGATGTCAGAACTGTCACATTTCCTCCCCGCTAAAAAGGGCTAAAGACTTCCTCATCTCCTCTCTCAGGATGCTATGTCTGAGAAGAGGACAGGCCCTTCTCTAAAGGCTATCCTGGAAGGAAAGGCCAGAAGGTCCCAAGACACAGGGGTGTAAGCCACACGAGGTCACTACCTGCTTATTCCCTTGAGCCAGGATGGACCTCTCAGAACACCAGGAGATGAAGGGCCAGACCCCGTCCTTGGATGACTGGTCAGGGGACAGACAAAGACAGAACAAGGGGCACCCTGCTGCCTCTAGAAACAGCCTTATGCTCATGGGGAGGGTGGGGTTGGGCGGCCTGGAGCCTGTTACCCCCAGGGCAACAAACCGGTACCAGCAGTGTGGCTGGGGAGTAATGGGGAAACTGAAGGCACATGTCTCCACCTTGGCCGTGGTGAAGCCATCTTGCCTCTCATCACCAGGCCTTAAGCTTTGAGTACTGGGCTTCCTCTCCCACAGGGAATTTAGAGTTGTGTGGTAGGAAAAATAAAGAGAGGAGTTCACATCAAATGAGCCCTGTTTTTGAAGATCTGCATTTAGGGAGGTAGTCCAGGGACAGGAGGAGAAAGAAGAGGAAGGGGGGAGAGGGAGGGGGAGGAGAGATTCTGAGACCTGGGGTCACATTTCTGTGGGCGGAAGGACTTGGGTCCACGGGTGCACAAAGCCCTGAGAGTGACAGGCCATGGGGTGGCCGTAGGGCTGTCCAGACTTCAAGGTCTAAGCCCTGTGTCCTTGCCAAACACAGAGAAGGTGCCTGTGGCCAAGCTTGCTGTGGGGGAAATAGAAGCAGTTGGTTCAAGTCAGCAGAGCTGCTGCCTTTGAACAGATCTGGTGGCTCTTCCCAGAGGTGTCTGGGCAGCCACCGTGGGGACTGCAGACAACAGGCCTTGTCACCATGAGCTTCGGAGGCTGCCAGAGCCCTGGGGTCCTGCTCCTCTTGGGAGAGGGAGAAGGAGCCTCAGCTCATGAAAAAGTGATTTTCTTGGGCCTCAAATTTTGTACATCAGTTCACAGATGTTCAGTACTTAATGGTTACTGGGTTACTATTCTGTGCAATTTCTGTCTGCTTGACATTTCATAAAGATATTTTGTAAACAATAAATTAATTTTTACTGATAAAGTAGTCATGGAGATTGTATCAAGATGGCACATTGAGCCCATGTGTCTGTCTGCCTATCTCGCCATAAATCCTTAAAAATGATCAACCGCGCACACACACACACATGCAGAGGAGAACAAAAAGGGGTTCCAGTGATGACCAGAAATGAAGAAGAATTACTGGGAGGCAGAACGCAGATAGGATTGGACCAATGGAAGGAACACCAGTCAAAGACATTCAATGGGTGCCCACTGTGAAATATGGCACAACTCCAGGGGTGCTCCAAGCTCAAGATGAGTCTTGATTTTCCCATCTGTGGCGCATACTATTTTCACATGCCTCTCTCCTCCTTACTCACCCTTATCCCTCCCTCTAAAAAGAAAGAAAGAAAGAAGTAGGCTGATGAGCATATGGTAAGCACAAAGAGCATCCACAGATCAGTAGATGGGGAATCTCAAAAACAAAGGAAAGCATACATTGAAGAATCATCAATATATGAAAGAAAGGCTCCAAACTCAACAAATGATACAACATCTGAAGAAAGACTGCTAACAAACAATCTGAAAGCAGCTGTAGAAATATATTAATGTCTTCAGAGGGATAAGAGAGGATACCAAATAATTGAAACCAAAATATTGAAACAAATACACCCCAAAAGCTACCATTAAAAAAAAGACAATCAGAGGTTTTGGAAATGAAAAATATGACTGTCAAAATTTTGTAACTCAATTAAATACACTAAATCCAAAAAATGGCAAAACTGAGGAGTAAATTAGTATGCTAAAAGATTGTTCTAATTTTGCAACCTAGGACTGAAGTATAAATGACCAGAAAGTACAAAAAGATAATTAATAGTTAATTATTATAGTTAATATACTGTACTGCATATTTCAAAATTGCTAAGAGAATAGATCTAAAAAGTTCTCATGACAAGGAAAAGAACTTTTTTGGTAACTATGTATGGTGATGAGTATTAATTAGACTTAATACTGTGATTGATTATTTCATAATGTATACAAATAGTGAATCATTTTGTTATACCCCTGAAACTAATATAACCTTACATGTGAATTACACCTTAATTTTAAAAAGAACAATTAAGAAATGTGTATAAATTCTAGTATCTAATAAAAGCTCTAGGTGAAGTGAACAGAGGAAATAAAGGGGATTGGGAGAAATATTGAGGAAGCAGAAGATTCACCATCCTTCTAAGGAAGCAAAGAAACACAGATGCAGACTCATTTTCTGGAACCCAGTCCTGGAGACACCCCAGAAGTCAAAGGGCAGGTGGTAAGACTTTCAAACTGATATATAAACTCTGAGATGACAGGACCACCACGGGACAACATAAGGCAGTTCTGTCATGATGCGTGTGTTGGGAGGAGGATGAGAAATGGCAGCTCAGAGTATAGAAGATGAAGCACCATGAATGGGAGACAGGGTAGGGGAGAGGTTGTGGACTGCCCCCTCCGCGACCCCCAAATTTCTCTGGGAATAACATGGCTTTTCTTTGACTCCTGTAAAGCAGGAAGACAGGAACCAGGTACCATCAAGATGGCTTTCAAGTCCCACTGGGGTGTGGAGTAGTAGTGGTGGGTGAAGAAATACTGGTTCTATGGTATATGGATAGGGTTGTCAGATACGGGGGAAAAAAACGGAAGCAACAACAACATACCTGGTTAAATCTGAATTTCAGAAAAGCAATGGATTTTTTTTTTTTTTAGTGTAAGTATCTCCCATGCAATATTCAAATTTAACTGGGTATTCTGCAGTTTATCTGGCAATCTTAGTTATGGGATATAAAGATGGGTAAATAAATTAACAAAGTTTGTCTAAATAAAAAAAAACTCTAATAACCCAAAGGGATACTCATGAAACTCCAGAACTAAAATTCTAGATGAAATATACGATGAGACATAAAGGGAGAAAACCAGAAGGCAGTAAGAGAGGGCTAAGGAAATTGTCATATTCAGGAGAAAGATGGAGAAGGTGATAATAAGTAACTTGATAAGTTAGAGGCAACTGCGTAAGAGTAAATATAGGGTACACAACTTTCATATCAGCAAAAGAAAATTTGACCTACCCAATGGAATTTAGGAGAGGAGAAAATAGAAACGGAACAAAGGAAAGTAAATAAAAAACAGGAAATAAAAAAACTGAAATAAGTCCTAACATAATAGTAATTGTAGCAGGCTTGATACTCATATTAAATTCACCAATTAAAAGACGAACTATCAGAACAGATCTTTTAAAGAAATCAAGTAATCTATTTTCCAGAAGAAAACATTTCAAACAGAAGGATATATTATGTTTGAAAATAAAGGGGTTGAAGAAGCTATTGTAGGCAAATAAGAACCAAAGTAAACCAGAGTGGCAACTTTAACATGAGATTAAATGCATTTTAAGGCAAAATAATTCATAGAGAAAAAAACACTACACCTTAGTAAAAGGACTATTACATCTGTAAGACGTACATGCCTATACATGTAGCTGAAGAGACAGCTTCAAAATATATAATGACCAATAAACTATAGGGAAAGATAGATGTCAAGAGTTTTAGTTGGAGATTTTGATACATTCTTCTCAGAAGTTGATTTATCACGCAGAAAAATATATTAGCATAACTAAAGGTTAAAATTTACAGTGAAAAATTATGGAATACTTATGTCTAAATTCTACTACATGTAAAACCCATAGAGCACAGCTAAAATGGCACTTAGAGAAAAATGTATAGCTTTAAGTATGTTTACCAGACTACAAATGAAGTAGGCATTAAAATTAAGATGCTTGAAGAATAGCAAAAATATATCTCTTTCCAAAGGAAAAATAAGAAAGATAAAAATAATACAAGATAGAAATAAGGGCAGAAATCAATAATAGAGAACATAGACGAAACAATGAAAACATTTAAGCTAGTTTTTAGAGACATTAATAAAACTGACAAACCCATCAAGATTAATCAAGAAAAAAAGGGAAAATTATAAGCAAAACGCAGGATGAAAAAAAGAAATAGAGATTAAACAGTTACAGTTACAACAGAGATTAAAATATTTTTAATAATGAAGAATGTATGTGACAGTAATAGATAAAGTTTTGGAAAGAATTTACAGCGCCACATGCGGTAAAAGACAAACTGTAAATAAAATAAATATTAAAGAAATAGAAATTATTTAATGAAAAACTACTCTTGTCACCACTGCTCTCTTCAACTACCAAGAAAAATCTGAGGCTTAGATGGCTTTAAGAAGAAACCACCACAATTAAGAGATTGTTAAAATCTGTATTATACAAGTCATTCTAGAGGACAGAAAGAGGGAAGGGCTATCCAACTCATTTTATGAGACTAGAATCATTTATCCAGGATTCCAAAGCCAGATAAGGGCCTTATAAGGAAAGAAAATAAGACAGTTAATAAAAGCTAGTTATCTGAATCCAAAAGTGTATTTAAAAGAACACATTATATTGAAATTTAAAAATTTAAATTAATATATCCATACATTGATAGACTAAAGAAGAAAATTACATGATTGTGTCATTAGGTGCAAAAAATACAGCCTAATTATTTATGATAAAAGTCTAGCTGTTTAAGATTAAAGTTTCCAGAAACCTAGGAAGAGATGGAACTTCCTAATGCTTGACAAATGACTGTAGATTAAAACATGGAGTTTTACTCCATTGAAACATGGCTTTTATACCCCATTGAAAACGTTTAGACACATCCTCTTTAATACCAGCAACCAATTAAAGATGTCCACCATCACTGCTTTAACTAGGCACAACCTAGTATGGGCAGCCCCAGGCTGCAGAGTAAAACAAGAAAAAGAAATGAAGTAAAAGGAAGGGAAGACTAAAACCTCTCATTACATGCTTATAATTTGATTATCTACATAGAAAATACAATAAAATTGGATAAACAATAGAAATAATAGAAGCATTTAACAAGGTTTCCAGATACAAAATTAATTTTTCAAAAATCACTACTATACAGCAGCAAAAATAGAAAACAAGATGCCATGCATAGCAGTAGCAGAAAGGACAAAGTATCCAGGAATTATCTTGGCAAACAATATACAGCAAAATATACCCTGGACAAAGTGAATAGGCTGGTGGCAGGTTGGGAGGAGGTATTTGCAGGAATTAATATCAGAATTTTAAAGGAACTCTTGCCAATCAGAGAGGGCATTTCAAACTTGAATGACTAACAATTTTATGAAAAGATCCTTAACCTCACTAGTAATTAGCAAAAGATCAATCAAACAAAAATTTTAAAATTGAATAATAACAAATGATGGCAATGGTGTATACAAGGGAAGAAATCTGGTTCCAGCACTTATGCATGTGTAGAGTGGTACACTTATGCTGGAGAACAATCTGGAAGAAATTAATAACATTCAGCATGCATCTTCTCTACAAACTATCAGCTCCATTACTGATACTGCTCTGGAGAAATTGGTGTACATTTCCATAAAGAAACATACACAGGGATGCTTGTCACACCACTGTTTCTCATAGCAGGGGGTAGAGACAACTTAGGATTTAACCACTAAGAAAACAGATAAATAAAACATAGTGGTATACTATGCAGACAGCAAAAGGAATCATGTTGTGATATATACAGTAATACGGATATTTTTTGGAAACATGTTGAGTGACAAAAAAGAAAGGAACAGAAAGAGGTCTGCACCATATCATTTAAGTAAATTTCAAACACAGATGGACAAATACACAACTGCTAAATATTTCAAAGATTATCCTTCCAAAAGACCCAGGCAAAGAGAAACAACAGAAACAACAGACAAATATTGAAACCAAAAGAGAGTTTAGCAAATTGTCAGATATAATATCAAGTTACAAAACTCAATAGCATTCTCAAAATAATGCCATTTGCAGCAACATGGATGGACCTAGAGATCATCATATTAAGTGAAGTAAGTCAGAGAAAGACAAATATCATATGATATCATTTATATGTAGAATCTTAAAAAAAAGATATAAATTCTATTTACAAACCAAAAACAGATTCACAGACATAGAAAACAAACTATGGTTACCAAAGGGAAAAGGGCAGAGAGGGATAAATTAGGGGGTGAGGATTAACAGACACACATTACTATGTATAAATAGACAAAAATAACCTACTGTATAGCACAGGAAACTACATTCAATTTCTTATAATACCATATAATGGAAACAAATCTGAAAAGAATATATATATATATATTATTGAATTACTTTGCTGTGCATTTGAAACTAACATTGTAAATCAACTACACTTCAGTAAAAAAAAATTTTCAAAAACTCAATAGCATTCTCTATACCAGAAATAACTAGAAAATGTAACAAAAAAATAAGACATAACTCAGGATTGCAACAAAAACTTCTGTCTAAGAATTGTCTTAACAGGGAATGTCCAATACCACTACTGAAGGATATAAAGGAAGATTTAAATAAATAGACATCCCACATCTGCCCTCAGAGAACTATAAGACACTGATGAAAGGAACTGAAGATGACACAAACAGATGGAAAAATACACCGTATTCTTGGATTGAAGAAATTAATATTGTTAAAATGGCCATACTACCCAAAGCATTGTACAAATTCAATGCAATCCCTGTCAAAATACCAATGGCATTTTTCACAGAACTAGAACAAATAATTTTAGAATATGTATGGACACACAAGAGCCCCTGAATAGCCAAAACAATCTTGAGAAAGAAGAGCAGAGCTGGAGGTATCACACTCCCTGAAATCAGACAATACTACAAAGCTGCTGTAATCAAAATAATACAGCACTCAGTCAGAATGGCCAGCATTCAAAAGTCCATGAATGATAAATGCTAGAGAGGCTGTGGAGAAAAGGGAACCCTTGTACACTGTTGGTAAGAATGTAGTTCGGTGCAGCCATTATGGAAAACAGTATGGAGATTCCTCAAAAAACTAAAAATATACTTACCATATGATCCAGGAATCCCACTTCTGGGTATATATCCAGAGAGAACTCTAATTCAAAAAGATACTTGTACCCCAGTGTTCATAGCAGCACTACATACAATAGCCAAGACATAGAAGCAACCTAAATGTCCATCAACAGATAACTGGATAAAGAAGTTGTGATATATTTATACAATGGAATACTACTCAGTCATAAAAAAGAATAAAATAATGCCATTTGCAGCAACATGGATGGACCTAGAGATTGTCATTCTAAGTAAAGTAAGCCAGAAAGAGAAAGAAAAATACCATATGATATCACTCATATGTGGAATCTTTAAAAAAAAAAAGGGGGGGTGGAGAAAAAGGACACTATGAACTCATCTACAAAACAAAAACATACTCACAGATACAGTAAACAATCTTACGGTTACTGGGGAAAGGGGATGGGAAGGGATAAATTTAGAAGTTTGAGATTTGCAAATGTTAGCCACTATGTATAAAAAAGGGTTTTAAAAAGTTTCTTCTGTATAGCACAAGGAACTATACTCAATATCTTGTAATAACTTTTAATGAAAAAGAATATGAAAACGAATATATGTATGTATATGCATGACTGGGACATTGTGCTGTACACCTGAAATTGACACATTGTGACTGACTGTACTTCAGTTAAAAATAATAGTACTGTACTGGCATAAAAATTACGCAGAGGTCAGTGGAACAGAATAGAGTTGAGAAATATGCCCACACACTTGTGGTCAATTAATCTACAAAAAGGAGGCAAGAATACACAACGCAGAAAGACAATCTCTTCAATAAGTGGTGCTGGGAAAACTGGACAGCTACACGTAAAAGAATGAAATTAAACATTTTCTCATACCATATACAAAAATAAACTCAAAATGAATTAAAGACCTAAATGTAAGACCTGAAACCATAAAACTATAGGCAGAACACTCTGACATAAATCATAGCAACATTTTTTCAGATCTGTCTCCTAAGGCACAGGAAACAAAAGCAAAAATAAACAAATGGAACCGAATTAAACTTAAAAGCTTTTGCACAGCAAAGGAAAACACTGAAAAAACAAAAAGACAACCTACTGAATGGGAGAAAACACTTGCAAATGATATGACCAACAAGTTAAATCCAAATATATAAACAGCTCATACAACTCAATATGAAAAATAACAAAACAACCCAATTAAAAAGTGGGCAGAATTTCTGAATAGTCATTTTTCCAAAGAAGACATACAGATGGCCAACAAGCACATGAAAAGACTCAACAATGCTAATCATCAGAAAAATGCAAATCAAAACAACAATGAAAGATCACCTCACTTGTCAGAATGACTATCATCAAAAAGACAACAAATTCCAAATATTGGCAAGGATGTGGGGAAAGGGAACCCTTGTACGCTGTTGGGGAGAATGTAAATAGGTGCAGCCACTGTGTAAAACTAAAAATGTAATTACTATATGATCTAGCAATTCTACTCCTGTGTGTATTTCCAAAGAAAATGAGAACACTAATTTGAAAAGATGCATGAACCACAATGTTCAAAGCAGCATTATTTGTAACAGCCAAGATATAGAAGCAACCTAAGTGTCCATCAAAAGATGAATGGGTAAAGAAAATGTAGTGTGTGTGTGTGTGTGTGTGTGTGTGTGTGTGTGTGTGTGTACTAATGAGATTTTGTCATTTACAATAACATGAATGGACCTGGAGGGTATTATGCTGAGTGAAATCAGTCAGGCAAAGAAAGACAAATACTGTATGTTACCACTTATATGTGGAATCAAAAAAATAAAACAAACTAGTGAATATAAACAAAAAAGAAACAGACTCACAGATATAGAGAACAAACCAGTGGTTACCAGGGGGGAGAGGAAAGAGGAGAGGGGCAAACTAAGGGTAGGGAATTAAGAGGGACAAACTGCAATGTATAAAAGAAATAAGCTACAAGAATATATTATACAGCACAGGGAATTTGGCCAATATTTTATAATAACTATAAATGGAGTATAATCTATAAAATTTTGAATCACTATGTTGTACACTTGAAACTAACATAATATTGTAAATCAACTCTATCCCAATGTTTAAAAAATTTTAAAAAGCCAGTGGCCAGTGAAAAGTGTAAGGCATTCAAGCTCTAAAGTGCCAATATGTATAGATTGAAAACATTTTCACAGATGAACAACTCCACACATTTTATAAGAACACAGAAATGTCCAAGGATGAGGAGAAAGGGGTTGGAGTAGTCAAGGGAACAAAATGGAATAAATTAAAAAGAGGGGGACCCTGAATTGACAAATAACGGCACTAGCTCATGAAGTGAGCAGTTTGATAAACTCATCTCTGAACCTGAGGTCTAGAAAAAGAGGAAAAAATATGTACACAAATAAAAACACTATATATGGCAGGGATATATACCAAAAGCATTAGAACGGATGCCATTGCAGAGAGAGAAGGAATGGAAGTGTAATTAGTGATGAGAAGGGAAAATGATAAAATTAAACAAGAGATGTTATGCACATACCAACAGATGAAGGAGTGTGAACTGAGAATGATAAACTCAGCTCTGCACTAGAAGTTCAAGGAAAAGGAGGAAATTAAGAAATAGTAAAAGACAATTTCCCAAAGTTGAAGATGCCAAAATTAAAAAGATAAACCAAGTACTAAGTTGGCTGAAAATGAGTATCAGTGAACTCAATGATAAATAATAAAGAGTCAATAATTCACACCTCATAGTTTCACAAAGAATTCTTTTTATTCCTAGATATTCCCAGAGAGGAGAAAAATAAATAATACATAGAGGCACAAAAATCATATTAACAAGAGACTTCTTACAAGCAACACTAAAGGCAAGAAAGTAATAGAGAAATAACTAATGTTTTGAGAGTTAAAATAAATCAAATGACAGATTTTGGACCTAAAGTTCTATACCCAGCCAAACAATGTGAAAGCAGACTAAAGGTGCATTCAGACATTCAAAGATTCAGAAGGTGCTCCATCTATAAACTTCTCGTCAGAGGATGGAAGACTCCAGAGCAAAAGATCTAAGATGCTACTAACTCTATACATAAATGGAATATCTTTACATATTGACAATAAAAATTTATAGGCAACCACAGAATAAAAACGGAACTAAGTAAACTTTATCTGCACAAAAAAGAATAGGAAAGAAAAACATACACAAAAAAGACAATAAGAAAATGAGATGTCAGGAATGCATTCAGAAATATAAATACTTTAATAAATTAAAAAATTCTCTTCAAAGTCACAGATTAGGTTGAAAAAAAGTAGAAAAGTATCTAAGAAATGGAAGAATGATATTCCCATATTCCCCCCACATATCCTGCACCAAAAGAGGAAAATTTCAAAGCCAATAAACATGTTCAATTCTATGAAAATGCAAATTAAAACAACAAATAGTATTTTGTTTTGCATCTGACAGATGGGCAAATATTTTAAAGTATTTACAATATCAAGTATGGATGAGGAAGTGGAAAGAAGGGCGATCTTGTATGTTACCGGGAGTACAAGGTATCACTGGTACAGCCATTGGCAGAATCCACTAAGAGTACAAATGCACATGTTCCACAGCTCAGAGACTCCACTACCTGGTATACACCCGTGAGAAGACTTCCCATGTGTAATCAGAGATGCAGAATGAAATATTTAGTCGTGTACAAGGGTGTACCTGGCAGCATTGTCTGTAAGAGCAGAAAATGGGAAACTATATAAATGTGCATCAATAACTAAATATGTAAATAAAAAGTCCACAAATAAATTCTAGAGAGGATGTGGAGAAAAAGGAACTCTCCTGCACTGTTGGTGGGAACGTAAATTGGTGCAGTCACTTTGGAAAATAGTATGGAGTTTCTTTAAAAAAAAAACTAAAAATAGAGTTGCCAAATGATACAGCAATCCCACTCCTGGGCATATATCCAGAGAAAACTGGATTTGAAAAGATACATGCACCCCAATGTTCATAGCAGCTCTATTTAGAATAGTCAAGACACGGAAGCAATGTAAATGTCCATCAACAGATGAATGGATAAAGATGTGGTACACATATATACAATGGAATAATACTCGGCCATAAAAAAGGATGAAGTGCTGCCACTTACAGTAACCTGGATGGACCTAGAGATTATCATAATAAGTGAAATAAGTCAGACAGAGAAAGATAAATACCATATGATATCACTTATATGTGGAATCTAAAATATGACAAAAATAAACTTATTTATGAAACAGTAACAGACTCACAGACATAAAAAACAAACTTATGGTTACCAAAGGGCAGAGGGGATGGGGAAGGGATAAATTGTGAATCTGGGATTAGCATATACAAACTACTATATATAAGATAGATAAACAACAAGGTCTTACTGTATAGCAAAGGGCTCTATCCTCAATATCCTATAATAAACCATAATGGAAAAGAGTATGAAAAAGAGTATGTATATACATGTATGACTTTGCTGTATACCAGAAACTAACACAATATTGTAAGTAAACTATACTTCAATAGAAAAATTTTCTTAAATAAGTATATATGTAAATAAAATGTGGTGTTTTATTATATGATTGTATTCTATATAGCAGTTAAAAGAATACATCTACATGCATCAACAAGGTGGATTAAAAAAAAAACACTGTGAGTTTAAAATGGAATGTGCAGAATGTTACATAAAGTATGACAACATTTACGTAGATTAAAAACTATAAAAATCTTATTGCATACTGTTCAGGAATGACCCGCATGTACATAAAAGCACAAGTAACAGATGAGAAGAACATCCACCAAATTCACAATAGTGGGGGCTTCAGGGAAGCCTGGGGGAGACAGGAGTGTGGTTAAAAGAACTTTAGCTCTTACTGTGATGTTTTACCTCTTAACAAGAAAGAAAAAGGAAGAAAATGTCAATGGTTATTAATTCTCAGTCGTGTGAATACATGTGCTCTTCATATCTCTATATTCTTCTATTTAAAAAATTAATCTTCTTTGGGGGAGGATATAGCTCAGTGGTAAAGTGCATACTTAGCATGCACGAGATCCTGGGTTCAATCACCACTACCTCCATTAAATAAATAAATAAACCTAATTACCTCCCCCCGCCACACTCACAAAATAAATAAATAAATAAAAATGGACTGAAAAATAAGTCTTTAAAAAAATAAAATTTAAAAAATTTAAAAAACCTTCTCAAGAGAAAAATACTGTAACTGTTTTTATTAAACTGATAGTAACATGATCTCAAACCCATCCTACTGAGAACAAAAAATTTTAAAAAGAAAGAAAAAAAAATATTCTATATTTTCCAGAAGGAACCCTACTTCAGGGAGACACCTGCACCCCAATGTTCATAGCAGCATTATTTACAATAGCCAAAACATGGAAACAGCCTAAATGTCCATCAACAGGTGACTGGATAAAGAAGATGTGGTATATTTATATAATGGAATACTACTCAGCCATAAAAACCAACAACATAACGCCATTTGCAGCAACATGGGTGCTCCTGGAGAATGTCATTCTAAGTGAAGTAAGCCAGAAAGAGAAAGAAAAATACCATATGAGATCGCTCATATGTGGAATCTAAAAAAAAACAAACAAACAAAGCATAAATACAAAACAGAAATAGACTCACAGACATAGAATACAAACTTGTGGTTGCCAAGGGGGCGGGGGGTGGGAAGGGATAGACTGGGATTTCAAAATTGTAGAATAGCTAAACAAGATTATACTGTATAGCACAGGGAAATATATACAAAATCTTTTGGTAGCTCACAGAGAAAAAAATGTGACAATGAATATATGTATGTTCATGTATAACTGAAAAATTGTGCTCTACACTGGAATTTGACACAACATTGTAAAATGATTATAAATCAATAAAAAATGTTAAAAAAAGAGAAAAGTACATATAAGGCAAAAGATAAAGAGAACGGTAACAGTATTAATATCAGAAAGCATAGAATGCTTGACCAAAAAGAAAAAAAAAATTTAAAGGGGCAAAGAGGGATATTTTGTACTGATAAACACCTAAAAGATGTATCATGAATCTCTACACACCTAACTCAAATATTAAAAATACATAAAGCAAAACCAGAAACCAAAGGGAGAAAGAGACAAATCTATCATCAAAATGGGAGATTTTAACATTTCCATCTCAGAAATCAACAAATGACATGGAAAAAAAATAAGTTGGGGCAAAAATGAATAACACTCTTGCTCTAATAGTTATAAATAGAACTTAATAATCAACAAACTAACAATATCCACTTTCCCCAGACATACGTGAATAATTAGGGGGAATTAATCATTCTACAAAAAAGTTTTTCAAAATTCCCCAAAGCGAAAATCATATGGATCCCATTCACTGGTTTGCTAGTTACCGGAAAAGCCATGTGAGGAAAAACAGAAGGTGGGAGAGGAGAGAAAAGAAGTAGGAAAGAAGAGTGGCACCATAATCTAATATAGGTTCCTAAGAATTTCAGAGAAGAGGGCTGACGCTGCCCACAAATCCATTCTTCCTTCTGAGCAGCCCTGTCTGTGCACCAACTTGGAGCTGGGTTCTGGGCACACAAGTATAAACATGACACAGTTCCTGCCCTCCGGGAGCCCCACAGTCTAGAGTAGGAGGAGAAGGCAATGCCCCACATGGTGTAGGTACCAAAGAAGTCGTCCGCCAATCCCTGGAACTGACAGCAGATAGAGCAACCCAGAGATTCTGTTTTTGTCCCCACACAAGAGCTCCAAAATGAATACCAGGAGCATGTCTGAACACTGCGTTCTCAGTTCTTATTTGAGATTTGCAAATGTTAGCCACTGTATATAAAAATAGATTTAAAAAATTTCTTCTGTATAGCACATGGAACTATAGTCAATATCTTGTAATAACCCTTAATGAAAAAGAATATGAAAATGAATATATGTATGTATATACATGACTGGCACATTGTGCTATACACCAGAAACTGACATATTGTAACTGACTGTACTTCAATAAAAAATAAAAATTTTTAAAGCGTAAAACAAATTTTTTTTAAATCCAAATGCCTCTTGAAGAAAGGCAAAAAGTTCCTAAACTCTTGATGAAAAATAGGTTTTTTGAGGGAAGGGACAGCTGGAGGAAGAAGAGGAAGGAGGAGGAAGGAAATGCGGGCAGAGGAAAGAGGCCAGAAAGGACTGGGAGGGTGCTGAAAGCCTGAATCTGAAATGTCACATTTATCTGGGGCTGATCATGAAGGGCAAGCTAAAGACCATTCTGGAAAAACAGTTTCTGTGTATCTCTTTTGGAGGTGATAGTTCTATTCCTGGAGCAAAGAGGAAAAGAAAAAGAAAGAAAAAGGGAGAAGGCAGAAGGGAGGGAGAGAGACAGGAAAGAGAAGGGGTGGGGGAGGACAGAGGAGAAGAGAAAAGAGAAGAAACAGATTTATTGATACCTTGACAAGAAAGAAATGTAAAGATCTGGATTGGGCTCCATCCCACTCTACCTTCCCACTACATCTCTTCCCGTTAGGGATAATTTTCGGAGTAAATGTACCTGTAATTAGCTCATAGTTTTGGTTCTGCTCTAAATGTCTGAAATATTCCCTCATTACTTCTCGACTGGTTAAAGAATCCCAAACGCTCCAATGTGTTCTAAGATTCAGACACAATGGGAAGAGCATCGCTTCATGGAAAGGACACTGGGCAATTTCTGGACTTAAAGAAGGTAGCCCATTCCCTCAGTTCTGCCACATCTATTCCATATTGGAATTTGCTAACTCTCCATGAGGACCCATGACTTGGAACCGGTTCCTGGTGGGGATGGACACAAAGTAGGTATTCATCCCTGTTTGTTGATAGAACAAGTGGAGGAAGGAATGAAGCACAGAGTCCAGAAACAACAGTCTCTGACGTGGCCTAATGACTTGGCTGCAGCCTAGTCTGTCTTTGGTTCCCAGGAAGTCTGTGACACTAAGACCTTTGCCCCTTCTGACCTCAGCCCAGCATCAGAGACACATCACTAGAGAGACCAAGGGGCCAGGCTGATCTTAGGATAGGAGATGGCATCAGGCTAGTAGGGTCACACCATCTATGGGAGGACTTCCCTTGAGGACAGATTCAGGCTCTATGTCTTGGTAAAGAATTACCTTGGTCATTGAGATCCCAGAAGAAAGCAATGGGTGAAACTGGAGGAGATTCTAATGGAGT
Source organism: Camelus ferus (assembly GCF_009834535.1). Lineage (NCBI taxonomy): Eukaryota > Metazoa > Chordata > Mammalia > Artiodactyla > Camelidae > Camelus > Camelus ferus. The sequence goes on from NC_045696.1 coordinate 105,544,366, forward strand.
CATGGGTCTTTAAGTGTTTCTCCATGGTCACGTTTTTTTGATATGGAATCACATGCTTTGATAAGGAACAGCCCCAGGAGGCACTGGGGCAATGAACTCATCTTGCTCTCCAGCTGCCTTTTCAGAAGAACCTTTATTTTCTTCCACCAAAGCAAGGTTATATACATTGAGCTAAAATATTTCTCTGCTGATGGAGCTAAATGCCCTGTCATAGACAAGATCCACCCATCTGATTTGAGGGAAGGTCAGTAAGGAGAGAATAGCTTAAATGGCAATAAAGCTATGGGAGAAAATGATTAAAGTCATACACATGTGCAGTTACAGACCAAAGTTTAAAAAGAAAAAAAAAAAACCCTCCCCTTGGAATGAAACCAAATGATCGCCTGGATCCTAAAGTGAAGCGATATTGTTCCAATTTTTCCTTTATCAGACAAAAGAAAAGGTCTTTCCACATAGCCTTTTGACATAGAGCTAATTTAAAGAAGATTTGGGAGTATGATGCAGGATCAGATGCCTTCGCAGAATTCCTCACTGTTTTCATTTGAAATCTCTCATTTATGCTCAAATTTCCAATTGGAAATTTAATGACTTTTTCTTTAAGGGAAGTTGGCAAGCTGCGTTGATTTAAATACAAATCTCCCAAAGGTAAAGGATCAGACATCATTATAAAAATAGAAAATATTCCCATTGTCCTTTCGAGATGTTTCTCTTAAAAGACGTGAGGATGTTTCTGAACAGCAGATGCGTTTTGGTAAAACAAAGTCGAAAAATATGTGAAAACTCTTGACATTGGAATTACTTCCTGAGCTGTGTCAAGTTATGTGGCTGCCAGGGGTAAGGGAGACCATTCTAGTTGTGGTCCTTCTATTCTATTTCTATAAACTCGTTGGAAAATGCCCCAGTAATAGAAACACATCATCTGCTACCTGATGATTCACACTGCCACTCTGGGTAAGTCCTTTACCCACACAGCCTCAGTGTCCCCATCTGTGAAATGGGGAGTCTCCATTTAGGGGCTCTTCAAGCATGGACAATACTCTGAGTTTATGACATACTAACAAATCAAATGAGATTTACATTCAACTGTTATGGATTTTTTTAAATTTTGATTTAACAGAGATACTGGGGATCCAACCCATGACCTCATGTATGCTAAGCATGCGCTCTACCACTGAGCTATACCCTCACTGTTCCACCCACCCCATAAGGATCTTTTTTTCTTTTTAACTAGCAAAATATCATATTGTTGACTAAGTTCTCAAATCAGACATGGGACATCCCATGCAATCAAGTGACAATCAGTCTTCCACAAGCCACCCGAACTGCCTTAAAATGAACTGTTTCTCTGCCTCTGTTCCACCCAGCCTGAGATGAGCCCAAAGACCTGATTACGTTGAGGAATAAAGAAAGAGATACCCTTCTGTAGTAAGAATGCGCTAGGCATTGCTTTCTTATAGTAGCTCTGTACATGGCATGTCTTTTCTGCAAACACAAATGTAGGAAGCCTCTTACCCAGCCTTTCAACCCAAGGGCCACCTGAACATTTAAACGCCATTGAAAGCCTGTGGGATCTGCGACAGGTCTTGCTCACCTGTGTGTGCTCAGCTCCTAAATAAGGGCCTGACAAAATGCAGAGTAACTGTATTGAACAAATGAAATATGTCTAAATGGCCAGTCTAGACCCTTGTGAGCAGAGGCCACCTCAACGTTTATACAGAAAAGCATCAGGACAGATGTTAAGAAGGCAGGGAGGTGGCTAGGAGATTTGTCTTAGAGCTAAAGTTGCTCAGCAAAAGCATGGAATTGACATAAACTGTAATTTCTTTCTTTCTTTATTCCTTAATTGATGTGTTTATCTACCGAGACTTTACCTCCAGGGTTGGGAGAGAGATGCTGATGAGAGTTCAGAAAGCCCTCCTCCCAAGCCTCCTCCTGATGCCGCCCAGGACAATTTACGTCAAAACGTCTGAGGATTTTCTCGCAGGGCGTCCCATCCAGAGATGTCCTTTCTCCTCTGTGTGCACAGTTCCAGAACACACAGTCACTGAAGTCATGGGGGTGTCGTGTCCCGGGTGACTGTGTGCGCATGCGTGTCCCTAGCAGGGGGCCAGTGTGCAGTGTTTCTTTAGAGGGCAGGGTGGAGTTCTGGACAGAAGGAGAGCTGAGGAGGTGGGCAGGGTTGGGTTTTATCCTTGGGATTGGAGGCGAGGGGGTGGGAGGGTGGTACTAAAGACCCCTATGGCACTGACAAAATACTTAATCTCTCATCTGTAAAGGGAGACCTCTCCTTCCCTCCCAGGCTTGTACCCAGATCTGGCTGAAACGTGTACCCTGCCTCCCTCTCTTTGTCATACAAGCCGTTTTACACTGGCCTCTCCAGGCCCTCGTGGCAGGCTCTGTTCTCCCCTGCAAACACAAGGAACACATTTTCTTTGTCCTCCCAAAGCCATGAAGCAAGGCCATGCAAGTGACCCCTAACCTTACCCCAGAGTGGAGTCAAGGGTCATCACACTCACCCTGTACCCCCATCAAGAGAAACCCCGGCACCATGCACAGAAGCAGGGGAGAGTCACTCATGTGGGGTGGAGGAGTCTGGGGCAAATGTTAGAACAGAACAGACAGGACCTCAAATCGATTTTGCCACTCAGACACCAAGGATCCTTGAGTCCTGACAAACCTGGCCTTTTCAGGCCCTGCCGATGATGACTGGGGTTGGGAGAGTCAGGTTAAATTTCCTGACCTGCTTGTCCCAGCCTGACTGGGGACCTTTCTCATTCAAACCGCAAGTTCCAGCAAGAGTCGTTGCTGTGTCCGTGAGGGTATATGTGTGCAAGCCCACGTGTGCAGACACACATATCTGCACACGGATATGACAAACATGACAACTTCTCAGGCCAAAGATAGTTTCAACCTGTTAACAAAAAGGTGGGGGGGGTGGACATGATTTGTGATTATTTGAAATGGAATCAAAAAATCTGCTTCAAAGATGAGAAACACCTTTGTGAAATATGAGCTTAAAAAAAACCCCTCAATTTTCAAGAAAATAATTCCCTGAAAAACTGACCAAACAAGAATATTGGAATCTATAAAACATGGCAATATACTGAAATGTTAGGTACATGACATGTTTAGAATGTACCCACATAATTAACCAATGTCAATCACACCATGTTTTTAATTACTTTTATTAAATACAACAGTTAACACTGAGATCAGTAATCACATCATTCCTTTCTTGTGCTGTACTTTCACTTTGTGAGGCACTTTCTCATCAGGCATCCAGCAAACTTCTTTTGCAAGCACTTCAGAATGTTAGCAGATCAAATTAATATGGATGTAAAATGGATGCAATATCCTTATAAACATTCACATGTAGGGTTTGAACTTGGAGCCCAGAATACTGCTACACCGACTCTGAAAAACCGCCGGGTTTGGATTTTCCCCCAGCCTGTTCTCGTTTTCTGGTATCATGTGGCAGCGATGTGTTTTCCCAGAAAAGCCAATTAACTTTGGAGAAGACTCATCTTTATTTATTTATTTATTTTTACCTGGCCCATGAAAGATCATCAGTCCACCTAGATTTCAACATCTGTCGTGAGGAAGACTAAGAACAAAATCCTAATTTCTGGTGCGCTCTTGAGGTTGGAAAAGTATCAGCCAGCGAGCATTATTAGCTATCTTCAAGTTGACAAGAATGCAGGATTAAGTTTCTTTAAGGCAATTACACTTTTGATGACCCCTCTGCATATAAAACATGTTAGCTAATGGGGGTGCAGAGGGGCAGGCTTAAGTGTTTGATCAGGAAATCCTGCGTGAGCATATTGGATGGAAATTTGATTAGTAGCCTTAGTGACAGGCGATCAGATCCTCCGGGTCTGCACAATCAGATCTGGCAGAACTCGTTTTCTTGCCTCTTTGAAGGAGGCAAACATTTGTACAGAATCAAGACAGTGCTGGGTCCTTGATTTTTTTTTTCCTGGGTCTTTTTCTTTAAGTTATTGCAGACGAAAGCCTGAAAAGTACCTTTTATTTTCTTTCAACAATATGTTTGCAGTTACCTTCATGTTGAAGAAGAAAATAAAAATAAGACTTTCCCTGACAAATTTGTGGGCAGAGGCAGCAGATGAAAAAGCGACAGAGCCAGAAGGGACCTAAGAGAACAACCTCGGAAGAATAATGGCAGAGCCAACGCTCGCACAGCCCTCATCACACGTGAAGCATCGCTATCAGGCCGCCCACACGCTGATTCTCACAACAATTCTGTTTCACAGAGAAGGAAATTCACACGCCACAGTGAAGTGATCCAAGGTCACATGGCCAGGATTTGAGCCTGGGCAGCTGGGCTCCCAACCCGGGCTCTTGACCACTCCACACAATCCACACGTCTGCCTCCCCAATGCTTTAAGTGGGAAAACTTGAGTTCCTTAGAGATGTGACTTTCCCAAAGTGAATCAGCTGTAAAACTACAATCTTTTAAAATCCTCATCTGATGCTTCTCTCTGACGCTACAAAGTCTCTGCCTCTAAACTTCACCTTCCTCCATCAGCCTGGACAAAACGGAGTCTGGGCTAGGTGCTTGACATCCATCACATCATGCAAATTGTAAATGACCCTCAGAAATGGATGCTATTTCCATTTCACAGATGAGACAAGTCGGGTCTCGGAGCAGTTAGGCGACCTGCCTGTGGTCACACAGCAAGACACAAAATAGGCATTTGATCTCACATCTGTCTGTCTCATTCCAGAGTCCATTCTTTTTCCACTTTCTCTCTCAGAAAAAAATAAGGCTGGGAGGAAAGAAGGAAATAAGAATCCCAGCAATATTTGGGGGTCAGACAGGAAGGAAAGCAGTAAATGTGCACTGTGCAAATTTAATGCATTTGTTTAGCATGAGGAATAGGATTTCATATTAGGTGTGCTGTACTTAGTTAAACCAACAGCAGGTATTTTCCATGTGCCTGATCCCCAGTCAGCCTGGGGAGGCACGACATCATTAGCAAACAGTTGTGGCCAGATTCAGCCTTTTTTTTTTTTAATTGAAATACAATCAATTACAATGTGTCAAATTTCTGGTGTACAGCATAATGTCCCAGTCATGCATATACATAGATATATATTTGTAGATTCAGCCTTTAAAAGATCCATTAAAAAAAAAAGTCTTGTGCATAGGCACACACGCGGGCACATTCACATAAACATCATACAGTCTATGTTTCACTCTTCTATTTTTTATATGGACTCTAAACTCCCCAGATCCCCCTTCCAGTGTGAACCATAAAACTATGGATACATTTACACGGGAAGTGAAACAAAACAATCCTGAAATCTCTCAGTAGAAAAAGTGATCAAGGTAGGTTCTGGCATCAGATTGACCCTGAGTCACAGAAAAGTCAATTAATTGTGATGGCCATAATGGATCGATTATTCTGGGAAATCTCCAACATGACTTCAGCCGGGCAGGCTGACAGGGAGACGCACATCAAATGCATCAGCTCTTTCTGAGGGAGAAACAGCAGGGGCTGGGGGACCTTTGGGTACGGCCACTCACCTCGGACAGTGCAGTCCCGACACTTGGGGAAATCAGCATACGTCCCTTCCTCAGCTGAGGAGCTGGATTCTGCCCTTTAAAAATATCTTGCTTATTGTAAATTCATAATCATGAGAGTGAAATGTATTTTTAAAATACCATACAAAACTAAAGCTAAAGCGGCAACTTTGTATTTTTGGCAGAGTACATTTTAATCCACGTCCAAGTGAATCGAATTTGTTTTCTTCAGGTTTCAAGGTTTCACTTTCCTTTGAAATTTTTTATCAACTATAAAAATCATTCACAAAAGAGTAAAAGACAAAAGGCTCTCCATCTAGCCACCCAGAGAGAACCACCATTAACCTTAACAGAAATTTTTAGTCTAATAAATAATTATAATCATTGGACATAATCAAAATTGCTACACTGATTTTTGGTAAAGCATTATTGATTTTTTTCTCTGATTATAAAACCAATATAAGCCCTTAGAGAAAGTTCAGGGTAAGTAAACAAAATAGTATAGAGAAGAAAATGAAAATTCCCTCTGGCCTACCCCTCGGCAAGAAGCCCTCTTAATGAGAATCCCTGGGCGCTGAACTGCTCCCCTCTCCAGCCCTTGGGTCCTCGGCTCCAGGACCTGGCTGTCCCGTCTGTGTCCTGGGACAGGGGACGAGGGGGCTGTCCTTACATTCATGCTCCAAGCACCTCCACTGAGTCCAGGGGCCGCACACCCGCCCTATGGTCGTTCATCTTCTTGGCTACTTTATGTCAAAATATTCAAACTTGTTTTTGACTTATTAGCTAATGTCTTTTGCCGGCCACCCCCTCCTCTGCCGCTGCACCCCATTTTAAATATTATGGTCCTAATTACAGCAGATGGCTGTGGAATGACCAAACAGGGCGGACAGACCGTGATCACACTCCAGAGGCCCAGCCTCTCTCTTACAAAATGGGACTCTTTTTTTTTTTTTTTTTAACACCATCCAATGATGTCACCCGTTTGCGGTTTCTCTGGGACTTTATTAAAATGTTTGTGACGGAGCCAATGTAAACCATCCTAAATCCAACACAGAGCTGAAAGGACTGATTTTAGGGAATGCGAAGATATGGATCATTGGGCCTGTCGAAGCCCCATCTTGAGCCAATTATTGGTGTCATCTTGAGCCAATTTAATCAATCCAAGAGGGATTGGGGGGTAGAAGGGGGCGCGGGCAAGGGTTGTGAGCATTGGTCAAATGTGCTGGCTCAAATGTGTGTGTCGTGAAAGCAACTGCACCCCAGCTTTGTGGATTTCAGTTGCTCCTTTAACCTGCATTTTCATCCCAGGGTACCCACTGGTGCCCAGTTTCAGCCTCATTACTGGGTTTGTTTGAAATCATTGAATAGTGCTGACCCAGGTTTGAGAGAGGAAGCCCCCCGAAGTCTTCAAGGTCACTTTTCATTGGGGAGACAATGTCAGGGAAGCAAAAGCCACCAGACGCTACTGACATCTGAGCCATCTAGGGGACCCAAGGAAAACAGCCCAGTGTCTGCTGTATGTCAAGACAGACTGGACCACAAAAGGGCCTGGAGCAGTCAGAATGGGATGCTTAGAATTGGGTATCCAGCACTACAAATTATAAACTTTATATTTTCTTCACTTAAAAAAACACTGGGAAGAAAAGATCCAGAGTCACCAGCACCAGAAATATTTGACCATGTCAAGAGCTGAAATAGCATTAGCTTCACGTTTTACACTCTGTGCCTTGAATGGGTGATGCAAATACAGGTAAGACAAACACCAAAAATTTTATTTTTTTCATTACAAAGCTGTAGAAAATGGTTGACATCTGTGGCATGCAATTGTTACTATTTTTATTTACCCACATATTTATTTCTGACTCTCCATGCCCCAGAAAGGATGTAAGGAGGTGATACCCAGACCTAACATATTTAATTAGCTGCCCCATCCTCTCCCCTGGGTTCTCCTCCCCATCTAAGTTTCAAAGGGCTGCTTCTCCTCCCTTCCCAGGAGGGAGAGCCCCTCACATTTTCTATGATATAAAAAGAGCGTAGACTGTCTAGTGTGTGTATTTTGTGTGTTTTGATGGCTAACATCCATGAGTATGCTCAGTCACTTCTCCAGAACCGGCTATTTGTCTTGGATATGGTGCTGTTCAAGCCTGCACAGTTTGGAATGGTTACTGTGGCAGTGAGCCTTGTCACCGTGCATCTCTGTGCAAGCTCGATCCGACCGAGCAGAACGCGGCCGATAACACGATTGTTTTCAACCCACGAAATTGACGAGAAAGGCCCTCTTGAGTTTTGGAATGCAAGCTTGCTGTCGGTTCACAAAGGAGGTATCCAAAATCTTATGCCAGGAACGAAAGAATACGAGTCAGACAACCGCCTTGATGTTCCCAAATTTAATCACTTTAAAGAACTCTGCCTCCCTATCACTGAATTACTTTCAGAAAACAACGGATGTTGAATTCATCTCTTCCCATCATATGCAATCTGAAAGCTGTTTTGATTAAAACTGACTTTCCTTCTATTTTTACTTGTTTCCAAAGACTGCTACACTTGTAATTTCTGTAACCTTAACGGGCTTCTGGGACAATACAGGAGCCTCATTTACTCTAAACATGTCCAAAACAAATCCCAAATCAACTTTAATCATCGCCACCTCCAAGGAAAGAGTAAGAAGTGCAACTCTAGGATGGGCTGGCTTGGTCTCCAAGTCCGCATCTCCACTTGAGAATGTGTTAGTCTGTTTAGAAGCCAGGTTAATCCTACCTTTCAGTTACGGAAGGAAATGGGTTTTAGATTCAAGACTCAAGGTAGGTCCTCTGAGTGCGAGGATCAAATGCTCTGGTGCTTTCAACAGGCAAAATGCTACTGCCTGTCTCAAGGCGGAGGCCAGCCGGGACTGCAGGGTTTATAAACAACACTCTGCTCTTTATTGGAGCTGCCCACCCGAATCCAGATCTTCCTTTCTTCAATAGCGGCCTATTTACCACAGTTTAAACGGGGTTCTGCAGCCCTGCCTGGGTCTGCAATTTATTACTTGCTGAGAGAGCTCAGACCCAGAGTTTAAATGTCCCTAGTTGAAAGTTTATACCAGTCAGGACAGAAAATTATTCTCTCTGCCTAGGTTGAAGCACATTACTTCTTTATTGAATTAATTATGATAAGGATCATAACTTTAAACGAGGGGTGAGGTGCTGGCTTTCCGCTGGGATTGCTTGGAGCAATTTTCATCCAAGCATTTTTGTGGAGTTATTGAGTCTGGCAGGTCTGAACTTTGGAGAGGAGTAACTTTCTCCAGAACTTGAAAGGGCTTGGACATTGATCCAGGCAAAGCTGTACCAGATTCCATGTTTTGAGATAGGGAAATTTGCACTGCATGCTGAACAAATAACCGCGGGACCGGATGAAAGACAGCTCGTGAACTCCTCATGTGGCCTCAAGCTTGGCCTTTCCTGGGCGGAGCTGGCCCGGGGGAGGGCAAGGGACAGACAGAGACAGACAGGTCCCCAGCGAGCCCTTCTTCCCCTGCCTTCTAATCTTCCAAGTTCAGCCTGGGCCTCGGGGTTGTGCAAGCCATGGGCCGGTACTGATGCAGAAGATAGTAGGCAGAATGACAAAGGACACTTGCTCCGAAATCAAAGGGACCTGGGTTTGATTCTGCTCTGGCCGCTTCCTAGTGCCGGAACATGAAGGGTATCCTTTCCTGTCTTTGTTTCAATGTGCATCACTGGACTTTTTAAAGCAGTGTGTTTGTTTATGTATAATATATATTATATAGAACACACAGATCTCTTGTACACACACACAAACGTAGATATATACCTAGCACTTAGCTGGGGCTTCTTTAAAGGTCATTATTTTCAGGAAAATGGAAAAGTTAAGCCAGCCCAATATCTCATATCTCTTTCAGGTAAAATCTCCCCATGCCCACACCGGTGACAAAGCAATGTGGGGCTCCAGCTGCCAGCCCAGGCCTCCAGAGCCATCCTGTCTCTCCCCACTGTGTCCCAGCTCTCCAGGTTCAGGGGGTGCTACCAGGCTCCCAAGTGCTGTGACCATGCATGGAAGCCTCCCAGACCAGCCCCACCCACCTAGGTCTGGTAGCCCCACCTTTCCAGGGAGGAAGGAAGTCTTCCCAGCATGCCTTCTTGCTCAGAGGGTAGTGGGCTCTCGTGGAGCCAGTCTGGCCTGTGGCTCAGAAAAGGATGACTAGATAATTTATTATCCACATCAGGACACTCTTAGCAGTAAGAGGGGACACTGATACACTCTGGGACCACAAGCATCCCCAGGGCTGTTTGGCCCCCAGGATGTATGGTGACCCATTCTGACCACTCTGGGTCTAAGACCCCGCTCCCACACCACAGAAATACAAGAAAGTATTCCTTTAATATAGTTAATAGTGCTGCTATGAACACTGGGGTGCATGTGTCTTTTTGAATTATATTTTTCTCCAGGTATATGTCCAAGAGTGGGATTGCTGGATCATATGCTGTTTATTTTTAGTTTTTTAAGAAACCTCCATACTGCTCTCCATAGTGGTTGCATCAATTTACACTGCCACCAACAGTGTAGGAGGGTTCCTTTTCTCCACATCCTATCCAGTATTTATTGTTTGTAGACTTTTTAATGATAGCCATTCTTGCTGGTGTGAGGTGATACCTCATTGTAGTTTTGATTTGCAGTTCTCTAACAATTAGTGATGTTGAGCATCTTTTCATGTGCTTGTTGGCCATCTGGATGTTGTCTTTGGAGAGATGCCTATTTAGATCTTCTGCCCATTTATTGATTGGGTTGCTAATTTTTTTGATATTAAGGTGTATGAGCTGTTTGTATATTTTGGAAATTAGTCCCTTGTCAGTTGCATCATTTGCCAATATTTTCTCCCATTCTGTAGGTTGTCTTTTCATTTTGTTGCTGGTGTTCTTAGCTGTGCAAAAGTTTTTAAGTTTAATTAGATCCCATTTGTTTATTTTTGCTTTTCTTTCCATTACTCCAGGAGCTTATTCAAAAAATATATTGCTGTGATTTATGTCCAAGAGTTTTCTGCCTATGTTTTCCTCTAGGAGTTTTATAGTAGCTGGTCTTGCATTTAAGCCTTTAATCCATTTTGAGTTTATTTTTGTATATGGTGTTAGAGAATGTTCTAATTTCAGTCCTTTACAGGTAGCTGTCCAGTTTTCCCAGCACCTCTTACGAAAAGACTGTCTTTTCTCCATATATTGTATATTCTTGCCTCCTTTGTCATAGATTAATTGGCCAAAAGTGTATGGGTTTACTTCTGGACTTTCTATCCTGTTTTATTGATCTATTTGTCTGTTTTTGTGCCAGTACCATACTATATACAATAGCCAAGACATGGAAACAACCCAAATGTACATCAATAGATGACTGGATAAAGATGTATATATCATATGATATACATATACACACACACAATGAAATACTACTCAGCCATAAAAAAGAATAAACTAATGCCATTTGCAGCAATATGGATGGAACTGGAGATCATCATTCTAAGTGAAATAAGACAAAAAGAGAAAGAAAAATGCCATATGGCATTGCTTATATGTGGAATCTAAAAAAAAAGGACACAAATGAACTACTTATTATTTATAACTAAGATGATTGATTTCTTAAATATGTGTAAGCACATTTGATTGTCCTTTATGATTGGATTACTGCATTCTGTTGATTCTTATTTTGTGATTGGCTTTATTCCTTTGATAACTATGTAAGTTTAAAAAGCTAAAGATCTAAACTGTTCTTAGAAACAAGGAACAGTACATATATGTAAATTTTAAAACAGTTTTATCTCTCAATAAGTTGCTCTTCCTAGAATAAACTTTGTTTACCCCCTAAAAATAGATAAACAACAAGTTTTTATTGTATAGCACAGAGAACTATATTGTAGTTCCTATAATGAAAAAGAATATAAAAAGGAATATATATGTATGTATATGTATGACTGAAACATGCTATACACTGGAAATTGACACAACATTGTAAACTGACTCTACTTGAATTGAAAAAAAAAAACTAAATATATTAAAAAAAGAAAGCATTCCTTTACTACAAACAACACTAAGTCCATCTCTTCAGAATGACCTTCCCTGAAGACTCTTGACCTCTCAAGGCCAGGCAGTCTGGCAGACCCTGAACAGCCACACCCTGCTCCTGGCCATCATCGTTAACTCAGTGTTCAGTTTCCCTTCACCATTCCTGGAGAAGTGGCTGATGGGGCCCAGTGTCTAGGTTGTCTCTTGGAACTTAAAGGTGTGTGTTGGAGGGACCCTTGGGAGGCCTGACATCCCAGGTTTATCATACCCTTCATTCCAAGGCCTTGGGTGCCTAGGCCACATCCTTCCCCAATGAGCACTTTCACCATCCAGGCTGACCTCAGCAGGACTGCTGACAGCCTGGGCGGCACCACTGAGGAGCAGTTACAGTACTGGGTCTCTGCTCAGGCCCTCATGTATGCTACGTCGTGGAGCCACCCTGGGATCCTACAGGTAAGGGCTGTTCAAGTAGCACTGACAGAAGAAAACTGAGGCACAGAGAAGTTAAGTCATTTGCCCAAGTTCATGCTGCATAACTGGCCCAGCCAGGCTTTGAACCCTGCAGACTGATCCTTAGAATCACAGACTCAGACAATGTAAGGGGTGGGAGAGGGCTTAGGTGTAGATTCAAAGCCCGCCTTCACCAGTTCCTAGCTGTGACCCTGGGCAAGGCCCCTTTTGGCATGACTCAATTCGACAGAGGCTTGTTCTAGGATGAAAAGGGACAGTGTGTGCACAGATATCCTATCAGGTATGGAACCCAAAGCAGTTTCTTCATGGATCAGTTGTGACAGTCCCACCTGACAGTGGATCCTCTGCTGTGTTCCCAGCAAGCAGCCCTCCTGCCTGGCCTAGAACATGCTGTCCACAGTCCTTTCCCTTAGGTCCCTGCCCTCAGTAGCTCAGGGCATGGCCTTGAGCCCCAGCCCCTTCAGAAGACCGGCTCTGTTCTGAGAGAGGAGCTTGCCTTTCCAGGAGCTCAAGCCAGCAGGTCCTGACCAAGGTAGTTCCGTTTGGGGGAGGTTTTATTTCTGCTCCTTCCAAGGGGCTGTATACCTCCAAGTCCCCACCCAGAAATGGGCCTGCAGCGGGTCCACCAGGGCTGTCCAGAGCCAGGTCCACCAGGCAGGTGGCCAGTTGGCCAATCAAGTGGCCAGTGGGTGGAGAGGCCTGTGGCTCCATCGCTTGGCTGGCAAGCCCACTGGCCGTCCACCCCGAGGCCTCTGAAGGCAGGGCTCACACTACTGACACAATGGCTCTTCCCTGTGCCTTCATCTCTCCCCCATGCACTTTTCATCCCACAAATCACATCTCTGTGGTTTGGGGAATTGGAGCCCTCTCTGAACGGGGTGATCTAGGGTTATAGTCTGTCAAAAGGAGGGTAACACAGCTGGGGTCATGGCAAGGTCTGGGCACAGGGACAGCGAACAGGGGACTGGGCCCCGGTGGTCTGGCCAGAAGCCTGCCCAGCCCTTCCCTCACTCCCTCAGGGCCAGGCCCTGGACTCTCGGGCCTGCCCAGGCCATGCCTTTGCATGATGAGGGTCCCCTCCTCCCCACAGAGTTAGCCAGGGGTGAGTGTGGGACAAATATCAGATGTCTCAGCTTCCTGCAGTCTGGGGCAGACGACGAGATGATTCCCTCTAAGATGGGATACAGGCATAAAATATCAACAGGTTTCAGGAGGATTTTGAGAGTTTCACAGAATGTGACAGAGTCGGGAACACAACTAATCGTGGACAGGGTGTCGTGCCCCGTCTTTCAGCACCCGTTCTCATTCAAGGGTCCAAGCTTCTTCGAGAAAGAAACGTAAAACCTTGTTCACACTAAAATGTGAATGATTCTTCATACATTGCACTTCATAGAAGTTATTCACAGAAAACACATAAATAGAAATTTTCAACATAATTCTGCAGTCACGATCTTCTCTAATGTACAGATGCACACACAGACGGACTGACAAACACACACATACACAAACCACATGTGTATACACAAAAACACACAACTCCCCATTCAAACCAAACTACTTAAAATTTCCGGAACACCCCGGACCCTCTCTCCCTATTGGCATTTACATCCTCTACAATTCGTTGAAGCATCTCCCCACTGTTTCCCTAATTTTCTTCAATGCATCCTTCAAAACTCAGCCCAGTTGTCACTTCCTCCAGAAAGCGCTCCTTAGGTGCTCCCTCTCTCCCCCTCCAGGCTGCATTAGGAGTTACTCCAGGACGTACCCTCTGTGTGCCAGCACCCCCACCTCCAGCACAGCCCTCCCCATCCTGGGCGGTCATCCTCTGCTTCCTGGCCTGACTCTCCCACTAAGCTGTCAGCTCCTGAGGGCAGGCCCGGCGACTCATTCTCCATCTCATCCCAGGTCTTGCTTCAGAGTAGGTTCTTGGGGAATATTGGTTGAACAAACCAATGACAATCGGTATTAAGGAAGCTTCTTTCTTCCTGAGTAAGAAAGTTAGAGCCCCTGCTGGGAGATACGGAGCCAGGCACACAGAGGTGCTCCTGGGTGTAACACTGTTACGCACGCACCCGACAGAGGCACCCCAGGGACACGTGGGCTCCTCTTTTCTGACCAAAAGGCATTCACCAATTTCCTAAAAGTCGTTCTGACCATAGCTGGGAAAAAAAAAAAAAAGAAACAAACAAAACCAAAGCTTAAAGAATTGGTGAAAGACACTGTGCCTGTCAGCATGTCACTGGGGTTCCCAGAAATACTTTATCTGAAAAATGTGAAATTTAGCCAGTAAATAAATATGCTATGCCAAGCTGTGACCTCTCAGACCTGTAGCAGTCCCCACCCCTCCGGGCTTCACGGCTTCCAGTCAAGCTCACTAGGTGCCCCCAGAGACAGGCAGATGGCTTCTCAGACCACGCTGCTTACTATTTATGGTTTCATGACAGCACATGCTTCTCGCCTGCCTTTTTCTGTCACTTGGGCCTGAAATGACAGTTCTTTCCTTTCTGCCACCCCTAGCGACAAGGCCTGCCCAGAGCCCGAGCACAGCTAGGATGACAGGGGCTGCCCAGGATACAGTTGTCACAAGCTGCATGGGCATGCCCACCAGCCCCGCGGCCACATGCCAGGCACAGGCCCGGGAGATCGTAGGGTGAGAGGCCAAGAGCATCGGCTCTGGAGGTGCTCCTCCTGGGTTCAAATCCTGACTCCACCCACATTTACTAGCAGGGTGGTCTTGGGAGAGATATTTAACCACTCTGAGCCTCCATTTACTCATCTGCAAAATGGGAAAAATAATATTTCTTACCCTATAGGTGTGAACTAAAGACTAAATCCACCTGAAGAGCTCCTAACAATGTCCAGCTATGGTAAGTACTCAATAAATGTCAGTGATCATCATCACACACCCACAAACACAGAAGCCTGCACTGCTTACCCATGATTTTCCCATCAGTGATTCCCAGTCACGGGCTTAGAACTTCCCTTCCCAGGATCTGAGGGGCAGCCAAAGCCCCCGAGTGTCAGGAGCACAATTAGGACACATAATCATTCATTCATTCAATAAACGTCAATGGGTATCTAAGTGTGCCTGGTCCTGGAGATGCAGAAATGGGATGAGGTCCAGCCCCGCCTTGAGGAGCACATAGCAGGGTTGAGGCACAGAGCAGGGAACTGATGGTGACAATGGTCTGTGATAAATGTCATAATGAAGCATGACAAGAGGGGAGTGGTTGGTTGGAGAGTGTCGGGAGGCAGATGATCCAGCCTCCAGAAATCAGGGAAGGCTTCTTGTAGGAGAGAACACCTACGTACTGAAGGCTGGACATGACTTAGCCATGTGAAGGGGTAAGGAGGTGGGGAGATGGACCCAGGCTACAGTGGGTCAAATTAATTAATTAATGACAAAAATCAGCACAACCAATAACTAACTACTGTCTCTGAGTGTTTTCTATGTGGCAGGACTAGTGTTTAGCATTTGAGCCACATTATCTCACTAAAGCCTCACTCTCAGCTCTGAATAAACGGACAGTCTGTGCTTTGCGTTTTGTCATGGCTGTATCCCCAATGCCTAGAATGGTGCCTAGAACTTAAGTGATGCCCAATAAATATTTGTAGAATGAATAAAGATCAAGCACCTCTATAAGGTTGGTTCTAATATGCCCATTTTGCAGATGAGGAAACTGAGGTGTACAGAAATCAAGTGCCTTGCTGAAGGATGTCCCACAGCAAGTTGTGAAACAGAGCTAGGGTTGTCTGGTGTCAGGCCAGGACCCTCCCCACTTAGGCTCACTGATGGCAAGATTGGCCTGAAAGGACCTCAGCAGCCAAACCATCCACTCTCTCACATCCTTGAGCAGGACCAGGTCATGGAAAATCAACAAGAACTCCCATCAAAGTGGGCTCTGTGAAAAGAGCTAGCAAGCAGGGTGCCCTCTGCACCCCACCCCCCACAACCTCATCCTCATGGCTGCCGGCCCAGCAGCCCATGTTTACATTTCTCCCTCAATCTGGAGGCTGCAGATTGAAATTATCTCCTCTCAGCTGTGTCAGCCTGTCCTGAGCCTTGCTCTCAGTCCCAGTACCTCCCAGCAAGCCCAAGGTAGCCACAGCTGGGGTCTGATAAAGTTGGCTCTGTCCCCTGGGTTTCTGACAAGGTGGGAGAGAGAGGGACTCCTTGCCCCCACACTGCAGCAGGGCCTTCTCAGCAAGCGGCACCCCCTGCCTGGGGACTGAGGGGAAGTGGAGGGCTCCCCACCCCATCCCAGCCCCAGCAGCCTCTGGGAGCCACAGAGGTACCCACCAGAGAACCCAGGGGGAGCAGAGTCTGTGGCTGGCCCCAGACCTCCACACTGCAGCCCAGGTCACCCAGTGGGCAGTGACTCCCAGGGAAGTGAAGAGATACAGGGCCTCCCTCATTTTAGATTCTCTCTGCTCATAGCTGTCCTCACAATCTTTGTGATAAAAGCACTTGCTGTGCAACCCTGAGGGAGTTCCCTCCCCTCTTTGGGCCTCAGTGACTTCATCTATACAGTGAGGAACAAGGGTAGATGTTCTCGGGTGATGTGCAAGGATCTGCCTAGGGCCAGGCTCTTCTAAGCCCCCTGAGGCCATTCCTAATTCTTATCCATATTCCTAGCACCCAACACAATGCCTGGCACTCAGTAGGGGCTCAAAGAGTGTTTGTTGACTGAATGAATGATGCATGTTCATCTGTCCCCCTCCCCTGCCAGTAATGACTCCCCTTTCCAAGCCCTCAGAATCCTTCTGAACCCTATCACACCTTGGAACTCATCTCAGTACCCTCTTGGCCAACCATGGTTTCTAGGCAATACATTGATCTATGGAGTGATCTTTCCCCAACTCTGCTCTCAGTGTGTGGTCTCAATAAAAATCACTGAGTGCACTGTGGGAACTTTAGAAACTCTGGCTATGACCATTATTATAGTGTCAGACAAGCTCATTCACATTAAAGTCTTAATAGTCAATAGGCAATGAACTGGTCTCTTTTCTAGAAGGGTTCTAAGAAGGGATGACCCCAGAGAACAAATCTCTAAGCATACGTCTCCTGTGTTACAGGAAGCTCTAGCCTGGCTCCCAGGTGAGGGAAGGAGGTTGGGCAGGAGTTCCAGCAGGAACACAGTATCCTGAGGCTACAGTCCACATCCTAGAAAGTCAGAGGAGACAGAGCGAGGGCAGGGGCTTGCCAGCCAGCCAGGCTATTAGGATACATCCCTGTGCTGAGGGTCCACGTACTTACCATCCACTGCAACAGTGATGGTAAAAGAGCTGATAGTGGAATTGCAGGCAAAGAAGTCTAGGATGGGGACAGCATGGGCTGAGCCACTCAGACATTCTGTAGCAGGAAGCCATGCTCAGCCTAGAACCTGGCACCAAGTCTGAGGAGTTTGCAAAGAGCTAAAACAGGCTGAGCAACGTGTCTACAATATGAAATAATTACAGATGTGATGGCTGAGTGCCAAACTGTGACATGGTCAGTACTGAACTCCTACTCATACTTCAAAATCTTGATAAGGATTTCTGCTCCTGGAAGTATTATGGATTCAACATTCAAAAAGCAAACAAACAAACTTCTGGTTTTAAAAATGTAAGTGCTAGATGAAATACATCAAACAATCTTTTTAAATGAAGGGCTGAATCTGGAGTAAGACAAGGACATGCCAAATGTCAAAGGTGAAGAGAAGACGGGTCTCTAGCCTGGAGAGCCAGGGCTGCACCAGGGCAGCTCCCAGGTATTCGCTGATACAGGGACACTGGGATCTCAGGGTTTATTGGCAGCAGAGGAGACAAGGCCTTAGGCATATGTGTGCTTCTATCCCCTATCCAGCTCCACACACAGAAGTTGGGGTCTATGAAGGGCTACACCCTCAGTGAAAGGATGAACTAGAAAAAAAGTCTCTCCACCATCAAAGGGAGATGAGATAACAGGTCTAAGATTTGATCTTAGGCTTGGATCCAAGTGGGGAAAAGGAAAATAAAAGAATAAAGACTGCTGACAATTCATAAGCATAGTCCTGAGCTCTGCAAGCCTGGGGGTCAAATTTATACTTTCTGCTTGGTCCAGGAAACCCCAAGTCATGAAATTAAAATGGTCCCAGACGGGCAGGGCTTTGTGGCATCTGACAAAGGCAAAAGCAAATTCCCTCTGGAGGAGCACCACCAACCTAGGCCCCCGAGGTTCCCTCCAGGTTTAGAGTGGTCGACAGAGCTTGCAGTCAGAAAGGTGTAAGACACATAAGGAACAGTAAGTGGGAATCATCAGAAACAACGAGGAGAAGTATATCCAGAAGGACTTGAAACACTGGAACGATCAGGTCCAAAATATGAAATTAGCAAGTTTAAATTATTTAACAAAGTAAAACGAGGAACTGAAGTGCTAGTAAAGCAAGGAACAGAGACTAATAAAACTGACCAGGCCTATTAGATGGATAGGTGGATGGATAGATAGATAGATAGATAGATAGATAGATAGATAGATAAACCTTAAAATGGAAACTCAAATCACTGAAATTTAAAGCCCAATGGAATTGGTTAAACAGTTGAATGAAGAATTTGTGAGCTGGAAGACATTTCTAAAGAAATGGTATAATGTAGCACAGAGATTTAAAAAAAAAAAAGAAAAATGTAAGAGACACTGAGAGACATGGAGGATAAAATGAGAAGGCCTAAACTGTGTCTAACTGAGATTCCTGAAGATGCAATTTAGGGACAGACAATATTTGAAGAAATAATGGCTAAGAATCTTTTAATAGTTGATAAAGGACATGAGTCATCAGATCCAAGAATCACAAGAAATCCAAGCAGAATAAATAAAAATTAATTCACATGTACACACATCATAGTGAGACTGAAGAAGACATAGAAAAGATTTTTCAAGAATGCAATACAGAAAAGACAGATACTTATAAAAGAACAACAGGCAGACCAACAGCCACAATGGAAGCCAAAAAGCAGAGGAATGATATCATCAGCATGCTGAAGGAAAATAACTATCTCCCTAGAATTCTAAACTCAGCTCAACTCTCACTCAAGAATGAGGATAATACTGTTGATGGATGAATGTATAAAGATGTGAGATACACACACCCTCATATACACACAATGGAATATTACTCAGCCTTAAAAAAGAAGGCAAGCCTGCCATTTGCAACAACATGGATGAACCTAGAGGATATTATGCTAAATGAAATAGGCCACATGCATAAAGACAAATACCGCATTGTCTCCCTTATATGTGGAATCTAAAATAATCAAGTTCATAGAACCAGAGAGTAGGATGGTGGTTACCAGGGGCTGGGAAGGAGGGAGAAATGAGGAGATGCTGGTCAAGAGGTACAAAGTTTCAGTTATGCAAGTTAAGTTCTGGAAGTCTAATGTACAACAATATGCCTATAGCTAAAATACAGTATTATATTTTTGAAATTTGCTAACAGGGCAGATCTTAAGTGTTCTCATTATGCACACACATACACAAATAGTTGCTATGCAATGAATTTGTTAATTAGCTTCATCATGGTGACTATTTCACAATGTATACGTATATCAAATCATCAAGTTGTACATCTTAAATATGTGCAGTCTAAAATTGTCAATTATGCCTCAATAAAGCTGGAGGGAAAATAAGAATTAGAGGACAATAGCCTTTCAGACAAAGAACTGAATTTACTACCATATACCTTCTCTAAAAGACCAAAAGAAGAAGGAAACTGAACCAGAAAGATCGTGTATACAGGAAGGAACTGGGAAGAAAGAAAACGGTAAACGTGTAGGCAAAGCTAAGTAGCATCAGTTCTACTAAGTGATAATAATGGCCATATTGGGGGGAAAAAAAGCAATTTGGACCTGAACTAGTGCACAATAATAACAAGGAAGGCATGGAAGATGGGAGAAAGGTGATTACCTTTAAGTATTAAAGGTACCTGTTAAAACTTTAAGATTCACCGCTAAAATGAGAGTTAAACTTCCTAAATCAATTGAGAAAGAAAATGGAATTTTTTTTTAAAACTCTGAATCAAAGTTAAGCAAGACACAAATTGTCCCTGACCTTGAGGAGTTCAGAGTCTCCTCAAGGGGACACTGAGTGCAGGGGGTAAGCAAATAAGGACATGATTCTACTGACAACATTTGAAATGTATGATAAGGTCAGGGGTTGACGAGAAAACGGAAAATATGGGGAAACGGGTTGTTACAGCTCCGCTGAGTGTAAGTTGGTGCGGTTTCTTGGGAGGGCAACTTGCCGTTGGCATCCCTGGACTGCCCCTCTCACTGCCGGGCCCCAGAGCCATTCACCCACGTGCAGGTGTCTGAAGGGGCACACACAGGCACGCTGCTGCAGCACTATGTGACTATCAGAGCCCCAAGAACAAGCTAAACACCCATGAACAAAGGAAAGGCCAAAACTGCAGTTTAGCCATAACAGAATATTTCTCTACAGCAAAAAGGAAGACAGGGTAGATCTACTATGTTCTAATAGCACATATCTAATATCAAATACTCACCCTACACACACACCCCCACACCCACACACACACACACACATACACACACACACACACACACACCCCACACACACCCCACACACACATCCCAGGCAGAGCTCTCCCAGGCCCAGGACGGGACCCTGGCAGCTCACAGCTGTGCAATAAATGTGGACTGAACTGAACTGAGGGAAGTACTGCAGAGAGGAGTCAGGAGGAACAGTGAGATTATTAGCCAGGAGGAGCTTCCAGCAGCAAGAGAATAAGAGAGTGGAAGAAAGTTCCTGGCTGACACTATGGGGATGCTTTGTCCCCAAGCAAAGGGGCACAAGCAGAGGAAAACCCCACAGCCTCATGCACATCTGGCGCATAGGTGCTTACATCCCTCCACCCGAGGGCAACTGGGTGTCAGGAACCAGCCCTAGGCTGGCGTGAGGGTGGGAGGGGAAGTCTGGAAGAGGCCCAGGCAGCAAGCCCCCATTCTCGCCTCCTCCCCACACTATCAGCTCTTGTCTTCCTGTTTGACCGAACTTGTCAAGTGTGTTTTTGAAAGCCTCTATCTCTGGGAAGAGTTATGGGTTTGGGGGGTCCAGATCTCTCAGGGGGCCACAGTGACCACCCAGCCCACGACTCTGGCACCTCTACCCTGAACTCCCAGAGGCAGGAAGGTTTGCAGTACTTGGCTTATTTCCACCAGGTTTCTCTCCCACAGGAGGCCTGTAGGATTAGGTAAAGCAGGCGTGTGTGTGCACGCATGTGAGTTCCAACTTGACTGCTACCCAGCCACATACATAATTGTCTCCTAATGTGTGCTGGACACTTTTCTGGACACTAGAGATGAACCAGCTCCTTTCCATGTCCTCATCCTGACTCCCTCTTTACTCGCCATTCTGTACTTTCTATGGAATATTATTATATCTATCTGCACACACAACAGGCTGTTTCTCACTGCCAAGCTTTCACTCAGCTCTTCCTCCTGCCTGGAACTCCTTTCCTTTCTTACCTGGTTAACATTTACCTCTCTCTCAGACTTGGCTCAGCTGTCACTGCCTCCAGGAGGTCTCCCTTTTCACTCCTCCGTTCTTCATTGGGCTAGGTGTCTCTCTTTAGGACTTCCATCATGTCCTGGATTATGTATATTGTGAAACGTATAGCAATACTAAAACTAACATTTATGGAGCGCTGTCTCTGTCCAGGGGTGGTACTAAGCAGTTAACATGTATTAACATTTTTAATCTTCCTTATATCCCTATGAAATGGGAAAGCTTCTAGCTGCCTTCCTGAGTCATTCTCTCTCCTTCCTTACTCACTTAACTCTAATTCTGTTGGGAATTCCAAGGTGTCCAGCTTAATAATTACATTTCATTCATAACTTTGCAATTAAATTCTGCCCAATGGGATGTAGGTAGAAGTTGTTAGGGGAGAATTATAGGAATATCCTTTAAAGGGTGGCTGATGCAGCTGGAAAGCACATGTTGCCCTTTGTCTTCCATTGTTACTCCAGCCTGGGATGTTAACTTGATGGCTTGAGCTGCCATAGTCATGTTGCAGCCATGAGACAATCTTTGAAAAGAAGGCCATACTCTAAAAACGGTCAAAGAGAAAAACAGGAGTTCTATTTTTGATACAACCAATGGACTCTTACTGGCCCCAGTGATAATAACTATTAACTCTGGGCAAAATTAAAAATGCAACTATCTAAAGGAGAGTGAACAAAAGTAAGCAGATTTTGGAGGGGGAGTTGGCATTTGAACAGGGATGGGGCACAGGCTGTTACCCATTTTTATGGCTTTTAGCTTGAAGACAGTTCAAAGCTTGAACAGACGCTGAGTGGTGAGCACCATGAGGGAGTAACCAAAGTTCTTACAGAAAACACAGTTTTTCTGGCTTAAAGAACCAAAGGATAAAGCTCAGGGAAACCTTAGCTGTTGGAAAGTGAAAGAGGAATCTCCTTTCTAAGCAGAAATCTGAAGATGAAGAGCCCTGAATTCTACCCAGAAACTCTGTCAAACCTCTGGTGACTGCTGATCCACGCACTCAGGGAGCAGGCTCATAGCTGCCCGGCTAGGGATAAAAGAACTCAGTGAGATTTGTGTTGTAGCCCCTGAAAAAGAGTTTGCAGTTTGAATCCAACCAAGTTAATTACAAGCTAAAACAAAAGTAAGCGCTCTCCATAAGAATATAACAAAATCCAATGCCTCCACAATTACACTCACAATGTGTAGGATACAATTAAAAAATATTACTCAATCTATGAAGAACAGGACAATGTAATCAATTCACAAGAGAAAAGACAATTAATGAAGATCCAGATGGTGGAATTAACAGATAAGAATTTTAAAGAAGTCGTTATAATTATGATCAAGGATGTAAAGAAAACACACTAGTAATGAAAGAAGATGGAAACAGAAATTTGCACTGATGCTTCTGGGCTGGGTGTACCTGGAGAAGATGGGATACCTGAGCAGAGCTGGGATTGAGTGACGAGAGAGGGGAAAGGAAGAAAAGGAAAGGAAGGTAAGGAAAAGGAAAAAGAGGTGAGGAGAAGAGAGAGAAAAGTGCAGACCAGCAAGTGCGTGGGTTCCAAAGGCTAGAGAATAGAGTCCTGAGGAGGGACAGGCAGCCCCCGCCTCCTGACTCCTATGACCTGAGAATCATCCCTCATCAGGATGCCTCTGTCCTCGGTCTGCCACCCTGTACAACCCTCAGGAGCATTGCTTACTCTGTGACCCTCCAACTCTATCTTCTTCTAAAATTGCTGCATCCAGGCAGGGACATTCTAATATTCATCCAAAGTGTGGGGAGAGGAACAGGGAAATAAACATAGGCTCTATTATGAACTATGAGAGTTATAGGCCAGGACTTTTTCTGTACCATTGCAAAGCCCCTTCTCATCCTTGCTCCCAGCTTCCATCCATGTGGTGGACACCTTCAAGCCTGAACCCATGTGGACTTGCACTAGTTGCTCCTAGGAGGGCTCTATCTGGACAGCTGGGCCACCAGCCAGCACTGCCCAACCATATATTCATCGTGAAGGGCAATAGGGCTGTGTTACTGTTGACAGTGATGCTGGGGTTCTGGGAGGACTCTGGGTATACTCAGAGAAACAAAGAACTTCAAGGTATGGTTTCCCCAAGTGCAATACCAAAGTCATAGCCCTCTGTTCACTGACAGCAGCAAACAGAACAAGCATAAACATCAGCACCTAAGCCACCTTTGTACCCCTCTTCTCCCAGGCAGCTTTACAGCTGATTTTCGCCCCTTATAATGATTCTAGGAGGTTGTTAGGACAGAGTCTTCCCTCCCAGTTTTCACAGGGGAAAACTGAGGCCCTCAGAAATTAAGAGGTCAGTTTCAGTTTGCACAGTGATGTAGAAAAAGTAGCAGATGTGGGTCTATGACCTAGGAGTCCTGTGCCCCAGCCAGAGCTCTGTCGCACTAACCAGAGAGGCAGGCACCTTCCCCCCATCCCATTATTCCACACCCTACTATTGCTTGTGCTATAGGCATGCCACTCAGCTATGAGCTCTTGGAGGGTAAAGAATGTATCGCTTCACTGTTGTCTCCAGCAGCCAGCATGGAGCAGACTGAGATTTGGGAAGAATAATGTAAAAGCTTAAATCAGCCTTGGGAAGAGCGCAAGTGCAAGGCGGACACTCCAGTAGTCACCGCTTCTCTCCCAATGAGCATATGAGTGCAGCCACCCCAGCAGTGGAGACCACCAGCAAGAACACAACACATGACATCTTTGGGCAAAGGAAATTGAAACCAACTCACTCAGTTGGCCACCTTTTTTTTTTTTTTTCAACATCCCTCTAAAAGCAGGCAGGCAAAGAAGCTGGCTCAGAACCTGGGGAGCTGGAATGCATTTAGGGGCTCTGAGGTTGTCCAACCGGAACCCGCACATCCAGAGACGCCACCTCATTTCCCAGGTCCTGACAAGCTGATTGAGCCATGACAGGAAAAGTAACTGGCGGGTGATTGCAAACTATCCAGTGTCAGCTCATTGTTCCGAGAGGAAGCTGTCAGGACCAGACCTCCCGGGAGTGCCTGGGGCCTCTGGTTCTTATTTTTCCCTTTGTAGGTGGGAGGATGATGGGGGTGGCGGCAGGGAGCCATTATCCTTTCCCCCACCCAACTGGACACTCCCAATCAGATGTCATCAGGCCAGGGTCTCCACATTCCCAACTCCCAGATGAGGGGAAGAGGGGCCGCTGAATGCTGTTTTCCTCTAGGGTTCCTTTAAAAACAAAAGTTCTGTGTTTTTTGCTTGTTTGTTTTGGCAGCCAGGGAGTAATTACATTTATTTATTTAACTTTTTTCTTTTAACAGAGGTACTGGGGATTGAACCTATGACATCGTGCTTGCTAAGCATGCACTCTACCACTGAGCTATATCCTCCCTCAAAAGTTGTGTGTTTTTTATTGTGACAAGAATACTTAACATGAAATGACCCTTTTAACAAAATTTTAAGTGTACATAATGAATTGCTGACTATGGGTACAATCTGGTACAGCAGATCTCTAGAACTTACTAATTTTGCATAACTGCAATTTTATGCCTATTGACTGTCACTCTTCATTTCCCCTATCTTGAGCCCCTGGCAATCACCGTTCAACTCTTTGACTCTATGAATTTGACTACTATAGATACCTCATATAAGTGGAATCATTCAGTATTTGTCATTTTGTGACTGGCTTATTTCACTTAGCATAATGTCCTCAAAGTTCCTCCACGATGTCGCACATTGCAGAATTTCCTTCTTTTTGAGGCTGAATAATAGTCCATTGTATGTATATACCATGTTTTCTTTATTGATTTACCTGATGTCAGTGAACATTTAGATGACTTTCACATCTTGGCTGTTGTGAACAGTGCTGTGCTGTGGCAAACATGGAAGTGCTAATACCGTGCCAAGACCCTGGTTTCAATTCTTTTGGACAGACACCCAGAAGTGGGATTACTGGTTCTATTTTTAAAACGTTGAGGAACCTCAAAATTGTTTTCCACAATGGCGGTACCATTTTGCATTTCCAGAAACAGTGTACAAGGGTTCCAATTTCTCCACATCCTTGCCAATATTTGTTCTTTTATGTTTTTTGATAATAGCCATTCTGACAAGTGCGGTAATATCTCATTGTGGTTCTGATTTACATTCCCCTGATTAGTGATTTAGTGATTAGGGGCTGCCTGTATGTCTTCTTCAGAAAAATGTCTATTCAAATCCTTAACCCATTTTTAATCAGGTTATTAGTTTTGCTGCTATTAAGTTGGAGTTAAGTTACATATTTTGGAGATTAACTCCTTATCAAATATACAGTTTGAATTCTGGAGGTTGCCTTTTCAGCTATTGATTATTTCCTCTGCTGTGCAGAAGCTTTTTAGTTTGATCTAGTCCAACTTGTTTATTTTGTTTTTGTTGCTTTTGCTTTTGGTGTCACGTCCATGATATTGCCAAGACCAGTGTCATGAAGATTTTCCCCTATGTTTTCTTCTAGAAGTTTTAGTTTTAGGTTTTATGTTTAAGTCTTTAATTCATTTTGAGTTGATTGTTGTGCATGTGTATGTTAAGGGTCCAATTTCATTATTTTGCATACAGATATGCAGTTTTCACAACACCATTTGTTGAAGAGTCTATCCCTCCACTGTTGTGTATTCTTGGTAACCATGTCGAAGATCAGTTGGCCATTAATGTGTGGATTTATTTCTGGGCTTTGTATTCTGTTCCATTGGTCTACATGTCTGTCTTTATGCCAGTACCATCTTGTCTTAATTATCGTAGCTTTGTCATGTTGAGGTATTTTGGAAAATACCAAAGTAAAGACCACGTATGACAAATCCACATCTAACAACATATTCAATGGTGAAAGGTTGAAAGCCTTTCCTCTAAGATCAGGAACAAGGCAAGGATGCCCACTCTCACTGCTTCTATTCGACATAGTAGTGGAAGTCCTAGCCAGAGCAATTAGTCAAGAAAAAGAAATAAAAGAAATCCAACTAAGAAATAAGAAGTAAAATTGTTCCTGTTTGCAGATGATGTGATCTTACATATAGAAAACCCTAAAAACACCACCAAAAAAAACTTTAGATCTAATCAACAAATTCAGTAAAGTTGCAGGATACAAAATAAACATACACTAACTCTATAAACTAACAAGCCACCTGAAAAGGAAATTATGAAAATAATATTATTTACAATAGCACCAAAAGAGAATGAAATACTTAGGAATAAACTTAGCTAGGGGAGGTGAAAGACTTGTATACTGATATTGTATACTCATGGCTGCATAGTATTCCAGCATATGGATGTATTAAAATTTATTTCTTCATTCTCCTACTGACAGACATTTAGGAGTTTTTTAGGCTTTTCACTTTTCCAACAAACCCTGGACATACTTGTGCATATATTTGACCATTGTTGAGTGAGAATTTTTAGAAATAGAAGTCCTGAGTTGAAGGATAAGGCAGTTTTCAATTTAACAGATCTTGTCAAATTGCTGATGGCCTCTTTGAAAAGATAGCAAGTAAATCTTTTAACACATAAACAAAACTCTTCATTTGCTTGAGTCTGTGCCAATCCCAAAGATGGTCCCATCTTTCTATATTCTTCTTCTCATAGAAAATACTTTTCTTTCCCAAAGAGGTATTTTTCTTAGAGGCTCAGCCCTCACTTTCTTGTTAGGGGTTGTGCAGCTTCCAAGTATCTGAAACTTATGTAAGGAATGCATTTTTCTTAAGTTTTTAAAAAATTTTTGTTAGTGGAGGTACTAGGGATTAAACCCAGGACCTCATGTATGCTAAGCACACGCTGTATCACTGAGCTATACCCCCTCCCACCAAGAATGCATTTTCATGCCATGGAGTCTTATTCCTGCCCTGCCTTCTTCATTCCCATTCAGGGGCTGGTCACACACAGAGGTGACACCATCAGGAATGTTGTGAAGAGCCCTGTGGGCAGTTCACCCCAAAGGCAAGCATAATGAGTTCTAACTAGAGCCATCTATTCTCACACAGGAGGTGGAGGCACAAATTTATATATCTTTTGGGGAAGGGGGTTATTGGACATTGTCTATTGACATTTTAGAAGTGCATTTCTATGAATCAGCAACATTAACCTCTGTAATAATTAGAAACAATCTACTTTCTCAGTAGACTATGGGATCATCTACTTGGAATAATGATCAGGCATGAGGACCACCCACATACAAGATTCATCCATGCTGTCTTGTGTATCAATAGTTCATTCTCCTTTTTGTGATGTGTAGTATTCCATTGTCTGAATATAGTCTGATTTACTTGTCAATCCTCTTTGTAGATGGATATTTAGGGTGTTTCCTTTTTTAGTTTTGGACTATTATGAATCAGTCTGTTATGAATGATGTTATGCTTATTTTCATCCTAGATACATAACACAGAGTAAAATTGTTGGCCATATGTATGCATGTTTAGCTGTTGTAGATAATGCCAAATAGTTTTCCAAAGTGGTTGGGTCGATTAATACTCCTACCAAGCATTATAGAGGGTTTCCACAACCCTGTCAGCACTTGGAATTTTCAGGTGGTTATTATTGTCTGTCTGTCTGTATGTTTGTCATGCTGGGCGTATATAGAACCTTCTCATTTCAGTCTTAATTTACATTTCTAATGTAAGTAATGATCAAATTTTTCATATGTTTATGGCCATGTGGAGATCTTTTGAGAAATATTTGCCCCCAAGTCTTGCTCATTTTTAAAATGGATTGTTTGTCTTTTTGTTACTGATTTAAAAGAGTTCTTTATATATTCTAAACACAAGTCTTTTGTTATATATGTATTGCAAATATCTTCTCCCAGTCTAAGGCTTTTTTATTTTCTCTTTAAATTTTTTTTGACAAATTTTTTTTTTGTGCTTTTTGTGTCTTGTTTAAAAAACTCTTCCTATCCCAGGGTTGTGAAAATCTCTATTTTCTTCTAGAAGATTTATTTTTAATTGAATTATAATTGACATACAGTATTATATTATTTCAAGTGTACACATAATGGTTCAATAATTTTATACATTATGAAATGATCACCACAATAAGTCTAGTTAACATCTGTCACCATACAAAGTATTGCAATATTATTGACTGTATTCCCTATGCTGTACATTATATCCCTGTGACTTATTTATTTTCTACCTGGAAGTTCCTACCTCTTAATCCCCTTCACCTGTTTTACCAGTCTCCCTACCCACCTCCTTTCTGGCAACTGCCCATTTGTTCTCTGTATCTATGAGTCTGTTTCTGTTCTGTCTTGTTTGTTCATTTGTTCTGCTTTTTATTCTACATATGAGAGAAATCATATGGTATTTGTCTTTGCCTTATTTCACTTAGCACAATATCCTCTAGGCCCATCTATGTTGTTGCAAATGGCAAGGTTTCATTCTTTTTTATGGCTTAGTAATATTCCATTGTATATTATACCATAACTTCTTTATCCATTCATCTATGGATGGACACATAGGTTGTTTTCATATCTTGGCTATTGTAAATAATGCTGCAATGAACATGGGGGGGTATATATATCTTTTTGAATTAGTGTTTTTGTTTTCTTTGGATAAATTACCAAGAGCAGAACTGCTGGCTTGTATGCTAGTTCTATTTTTAATTTTTTGAGGAAATGCCATACTGTTTTCCATAGTGGCTGCACCAATTTATCTTCCCATTAACAGTACATGAGCATTTTCTTTTCTCCACATATTTGCCAACACTTGCTATTTCTTGTCTTTTTGATAATAACCATTCTGACAGGTGACAGGTGATATCTCATTGTGGTTTTGATTTGCATTTCTCTGATGATTAGTGATGTTGAGCATCTTTTCCTGTTTCTGTTGATCACCTGTATGTCTTCTTTGGAAAAATGTCTATTCAAGTCCTTTGCCCATTTTTTAATTGGATTATTTGGCTTGTTTTTTTTTTTTGTTTTGTTTTTTGCTATTGAATTGTATGAATTCTTAAATAGTTTACCAATGCTTTATTGGATATATCATTTACAAATATATTTTCTCATTCAGTAGATTGCCTTTTCATTTTGTTGATGTCTAGAAGCTTTATTGATTAACCCTTCATATTTAGGTCTATGATCTACCTTAAATTTTATATGGTGTGATCCCTATCAAGGGTTTTTGTTTTTGCTTTTGTTTTGTATACAGATATCCAATTGCTTTAGCATCGATGTTGGCAAACACGATCCTTTCCCCCACCAAACTGTAGTGACACCTTTGCTGTAAATCAAGGAACCACATACTGAGTCTTTCTATTCTGTTCCATTAGTTTATTTTTCTATCTGTGCCAATAGTACACTGACTTAACAAGTCACAGTTACTGTGGCTTTACAGTAAGTCTTGAAATCTGGTAGTGAAAATTCTCCAACTTTGTTCTTATTCTTCAAGATTGCTTGGCTACTCTAGGTCTTTTGCTTTGCAACATAAAGTTTGGAATCAATTTGTCACTATTCACATCAAAAAATTCTGTTGGAAAGTTGATTAGGGTTGAGCTGAATTCACAGATCAATTTGGAAAGAATTGACATAGTGTTAAATATTGAATTTTCCAGTCCATGAACATGAAATATCTATTCATTTACTTAGCTCTTCCTTAAGTTCTCCCAGCACTGTTTATAATTTTCAGTGTAGAGGTTATATGCATCTTAAATAGACTTATTCCAGATACTTAATGTTTGATGCAATTATAAATAGTGTCACCTTTAAAATTTCATTTTCCAATTGCTGGTTACTGGTAATAGAATTACACATGATTTTATATAATGTCTTTATATAAAATGGTTTTACTAAATGTACTTATTAATTATGCTAATGATTATTAATAGTTTTCAGATTCTTTTGAATTTTCCAATATATAATCATTTCACCTGCAAAGAAAGACCTGTATCCTTTTGCTTTCCAGTCCTGTGTCTCTTAGCGCTTTCCAGGCGCCCCAGAACAGTGGTGAAAGACGTAGTGATAGTGGACACCTCTGTCTTGTTTCCAACCTCAGGAGGAAAGTGTCCAACATTTTACCACTGAGTGTGATGCTATAAAGGTTTTTCCTTATGTTAACTATAAGTTTTTTCTGTAGATACCCTTTATCAGATTGAGAAGATTCCTTTCCACTCCTAGTTTGCTGAGAGTTCTTTTTCAGTCATGAATGGATGCTGAATTTTATCAAATACTTTCTTCTACATCTACTGAGCACAAGCAGTACCACAATTCACAGCATGATAAACTCTTTGGAGGGCCTTAAAATGAAAGATGTTGGGAACTGTTAACATCACCCCTTTGGAATGTCTATATGGAAATGGAAAAACTAATGGAGCTGGTGGAGAGTCAGTGAAAGTCTGTTACTGAGAGGCCTTTGCCTATTAGAGATTGAGAAGTATCCTTTTTTCCAGTCCAAAATTCAAATATTATTATCTTGGTGCTAGTTTTTAATTAACTATTTTGTGCTAATGTTGGTGTTACCCAGGCATTAAATCCAGAGCTGTGTTTCTTAGGTCTCCCTGCCTTTGGGGAAAAAAGCTGCTGGGTTCTCTAGGGGCCCAGATCTCCCCCATCACCAGCCTCCCCAGAGGCAGGTGGTTGAACTGTTCCTGGAGAAGAATCAGGAAAGGATCTCCTTCCCCTCCCTTTCCTCCCAACAAGTCCCCAGTACCTCCTGGTGCAACCTCAGCATTCAGAATGGACTCCGCAAGCCCTGTCTACCTACTCCCTCGTCTACCTCCCCAGAGTAGGACGTGGGACATGGGCATCACTTATGTGGGGTGGGAGCAAGCGAGGAGTGGGATGGGGTATATTGCTGAGTGATCTGGAGTCTAGGAAAGCCCACCATGCAGGGTGTCCCTCCCAGCCCAGACCCAGGAACCTGAGTACTTTCTTCCCTGGGATCTTGCCATACTTGAGGGCACTTCAAACAACCTCATTAGCAGGGCTCAAGAATTACAAACTAATAAACAGCCTAACACCTTCAGGTGCTGCAATCTGGGTGTAAATTGTCACCAGAGAGATCAAAGAGGGTCAGCAGAATTTGGGGGGACAAGGCCTCCTGCCCAGACCAAATTGGAGCTCTTTTGTGGGCCTTGCTAGTTCAAAGTCATCACCAGTTCCTTAGTGAGGAAGGTCTGGGTGTTGACATAAACTCACTCTGAGCTATTGGGAGTTAACCCCATAGCACACTACGTTCAGAAACTCCCAACTACAGCATTTGTCATCCTCATAAAGTCTTGACCTAAAAAGCCTCTCCCGTCAGACACTGTTAAATACAGTGCCCACGCCAGGTGGATTCTACTTGGGTGTTACAGGAAAGAGTCTGGTGTCCAAACTGAACCAAACCAGACAAGCTCCTCTTGGAGCTGTCTTGCTGGTATCTTCGCTATTACCACCCTCAGAGTCTGGGGCTGGGAATTCTCCTATCACTATCCCTTCTCCCAGATCCTAACCCCATATCCACACTGGGTCAGGAGTCCCAGCTGGTTGCTGCTCACCCCCAGCAACTGAGCCCCATCCTTCCACATGGACATTGGAAAGTGGCCCATCCATCAAACGTCCCTCTACCCTCAAAACCTCTCTGATAACCTCAGTGGGGGCAGCAACCTATTCCCTGAATTCAGAGACCATGCCATTCTCTTCCCATAGCACACACTGTCCTGTAACTGTCCTCTCTGTTTGTTTTGTCCTCCCTTGTGCTCGTTGAGACCAGGGACCAGGTTTCCTGTTCTTGGTAGCAACTTCTGCTCATTGAACATTCATTTCTGGGAACATTATGGGAAGACTGATGGAGTAAGTACCACCTCCTGGATCATTCCTGGCCCCCTTGCCATGCTTGGGATGTCCTGTGGGCCAGCACCTTGGATACCCATCATCACTGGGTAGCAGGGTCCTTTCACTGTCAGATCCATCAATCAAGCAGTGAGAAGATGTTAGTCCAACTCTGGGTGAGGAACACCTTCGCCCTGGGAGCAAACTCCAAGAGTGGTTATTTGGATAAGCCTTTGTCTAGGTGTGGCAACTCTGAGGAGCTGGGCCAGAGGCTTCAGGAAACCCCACAGGGGGGTGTGGTGTGGACATTGCATTTGGCACACAGCATGCCGGGGGAATCCAGCCAGCAAGACAGCCTGCCTGCCTGCTCACTGGCCGGTCTCTCCTAAGTCCAGAACATTTGCAAAGCCAGGAGCTTTGGCACAGGGCTGCTCCCATCCTAGCCGGCATGGGTTTATGGATATTAAAAATGTGCTGATGTGAATCACCATGCAGGCACGCTTCACTAAAAGCGCTGCGCGCAGGAACACTGCTCCTTTTATCGTCTCCTCCACCTCTGCTGGAAACATTCACCCACAGATGATGCGGAGATTAGTGGGGCGTCAGGCTGCTGCATGTTTCCAGGCCGCCTGTCAGCTCCCATCAGCCACGGCTAGGGCTGCAGAGGAGGCTGGGACACACCTCAGTGCCCCCACCCAGGGCCCATGGGCAGAGTCTGGAGCAGAATTGTGGCTTGGGAGTGGAGAAGACATTCAGAGTCAAACATTTTCTCAAGTATCCAGGCTGGAGCCATTGACCCATAGTAATATGGCGGCCAGCCCCTCCAGACTCTCCCAGGTTGTAAATAGCATGAGTGAAAGTCCAAACCCTTTCTTCCCTGGGATAGCCACCCTTACCCTCCCCTCCCCATGAGGTTGCCAGATAAAATATAGTCCCACAGGAAGGGTGGAAGATGGGCTAGATAGCCCCTTCCCTCCAGGAGGCCTCAGTGCATGCAGGGAGGTGCCAGATCTGGATACAGACATTCTGAAAATGTCCCTGTGGAGGGTTTGGATGCTCTGGGAGCTCAGAGGTCCCCTCTGCTGGGAGATCAGGGAAGGCAACACAGAAGAGGAAGTGCTGGAACTGAGCCTTGAAACACAGCTGCATGTTAAACAAACTGAGATGGGGACATGGCACTCCACATGGCAAGAATGCCCTGAGCAATCGTGGGGAAGTGGGAAAGCACAACATCAAGGACCAGGTGCTTTCACACTCTCTGTCCATCCATTTTCAGTATTGCCTTGTCCTCAGGCTGCCTCGAAGAGTGACTGCCATCGTCCCAGGCACCACAGCCAACCCCAACCTGACCAGAAGCAGAAGAGATCTCTTCCTGTGCGTCCAGGAGCTGCCTCACAGGAGCCTAGAGTTCCTTGCCAGTGCAGGGAAAGAAAGCCAACTTGAAGCAGGAGGCACTGGCAGGGGAAGGGGCCTGTCTTGGCCTATCTCCGACCAAGGCACTCCTGTGCCAATAGTGAGAACTGGCCCACGGCTGCTGTGCCTTCATTGTCCACAGAGTGGTCTAGACTCCCCAGGTACACTGCAGAGGGCAGAGGCTGTGTCTCATACAGTCTGCCCACAATCTAGCATGCTGTTTGGCTCATAGTAGACTCTAAGGGCCTCATCTGGAAAACAGAATCACAACACCCATCCTCATTGAATTATTGTCAGCACCTACTTGGGGCCACCACATGGCATGGCTCCAGGAGGCCGTATCCACATGGAGGACAGAGGGAGCCATGATGCTGCAGTCCTGGCCCTCTTTATGCCACTCATGGTGGTCAGGCTAGTGGGGCCAACATTTACAGTATTCACACCACATTATATTCCAGCTGAATTATCTCAATCAGCCCTTCCAATCTTTAAAAGCGAGGCAGGGCACTATTTTATCCCCATGTGGAGAAACTGCGGCACAGAGCATTAAACAACCTATTCACTATCACACTGGTAACCAGTGACAGTGTGGGACGTGAACCCTGTCAGTCGGCCTGAGAGCCTGTGTGTTGAGCCACTGTGCACCACCCCCCTGCCCCTGAGAAGACCCCAAACTTTCCATCTACAAAAAGTACCTTCAGGATCCCTCAGAAGACACCCCCAGATTGTAGACATTCAGCTCAGCACAGCCAGCGAGGGCCTTGGCAGCCCCTAGTCCTCCTCACCTGTCCACCCTGATGCTCTGTTTCTCAGAGACGAGCCTGAGGCTTAGACAGGGGTGACGGGGCCCCCACCAGTCCTGACCGAGCTCTCTGTAGTAGGTCCAGTGCCCTCTCCCTGTCTTCCCCGTCTTTCCGAAAGAAGCCCTACCTGTCCTCTGTGAGAGACACGGGGATGGATGGTAGCCACATCAGGAAGGTGTCCCCAGGGCTGAGGCAACTCTGGGCATGAACCCAGCCAACTCTCCTGGCCTTTTGCTGATGACTGGATACAGCCTGAGCTGAGGGGCTCCTTATAGGGTGTCCCTTATAGGAAACGCTAACCAGGCCCCAGAGACCCTTCAGAGAAATTGGTCTCCCTCTCACCACCCAAAAGGAGGGAAGAGGAGGGGCTGAGCCTCAGAGCCCAGGCAGGTTCAGCAAACATCCAGAACTCCTTCTAGGGCCTGCCCTGGACCCAGGGACCACCATGGGAAGACAGGGGCATCCAACATCCACCCCAGCTGTAGGTAACCACATTCCCCTTGGTCTGCAGAGAGGAGGAGATGGGAGCATGAAATTCTATGTGAAATTCTTTCCTCTGGGTTAAATCCAGTGTGAATTAGCTAGATCTTTTCTTTAGGGTAATTTTGAGGGGTTAGGGGACAGGTGAAGGACCAGCGTATTTAAAAAGGATAACAAGGTCTTCAAATATTCCAAGGTAGAACCTGGGTTATGTTTTAATAGAAAAATCATGTTTTTAATTACCTACCAGTTAATTAACTTTCAACCAGATATCTCCAGGTACATATGTTACGGGAGGCAGATGAGTCGTGTTAACCTCTCGGTTTCCAGAACCCCTCCATGCTCATGTGTGTGCCTCTGGTTGAGCGGCCAAAGCTCAGAAACAATTTTAGGACTAGAATCTCAGAAACAGAAAGAATCTCAGGGGTCACTCAATATAACAGTCATCATCTTGTAACCATAAAGGACCCCTCATGATTCCCCCTGTATCCTGGGAAATCTGATCATGACATCAATGCCAATCAGTACTGGGGCCAGGATGGGCTAATCCCTGGGATCACGTAGAGTTGGTACAATTTCAGCCAAACACCAAACCGCATCAGATAAGCTGGTACTCCTCCTTTGGGTTAAACATTGATTTCTGATCAGCTTCTCAAAATGCTAAAAACAGTTTCATGCTACATTTATTTCTGTTCATCAACCCCAGAGCATCTTGGACCTGGCCTAACCAACTTCAGGGACTGCCCAGCAACCCTGGAGCAAGTGACGACTGTGTATGGCAGCCCTGAAACCGCATACCATATGGCCATGTATCCTACAAAAGGAGGCTGGTCTTGTGGCCATCACCCTGGGCAGGGACAGGGGCTGGAAACCAGGCTAGGGGCAGACACAGGCTTCCCCAGAGCTGTCTCACTTAACATCAGTTTGGTCCCTTTGATGCTTACGGTTGCTGAACTTCACTTTCCATCTGGCTTCCTGGCCAGGCCACTGAGAAAGGCCAGGTGGTGGGGCTCTGGGACTGTCATCTGAGCCAACGCCCGGCAGCCAGGGCTGAGCTTGAGAGAACAGGATGTGGAGAACAAAAGTCTGCAACTGCTCGGAGACCTGAGTGCAACAAGGAGCATTCCTTTCGTTCCAGGAGAAACTGGGACTGAGGTGGCTCAGGGACACCTGCTATGTCCCCAGGGAAGGGCTGTCGGAGGCTAAAGGGACACTAAGGGATGGCCCCATGAAAGGAAGGGTCCATGCAAGTGCCTTTCCAGCCCTTCCTGAGGTGCATTTCCCACCCTGTTCCCAGATGCTTTGCCAAGTTTCTCTTTTACCTCCTTTAACTTTTCCAGGGAGGTATGCTGTGGGCATCCCGGGTTTTTGCTAGAAGCCAGGAAACCTGCGTTCAGGTCCCAGATTCACCCCACTCTCACCATGTGACCTTTGGAAACTCCCTGTCACTCTCCAGCCTCAGTTTCCTCATGTGTCAAATACAGGTGTGTAGGAAGCAGTCATTACACATGTCAAAGCAGACACATTTATTGGCTGCAATGGTTGTTTTATGTACATTATTTCTTTTGATCTGAATAAAACATTGCTATTAATAGAGCTTGATATTTTATTGGGGGTTCACTACTAGCCAGATGCCATGCCAGGCTCTTTATATGTATTAATTCACTTCATCCTCACCAAACCCTCTGATAAAATCCTATTATAATCTCTTTTTATAGAGAGGAAACTGGGGCACAGAACACTTCAGTGGCTTTCTAAGTTGTACTTCTAATCGGTGGGGAACTTGAACCCTGGTGGCACAACTCCAGAGCACACAAGGCCACCTTTCTGCTGCTTCCTGATGTTTATATATGACATGGAAATAAGCAGAGCGCCCCCCGGGGAGTCGCTGTGAGCTTTAGATGAGGGTGGAGAACTTCATGCAACATACAGATGTACTCAAAGCGTGCAACCTCTTTGTCTCACCATTGTCATCATTTCCCTCTTTCTAGTAAGGCTTATAGGTGAGGTAGCAGACCCTGGTCGCCAACCCTGACAGCAGTGCCCTCCCCACCTCTCCTGACTGCTGTTACATTCATTTAGCTCAAGGTAGCCCCAGAAAGACAACCTATTTATTACTGGCCTGCTTTCCTTGCTCCTGGTCTTCAGATTTCTCCCCTTCACCTTGGAGATTCCTCCTGGTGAGAGTCCTCTCCCCAGAGTCAAAGGCTCTACCTCTCAGAAAAACACTGGATTCCCACCCACTCTGGTAGAGTGACTGACTACAACTTAGCAAGATCTTTCTGTAGGAGCACATCAGTCCTGGGGACAGGTACGGGGTGAAGTTCTAAGAGAGGGTTCCTGGGGCAGAGGCGGGGGGGCGGGGTCTTCTGGAATCCTCCAGATCAGCCCCCGCTCCTCGGAACGTTGATGTCCAGGGCCACCACCTCAAAGCCCAGCAGTCCCTGAGTCTGGGAAGGCATCTGGCTTCAGGTTTTTTGGTAGATGAAGATTTGCCAGTTTGGGATTAAAAAAAAAATTCCTCTTGTTCTAAACACATACATACACACATACACATACACACACACACACACACACACACACACACACATATATATATATATATATATATATATACAGAGAGAGAGATCTTAAAAATCCCCATAAACACCCCTTAACCATAATCATCCCTTAATATTTTCATATATATTTGCCCAGATTTGTTTTATGATAAAAAGCAAACCTCAACAAATTAAAAATAGAACTACCATATGATTCAGCAATTCCACTTCTGTGTATTTATTAGAAGGACACAAAATCATTGTCTCAAAAAGATGTCAGTACGTTCATTACAGCATTATTTACAACAGCCAACACCTGGAAACAACCATGTTTGTGCCCATGGACTAATGAATGGATAAAGAAAATGTTGTATACAAATGATAAATGCAGGAGAGGGTGTGAAGAAAAGGGAACCCTCCTACAGTGTTGGTGGGAATGTAGTTTGGTGCAGCCATTATGGAAAACAGTATGGAGATTCCATAAAAAACTAAAAATAGACTTGTCCTATGATCCGGCAATCCCACTCCTGGGCATATATCTGGAGGAAACTCTCATTTGAAAAGATACATGCCCCCCAAATTTCACAGCAGCACTATTTACAACAGCCAAGTCATGGAAGCAACCTAAATGTCCAACGACAGATGATTAAAGAAGTTGTGGTATGTAGATAGATAATGATAAACACTACTCAGCCATAAAAAGGAATAAAACAATGCCATTTGCAGCAACATGGATGGACCTGGAGATTGTCATACTAAGTGAAGTAAGCCAGAAAGAGAAAGAAAAATACCATATGATATCACTTATATGTGAAATCTAAAAAAAAAAAAAAAAAGACACAAATAAACTTATTTATAAAACAGACTCACAGACATAGAAACAAACTTACGGTTATCAGGAAAGGGAGGGGTTGGGGAGGTTTAAATTAGGAGTTTGGGATTAGCAGATACACGCTACTACATATAAAATAGATAAACAACAAGGTCCTACTGTATAGCACAGGGAGCTATATTCAATACCTTGTAATTACCTATAATAGAAAAGAATATGAAAAGGATATATATGTACAGCTGAATCACTCTGCTGTACCCCCAAAATTAACATGACATTGTGAATTGATTATACTTACATTAAAAAAAAAGAAAATGTGGAATACATATACAATGGAATATTACTCAGCCACAACAAAAGACATCCTGCCATTTGCAAAAACATGGATGGAACTTGAGGGCATTATGCTGAGTGAAATAAGTCAGACAGAGAAAGCCAAATACCATATGACCCACTTATATGTGGAATCTAAAAAATCTCGTAGAAATAGAGAACAGATCGGTGGTTGCCAGTGGTGGGAGTTGGAAGGTGAGTGAAATAAGTGAATGTGGTCAAAAGGTGCAAACTTTCAATAAGTCCTGAGGATGTAATGTGCAGCATGGTGACTATAGTTAACAATACTGTGTTGTTTATTTTAAAGTCATTAAGAGAATAGGTCTTAAAAGTTCTCCTCACAAGAAAAAAATTGTAACTATGAGAGGTGATGGATGTTAATTAAATTTACTGTGGCAATCATACTGCAATATGTACATGTATCAAATCATTACATTGTACAACTTAAACTAATACATCATACGTTAATTATATCTCAATTAAACTGGGGAAGGGAGTAAAGACACAGTTTGTTTTAAAAATTGGAATAGTAGTGTAGCTACAATTTTGTACCCAGTTTTTTTTTTCATTAAACTTCATTTACATTGCCTGAAATTTTTCATATTAATTTCTAAAGTCTGCTTTGTTGTGGCAGACGTGGCAGATTGACTACTCAATAGCCATTTGATTTGATGACACCGCCCCTTAACTTCCTCATTAAAGAATCCAGAGAGCCACAAATTCTTACCTTCTCAGACTCCTCTGCAGTGAGGAATGGTCACGTGACACAGTTCTGGCCAATAGATGAAAGCAGAACTCACTGGATGGGTCTTCTGGTAGAGTTTATAAAAAGGGATAGACTCATTCAGCCTTCCTGCCCTTTCTTCTTCCTTCCTTTCTTGAATATCAAAATCATAAATGGAGGGACAGCAACCATCCTGTGACTGCAAGGATGAAAACAGGAAACTAGATGGAGTCTGTTTCTTAACGATCTCCTTGGGCTGCTGCTTCAGCCTGGATCTGTTTACTTCTGGACTTCTCAATATTGGGTAAGGAAGAAATCCCTGTCTATTAAAGCTACAGAAGTCACATTTTCAGTTTCTTGCAGCTGAAGGCAACCCAAGTGCATAGCTCTCTATCAAATGAATATATTACAATGTAATATTAAAATTCCCAGCTGATTCACTGCTACTATAAATAATATTGTAATAAATATCCCTCAACACATCTTTAGGTGCTTCTCCAATTATTTACTCTGGCTTTATTCCTAGAAAAGGAATTGTTGGTCCAAAGAGAAGGTTCAGTAGTCCCCCTCCTCATCCAGCAGTTTCACTTCCCATGGTTTCAGTTACCTGTGGTCAACTGTGGCCCAAAAATATTAAATGGAAAATTCCAGAAATAAACAATTCATAAGTTTTAAATTTTGCACCACTCTGAGGAGCATGATGAAATCTCGCACCCTTTAGCTCCATCCTACCCAGGATGTGAATCATCTTTGCCCATGTTTCCCTCCCATTAGTCACTTAGTAGCCATCTTGGTTGTCACAGTGCTTGTGTTCAAGTAACCCTTATTTTACTAAATAATGGCCCCAAAGTGCAAGAGTAGTGGTGCTGGCAATTCGGACCTGCCAAAGAGAAGCTGTAAAGTGCTTCCTTTAAGTGCAAAGGTGAAAGTTCTAGACTCAGTAAGGAAAGAAAAAAAAAAAACCCTATGCTGAGATTTCTAAGATCTATGGTAAGAACAAGTCTTCTATCCATGAAATTGTGAAGAAGGAAATAAAATGTGTGCTAGTTTGCTAGTGCCCCTCAAACTACAAAAGTTATGGCCACAGTGCATGATAAGTGCTTAGTTAAGATGGAAAAGACATTAAATTTGTAGATCAAGATATTTTCAGAGAGACTACATGCCCACAGCTTTTATTACAGTATGCTGTTATAAGTTGTTATATCTCTTACTGTGCCTAACATATAAACTAAACGTTATCATAGGCACGTGTGTATAAGATAAAACAGTTATATGTAGGTTTCAGTACTATCTGTGGTCCCAGGCATCCACTGGGGGCCTTGGGAAGTATCCCTCGTGGATAAGGGAGGACAACTGTAATTCAGGGGATTTTTTGGTTTGTTTTGACTTCTTAATGCATCTTCCAAATGGCCACGCATACAAATTATGCCAGTGAGACTTCTACCAGCTGCAGGTAAGTCAGGGCAACCTAGAGGCCACTTCCTGAAACAGGAGCTAAGTCAGTCACCACCCACAAAGGGTGATTGTGGCCAGGATATACCTGGTAAGGAGGCCTGCTTGTGCTCTGAGCCTTGGAGGGGCTGGTTCTGTCTGCAGAAGGCCCACTGCTCCTCCTGCTACTGCAGCTTCTGCTGAGGCCCCCATCCCCCCAAAGCTGCAAATTCTAGCCCAGGGGCTCTCAAGCTCTGCACATGGATGTTTGGACATGGATCATGCCTTGTGGTAGGGCTATCCCATACGTTGTAGCATGTTCAGCAGCATCTCTGGCCTCTACTCACTAGAAGCTAATAGCACTTGCTCCCCAGGTATGACAAACAAAAACATCTCAACAATGTCAAATGTCTCCAGGGCATGCCAACTCAGCTCCAATTGAGAACCACACGTCTAACCTATAACCTGCATAAGGAATAGCTCGATTCCAAAAAAAGAAGATTCTAGTTCAGTGCAGAATTAGGTTGTACAACCAGAGTGAGGAAGGGCTGTAAGTGGTGAGAAGGCTGTCTGGCAGGCTAGCATCAAAGAAAGATGGAGCATCCACTGGCACCCACAATAACTGTGCCTGTGACTAAGAGGCCCCCCAAAAGCACACCCATAAAGCAACATGGCACGAGAGGAGTCCAGAGCTCCCTGCTCCAGGGCCCTCACAAACACTCAAGGACACCACCGTAGTGACTGATGTGGTTACCACCAGCTTGTTTAGTGTTGTTTGGAATTCTTTAACACCTCCAATGTGCTGCCAAAAATTCTTGCTTTTGAAAATGTGCCAGGGTTGAAAACCACACTTCCAGCTCCAGTTCTGCAGACCACCCCCCTACCCTTTGTAATGGGTCATTTTAGTCAAGAATCCACAAACATTAAGGGCCAGCCCCCAAAGCAGGCTCTGAGCTGGGCTCTGGGGCTGCAGCCGCAAACACACCAACATGATTCTTGCTTTCCCAGGGTCCAGAGTCGGTTGAGGAAGGCAGACTATTAAACAAGAGACTGCAAGAGCGAGATGGATGATCCAGGCTTTGGTTTGTTCATTTGTCAAGGGGTAAGAATGGTCCACGGTCATCCAACTCACAGGGTGGCTGGGTGATCCTGAATGATGTTTGTGGAGGTGCCCTGAGACCTCAGTCGGGGATGCTATGCCCTGAGGAAAGACAGACCAAGACAGGGACAAGGCAGGAAGTGGGAAGAGACACGGAGACCTTCTGCTGGCACAAAGGTCAAGCCTGTTTGCTCCATGAAGCAAAATTAGGCCAAACCCAGATCTGTCACTGATCTTTGGTGTCTAGGGTGGGGCCAGGATGGTGGATTGGCAGCTTCGCTGAGATGCCATGATAAAATGGAGATCAGACACCCAAGTGGGTGGTGAGGCATCCCAAGATATATATATCAGGGTCTCTCTAGAAACCTGAAGTCTACTGGAGAGATAAACTACAAGCATTTAGGGCAACATGACTTTTGAGACAGAAAGTCCATGTTTTCCCCTAGCTCAATTTCTCCTTCCCCATGCCGGCCCCAAACCTTCCTACCCTCGAGAGAGGTGTGTGTTGCTAGGCAGGAGGCAGATGCCACTCAAAGACAACCTCTCTGCCTGTCCTGATGGGCTCCTGGGTGAACTACGTTTCATAATTTTAGCTGTGTGTGGTGAAGACCCTAAAATCAAAATGACTTAAATGAGATAGATGTTTATTTTGCTCTCATGTAAAGGTCTGAACCAGAATGGCCTCTCTGCTCCCCAAAGTCACTGAGGCCCGAGTTCTTTTGCTCCTGTTGGTCTGCCATCCCTGGAGTGTTGCCCTCATCTACTTGGCACCAGATGGCTGTCCACCATGTCTGCATTCTAGCCAGCACGGAGGAAGAAGGGAGAGGAGGGCATGAGCCAGAAGTTGCTCCAGTTATGTGCCGGAGCTGGATCCCACTGGTTCCAAGGCATGATTGTGCATATCTCTTCCCAACTTGTATTTGTAGCTTGAAATCAGCCTTGGTGGCCATATTTATAGCATGGAAATGGGCAAACACTACAATCAGGGCTTGATTTTCCCTGAAGAGCTGCTTGAGCGTTTTCGTTCGTTCGTTTGTTTAAAATTTTTATTTTTATTGACGTATAGTCAGTTTACAATGTGTCAATTCCCGGTGTACAGCATAATGTTTCAGTCATACATATACCTACATATATTCATTTTCATATTTTTTCATTATAGGTTACCACAAGATATTGAATATAGTTCCCCGTGCCATACAGTAGAAACTTGTGTATCTATTGTGTAGATAATAGTTGGTATTTGCAAATCTTGAACTCCCAGTTTATCCCTTCCCACCCCCTTCCCCCCTAGTAACCATGTTTGTTTTCTATGACTGTAAGTCTGTTT
Organism: Camelus ferus; assembly: GCF_009834535.1. NCBI lineage: Eukaryota > Metazoa > Chordata > Mammalia > Artiodactyla > Camelidae > Camelus > Camelus ferus. Next base: position 105,587,680 of record NC_045696.1, read on the forward strand.
CTGTTTTGTAAATAAATTCATTTGTGTCTTCATTTATTTTGGTTCCACATATGCGTGATATCATATGGTATTTTTCTTTCTCTTTCTGGCTTACGAATAGCTGCTTGTTAAACAATTACCAGCATAGCCCTCATGCACCTTTTCTGTTCACAATCCACTGGTGAGAACTTAGTGACATCGCCCCTTAGCTACAAGGGAAGCTAAGAAACACAGTTTCCAGTTGTATAGTCTTGTCCCCAGCTACAAATCTTATTGCTGTGGAATAAGGGTAGAGTGGATACTGGGGGAAACTAGCAGCCTCTGCCCCCAGGTTTGTTGAGGGGATTGTGTCTAGGAGATGAGACCTGGATTCACATGTGGCGGAGCTGGTTTCAGAGACCCCTTCCAGGCAGAACTCTTGGGTAGCAGCCCAGTGGCTCCAGGCAGGTTCCCCCGTATATGCTGCAACCTGATCCACAGAAAGCACTCACAAAGCCTGACTGACAATTCCCAGACACAACCCTCACTCTCTGCCACAGGCCATGTGACCCTCTGGACTCTTTCAGTGAGCCTTGAAGCCCTCCCACCAGCTCGAGGTGAGGGCAGACATGTCCCACTGCCCAGTCCAGGGCTCACCTACTCCAGATCTCTCCAAAATCCTCCTCACCAAAATCTCCTTTTCTTCTTCAACTCCTTCCAGGACGCAGTGTTTTTTTTAGAGTTATTAAACCAGTTCTTCAGACTCCCTTTGAAAAACGCATATCTATCTTGGGCTGCCTCACCACCCACTTGGGTGTCTGATCTCCATTTTATCATGGCACCTCAGCTGAAGCCGCCAATCCACCATCCTGCTCCTCTGCTCCTGTGAGCAGCTCACTGAGATCCACTTACCATAAACAACTGTAAACACACGGTACAAGCAAGCCCTGG